>NC_092046.1:92104011-92704011 GCF_003086295.3 Arachis hypogaea | reverse complement strand
AACTAGAAGGAGTAGATACTATCTTCGCACAGAACAAGTTGATGCACCAACAAATCCAGCAACAAATGAAAATGATGGCTAAGAGAATAAATGGCCTCCAACTAGCTTCAGTGAGTACAACAAATCAGGCTTCAATTGAATGGAGTCAAAATGAAGCAGGCAATGTTGAGCAGCAACAAGAACAAGTTCAATACATGCAAAACACCTCAAGTTCATTTCAAAATGACTTTCATGGTGACACATACAACTCATCCTGGAGGAACCACCCCAACCTGAGATGGGGTGATAATCAAAACCAGTGGCAAAAGAACAACAACTCCAACCATTTCCGCAACACACATAGCCAAAACCACTCATCCAACAACACTAACCAATACAAGAAACCACAAAACACATATCAACCACATCACCACAATCCACAAACTCATCAAAATAGCATTCTCGCACTAACATCTAACCCCCAAAATTACCACACTACCCCTACAAACAACTTCCAGCAACCACATTCCACCCCCATCATACCACCAATTGACCATCATGAAAGTAGACTTTCAAGCCTTGAGGCAGCCCTACAAGCAATTGCTCAGTCCACTCAAAGCTTGATCAAAGTGCAAGAGAGAAATGAAGCCACCATGAAGAGCTTTGAACGGCAAGTGGGACAATTAGCTAAACAAGCTGAAAGGCCGACCAATGTCCTCCCAAGTGACACAGTACACAACCCAAGAGAAGAATGCAAAGCTCTTCAGTTGAGAAGTGGCAAAGTAATTGGAGAAAGCTCTAACAAGGAAGCAACAAAACTCAAAGAGCAAGATACAGCAAGCAAGCAAGGTGAAGACAAAGTATCAACACCTCAAAAAAGCAAAGAAGATGAAGAGCCACAAAGCAAGACACCCACTCAAGACAACCACTCCAGTAACAAGGGGAATGTGAAGCCACAACAGGAGAACAAGAATGAAGGAGTGAAAGCCTATGTACCCAAGCTTCCATACCCAACCAAGATACACAAAGGAACGAAAGACCAACAATTCCCAAGGTTCTTGGAAATCTTTAAGAAACTTGAAATCAACATCCCATTGGCAGAGGCCTTGGAATAAATGCCACTATAAGCAAAGTTTCTTAAAGAATTAATCACCAAGAAGAGAAGTTGGCAAGAGAAAGAAACAGTGATTTTCACTCAAGAGTGTAGTGCCATTATTCAAAGGGGATTGCCACCAAAACTCAAGGATCCAGGCAGCTTCCTCATACCATGCACAATTGGGAGTATAGCCATTGACAAATCACTCTGTGACCTAGGAGCAAGCATTAACTTAATGCCCCTTACCATGATAAAGAAAATGATGATAGAAGAGTTGAAACCCACAAGGATGTCACTCCAACTTGCTGACAGATCTATCAAAATACCAAATGGTGTAGTTGAAAACCTCTTGGTGAAAGTGGGGAACTTTATATTCCCAGCTGATTTTGTGGTCCTAGATATGGACGAAGAGGGGAGCAACTCAGTTATCCTTGGTAGACCCTTTTTGGCTACAGCTAGAACAATCATTGATGTGGAAAAGAGAGAGATGATTTTCAGAGTACATGATGAGCAAATGACCATAAATGTCTTCAAGGCAATGCAACACCCCGTTGAGAAAGAGAGTTGCATGAGGATTGATGTTGTAACAACCCCGATTTTCGAGTACGCGAGATCGTTTCTGAATACACGGATTTCTCCGAAAGATCAGTAAAGGGAATACCTCTTCTGTATCATCAAGCATCTCAATCCTCATTGTCATTATATTATCTTTAACTCAGGACCTTAGTTGAGACAAGCTCGATAACGCGGTCACGAAGAACCTAGTTTTTGAACTATATTGGTTAGGGGTTTTGATTCGGTTTTTTGTAAATAGTCTCGGTTTGACAAACCAGACTCGATTTATGAGAGGAGAGAGATAATAGTATAATATTATCATTATATTAGTATTAGAAAATGCTTGAATGATATTATAAGGTTACCTGGTCTGTTTTAGTTAAAAACAGAAAATCGGTTTAACCGGGTTTACGGTTTACTGGTGCAGCTTAGCACCAGCACTCTCTGGTGACTCTAGCAATGCAAAGGCCTCATTATATATGTTCTATTCTCATAATAAATATGTTACTAGTGTCATTTATGCTAGTAGCTCAGAAAATAATTTTTAGAGATATTTTTACGAGTGTTCCGATACACCTAGTTTTAGTAGCTATACATCTAAGATATTTTAATATTATTTTAACCCACCTCCAAGCCAACCAATCACAACTCACCTTACACCCCAAGACCTCCAAGGCTGTCCCATTTCATCATTTTGGCCGAAATTGAAAGGAGAGAAAAGAGAGAAAACTTCATGAACACCTAATCTTCAAATCTTGATTTCTTCTGAACCAAAACTCAAATCAAAACTCCGATTTCACCAAAATGATCTTCTCTTCTTCCTCTACATAACCATGTGACTTATCAAGGCTGGAAATAAGGTGAGATGGCTGTCTCCTTCCCTCTTCAATTCGGTTTTCAAGGAAAACCATGCAAAACATGTGTTTTCTTGATGTTCTTCCTTAGGAATCATGCTTAACTTGACTTGAGGGCCAAGAAACATTAATTTTCAGCAAGTCTAAGGTGAGATATCTCTTCCTAACGTGCTGAGGGAGATTTGGTCAGTTGAGAGTTTGTGGATTTAAAGTTGTTCTTGATGTGTTTTAGGAGGAAAAAGTGCTTAAGGACCACCTGAAAGTCTAACCGAATTTGGAGCAGCAAATCAAGGTAGGGATTGACGAATTTAATCTTGATTGATTGTGTTTGAGTTGTGTGATTATGATATGGTTTGGTTATGCTTGAAATTGATTGTTTATATGAGTAATTCTTGTTGAAAGTTTGGTGAAAATTCAAGCTTTAAAGTTCATGTTCTTGGGCAGCTGGAAAGATGAACCCTAGACCTTAAATTGGGGTTTAATTTGTGTTAAAATCATGTAGAAAAAATGGGGTTTTAGTGGCTGCAATTTTATTTTGAATTATGGTAAAAATAGGTTGCTGAAAAGACTGAAAAACGGGTAAAAACAGAGAAAGAATCTGAAGAATTTATGAAGAACATGAAGAACACTTTGAGTGTGGTGAAGAACAATGAAGAACACCTTTTTGATTCATAAAAGGGCAAGGAATTAATTAATTTAGGGTGGTTAAAGTAGAAATATTAAAAGTTACGGGTGGTAAAAAGTGAATTTTTAAAGGTTAAAAGTTAAAAAGGGGTAATTTTTGAAAATTTAATGATAAAATAATAAATAATAATAAAATAATGCGGAAAAGGCAGTTTTCTGTAAAAGCTTTAGAAAGACAACTTTAAACACAGAATCTCATAATTACTTTCATAAAACACTTAGGGAGTGGTAAAAACATATTAGTGAGGCAAAGATAAATAAAAGATAAAAAGTTGAAGAAAAGATAAAAATCGAAGAAAAAGTCTGTAAAGTTTTAATGACAGAAAAACAGACAGAGACTAGTGAACGAACTAGGGCAACATAGCTAGTCCTGGAATTGCGAATAGGGTTAGGTATTATATGAAAAGTTAAACTGTTTTAGTATAGACTTAATGAACCTATACTTGGGACAGACTAACTATTCATACCGAAATTTTCATAAGCTTTAAATACATACGTTAAACAAAGAAATAAGAACAGAGTAGAGAAACACAGAGAATAGAATAACCAGAGAAAAGTAAAGATAAACAGAGAACAAAGTAACCAGAGTAAAGTAAAGAGATAAAGAGAACAAGAGTAATATAGATACAGATAAAAAGAGTAATCAGAGAAGAGAAAAGAGATACAGAGAACAGAGTAATTAAAACAGAGTAAAGAGATACAGAGAAAGAAAGAGGTACTGCATAAGAATGTGAAAGTGATGATGAATAACGAGAATGATAATGAATGATGATAATGAGAAAAGAGTAATATAACAAAAAGAAGTTAAGCCTTGTGGTATGATGTTCTGTTGTATGTTCATCTGCTGCTTTTCCATTGGCCCTAGAGGTCCTGTAGGCCCAAGTTCACCTACAGTGAGTTGTTATTCCTGTAGGCCGAAGTTCACCTGCAGTGAATATCAATTGTGTATCTCAGAGTATTGCTCCTGTAGGCCGAAGTTCACCTACAGAGAGTTGTGATACCTGTAAGCCGAAGTTCACTTACAGGGGCGCTATTTCTGTAAGCCGAAGTTCACTTACAGAGGTGCTATTTCTGTAGGCCGAAGTTCACCTACAGAAAGTTGTTGTGATTAAACCATTTCTGTAAGCCGAAGTTCACTTGTGGGAGTGCTGCTTCTGTAGGCCGAAGTTCACTTATAGAAAGTTGTTGTATTGTGATTAAACTATTCTTGTAAGCCGAAGTTCACTTGTGGGAGTGCTGTTTCTGTAGGCCGAAGTTCACCTACAGAGATAAAGCCATATCTAGGACTAGTTCCTAGGTAATGTCGGGATGCAGGGTGTAAACCGACACGTGAGCTCATGGCCTACATAGGACAGACATGCATCATACTTGGTTGCGCATTTCCTCTATTATGATTGTTGTTTGAATGTATGCTTTCTTTGTTTTCATTCTATTCTCTGTGTCTGTGTTTTGTTTTCTTGTATTCTTTTATTTGTGTTTTGCTTTCTATTTTCTCTATTTATCTGTTTCTTCTGTCTACTGCTTCTCGGTATTCTACTATTTATCTGCTAAACAACACGGAATTAATGAACTTAACTAATAACCCCGACCCTACTAAGAACTCCCCAGTTCTTACCCCTTCTCTCTCTCTTCCCCCTTCAGATGGAAGCATGAGTACCTTTCCGTAGTTCGCTGACGATCGTTCACAAAAAGGATTCCACTCTAAATAGTCTTCTGAGTCTAGAGTGAAGTCCGTTACCTGTTTATATGTATATACTATGAGGCCAGCCAACGTCTGTACCCCGCTTTTCTACAAACTTTAGCCTAAGTCCTCCGTATGATGTTGCTGTTATGTGGCCACTCGATGAAGTACTTGAGAGACGCTCTTTGATGACAAATGATCGTGCAGAGGAGTAGCAGATGATGTTCTACCTTTTGGTGACGTTCCACCTGACTTGAGTTTTGAAGACTTAGAGCGTACTTTCCCTCGCTTTAGTAGTGTAGAGGGAATAGGTGAGTATAGAGTCTAGACTAGCCTGGGTGCCAGCTTAGGGACTTCTTGAACAGGTCAGGGCCTGGGATGTTGTATGTATATATATGTATTTAGTTATTATCTAGCTATATCTAGGGGTGTTCTAACTAAAAGTCTATACTCTAATAAAGGCTGGATCACTGAATGTTGTTAGCTGCTTGTGATGTATTTATGTGTGATTGCTTATAACTGTTTTATCTATTTTTATTTGTGAATTGATTATAAATGATTATGTTTATTAATCCAAACGTTTTTAGAAAAAAAAAAGTACCTCACTAACTAACTACGCTTTTAACAACAAATCAGGCTCATATAATAAATAATAGATAATAATTAGGATGACAAATTGGTAGCACTCGGTTTCTGGTATGTCCTAAGCGTAGTGAAAATTGGGTCGTTACAATTTGGTATCAGAGCAGTTCGTTCCCAGTAGATCCTGGGGAGTAGACTGACTATACTTCATTGCATACTCTGTTGTGTGTCTCATGCTTATAGGATATCTATGTGATTTGTGTTGCATGATTGTCTCTGTGTTTTCATTCTGGGAATGTTCACACTTGACTTGAAGTGTTAAAACTGATCACCTTAATAACGATTGTTTGGTGTGAACAGGACTACAATGAGACCACGGAGACGGAGTGCGTGGGAAGAAACCCCTAGTGATAACCGAGAGAGAGAACAGGAAACGTTTATGACTACCATGAACGCTGTAGTTGAGGCAGTGCGTGAGGCTGCAGTAGCAGCGGCTAGGGCTGTTGAACGTCTTGGGGTGAGAAACGGGAATGAGAATGAACATGGAGAAGATAGTGGGAATGATGAGAATAACTTGGGGCATCTTGAAAGACCTATGACCCTTGCGACTTTTCTGAAGGTTAAACCGCCTAAGTTTAAAGGTACACTCGTTGCGACTGATGCTGACAACTGGTTTCGAGCTATTGAATGATCACTGCGAGCGCAGCATGTTCCAGAAGGCCAACACGTGGAGTTTGCTACTTATATGCTGGAAGGAGAAGCTGAGCATTGGTGGCAGGGGATACAGCGACTGTTGCAACAAGATGAAGGCGATATTCCTTGGAATACTTTTAAGGATGAATTTTATAAGAAGTATTTTCCGAGGGCAGCTCGTGACGCTAAGGAGATGGAACTTATGCAGCTGAAACAGGGTAACACAACTGTTGCAGAATATGCCGGTAAGTTTGATGACTTGTGCCGTTTCTCCAAGATCTGCCAAGGGAATCCTGCTGACTTTGAAGAATGAAAGTGTTTGAAGTTCGAAGGGGGCCTTCGTGAGGATCTGATGAGTTCAGTAGTTCCATTAGAGATAAGAAATTTTGCTGAACTGGTGAATAAAAGTAAACTAGTGGAAGAATGTTCGAAAAAGGTGGCGATAGCTCGAGCAGATCGTAAGAAAACCTCAGGAAGAGACTTTATTCAAGATCTAGCCCCTCAAGGTCGTAACATTAAGTTCAGTGGTCAGTTCCATCCCCAAAATAGGAATCAACGAAATGGTAACTTTCTCGCTCGTAACAATGGCAAATACGACAACAATAATCTGGGAGAGGAAGAAGGAGGTCAACCTCAGGAAATTCAGGATATTTCAGTATGCTCAAGGTGTGGGAAAGATCATAGTAACATACCATGTCAGTATGGGAAAAACCATTTTATGCTTGCGGAGAACTTGGACACATAGCTAGGATTTGCCCAAGGAGGTTTGTTCGAGATCCAGTAAGGCCAAAACAACAAGGAAGGGTTTTTACCGTAACTGCTGGCAACACAAATGCATATAATTCTTCCACTCGAGGTGAGTACCACACTATGTTTTTGTTTGTGCTAGATAATACTATAACTTCTTATGCGCATGTTACATTTTGATGGAAAAATTTTCTTTTAGGAGGGTAGAATGTAACAACCCCGATTTTTGAGTACGCGAGATCGTTTCTGAATACACGGATTTCTCCGAAAGATCAGTAAAGGGAATACCTCTTCTATATCATCAAGCATCTCAATCCTAATTGTCATTATATTATCTTTAACTCAGGACCTTAGTTGAGACAAGCTCGATAACGCGGTCACGAAGAACCTAGTTTTTGAACCGTATCGGTTAGGGGTTTTGATTCGGTTTTTTGTAAATAGTCTCGGTTTGACAAACCAGACTCGATTTATGAGAGGAGAGAGATAATAGTATAATATTATCATTATATTAATATTAGAAAATGCTTGAATGATATTATAAGGTTACCTGGTCTGTTTTAGTTAAAAACAGAAAATCGGTTTAACCGGGTTTACGGTTTACTGGTGCAGCTTAGCACCAGCACTCTCTGGTGACTTTAGCAATGCTAAGGCCTCATTATATATGTTCTATTCTCATAATAAATATGTTACTAGTGTCATTTATGCTAGTAGCTCAGAAAATAATTTTTAGAGATGTTTTTACGAGTGTTCCGATACACCTAGTTTTAGTAGCTATACACCTGAGATATTTTAATATTATTTTAACCCACCTCCAAGCCAACCAATTACAACTCACCTTACACCCCCAACACCTCCAAGGCTGTCTCATTTCATCATTTTGGCCGAAATTGAAAGGAGAGAAAAGAGAGAAAACTTCATGAACACTTAATCTTCAAATCTTGATTTCTTCTGAACCAAAACTCAAATCAAAACTCCGATTTCTCCAAAATGATCCTCTATTCTTCCTCTACATAACCATGTGACTTATCAAGGCTGGAAATAAGGTGAGATGGCTGTCTCCCTCCCTCTTCAATTCGGTTTTCAAGGAAAACCATGCAAAACATGTGTTTTCTTGATGTTCTTCCTTAGGAATCATGCTTAACTTGACTTGAGGGCCAAGAAACATTAATTTTCAGCAAGTCTAAGGTGAGATATCTCTTCCTAATGTGCTGAGGGAGATTTGGTCAGTTGAGAGTTTGTGGATTTAAAGTTGTTCTTGATGTGTTTTAGGAGGAAAAAGTGCTTAAGGACCACCTGAAAGTCTAACCGAATTTGGAGCAGCAAATCAAGGTAGGGATTGACGAATTTAATCTTGATTGATTGTGTTTGATTTGTGTGATTATGATATGGTTTGGTTATGCTTGAAATTGATTGTTTATATGAGTAATTCTTGTTGAAATTTTGGTGAAAATTCAAGCTTTAAAGTTCATGTTCTTGGGCAGCTGGAAAAACGAACCCTAGACCTTAAATTGGGGTTTAATTTGTGTTAAAATCATGTAGAAAAGATGGGGTTTTAGTGGCTGCAATTTTATTTTGAATTATGGTAAAAATCGGTTGCTGAAAAGACTGAAAAACGGGTAAAAACAGAGAAAGAATCTGAAGAATTTATGAAGAACATGAAGAACACTTTGAGTATGGTGAAGAACAATGAAGAACACCTTTTTGATTCATAAAAGGGCAAGGAAGTAATTAATTTGGTGTTTGGGGGGTTATTTTGTAATTTCTGAAAGTTAGGGTGGTTAAAGTAGAAATATTAAAAGTTACGGGTGGTAAAAAGTGAATTTTTAAATGTTAAAAGTTAAAAAGGGGTAATTTTCGAAAATTTAATGATAAAATAATAAATAACAATAAAATATTAAATAATAATATTTAATTAAAAATAATATTTTAATAAAAATAATAAAATAATGCGGAAAAGGCAGTTTTTTGTAAAAGCTTTAGAAAGACAACTTTAAGCACAGAATCTCATAATTACTTTCATAAAACACTTAGGGAGTGGTAAAAACATATTAGTGAAGCAAAGATAAATAAAAGATAAAAAGTTGAAGAAAAGATAAAAATCGAAGAAAAAGTCTGTAAAGTTTTAATGACAGAAAAACAGACAGAGGCTAGGGAACGAACTAGGGCAACATAGCTATTCCTGGAATTGCGAATAGGGTTAGGTATTATATGAAAAGTTAAACTGTTTCAGTATAGATTTAATGAACCTATACTTGGGACAGACTAATTATTCATACCGAAATTTTCATAAGCTTTAAATACATACGTTAAACAGAAAAATCAGAACAGAGTAGAGAAACACAGAGAATAGAGTAACCAGAGAAAAGTAAAGATAAACAGAGAACAGAGTAACCATAATAGAGTAAAGATATAAAGAGAAAAAGAGTAATATAGATACAGATGAAAAGAGTAATCAGAGAAGAGAAAAGAGATACAGAGAACAGAGTAATTAAAACAGAATAAAGAGATACAGAGAAAGAAAGAGGTACTGCATAAGAATGTGAAAGTGATGATGAATAACGAGAATGATAATGAATGATGATAATGAGAAAAGAGTAATATAACAAAAAGAAGAGAGGAGAAGAGTATAAGAATAAAGAGTTAAGCCTTGTGGTATGATGTTCTGTTGTATGTTCATCTGCTGCTTTTCCATTGGCCCTAGAGGTCCTATAGGCCCAAGTTCACCTACAGTGAGTTGTTATTCCTGTAGGCCGAAGTTCACCTGCAGTGAATATCAATTGTGTATCTCAGGGTATTCTTCCTGTAGGCCGAAGTTCACCTACAGAGAGTTGTGATACTTGTAAGCCGAAGTTCACTTACAGGGGCGCTATTTCTGTAAACCGAAGTTCACTTACAGAGGTGCTATTTCTGTAGGCCGAAGTTCACCTACAGAAAGTTGTTGTGATTAAACCATTTCTGTAAGCCGAAGTTCACTTACAGAGGTGTTATTTCTGTAGGCCGAAGTTCACCTACAGAAAGTTGTTGTATTGTGATTAAACTATTCCTGTAAGCCGAAGTTCACTTATGGGAGTGCTGTTTCTGTAGGCCGAAGTTCACCTACAGAGATAAAGCCATATCTAGGACTAGTTCCTAGGTAATGTCAGGATGCAGGGTGTAAACCGACACATGAGCTCATGGCCTGCATAGGACCGACATGCATCATACTTGGTTGCGCATTTCCTCTATTATGATTGTTGTTTGAATGTATGCTTTCTTTGTTTTCAATTTATTCTCTGTGTCTGTGTTTTGTTTTCTTGTATTCTTTTATTTGTGTTTTGCTTTCTATTTTCTCTATTTATCTGTTTCTTCTGTCTACTGCTTTTCGGTATTCTGCTATTTATCTGCTAAACAACACGGAATTAATGAACTTAACTAATAACCCCGACCCTACTAAGAACTCCCCAATTCTTACCCCTTCTCTCTCTCTTCCCCCTTCAGATGGAAGCATGAGTACCCTTCCGTAGTTCGCTGACGATCGTTCACAAAAAGGATTCCACTCTAAATAGTCTTCTGAGTCTCGAGTGAACTCCGTTACCTGTTTATATGTATATACTATGAGGCCAGCCAACGTCTGCACCCCGCTTTTCTACAAACTTTAGCCTAAGTCCTCCGTACGATGTTGCTGTTATGTGGCCACTCGATAAAGTACTTGAGAGACGCTCTTTGATGACAAATGATCGTGCAGAGGAGTAGCAGATGATGTTCTACCTTTTGGTGACGTTCCACCTAACTTGAGTTTTGAAGACTTAGAGCGTACTTTCCCTCGCTTTAGTAGTGTAGAGGGAATAGGTGAGTATAGAGTCTAGACTAGCCTGGGTGCCAGCTTAGGGACTTCTTGAACAGGTCAGGGCCTGGGATGTTGTATGTATATATATGTATTTAGTTATTATCTAGCTATATCTAGGGGTGTTCTAACTAAAAGTCTATACTCTAATAAAGGCTGGATCACTGAATGTTGTTAGCTGCTTGTGATGTATTTATGTGTGATTGCTTATAACTGTTTTATCTTTTTTTATTTGTGAATTGATTATAAATGATTATGTTTATTAATCCAAACGTTTTCAGAAAAAAAAAGTACCTCACTAACTAACTACGCTTTTAACAACGAATCAGGCTCATATAATAAATAATAGATAATAATTAGGATGACAAATTGGTAGCACTCGGTTTCTGGTATGTCCTAGGCGTACTAAAAATTGGGTCATTACAGATGTGGTAGATTCTTTGGTTGAAAAAATACTTGAAATAAACCATCAAGTGAAACAGGAAGAAGTCTAGGACATCCAAGGACGAGAAGAGAAGAAATTGGAAGCACCAGAGGAAACAAGTGAAGCTAAGAAAGAACAGGCACCACAACAAGAATTGAAACCACTACCCCCTCAACTTAAGTATGCATTCCTTGGTGAGAAGGACAGCTTCCTAGTGATCATCAATTCTACATTGAGTGCAGAGGAAGAACAAAAGCTACTTGTAGTATTGAGAGCTCACAAAGAGGCGTTGGGATGGACCATTGATGACTTGAAAGGCATAAGCCCTGCCATATGCATGCACAAGATACTCTTGGAGGAGAATTCCAAACCAGTGGTACAACCTCAGAGAAGATTGAATCCCACAATGAAAGAGGTAGTCCAAAAAGAAGTACTGAAGCTATGCAAAGCTGGGATCATTTACCCCATCTCTGACTGTCCATGGGTTAGCCCAGTTCAAGTGGTACCAAAGAAAGGTGGGATGACTGTCATTGTCAATTAAAAGAATGAGCTTATTCCAACAAGAACAGTGACTGGATGGAGGATGTGCATTGACTATAGGAGGCTGAATGATGCCACACGAAAGGACCATTTCCCCCTTCCTTTCATTGACCAGATGCTGGAAAGGCTAGCTGGCCATGCTTATTACTGTTTCCTTGACAGATACTCTGGATATAACTAAATAGTAGTTGACCCCATGGATCAAGAGAAGACCTCCTTTACCTGCCCTTTTGGAGTCTTTGCTTACAGGAGAATGCCATTCGGACTGTGTAATGCCCCAGCTACCTTTCAGAGATGCATGCTATCAATCTTCTCGGACATGGTAGAAAAATTTATTGAAGTCTTAATGGATTATTTTTCTGTCTTTGGTGATTCTTTCAATACTTGCTTGCACCATCTTACCGTAGTCTTGAAGAGGTGCCAAGAAACCAATTTGGTTTTAAACTGGGAGAAATGCCATTTCATGGTACCTGAAGGCATTGTTCTTAGTGACAAAATTTCAAGAGAGGGTATAGAGGTTGACAAGGCAAAAGTAAAAATTATAGAAAAACTTCCTTTACCAATGGTGCACGAATTGTGAATCACACTTTTCACACTCGTACCACTAACCAGCAAGTGCACTGGGTCGTCCAAGTAATACCTTACGTGAGTAAGGGTCGAATCCCACGGAGATTGTTGGTTTGAAGCAATCTATGGTTATCTTGCAATTCTTAGTCAGGAAGTCAATTATATTTATCAGTTGAGTTGCGAATAAACAAGAGAGCATGGATTAAAGGTTACTTGTTATGCAGTAATGGATAATATGTTGGAGTTTTGGAGATGCTTTGTCTTCAGAATCTCTGCTTTCCTCTGTCTTTTGATTCATGCACGCACGTCCTCCTATGGCAAGCTGTGTGTAGGTGGATCACCGTTGTCAATGGCTACCATCCATCCTTCCAGTGAAAAGGGTCCAGGTGCGCTGTCATCGCACGGCTAATCATCTGCAGGTTCTCAGTCGTACCGGAATAGGATTTACTATCCTTTTGCGTCTGTCACTACGCCCAGCACTCGCGAGTTTGAAGTTCATCACAGCCATCCAATCCCAGAATCCTACTCGGAATACCACAGACAAGGTTTAGACTTTCCGGATTCTCATGAATGCCGCCATCAATCTAGCTTATACCACGGAGATTCTGATTAGGGAATCTAAGAGATATTCATTCAATCTGATGTAGAACGGAAGTGATTGTCAGACACACGTTCATGGATTGAGGAAGGTGATGAGTGTCACTAATCATCACCTTCTCCATAGTTAGGCGCGAATGGATATCTTAGATAGGAACACGCATGTTTGAATGAAAAACAGAAATACTTGCATTAATTCATCGAGACACGGCAGAGCTCCTCACCCCCAACGATGGAGTTTAGAGACTCATGCCGTTAAAGAGTATAAAGTTTTGATCTAAAAATTGTCATGAGATGCAAAATAAATCTCTAAAAGTTGTTTAAATACTAAACTAGTAACCTAGGTTTACAGAAAATGAGTAAACTATAACAGATAATGCAGAAATCCACTTCTAGGGCCAACTTGGTGTGTGTTGGGGCTGAGACTAAAGCTTCTCACGTGCCTGGGGCTGTTTTGGGCGTTCAACGCCAGCTTTGGATCCTTTTCTGTTGTTGAACTCCAACTTGCAACTTCTTTCTGGCGCTGGACGCCAGAATTGGGCAGAGAACTGGTGTTGAACGCCAGTTTACATCATCTATCCTTGAGCAAAGTATGGACTATTATATGTTTCTGGAAAGCCCTGGATGTCTACTTTCCAACGCAATTGGAATCACGCCATTTGGAGTCCTGGAGCTCCAGAAATTCCATTTTGAGTGCAGGGAGGTCAGAATTCAACAACATCAGCAGTCCTTTTTCAGCCTGAATCAGGTTTTTGCTCAGCTCCCTCAATTTCAGCCAGAAAATACCTGAAATTACAGAAAAACACACAAACTCATAGTAGAGTCCAGAAATGTGGATTTTGCCTAGAAACTAATGAAAATAAACTAAAAACCAACCAAAACATACTAAAATCTATATGAAATTAACCCCAAAAAGCGTATAAAATATCCGCTCATCACAACACCAAACTTGAACTGTTGCTTGTCCTCAAGCAACTAGACAAATAAAATAGAAGACTAATAAGTCAAGAAGCAATAATATCTTAGAGTTTTTGAGTGAAGCTCAGATTCTAATTAGATGAGCGGGACTAGTAGCTTTTTGCTTCCGAACAGTTTTGGCATCTCACTTTATCCATTGAAGCTCAGAGTGATTGGCATCTATAGGAACTTAGAATTCAGATAGTGTTATTGATTCTCCTATTTCATTATGATGATTCTTGAACACAGCTACTTTATGAGTCTTGGCCGTGGCCCTAAGCACTTTGTTTTCCAGTATTACCACCGGATACATAAATGCCACAGACACATAATTGGGTGAACCCTTTTAGATTGTGACTCAGCTTTGCTAAAGTCCCCAATTAGAGGTGTCCAGGGTTCTTAAGCACACTCTTCTTTTTGCTTTGGACCTTGACTTTAACCGCTCAGTCTCAAGTTTTCACTTGACACCTTCATGCCACAAACACATGGCTAGGGACAGCTTGGTTTAGCCGCTTAGGCCAGGATTTTATTCCTTTAGGCCCTCCTATCCACTAATGCTCAAAGCCTTGGGATCCTTTCTATTACCC
This sequence comes from Arachis hypogaea, assembly GCF_003086295.3. Classification (NCBI taxonomy): domain Eukaryota; kingdom Viridiplantae; phylum Streptophyta; class Magnoliopsida; order Fabales; family Fabaceae; genus Arachis; species Arachis hypogaea. The sequence continues at coordinate 92,689,645 of NC_092046.1, read as the reverse complement.
TTGCCTTTTGGTTTCAAGAGCTTTGACTTTTTCTGCTTGCTTTCTCTTTCTCTCTCTTTTTTTTTTCTGCAAGCTTTGTTCTTTGCTGCTTTTTCTTGCTTCAAGAATCATTTTTATGATTTTTCAAATTATCAATAACATGTCTCATGTTCATCATTCTTTCAAGAGCCAACATATTTAACAGTCTTAAACAACAAATTCAAAAGACATATGCACTATTCAAGCATTCATTCAGAAGACAGAAAGCATTGCCACCACATGTTACTAATTAGAATTTTTCTTATTAAAAACTCAAATTTTATTGCCTCTTATTCAAAAGATCTACTATTTTATTCATGTTTGCTGATGATGAGAAAAATAGACTATAACTTAATTGGAGGTAAAATCAAAATAGACACTAATTACTACTATATGACTCCTAAGGTAAACTCTTATAACGACAACTATCACAGAGTTAAAGCAGAAATTGGAATTTAACAACCTTTGTTCTGGGAAGTGGATGTTCCTCGGATCTGTGGGGTGCTTGGTCCTTCAAGAGATAACTTCTGGCGCTTCAATTCCCTCAAGTCACGCCCTTGCTCTTCCTGTTCTTTAATCAAATAGCAAAGAATTTGACTTTGTTCCTTCTGTTCCTTTATTATTTGTTCCATAGCTTCTTGCATCTTGGTAACTGATGTTTCAAGATACTCCCAATATTCAGATTGAGGGATTTCTGGGAGAAATTCCTGTGTTTTCTTCTTGATGGGGTCATCTTGTGCTTGTTGTTTTTCCATTGATGCTTTGGTGATTGGTTTCTCAATTGAGATATACTCAGTTATTCCCATCCTTACTCCAGCGTCCTTGCAGAGCAGAGAAATCAAGCTTGGGTAAGCCAACCTGGCCTCTTTAGAATTTTTATTAGCAATTTTGTAGAATTCAGTTGAAATCAGTTGATGAACTTCCACTTCTTTTCCCATCATGATGCAATGGATCATCACTGCTCTTTTAACAGTGACTTCAAAATGGTTGCTGGTAGGCAGCAGAGAATGCCCAATGAAGTCCAGCCATCCTCTGCGACTGGTTTGAGATCTTCTCTTTTGAGTTGATTTGGGACACCCTTCGTGCTGGTGGTCCACCTGGCTCCAAGGATACATATATCCTCTAGAATCTTATCCAGGCCCTTGTCTGTTCTCATCATTCTCCTGTTGAAAGAGTCTGGATCATCTTTCAGCTGAGGTAGCTTTAAGATCTCCCTGATCTTGTCAGGGTTAGTATGAACAATCTTTCCTCTAACCACGGTCCGATATTCATAGAAAGCAGTTCCAGATAGTTTTTGCTTGTCTGTCTGCCACATGTTAGCATAGAACTCCTGGACCATATTCCTTCCCACTTTCGTCTCAGGATTAGCTAGGACCTCCCAGTTCCTGATTTGAATTTACTCCTGGATCTCCGGATATTCGTCTTCTTTCAGATCGAATCTAACTTCCGGGATCACTGATCTTAGACCCATTATTTTGTAATAATGGTCTGAATGTTCTTTAGATAAGAACTTCCCTTGATTCCAAAGTGGTTTTGGAATGCTCTCTTTCTTGCCTCTTGAAGTGGGTTGTTTTCCCTTAGGAGCCATGATCTTAGTGATCACGGATAAACACACCAAACTTAGAGGTTTGCTTGTCCTCAAGCAAAAGAAAAGAAAGGAGAGGGATAGAAGGAGAGCTAGGTGCAATTGATAATGGAGGGGGGAGGCCAAACCCATATTTAAAGGGAGGGGGTGGGTTCGAAAATTTAGAAAAGATATGATAAAAAAGATTGATTTGGAAAAGATAAGATAGAAGATATGATAAGAGAGGATAAAGTTTAAAATTGAAAAGATATGAAAAATTTTTGAAAAAGATAAATCTAGATTTTGAAAAAGATAATGTGGAGATTTGAAAAAGATATTGATGAGTTGAAAAGATTTTTGGAAAAGAGTTGAATTGGATTGAAAAAGAGGATTTGTGCTTATGGATTAAAATACATTTGATATTTTTAAAGTAGGATTTTTAGAAATTAAGGATTTTAGAAATCAGGGTTCTTAACATGTGTATGATAGAAATCATGATTTGAAACATGAAAATTAAAATTAGAATGAAAAATATGAAGAAGAAACGAATTTACCTCCTTCCCATCATCCTGGCGTTTGAACGCCCAAACGCTGCCTGTTTTGGGCGTTCAACGCCCAAATGCTACTCTCTTGGGCGTTCAACGCCCAATTGTTGCCCTTTTCTGGCATTGAACGCCAGATAGCTATCCTTACTGGCGTTCAGCGCCCACTGGATGCCTCTTTTGGGCGCTGAACGCCCAAAACAGGCTCTTACTGGCGTTTTCTTGCCAGTGAGCTCTTTTTCTCTGTTTTGTGTGCAGATTCCTTCTGTAATCCTGTGAACTTATGCAATTGATTTTTTTACCTTGTTATTAATGAACTTTATATAAACAAATAAAAATAAAAATAGGGCAAAATGCTTTAGAGGATTGATGCCCCATGGCTGGGTTGCCTCCCAGCAAGTGCTTCTTTATTGTCTTTAGCTGGACCTTGCTGAGCCTTTAATCTAGCTTCAGCCTTGAGCACTCTTGCTCAACGTTGCCTTCAAGATAGTGCTTGATTCTCTGTCCATTGACAATGAACTTCTTATCAGAATCAATATCTTGAAGCTCCACATAACCATATGGTGATACACTTGTAATCACATATGGTCCCCTCCACCGGGATTTCAGTTTCCCGGGGAATAGCCTGAGTCTAGAGTTAAACAGCAGAACCTTCTGTCCTGGTTCAAAGATTCTAGATGACAGCTTTCTATCATGCCACTTTTTTTATTTCTCTTTATAAAGTTTGGCATTTTCGAAAGCAGTGAATCTGAATTCCTCTAGCTCATTTAGCTGGAGCAATCTTTTTTCTCCTGCTAATTTGGCATCAAAGTTTAGGAATTTGGTTTCCCAGTAGGCTTTATGTTCCAGTTCCACGGGCAGGTGACATGCCTTACCATACACAAGTTGGTATGGAGAGGTCCCTATAGGGGTCTTGAATGCTGTTTTGTAAGCCCACAGAGCATCATCCAAGCTCCGTGCCCAATCCTTTATATGGGTACTTACTGTCCGTTCTAGGTTTCTCTTTAATTCTCTGTTGGAGACTTCAGCTTGCCCATTAGTTTGTGGATGATATGGAGTAGCTACCTTATGGGGAATCCCATACTGAACCATGGCAGAGTAAAGCTGTTTGTTGCAGAAGTGAGTGCCCCCATCACTGATCAGTACTCTAGGGACACCAAACCTACTAAAGATATGTTTCTGGAGTAACTTCAGCACTGTTTTAGTATCATTGGTGGGTGTGGCAATGGCCTCAACCCATTTTGATACATAGTCAACTGCCACCAGAATATAAGTGTTTGAGAATGATGGTGGGAAAGGTCCCATGAAGTCAATTCCCCATACGTCAAACAACTCAATCTCCAAGATTCCTTGTTGAGGCATGGCATAACCATGGGGCAGATTACCAGCTCTTTGGCAACTGTCACAGTTACGTACAAACTCTCGGGAATCTCTATAGAGTGTGGGCCAATAGAAGCCACATTGGAGGACCTTGGTGGCTGTTCGCTCACCCCCGAAATGGCCTCCATATTGAGATCCATGGCAATGCCATAGGATCCTCTGCGCTTCTTCTCTAGGAACACACCTACAGATTATTCCGTCTGCACATCTCTTAAAGAGATAGGGTTCATCCCACAAGTAGTACTTTGCATCAGTGATTAATTTTTTCTTTTGTTGCCTGTTGTACTCCTTGGGTATGAACCTTGCAGCTTTATAGTTTGCAATATCGGCAAACCATGGTGTTTCCTGGATGGCAAATAAATGCTCATCCGGAAAAGTCTCAGAGATCTCAAGAGAGGGGAGGGACGTCCCTTCTACTGGCTCTATCCAGGACAGATGATCAGCCACTTGGCTCTCTATCCCTTTTCTGTCTCTTATTTCTATATCAAACTCTTGCAGAAGCAACACCCATCTGATGAGCCTGGGTTTTGAATCCTGCTTTGTGAGTAGATATTTAAGAGCAGCATGGTCAGTATACACAATCACTTTTGATCCTACTAAGTATGATCTGAACTTGTCAATGGCATAAACCACTACAAGTAATTCTTTTTCTGTGGTTGTGTAATTTTTCTGGGCATCATTTAAAACGCGACTAGCATAATAAATGACATGCAGAAGCTTGTCATGCCTCTGTCCCAATACTGCACCACTGGCGTGATCACTGGCATCACACATTAGCTCAAATGGTAATGTCCAGTCTGGTGCAGAAATAACTGGTACTGTGACCAGCTTAGCTTTCAGCATTTCAAATGCCTGCAGACACTCTGTGTCAAACACAAATGGCGTGTCAGCAGCTAGCAGATTGCTTAGAGGTTTTGCAATTTTTGAAAAATCCTTTATAAACCTCCTATAGAATCCTGCATGCCCCAGAAAGCTTCTGATTGCCTTAACATTGGCAGGTGGTGGTAATTTTTCAATTACCTCTATTTTTGCTTGATCCACCTCTATTCCCTTGTTTGAGATTTTATGCCCAAGGACAATCCCTTCAGTCACCATGAAGTGACATTTTTCCCAGTTTAAGACTAGGTTGGTCTCTTGGCATCTCTTCAGGACAAGTTTCAGGTGATCAAGACAGGAGTTGAATGAGTCTCCATATACTGAGAAGTCATCCATGAAGACTTCCAGAAATTTTTCCACCATATCAGAGAAAATAGAGAGCATGCATCTCTGGAAGGTTGTAGGCGCATTACACAGCCCAAATGGCATCCTTCTATAAGCAAACACTCCAGATGGACATGTGAATGCTGTTTTCTCTTGATCCTGGGGATCTACTGCAATCTAGTTATAGCCTGAGTAGCCATCCAAAAAGCAGTAATAATCATGACCTGCCAGTCTTTCTAGCATCTGGTCTATGAATGGTAAAGGAAAATGATCCTTTCTGGTGGCTGTATTGAGCCTTCTGTAGTCAATACACATGCGCCACCCTATAACTGTTCTTGTAGGAACCAGTTCATTTTTTTCATTATGAATCACTGCCATGCCTCCCTTTTTTGGGACGACTTGGACAGGGCTCACCTAGGGGCTATCAGAAATAGGATAAATAATCCCAGCCTCTAGTAATTTGGTGACCTCTTTCTGCACCACTTCCTTGATGGCTGGATTTAGCCGCCTCTGTGGTTGAACCACTGGTTTAGCATTATCTTCCAATAAGATTTTGTGCATGCATCTAGCTGGGCTTATGCCCTTAAGGTCACCTATGGACCACCCAAGAGCTGTTTTGTGTGTCCTTAGCACTTGAATAAGTGCTTCCTCTTCCTGTGGATTTAAAGCAGAGCTTATGATCATTGGAAAAGTGTCACCTTCTCCCAGAAATACATATTTCAGGGATGGTGGTAATGGTTTGAGCTCGGGTTTAGGAGGTTTTTCCTCTTCCAGAGGAAATTTCAGAGGCTCTTTCATCTCCTCTGAATCCTCCAAATCAGGCTGAACATCTTTAAAGATGTCTTCCAACTCTGATTCGAGACTCTTAGCCATGTTGATCTCTTCTACCAAAGTGTCAATAAGATCAACTTTCATGCAGTCTTTTGATGTGTCTGGATGCTGCATGGCTTTGACAGCATTCAACTTAAACTCATCATCATTGACTCTCAGGGTTATTTCCCCTTGTTGGACATCAATGAGGGTTCGTCCCGTTGCTAGGAAGGGTCTTCCTAGAATGAGAGTAGCACTCTTGTGCTCCTCCATTTCCAGCACTACAAAGTCAGTGGGAAAGGCGAATGGCCCAACTCTGACAATCATGTCTTCAATCACGCCTGATGGGTATTTAATGGAGCCATCAGCAAGTTGGAGACATATCCGGGTTGGTTTAACTTCTTCAGTTAAGCCAAGCTTTCTGATAGTGGATGCAGGTATTAGGTTGATGCTTGCCCCAAGATCGCATAAAGCTGTCTTGGTGCAATTACCTTCTAATATGCATGGTATCAGAAAACTCCCAGGGTCTTTAAGCTTTTCAGGAAAGCTTTTTAGAATGACTGCACTGCATTCTTCAGTGAGGAGAACTCTTTCTGTTTCTCTCCAATCCTTTTTATGACTCAGGATCTCTTTCATGAACTTGGCATAAGAAGGTATTTGCTCAAGTGCCTCTGCAAATAGAATCTTTATTTCAAGAGTCCTGATATAATCTGCAAAGCGAGCAAATTGCTTATCCTGCTCCTCTTTCCGGAGTTTTTGAGGATAAGGTATCTTGGCTTTATATTCCTCAACCTTAGTTGCTGTAGGTTTATTGCCTACAAAAGTGGTTGATGAAGCCTTTTTAGAGGGGTTGTCATCAGCACTTGTGTGTGTCTGATCCCTCACTGGCAATTGAGTGCCAGAGTTAGAAGCTGGAGTGATGTTAGACGCCAATTCTTTGTCTGTTCCTGGCGTCTGAACGCCAGAACTGTACCTATTTTGGGCGTTAAATGCCAGATCCTGCCCATTTTGGGCGTTCAACGTCAGATCCTTGCTTGTTTCTAGCGTTGAACGCCAGTCCTTGCTTGTTACTGGCGTTGAACGCCAGTCTTGGGCATGGTCTGGGCGTTCAGCGCCAGCCTTCCACCAGATTGCTGGCGTTTTAACGCTAGAATTACTTTTCCCTGGGTTCTTGCTGTCCTCAGGTGAATTTTGGGTGGTTTGCTCATTCTTTGGCTCTTTGCTGCCTTGAGGTGGGGTATTTAATGTTTTCCCACTTCTTAATTGAACTGCTTGGCATTCTTCTGTTATTTGTCTTGACAGCTGCTGCTTTGTTTGCTTCAATTGTTCTTCCATATTTATATTAGCCATCCTTGTCTCTTGTAGTTTATCATTGAATTCGGCTAACTGCTTTGTTAGAAAGTCCAATTGCTGATTGAATTCAGCAGCTTGTTGTACAGGGCTGAGTTCAGCAGTTACTGTTTTCACCTCTTCTTTCATGGAAGGGTCACTGCTTAGGTACAGATGTTGATTCCTGGCAACTGTATCAATGAGCTCTTGAGCCTCTTCAATTGTCTTTCTCATGTGGATAGATCCACCAGCTGAGTAATCTAGAGACATCTGAGCTCCTTCTACAAGCCCATAATAGAAGATGTCTAACTGAACCCACTCTGAAAACATTTCAGAGGGGCATTTTCGTTGCATCTCTCTGTATCTCTCCCAGGCATCATAAAGAGATTCCTTATCTCCTTGTTTAAAGCCTTGGATGTCCAGCCTTAGCTGTGTCATCCGTTTTGGGGGAAAGTATTGATTCAGGAATTTTTTTGTCAGCTGTTTCCATGTCCTTATGCTGGCCTTAGGTTGGTTATTTAACCACCTCTTAGCTTGATCTTTTACAGCAAATGGAAACAGTAATAGTCTGTAGACATCCTGATCTATTTCCTTATCATGTACTGTGTCAGCAATTTGTAAAAATTGTGCCAGAAACTCTGTAGGTTCTTCCTGTGGAAGACCGGAATACTGACAACTTTGCTGCACCATGATAATGAGCTGAGGATTCAACTCAAAGCTACTGACTCCAATGGAGGGTATGCAGATACTACTCCCATATGAAGCAGTAGAGGGGTTAGCATATGACCCCAGAGTCCTCCTGGACTGTTCATTTCCACTTAGATCCATAATGGAGAAAGAGAGATGATATCAAATAAAAAATTTATTTTTATTTATTTATTTATTTATTTAATTCGAAAATGAAATAAATTAAAATAAAATAAACAAAAATGGTTGAAGATTTTCGAAAAAATAAGGAAAGAGAAAGTGGTTAGGAAGTTTTAAAAAGGATATGATAATTTTTTGAAAAAGGTTTTAAATTTTAAAAAAAAATCTGAATTTTTAAAGGTAAATTTCGAAAATTTGCTTTAAAATAGAGAGAAAAGATATTTTTGAATTTAAAGAGGAGAGAGAAAAACAATAAGATGGCACAAGATTTAGGATTTTTAGATCTGATGCTCCTTGTTTTTGAAAATTTTGGAGGGAAAACACCAAGGAACACCAAACTTAAAATTTTTAGAAAACTAAACTAAAATTTTCGAAAACCAAAAGGGAAATCAACAAGAAAACACCAAACTTAAAGTTTGGCACAAAATTTAATAGAGAAATTATTATTTTTGAAAAAGATTTTTAAAAAGAGTATACCAAACTGCCACGGACTTAGACCAACGCTCTAGCCAATTGGGCAGTAAATGTAACACTTGTTTTGAAGAAGTATAAAATTTTAACCAAGAACAATAATAAGAGACTCTAGACCAAAAAGAAAAATTTTCCTAATCTAAGCAACAAAATAAACCGTCAGTTGTTCAAACACGAACAATCCCCGGCAACGGCGCCAAAAACTTGGTGCACGAATTGTGAATCACACTTTTCACACTCGTACCACTAACCAGCAAGTGCACTGGGTCGTCCAAGTAATACCTTACGTGAGTAAGGGTCGAATCCCATGGAGATTGTTGGTTTGAAGCAATCTATGGTTATCTTGCAATTCTTAGTCAGGAAGTCAATTATATTTATCAGTTGAGTTGCGAATAAACAAGAGAGCATGGATTAAAGGTTACTTGTTATGCAGTAATGGATAATATGTTGGAGTTTTGGAGATGCTTTGTCTTCAGAATCTCTACTTTCCTCTGTCTTCTGGTTCATGCACGCACGTCCTCCTATGGCAAGCTATGTGTAGGTGCATCACCGTTGTCAATGGCTACCATCCATCCTTCTAGTGAAAAGGGTCCAGGTGCGCTGTCACCGCACGGCTAATCATCTGCAGGTTCTCAGTCGTACCGGAATAGGATTTACTATCCCTTTACGTCTATCACTACGCCCAGCACTCGCGAGTTTGAAGTTTGTCACAGCTATCCAATCCCAGAATCCTACTCGGAATACCATAGACAAGGTTTAGACTTTCTGGATTCTCATGAATGCTGCCATCAATCTAGCTTATACCACGGAGATTCTGATTAGGGAATCTAAGAGATATTCATTCAATCTGATGTAGAACGGAAGTGATTGTCAGACACACGTTCATGGATTGAGGAAGGTGATGAGTGTCACTGATCATCACCTTCTCCATAGTTAGGCGCGAATGGATATCTTAGATAGGAACACGCATGTTTGAATGGAAAACAGAAATACTTGCATTAATTCATCGAGACACAGCAGAGCTCCTCACCCCCAACAATGGAGTTTAGAGACTCATGCCGTTAAAGAGTATAAAGTTTTGATCTAAAAATTATCATGAGATGCAAAATAAATCTCTAAAAGTTGTTTAAATACTAAACTAGTAACCTAGGTTTACAGAAAATGAGTAAACTATAACAGATAATGCAGAAATCCACTTCTAGGGCCCACTTGGTGTGTGTTGGGGCTGAGACTAAAGCTTCTCACGTGCCTGGGGCTGTTTTGGGCGTTCAACGCCAGCTTTGGATCCTTTTCTGTTGTTGAACTCCAACTTGCAACTTCTTTCTGGCGCTGGACGCCAGAATTGGGCAGAGAACTGGCGTTGAACGCCAGTTTACATCATCTATCCTTGAGCAAAGTATGGACTATTATATGTTTCTGGAAAGCCCTGGATGTCTACTTTCCAACGCAATTAGAATCACTCCATTTGGAGTCCTGTAGCTCCAGAAAAGCCATTTTGAGTGCAGGGAGGTCAGAATCCAACAGCATCAGCAGTCCTTTTTCAGCCTGAATCAGGTTTTTGCTCAGCTCCCTCAATTTCAGCCAGAAAATACCTAAAATTATAGAAAAACACACAAACTCATAGTAGAGTCCAGAAATGTGGATTTTGCCTAGAAACTAATGAAAATAAACTAAAAACCAACTAAAACATACTAAAATCTATATGAAATTAACCCCAAAAAGCGTATAAAATATCCGCTCATCAACCAACTAGTGTGAAAGCTGTTAGAAGCTTCTTAGGGCATGCAGGATTCTATAGAAGATTCATCAAAGATTTTTCCAAAATAGCAAAGCCACTAAGCAATCTGCTGGTGGTAAACAATCCTTTCCTCTTTGATGATGAATGTAAACATGCCTTTGAAACTTTAAAAGCTAAGCTCACCACAGCACCAATCATCACACCCCCAAGTTGGGGATTGCCTTTTGAACTCGTGTGTGATGCAAGTGACCTTGCAATTGGTGCTGTGTTGGGGCAGAGGAAGGAAAAGAAGCTTCATGTTATCTACTATGCAAGTAAGGTATTGAATGAAACTCAAAGAAATTACACTACAACAGAGAAAGAGTTACTAGCTGTGGTATATGCTTTTGATAAGTTTAGACAATACTTGATTGGATCTAAAGTTCTGGTATATACTGACCATGCTGCTCTTAAGTATCTTATGTCAAAACAGGATGCCAAACCAAGGTTAATCAGATGGGTACTACTCCTACAAGAGTTTGACATTGAGATAAAAGGTAGAGAGGGTAGTGAAAATCAAGTTGCTGACCATCTATCAAGGGTGCCACAAAATGCATGTTGAGACAATCTTCAATCAATAAATGAAGAATTTCCAGATGAGCATCTCTTGCAAATTCAACATATCCCTTGGTTCGCAGACATGGCCAACTACAAGGCAGGAAGGATCATCCCACAAGAATACACAAAACAACAAGTCAAGAAGTTGTTACATGAGGCCAAGTTCTTTTTCTGGGATGAGCCATTTCTATTCAAAAGATGCCCAGATGGAATGATAAGAAGGTGTGTACTGGAGGTTGAGATGAAGGACATACTATGGCATTGTCACAACTCAAGCTATGGTGGCCATTTTGGAGGTGAAAGAACTGCTGCAAAGGTGCTTCAAAGTGGCTTCTACTGGCCTTCCATCTTCAAGGATGCTAGAGACTTTGTGAGCCATTGCAATGAATGTCAAAGAACAGGAGGTTTGACAAAGAAAAATGAGATGCCTCAGAAGTTCATTTTGGAAGTGGAGCTCTTTGATTTATGGGGAATAGACTTCATGGGACCCTTTCCTCCATCCTACACATTCAAATACATTTTGGTGGCAGTGGAGTATGTTTCAAAATGGGTAGAAGCAATAGCCACCACTACATGTGATACCAATGTGGTGTTGCAATTCCTAAAGAGAAACATCTTCACAATATTTGGAGTGCCCAAGGGACTTATAAGTGATGGAGGAAGCCACTTCTGTAACAAGCAATTAAATTTTCTACTCCACAAATATGGAGTTACTCACAAAGTGGCCACACCTTATCACCCACAGACAAATGGGCAAGCTGAACTTGCTAACAGAGAGCTAAAGAGGATCCTGGAGAAAACTGTGGGAGCAACAAGAAAGGATTGGGTTCGGAAGATGGATGATGCACTTTGGGCATACAGAACAGTATTCAAAACGCCCATAGAAGAATCTCCATTTCAGCTGGTGTATGGGAAGGCATGCCATCTCCCTGTGGAGCTTGAACACAAGGCCTTTTGGGCCACCAAACTTTTGAATTTAGATGCTCAAGCAGCAGGAGAAAAGAGGTTACTACAACTCAATGAATTAGAGGAATTCAGATTGGAGGCATATGAAAATGCCAAAATATACAAAGAAAGAGCAAAAAGGTGGCATGACAAGAGGATCTCCCAAAGAACATTCGAACCAGGCCAAAAAGTGTTGCTATTCAACTCAATACTGAAGATTTTTCCTGGAAAGCTCAGGTCTAGATGGACTGGTCCATACACCATCACCAAAGTATCCCCTCATGGCTATGTGGAATTACTTGATGAAGCTTCAAAACAGACTTTCACAGCTAATGGGCATAGGGTGAAACTTTATCTTGGTGGCCCCTGGAGCAAGGAAGAAAATGTACACTTACTAAAATGAGCAAAAGAGCTGCAATGTCAAGCTAAGGACGATAAACAAGCGCTTCATGGGAGGCAACTCATGCACATGAGTCTTTTATTTTCATGCTTTAGTGATAATAAAGAGTGAACTAGCATATAGTGTATGCAAGGAACTAAGTTTGGTGTGGCCAATCTTGAAATAATTGCAAAAGTTTCTTTTTACAACACTTAGTCACAAACTAAGTTTGGTGTCCATACATACACGAAAATGCTAGACCATGGAGCAACAGTGTAGTTATTTCTTTTAGTGATATGAAAGCAATCAAAAAAAAAAAATTATGCGTCCACATACAAGAAATTCTAACACCTTTGTATTCTTGCTGCAGGAAAGTGAAAGAAAGAAGTGATGGGAGAATCTTGAAGGAAGGATCACGGACACACACAAAAGAAAGGAGAAGTCACATGCACCTTGGGTTTTGTACATCCATATACCTTGGATTGTGTGCATTGAGGAAAACACCTTAGCATGCATTAGGCAAAGAAGATTCATTTTCCCCATGCCTTGACCGAACCTTCAAAACCATTCCCCTATCATAAATATCACTTTAACCACTCCAACCACAATCATCAAACCTCACTTTATCCTTACTTATATACCATTCTCCATCACCCCATTTCATCAATTCACCTCAGCCGAAATCACACTCAACTTTCAAATCATCCTTGCTCTGTAGACTTTAGCCTTGATCCTATGTTTTGCTCAGCAAAATTTAGAGTGCACCATTTCCCCTAGCCTACCCGAACCACCCCCTTCTTCATTCCCTCTCACAATCACTTTCAAGCTTGTATTCCTTATCTTGTCACCATATCCATCTACACCCCCTTCATAAACATTTTCTTTATGCTTGAGGACAAGCATTCTTCTAAGTTTGGTGTTGGAAGATTTGACCCTTGTGCAATTCAATTTCAATGGCCTCATCATCAAGAGCTAGGAAGGACAAGCAACCCGTAGAAGGTGGAGAACAAAACACTTTTGATCGAAGAAGATTCAAATCCAAACACAATGAGTGCATCTTTAGTTGGATGTCAGACAAAGACGTTGTCCCGGAGTTACCTTTCAAGCTAAGAAAGGAGGAATACTCTGAGATACAAAAAATAATTAGGAAGAGGGGATGCGAGCTTCTCTGTAACCAACCTCAAGAAGTGAGCATGGTTCTCATCCATGAGTTTTACACTAATGTGATAAGAGAATTTGATGATGAAGAGCCATACATGAGCTATGTAAGAGGGGTGACTGTTGACTTTAGTCCAAACGCCATCAACAGGGTGCTAAATGTAACGTCCCGTCCAGCAAAATACCTTGCTTAAGTCAGGGTATTTCCACTAGAAAGAACATTATGTAACCTTCTCTAGTATTAACTACTTAATTATCGAGCCTTTGTATCGAGTTTGCGTTTCAGTTTTAAGAAAATGCCAGAAAATTTTGTTTTTTTTTTTATTCATTAAAGTCATAATTCAAACATTCACAAATAATAATAATCACATAAATATTATTGATAATAATTCTTATACAAAAGAGACCAAATAAAACTCAAATACAATATACTAAACCTACCCCTCTATGTAAAATAAAATCTCAAAGGACAAGAGCGAGGGAATTCTATGAAAGCAATTAAAACCATAAAGAAAGCCTACTGATCGCTCGCAGCTTCAAATTGCGTCTTCAAACCTATCGCTGAAAGGGTGGAAAATTTGGGGGTGAGAACCAAACCACATGTTCTCAATAGAGGTCGAGAATGCCGAGAAAGTAAAGAATAAAGCGCAAATAGTTAATTGCATTCATAGACATCTAAAAGGAAACTAACTTTCTTTAAAAGCATTAGTTAATTACTCAATATCCTAAATCCATATTTTTCTTGTAAAACTTTTAAAAGTTCCCTAGACTGTATGAATGACCAACCTGTCCCAGTCATAGGTTCATTAAGTCTATGCTGAACCAGTTTGATTTTTCATACCTTACTAGACCATAACATAAAAGAAGTTACCTACGCGGTATAAATGATCATCCTGCTCCAAGCATAGGTTCATTAAGTCTATGCTGAACCAGTCAGATACTTTATACAGAAATAGACTTCCAACACAAACCAGTCATGGCCTCAGGCCCAAGCAATTCAACCAACACCCAACTCACCACAATCCAGCCAATCAATTTCAAACACAAGTAATGAGGTTCAAACACAATCAAGAGCAATTATATCAAATATAGCAATTAACAGTTAACAGAATTATTCATTTAGGCAAACCAATTACAATATGCACACCCAAAAAATGTCACATAGATGCATATGATGAATGTCTAGTCCTAGTACAGGCCATGAACTCATGTGTCGGTTAGCACCTGCATTCCCGACATTTATCCGGTCACGAGTTCACGATTTCCTGGATACGATTTTCTGTTCAAATAAATGCACATATAATTATTAGTAGCTCCATTGAGACAGCCTCTGCTTTCTACTCACAGGAAATATATACTCTTGGGAACGGAAAATTACTCTTGGGTTGCCTCAGGGCAACAGATAAATAAACAAACATCTCTTGGGTTGCATTAAGCAATAAACAAATAATTAATATCTCTTGGGTTGCATTAAGCAACAAATATATATATATATATATATATATATATATATATATATATATCTCTTGGGTTGCAATAAGCAACAAATATATATATAATATCTCTTGGGTTACCGCAAGCAACAAACAAACATCTTTTGGGTTGCTTCAAGCAACAAACAAACAAATAATATCTCTTGGGTTACCTCAAGCAATAGATAATCATACAATAAGTACTTTACTCTTTCCTTTTTCTTTCATAATTGCAAATTCACAAGCGGGACTAGACCCACGCCCTTGCCAACAATCTCATAGATCAAATATTCTTTTCTTAAAAGAATCATTGAAGTTATTATTATTAAATAAGCCTTGAATATTTATTTTGATTAAGTCCTTATATTTTTTATAAAAATTTGGACATAATCTCCTTTAAAAATAGGACTTATCCACCCTTACGGGTTCCTTCTTTCTCAACAATTCATCAGCCTCTTTCAGCATTTGCCACAGCAATATATTCTCAAAAACATTTGATAATAGAAAATCTATTTCGTAAATTCCATATCCAAAATAATTACAAACAAAACTTGGCAGCCTGATTTCCATTTTGTTTTTAAAATATCAAATGAATTTGGAATTGCGCAAACTTTATATCCATGTGACCGTCTCGGATTAAGCTTTCTATTAAATCAAAAATCATAATTTTTCGCTGACTATAGCTTTGGGAATATAAGCAAAACCGTGATTGTTCTGTAGCGTTTTAAAACCAGAAGACAGCAGCACCATACAACATTTGAAATTTCATATAAAATCCAAATTAAATCCAACTACCTTCAACATTAATGTGGTTAAACATAACTCATCCAAATTTCTTTCTCAATTGATTTCAGGGTCATACCATTTTTAATGAAGGAGTTACGTAGCTTGGAAGTTAGGTAATTTTCTGCAGAATTCTGTTTTACAAATCATTGAACACAACCTCTTCCAAGTCCCATAACTCACTTATTAAAACATGGAAAATCCTGAAATTTAAATCACATATACTAAACATACTTAATTTTCACCTCCAATTAATTGCATCTCAATATCTATCCAGGATCAAAAGTTATAAACTCCCAAAGTTACTAATTTAAGAAAACAGAATCTGGCTTTTTCTGCATAATGCATCATCCTTCAAAAATTCATATCTTTAAAACTTCAAGTCCAATTGTTCTGAAATTTTACGGCATTAAAATAATAGGAATAAAATTTTATTTAAAATTTGTTCCATTTCAAAATTCAAATTGCAGAATTTCCAATAGAGGAATCAAGTTGCTGCTGCGTTAAACGTTCTGCAGAAAAACCAGTTTTGACATCCACGATTCAAAAATTCACCATAAATCATAAAATTAATGAAAAAGTCTCAAATTCAGCAGTCCAGTTTCCTATATCTCCAAGCTCAATCCGGACTTGGTCCCACACAATTCCGATAATCACAGAAATAGTTATAGTTTTTCAAAGTTTCCGGCTTCCTTTAAAAATAATGCAGAAAATCAAGTTTTACATTTTAACTTTGAAAAATCATAACTAGTTCTATAATTAATTCAAACTTCTCAAAATTGAGTCCCAACAACAACTTTTATTATACTTTACTCAGCCTTTGCTCTTATATCATTTCGATTATCGTTGAATAACTGATTCACTTCCAAAGTCACCTTTTAATTTCAAAAATCAGTTTTACAGCAATCTATTTAGTATTCAAAATCCAACCCTTCAAAACCCCTCAAAACCAATTCCAAATCAACCACCAACCAAGTTCATTAACATTACAATATACCAAATAACAACTCAACGGCAACAAATCCAACATAACCCATTAAAATTCAGAAATTCTCAACAATTAGTCATCAAGCAATTCCCAATCCACATAATCAATCAATATCACAAATCAACAATTCCAAATCACAATCTCAACCATTCCAATCACAATTTTCAGCCACAATTCAATAATTACATAATCAATCAATTACTCACAGCTATTAAATCTATTTGCCGTTATTCAATAAACCTTGTAGGCATTCTTAAATTTAAATCGTTTTAAACCCCCTACCTCAATGTCGAATTTCATAGAAATCGAAACCGAAGACGGAATTGTGGCGTGATGAGTGGTTGGGCTGCACCCAAAATGCAATAGCTCCTTCATCCCTTATCCGCCAATGTTAGCAACACTCACAACAGCTTTGACAGGGCAGCAGCAACGCGAGTTGGCCACGACAGTGAGCAAAACAATGAATTCATATTGGGTAGAGTAATAATTCTGGAAATTCAGGGGTGGAACAGGGGCTAAATTAAATTGGAACAAGAGTAAGGCTAATAAAATGGCAGTGGAATAAACAAGAACGTCAAGTGGAGGTTCAGAACAAGAATGTCTTACAAGAATTAGAAAGGAATAACAGAACAAGGAAGCACCGGCAGCAGCACGGACGATTATAGCAGCAACGGGGAAGACGGCCTTCTCCTCCACCTTGGTTCATGATTCCGGCAGCGGCAGTGGCAAGGAAAGCCTTCCCACCATGCGTTCTGCTTCGCCTCGCCATTCGCGTTTCTCTCTGGGCGACGCCGACTCCACGTCTCCTTTCTTCAACTCAGACTTGATGGCGGCATAGCAGCGGTTCAGCAACGACGATTCGACGACAACGAGGTTGGCTTCAACAGCGACTATGGAACGGCGATGAGGACGGAGCTTCCTCTCAGTCACTGCTCGCGTCTCCCTCTGGTCCGTGTACTCGACGACAGCGCGCAGTGATGGCTCACGACGGCGGCAGTCTCCTCCCTCCCCGATGACGATCCACTTCTCCCTCTTCTTCTCAGTTCCGTCACCCTCTCCCTCTGCTCTCCATTTCCTTCTTTCTTCCCTTCTGTTTCTCCCCCCCCCCCCCCTAAGCTCCCCGTGCCCTTTCTTTCCTTTTCTGATTGTAGATTTAGGAATTTAGGTTATAAATTAGGAATTTGTGATATTAGGGTTAAAATTAGGATTTTATAAAAGAATATAGATAGATATAAATAGATATTTTGATAAAATTGAAGAGTAGAGTAATTTTAAAATTAAATATACTCTATTAAAAATATATAAGAACATTATTTATCAACATATTGCTAAGTGAAATTAATTATTTTTAATTTAAATTATAAAATAAACATATTAATCACATTTTTATAAAATACAGTTTAAACTCAATACTAATTAATTAAATTAAATGATATAATTTTTTATTATTTTTCTATCACCGAAACTTTAATTTCAATTTACAAAATATCTAATTATAATAAAATTACTTAAACTTAAAGTATTTATAAAAATTCATTTAATCATTCCTAATAAATTAATCTCTAAAAGTTCAAACTAATAAAATAAACCATAATTCATTCATATTAGAAATTACCTAAATTAAATTATATAATACTTTTATTACTAAATTTTATTTCCAAAGCATTTGAAATAACCAATTATAAAAATTACATAAGAATATTAATCAACTTAAACTCCAAATATTAATAAAACTAATTTAATTACTATTAATTAATTAATTTATAAAATAAGATATCAAATTAATAAAATAAATCGTAACTTTTTTTTTCAGGATAATAGTTACTTAAATTAAATTATACAATTCTTTTTTTTTATTTTTCAATTACTAAAATTATACAAAATATTCCATTAATTAGATCACTACAAGAAAAGAGGCCTATGGCCACGCTTTTTTCTTGCCACGCTTCAAAAGCGTGGCCAAAAGTGGTCAATGGCCACGCTTTTATGAGGGTGGCAATAGATTAGAGATTTGGCCATTCTTTTTATTGCCACGCTTCAAAAGCGTGGCGAAAAGCATCAACGGCCACGCTTTTGTATGGGTGGCAATTGGTTAGAGAAATGGCCACGTTTTTTTTTTGCCATGCTTCAAAAGCGTGGCCATAGAGAGAAACAAGGACGTTTTGAAAGCGTGGCGACAGGGTTTCATTACGGCCACGCTTACAAAGCGTGGCCATATCCTAGTACGCTTTTGGCACGCTTTAAAAGCGTGGCCAAAAGGTCCTTTCCTGCCAGTCTTCAAAAGCGTGGCCGTAGAGCAAAACAGTGACATTTTAAAAGCGTGGCGAGAGGGGCTCCAACCCATTGACCCTAACCCGGCCCCTGACCCGGCTCCCAACCCGGTCCCTAACCCAAAGACACTAACCCTATTCACTCAAAACCCTAAGCCTGAAGAGCGCCTCCCATTAGCCTTAGCCCTGAACCCTTCACCCTTCGCACTTCGCCCTGAACCCTTCGCCCTTCGCCCTTCACCCTTCGCCCTTCGCCCTTAGCCTTCGTCACTCGAAACCGCTCATCGAATCCGCTCATCGCACTGTTAATCTTCGTCACTCGCCCTTAGCCCTTCAGCCTTCTTCATCTTGTTAATCTTCATCTTCGTCTTCCGCTCATCGAATCCGCTCATCGCACTGTCTCCTACCTCGGCGACCTTATGGCCTCCTTCAGTTCAAAGATGTCCGTACTCTCTCTCTCTTTCATAAACCCTTCCTCACTTCAATTCTCTCTTTGATCGCCGTTTCGTTTACTAGCTTTTGATAATTAGGTTTTTCTTTACTTTCCTTCGTTTTCGATTGTTATTTGAAAGATGATTTACGTGTGCTTGTTGATCTGAGGAAGCTGTAGTTCCTGTTTGAGAATGACTTCTGCTTCACTCTCATCGTGCTCAATTCGCTTATCTCTCACTTGATTCCTTTTAACTTATTCTGTCGTTTTCGTGAGACTCGGTAGATTATTGGATTTCAGTATCCTGCTAGGCTTCTTTAATTATAGCTAATTAAGTGGCGAACATAGCCTCTGTGAATAAAATTTTTTACTTCAGAATTCGTTAGCAACTGGAATGTAGGTATTGATCATAGTTTTTACATAAAGGTTGAACGGTTTTTTTGTGTATGTGTGATCAAGTTAAAAGGATTGTGCAGAATAGTTAGGGTAAAATTTGCTATCGTAGATAGCAGTGAATCAAGTAATCGTGTTTTTAAGTTTCTCTAAATTGAAGCATAATGTGTTCTTTTGAATCTTTTCTTTCAGCTCAATGCAGAGAAGAGCCCTTTTCAGCAGACTTATGCGACTCAGGTGTGTTTGTTTGCTGCTTTCTTAAGCCACTGCTTCTTGAAAACGCTTTGTTTGTAGTTACTGGCTTGTTCTTGGTTGATTAACTCTGTTACTGGCTTACTGCTTGATTATTAATTGATACCCTCATTCTTGCTTGTTCTTAGTTGATTAACTCTGTTTCTGGAAGTGAAATCATGGATAAGATTACAGGGTTTTGTGTTTTTGTTGAAATTATTGATAAAAAATGGCTTTGCTATGCTGCTGCTGCTATTTTTGAATTTCTGGCTCTGTTGTTTTTTAATTTTTTTTTATTTATTGATTTCATGGTTTTTGTTGATTATTTGTTGCTGGTTTTGAATTTTTGTTGATGATTTATTTGATTTCTGGTTTTGTTGTGCAGCTGGTGTTTTTTATTGTGTTAATGAGAGCTGCTATTTTTTACTGTGATGTTGATTTATTGATTTCAGTTATGGATGATTATTTGTTGAATGATTATTTGATTTCTGGCTCTGCTGTGCTGCTGCTGCTCTGATTTAATAATAAAATATTTTGTATTATATATGCTTTCCACTCTAGTTCCAGTTGTCATCCCTATTTGACAATGGGAAAACCCAACTTTACCACCCCTAATTATATTAATGTATTCAATACACTTGTAACTTGACTCTAAATAATAAATTTTAATTACTCTATTTCTTAATTATTTGTCGCCGAGGTATGATCCACGTTTTCTCATAGGTTTCTTATGCATAATTACTTGAAAAGCTGTCACGTTGATCTGAATGTGTTCAAATTGGCTTACTTTTGGTTCGAAACATCTTATATATTGAAATAGCCTTCTGTCAAAAGTTTTGAAAGTATTAAAAAATGTTATTTCTCTCTAGTCTTTAGATAATTTATTGTGCCAAACATGCTAATATATTCTTCTTTTCATGTGCAATATTCAGGCTGCAACTAAAGTTCTTGGTCGACAGTTGGTAAGGCTTACGCAGCAGATTACTAACCTTCAAGGTAGTCGAGCTCAGATGAGAGGCATAGCAACTCACACACAGGTAAAGAACAAGCATTTAGAATAAGGAAAAGTTGTATGGACAAGTAAATTTAACCAGTTCTTGAACAAGTAAGGACAATTATGCTATTGTAATTATTTTATTTTGGCAAATGAACTTAAATACTTAATACTGAGGCAAGTTGAATGTTTAAATATGATTGTTCCATCCAATAGTTTGTAACTAGGTTATGTTAGAGCTGGAAGAAGTTTAAAAAAATGACTATACTTTTAGTATTCAACAGCACAAGATTAAACAAATACATGGGACAACTTGATTTTTTTTGGTACAACTTTATAAAGAACAAGCATTCAGAATAGGGGACCTGCTACCTATATGGATTATTTTCATATTGTATGTGTACAATTTTATAGTAGTAACATGGCAATTAAATAAGGAAATATAGATTGGAGGGAACCCTACCTATAGTTTATAGGCAACTCTTACCACTACTACTATATGTATTATGTTTTCTCATTTAATTTCAACTTCTCTTTTTGTATTTAGCACTTATTGCAATGAAGAGACCTAGTAGATCTAGAAATTGTGCTATGTTTAACTGTATATAGCATGCTGATAACTCTGATTCCAATCTTCTACTCTGGAGATCTAAGATCTGGTTGAACTTGACTGATTTTATTTAATGTGCATAGCTTGTGTGTTTATTTTTGGTTTTTCTTGTTGTCTTGACTGTTCGCCGGCCTTATTGTCTGATCTAATTTTTCTTCTGATCTGGTTGCTGGACGGCCTTTTGTTTGATAGAGTATCATATTATGGTGTAGCTCATATTTTTCTTGGCCCCTTTTTTCTTTGAAAATCGTAGCTCATATGTAATTTATGGTGTAGTTTGTGTAATACTGCAGTCTATTGTTTCCATGCTCTCACCAATAATTGATTGATCATACTCTCACCAATATTTCTTTTTGATTAATCTGGTTTAGCTCATTCTGTTTAGCTTGTTTAGTTCAACTAATTTAGTTTAGTTGAATTAGGTGGTTAATTAGAGAATCTGGACTATTACATGAATTGCAATGATTTCAGTTTGTGGAACTGGTTAAGTCTATGGATTCTGTTTGCTGCTTGCTTGAACCTGGGAAACAGCTATTTACTGCTGCTGTTTAATAAGTGTCGCTGCTTCGTGCCATGTGTTAGAGACCTAGTAGATCTAGAAATTGTGCTATGTTTAACTGTATATAGCATGCTGATAACTCTAATTCTGATCTTCTGCTGTGGAGATCTAAGATCTAGTTGAACTTGACTGATTTTATTTAATGTGTATAGCTTGTGTGTTTATTTTTCGTTTTTCTTGTTGTCTTGACTGTTCGCTGGCCTTATTGTCTGGTCTAATTTTTCTTCTGATCTGGTTACTGGACGGCCTTTTGTTTGATAGAGTATCATATTATGGTGTAGCTCATATTTTTCTTGGCCCCTTTTTTTCTTTGAAAACTGTAGCTCATATGTAATTTATGGTGTAGTTTGTGTAATACTTCAGTCTATTGTTTCCATGCTCTCACCAATAATTGATTGATCATGCTCTCACCAATATTAAAAGATGGATTTAGGCATTCTTTTCTTCCTCTTTCACACCCTGCAGGTTTTGATAGCTACTAAAATTAGATATTGGAGGTTTTATTCAATTAGATGCTAGGTTTTGACAAGTCCCCATGAGATGTAATGGCAAAAGAGAATTGATAGGCACACAGTTTCTTCTTGTTATCATGCTATATAAAAAACATATCTCAGTTGTGGTGGTTTGGTTTGGTTTTTGTTGTTTTCCATTGCAGGAATGCTATTGATTCCTCTATACTCAAGCAATGGTTGCATAACTTGCAAAGTGAGATTGGGATTCTAGTTGATGGCACCTTGGCTCTGAGACAAGTTCTAATTCAGGTAATTGCATCATCAGTGTTTAAAAAGTGGATATGATTTCTGATAATTAGGCCTTGTTAAGTGGTAACTTAAGTAACTGACTAACCTGTTAGTCTTCTAGTTTTATTCATGTTCTCAAATTAAAATCAACGAAACTAGTTGGACTCTTTTTGGTGTAAACAGGGTGTAGACATGTTTGGAAAGCTGACATTTATAAGCCAGTCTATGTTTCCATTTTCTTGTGTTAATTTTAGCAAGGGGCTATGAACTAGTATATGGTATCACTATTAGGATCTTTTGCTTCTTACCTTATGTTCTCAGGCATCCATCATTCCTCTTTTGCTTGTAATTTCTGTGCACTTGCACCTGATGCTGATTTGTTTCTTTATATATAATAAAGTAAACCGTGATTAGGTTCCAGGTATTGTATTTGCAAGAGGACCTGCTGTGACTGTGTTGATACTTCTGGAATCAGATGGTGAAACTTATGTTGTCCTTACTGAACAGGTTCTTAGATGTTGGATCCTTGCAGAGAGAACTATGTTTTTTTTCAAACATTTTAACTAGAGTTCCATATTATGCTTATTATTTTTTATTTATCAGGCAAGGGTTCCTACTGGAAGAATTATTTTGGAATTGCCGGCTAGAATGTTGGATGATGACAAGGGTGATTTTGTTGGCACTGCAGTTCGTGAGGCTTCTCTCTCTCTCTCTCTCTCTCTCTCTCTCTCTCTCTCTCTCTCTCTCTCTCTCTCTCTCTCTCTCTCTCTCTTTCTCTCCATGGCTTAGTTGTGCCTCTGACAGGTTGAAGAGGAGACTGGCATAAAGTTCAAACTTGAAGACATGGTTGATCTCACTACTTTCTTGGATTCTTCAACAGGATGCAGATTTTTTTCCTTACCGGTATACCTTAAGCATTCTGCATCAACCTTATTGCTTTATTGGTTTTGCAAATAAATAATTTTGTCGTTTGAAAAAAGAGCTAATAATGTAACTGCTTTATAGTTGTTCAATAATTTAGTTTGGTATTTTGAGCATAGTTTAGTTTCGTGTTACTCTACTTTTAGATTTGCATTTACCAATCAGTGAGCATTCAGTTCAATTTCTGGCTATCTGTGGTTCAATCTAACAGTATTTTATAGTAGAATGTGAACCTGGTTTAATTTGGAATTGTTAATACATGCATAAATTAGATTATTTCTTATAATATTTTTATATATATCGTTTTTGTTGGTTCAATTTGTTCTTGATATTTTGCTGCAGGCTAGTATTGGAATGGATAACTTGAACGCTTAATGCACAAAGTGGAGCAGTTTTAGGTTGATTTTGATCTTTTACTAAGTATTTAGGTTGATGATCATCTCTATTAGTGTAATTTGATATATTATGAGCAGTTCTAACTTGTATTGTTTCTGTATTTTTCTTCGGTTTTTAGTTTTGGAATTTGAACTTGAGATTTATTTTGTATTTGAGTAAATAGTTTTTTAATGTATAAAACAATTATAGTAAATATCTCACTAATTATTGTTTGATTTGTCTTGTAATAAAAATTGCATACGATATTCGTAGGTTTGGTAATAAAAAAGGATTAAAAATTTATATTGTGTAGCAATGAAGATCAAGTAACGAAAAGAAATTTCTTTCTCAATTGGTTCCAGGGTCATACCATTTTTAATGAAGGAGTTACGTAGCTTGGAAGTTAGGTAATTTTCTGCAGAATTCTGTTTTACAAATCATTGAACACAACCTCTTCCAAGTCCCATAACTCACTTATTAAAACATGGAAAATCCTGAAATTTAAATCACAAATACTAAACATACTTAATTTTCACCTCCAATTGGTTGCATCTCAATATCTATCCAGGATCAAAAGTTATAAACTCCAAAAGTTACTAATTTAAGAAAAGAGAATCTGGCTTTTTCTACATAATGCATCATCCTTCAAAAATTCATATCTTTAAAACTACAAGTCCAATTGTTCTGAAATTTTACGGCATTAAAATAATAGGAATAAAATTTTATTTAAAATTTGTTCCATTTCAAAATTCAAATTGCAGAATTTCCAATAGAGGAATCAAGTTGCTGCTGCGTTAAACGTTCTGCAGAAAAACCAGTTTTGACATCCATGATTCAAAAATTCACCATAAATCATAAACTTAATGAAAAAGTCTCAAATTCAGCAGTCCAGTTTCCTATATCCCCAAGCGCAATCCGGACTTGGTCCCACACAATTCCGATAATCACAGAAATAGTTATAGTTTTTCAAAGTTTCCGGCTTCCTTTAAAAATAATGCAGAAAATCAAGTTTTACATTTTAACTTTGAAAAATCATAACTAGTTCTATAATTAATTCAAACTTCTCAAAATTGAGTCCCAACAACAACTTTTATTATACATTACTCAGCCTTTGCTCTTATATCATTTCGATTATCGTTAAATAACTGATTCACTTCCAAAGTCACCTTTTAATTTCAAAAATCAGTTTTTCAGCAATCTATTTAGTATTCAAAATCCAACCCTTCAAAACCCCTCAAAACCAATTCCAAATCAACCACCAACCAAGTTCATTAACATTAAAATATACCAAATAACAACTCAACGGCAACAAATCCAACATAACCCATTAAAATTCAAAAATTCTCAAGAATTAGTCATCAAGCAATTCCCAATCCACATAATCAATCAATATCACAAATCAACAATTCCAAATCACAATCTCAACCATTCCAATCACAATTTTTAGCCACAATTCAATAATTACATAATCAATCAATTACTCACAGCTATTAAATCTATTTGCAGTTATTCAATAAACCTTGTAGGCATTCTTAAATTGAAATCGTTTTAAACCCCCTACCTCAATATCGAATTTCATAGAAACCGAAACCGAAGACTGAATTGTGGCGTGATGAGTGGTTGTGCTGCACCCAAAATGCAGCAGCTCCTTCATCCCTTATTCGCCAATGTTAGCAACACTCACAACAACTTTGACAGGGCAGCAGCAACGCGAGTTGGCCACGACAGTGAGCAAAACAATGAATTCATATTGGGTAGAGTAATAATTCTGGAAATTCAGGGGTGGAACAGGGGCTAAATTAAATTGGAACAAGAGTAAGGCTAATAAAATGGCAGTGGAATAAACAAGAACGTCAAGTGGAGGTTCAGAACAAGAATGTCTTACAAGAATTAGAAAGGAATAACAGAACAAGGAAGCACCGGCAGCAGCACGGACGATTATAGCAGCAACGAGGAAGACGGCCTTCTCCTCCACCTTGGTTCATGATTCCGGCGGCGGCAGTGGCAAGGAAAGCCTTCCCAACATGCGTTCTGCTTCGCCTCGCCATTCGCGTTTCTCTCTTGGCGACGCCGACTCCACGTCTCCTTTCCTCAACTCAGACATGATGGCGGCACAGCAGCGGTTCAGCAGCGACGATTCGACGACAACGAGGTTGGCTTCAACAGCGACTATGGAACGGCGACGAGGACGGAGCTTCCTCTCAGTCACTGCTCGCGTCTCCCTCTGGTCCGTGTACTCGACGGCGGCAGTCTCCTCCCTCCCCGATGACGATCCACTTCTCCTTCTTCTTCTCTGTTCCGTCACCCTCTCCCTCTGCTCTCCGTTTCCTTCTTTCTTCCCTTCTGTTTTCCCCCCTTAAGCTCCCCGTGCCCTTTCTTTCCTTTTCTGATTGTAGATTTAGGAATTTAGGTTATAAATTAGGAATTTGTGATATTAGGGTTAAAATTAGGATTTTATAAAAGAATATAGATAGATATGAATAGATATTTTGATAAAATTGAAGAGTAGAGTAATTTTAAAATTAAATATACTCTATTAAAAATATATAAGAACATTATTTATCAACATATTACTAAGTGAAATTAATTATTTTTAATTTAAATTATAAAATAAACATATTAATCACATTTTTATAAAATACAGTTTAAACTCAATACTAATTAGTTAAATTAAATGATATAACTTTTTATTATTTTTCTATCACCGAAACTTTAATTTCAATTTACAAAATACCTAATTATAATAAAATTACTTAAACTTAAAGTATTTATAAAAATCCATTTAATCATTCCTCATAAATTAATCTCTAAAAGTTCAAACTAATAAAATAAACCATAATTCATTCATATTAGAAATTACCTAAATTAAATTATATAATACTTTCTTTACTAAATTTTATTTCCAAAGCATTTGAAATAACCAATTATAAAAATTACATAAGAATATTAATCAACTTAAACTCCAAATATTAATAAAACTAATTTAATTACTATTAATTAATTAATTTATAAAATAAGATATCAAATTAATAAAATAAATCGTAATTTTTTTTTCAGGATAATAGTTACTTAAATTAAATTATACAATTCTTTGTTTTTATTTTTCAATTACTAAAATTATACAAAATATTCCATTATAATTAGATTACTTAAAAATATTAATTGATTCGAAATAAAACTATCTCCGAATCTATTTAATTATTTCTAACAAAATAATTTCTAAAATTATAAAGTTTAAAGTTAATAAGATAAAATCATAATTTATTTATAATTAGATTTTCAAAAATGCGGGATGTTACACTAAAGGTCAAACCAAAACGGTTCAAACAAGCTAGCTATGAGGAAAGAGTTGAAAATGATCCAAGGTATGTAGATGTGTTAGGTGACCTGTGCAAAGTAGGCATGGATTGGGTGTTGGATTCACAAGGACAACCACTCAAACTCAAAAGAGGTGATCTTAAACCTCAAGCAAAAGGATGGCATGACATAGTGAGGAGATCATTGATCTCTACTTCAAACAATTCCGAAGTAACAGTGAATAGAGCAATAATGATCCACTGCATAATGAAAGGAGGGGAGATCAACGTTAGAGAAATTATAGCCAAGAACATCATTGACATAGCTCAGAAGGTCAAACAGGACAGCTGGCTAGGATATCCTAGTACTATTCTGCGCTTATGTGAAGAAGCTAGAGTACCTCTCGAAGAATTTGAAGAAACTGACGTGGTATCTATTGGAAAGCCTCTTACCAAGGAGAGATTGGAATTTGTCACCACAACCCAATTGGAGAGACAACCTTTAGCAAGAAAAAAGAAAAGGAAAGAAGCAAGACAAGAGGAAGAGCCTCAAGAAATAGAAGAAACAAGTACCTTGAACATGAATCAACTCCAAGCCGCTTTGGAAGGAATCTCTGAGCAATATTCACAAATTCAAAGAAGCCAAGAGGAACAAGCTCAACAACAAAGGGACCTTTGGCAGGTAATGAATCAGCAAAGAGAAGTTCAAGTTCAATGGATGAGTCAGCAAAATGAATATCAAACACACATGATGAAACTACAACAAGAACAATATGCCAAGATGTATGAAGCCATCAACAATTCAACTGTGGAATATGAAAGATCCATAGAGAACGTAATACAGGAACAAGCTCAACTAAGGAAAGAGCAAGCTCAGCAAAGGGAGCTTCTCCATAGGCTGGATACTAGACATGATACATTTCACAAAGAGTTCAATGAAAGCAGAATGTTCAAGGAGGCCAGACATAGAGATAGAATTGACTATGATATATGCACCCAAGAAAAACTCAGCTACCTTTGTGGAGCACCCCCATTGCTCAACCCACAAATCAAAAGTTTTAATGAAGCGCGCAAGGTATTTGAAAAGCAGGAACTTGCAAGGGTGAGATTCAATACTGAGAGGCTAAAGAAGAAGATGATAAGCTCAGGAGTATGGAAAAGAGAAGAGGGGGACTCAACAACAAAACAACAAGGAGAAATAAGAAAGAAAAAGAAAGAAGATCCAAAGGGCAAAGGAAAGGGACATAAAGACTAAAGGTGGTGAAGTTCTTTTCTTTAGTACTTTAAATAAAGAAGATGTATGTCTGAAACATGGTATACCTTCTAAGTTGTTTTTCCTTTATGCATTCTCAATTATGTTGCTTATTCCATGTATCACTCACATGCTTGGAATGTTTGCTTGTCTTAAACACTTTTACTTGTCAATGGAATAAAAGATGTAGTTTGAACAAAGACAGAGAGAAATCTAACCTAGGAGAACAAGATTGTCTGATACAAAGTGTTAGTACATATATGCTTTCATTGTGAACAAATCAAGGGCTCAAGAAATCAAAAGGAGTTAAGATGCTTGCTTATACAAAACTAGTTAGTTAAGGGCCATAAGACTCAAGAAGACAGAAGCACAAAGATCCTTAACAATGAAGTAATACACAAAACTTTGAAGAGCAGAAAAAGAGAAATAAAGAAAACAAAGAACAAAGAATGAAAGGCTAGGCATCAATGACAAAATTTGGATATGTGTCTGTAGTGATTGATGTTGGGAGATATACTTGGGCTAGTAAATCTGAGGGGTGCTTCATCACCCGGTAACTTGAGTTAACTAACTTGGTCGATTGAAAACTCACATTCAAGAGTAGCTCTATAACAGAACATTTAGCAACCCAAAGAGGTGCTGGATACCACTATCCAAATAAAATTTCAATGTTATATGCCTGTGATTGAATGTGTTAAGGAGAGAGTCTTGAGTTAGTAAATCTTTAAGAGTGCTTCAACACTTAACAACTTAAACCAACTGGTTTGGGATTGTTGAATGAAAGCTTATGCTAAAGAGCCGCCTTAAGACAAGATTTTTAGCTCAATTGAAACAAAGGAAAAGTGAAAAAAAAAAGGGGAGAAAAGAGGAGTAGAGAAAAGAATAGCTTAAGAATTGTGTGCTAAGGTATGGAAAAAGAGTCTAGTGATATTAA
This sequence comes from Arachis hypogaea, assembly GCF_003086295.3. Taxonomy (NCBI): domain Eukaryota; kingdom Viridiplantae; phylum Streptophyta; class Magnoliopsida; order Fabales; family Fabaceae; genus Arachis; species Arachis hypogaea. Next base: position 92,660,399 of record NC_092046.1, on the reverse strand, counting down.
CCAATCTAGTATTGGAGCAAGCATTTCAACTAAGAATTTGGATTAGCCTTGATCAGTTGCACTAAACAGATGACTACACAATTGAGGATGACATATTTCATGGAAGAATTCTTCTCTGTTAAGACATTCAATTCTTGCATCTTAAACTCTTTTGTCAAATTATTTTATCTCTTGCTTGAGGACAAGCAATATTTTATGTTTGGTGTTGTGATGCATTCGCATATTTGCTATATTAGTAGTCAGTTTAGTTAGTTTTAGCTTGGTTCATTATCTTTGAAATAAGCAAGCATTTTTATGAGATTTACCTCCATGCATTAAAACACCAAGAACTAGGTAAATGTTGGCCAAATTCATGCAAATATTCAAGGAGTTTATAAACAAGTTAATGTGAATGATCCCCTTGAAATTATTGCATAAGATGGCAAGACTTTGAGGAAGTTTTTTTGGTTTATAATAGGTGAAGCAAAGAGCCCTGGAGCAAGAAGGCAATGGAGCAAGAAGCCTTGAGAATACATCAAGCTTGGCAAGGAGGCAGAGGACTTGCACGTTGCTAACTAGGGTTACTACTAGCGTGTTTGGTGATAACGCTAGCAGCCCTGGAGAGTGATTCTGGGAAGGGTTGCACGTTGCCAACTTGCACTACTACTTAAGTGCTTGGCAACAACGCCAAGAAGAAAAACTTGGCAAGAAGGATGAAGACTCAAGCACGTTGCCAACTTGGAGAAAGGGTGTGTGTTTGATGGTAACGCAGCAAGCAAATCTGGGGAGCAAGTCAGAAGTTCATGCACGTTGCCAATGCCAGAGTCCAAAGGCGTGTTTAGAGGCAACGCTGCAAGCAAGGCCTTGGAGAGAAGCAATTTCAAAGCCTCGAGCACGTTGCCAACCTAGAGATGGGGGGGTGTGTTTGAGGACAACGTCAAGACTTGGCCCAGGAAGGGGAGATGCACGTTGCCAACGCCAGGAACAAGAGGCGTGTTCCAAGGCAACGCAGCAAGCCTTGGATCTCCACCCATCGAGCACGTTGCCAACGCCAGCCTCCATTGGCGTGTTTCAAGGCAACGCTGAGCTAGAAGATTTTGTCCAGCTAGAGAATGAAGAGCTCGTTGCCAATGCCAAGATACATAGGCGTGTTCATTGGCAACACATCATACAAGCAAGCTAGGCAACCTTGAGAATGAAGAGCACGTTGCTAACTTAGATGATGATTCTTCAATTCAGGCACGTTGCCAACGTTGGAATGCACAAGCGTGCTCAATGACAACGCCAAGCAGCAAGCATGGAGCCTTGAGGAAGGTTCGAGTACGTTGTCAATGCCAAGTTCTATAGGCGTGTTCTGTGACAACGTAGCAAGCAAGAAAGCAACCCTGGGAAGTGATCCTGCACGTTGCCAACTCCAGGAAGAGTTGGAGTGTTTTGTGACAACGCCAAGCAAGGAAGCTATCCTGGAAGGAAGCCAGCACGTTGCCAACACTGAGTGCATGGGCGTTATCCAAGGCAACGCAGCAAGTAAAGCTTGGGGCCATAAGGAAGGCTCGAGCACGTTGCCAACGCCAAGCTCTATAGGCGTGTTCCAAGGCAACGTAACAAGCAAAGTTAAAGGCTAGAAGGCAGCCCTGGAGGGAAGCAACGAGCACGTTGCCAACGTGCCAACAAGGGGGCGTGTTCAGCAACAACGCCAGCCCCATGTCTCAGCCCTGGGAGGTTTGGCACGTTGCCAACTTGGAAGAGAGGGGTGTGTTCAGCAACAACTTCAACAAACTTGGCAGCCCGACCTTACCTTCTTTGAGGAAGCATAACTTGAGATAGGAAAATCCAATTGAGATGATTCTAAGTGCATTAGAAAGAAGACATTCTAAGCTTTCCAATGATGTATGATAGTCCATATTGAAGTAGAGGATTGACACTCAAATTCTGGGCAACATTAAGCATGAAAGTAGAGTCAAGAAGAAGAAAACCAAGTTGTTAGCAACAACTTGAGCTAACAACGCCCAAGTATTAAAGCCCACTCCCAGGAAAATACCATGCACGTTGCCAACATGCATTAAGGCTAGCGTTATTGGCAAAAACGCTAAGCCATTGGGCCAGGAACATTATGAACAAGCTCCTTCTCCCCTGTTTAGCAACACTTCTTCCATTGAGCCAGGAATTCAACAAAGAGAAAGCCCACATTGTTAGCCCAAATTAAAGATCTATGAAGGAGTTTTAGGAGTAGTATAAATAGAGAAGAGTTTGATACTTGGAGGGATTTTTTTTTACTTTTTGCTTTTGAACTTGTTTTGAGACTTTTGACACTTAGATTTTTTTCTATTACACTAGTAATTTCTATTATCTACTTTTTCTCACCGGTTTTCTATTTTGTTTTTCTTGCAACTTTGAAGTACAGTTTTAAGAACTTCTTCTTCTTCTCCTTCATTCTTCTCAAAACCTAGTTTAATTTTCATCTATTGCAATTGTTGTTGAAATTGGAGCTATGATTCACTAAACCCCACTTTCATTAGGGGGAAGAGCTCTGCTTGTTTGAATGAATTGATAACTCTTCTCCTCCTTCTTAATTCAAGTGGTTAATCCAAGAGGAAACTCTTGTTTTTCAAAGATTCAATCACCATCGAGAGAGGGATTAATCTATATGAATTATGTGGTGAATTTGAGAAAGGAGTCACATAATTCAGTTTAGAGTTCATCCTTTCATGATTTCCTTGATCAATACACTTTGGTTGGTATGTGAGATGTAACCTTCCTTAGTTGAGATTCTGGAAGTTGTGTGGCTTTTGGATTAGAAATTGAACTTCATCTCTTCTCATGAACAATTAGATCACGAGAGTGGAAATTGGTTGTGTTGAGAGAAATTGAGTTACCAAGAGATTGGGACTCAATTACCCACAATTTGCCATGGATCTATACCCATGATTGAGAAGGAATTGATCACCATCAATTCATGAGAATTTGCATCTCTGATCCCTAATGATCCTTTCCATCATTAACTCTTATTTCTTTTGCTCTTTAGTTGTTTGAATACCCATTACCCAAGTCCCTTCTACATTCTTGCAATTTATTATTCTTGTCATTTAGATTCTGTTTCTCTATTTCTTGCTATTTACTCTTATGTTCTTTGAATTTCTGCAACCTTTACTTTCTTGCAATTTATTTTCCATGTCATTTAAGTTTCTTGCACTTTTAAGTTTTAGTTACTCACTTTCATTTTCTTTCTCTATTCTAGCTCTTTAAATTCCTTGCCATTTAAATTCTTGCAATTACGTTCAAAAATCAAATCTCATGAATTCAAAACCATGTTTGCTTGACTAAATCTACCATTTAACTAAAGTTTCTTAATCTACCAATCTCCGTGGGATCGACCTCACTCTTAGTGAGTTTTACTACTTGATACAATCCGATATACTTGCCGGTAATTACGTGAATTCTTAATTTTCGCGAATCAGTCAGCATAGGTACAGTTCTCACTAACCGATGTATGCGTCATATCCTCTATAAGCAAACTCTTCCTTACAGGTGGCGGCATTCCAGCCGTGTATGAAATCATATTCTCTGTAAGCAATCCTTGCCTTATAGGTGCGGCATTCTAGCCGTGTATGAATTAATATCCTCTGCAAGTGATCCCAGGTTATCAGTTGCAGGTACAGCTCTCAATAGCTGTGTAACACTGGAAAACGTTCTGTGGTCGTACCACTATCTATCTGACTGCCTTCACCCAGCAGATCATTACATAATCATTCTCATTATCATCATTCATCATCATTCTCATTATTCATCATCATTTTCACATTCTTATGTAGTACCTCTTTCTTTCTCTGTTCAATCATACTGTACAAACTTTACATCTTTCACTTTTACAATATTCTGGCTCAAACCATTTCTCTTTATCATATTATTCTTTTCTCTTTGTATCTCTTTACTTTACTCTGGTTACTCTGTGCTCTGTGTTACTTTATTCTGCTCTGATTTCTCTGTTTAACATGTGTATTTAAAGCTTATGTAAATTTCGGTATGAATAGTTAGCATGTCTCAGGTATAGGTTCATTAAGTCTATAATGAAACAGTTTAACTTTTCATATAACACCTAACCCTAGTCGCAACTCAAGTACTAACTAAGTTGCCCTAGTTCATTCACTAGTCTCTGTCTGTTTTTCTGTCATTAAAATTTTACAGACTTTTTCTTTGGTTTTTATCTTTTCTTTAACTTTTTATCTTTTCTTTATCTTTGCCTCACTATCATGTTATTACCACTCCCTAAGTGTTTTATGAAGGTAATTATGAGATTCTGCACTTAAAGTTGTCTTTCTAAAGCTTTTACAGAAAACTACCTTTTCCGCATTATTTTATTATTTTTAATTAAATATTATTATTTAATATTTTATTATTATTTATTATCTTAATATTAAATTTTTGAAAATTAACTTACCTTTTACTTTTAACCTTTAAAATTCACTTTTTACCACCTGTAAATTTTAATATTTCTACTTTTACCACCCTAACTTCCAGAAATTACCATATAACCCCTTAAACACCAAAAATTTTACTCCCTTGCCCTTTCTAAGATCTAAAAGGTGTTCTTCAATGTTCTTCACCACACTCAAAGTGTTCTTCGTGTTCTTCGTATATTCTTCAAGTTCTTTCTCTGTTTTTACCCGTTTTTCAGTCTTTTCAGCAACCGATTTTTACCAAAATTCAAAATAAATTTCCAGCCACTAAAACCCCATCTTTTCTACATGATTTTAACATAAATTGAACCTCAATTTAAGCTCTAAGGTTTTGTTTCCCAGCAGCCACAAGAACACACATTCATAGCTTGAATTTCATCAAATTTCATCAAAATTTCACCAAAATTTCAACAAGAATTACTCATACAAACAATCAATTTCAAGCACAGCCAAACCATATCATAATCACACAACTCAAACACAATCAATCAAGATTAAATTCGTCAATCCCTACCTGGTTTTGCTGCTCCTAATTCGGTTAAACTTTCAGGTGGTCCTTAAGCACTTTTTCCTCCTAAATCACATCAAGAACAACTTTAAATCCAAAAACTCTCAACTGACCAAATCTTACTCAGTATGTTAGGAAGAGATATCTCACCTTAGACTTGCTGGAAATTCACGTTTCTTGGCCCTTAAGTCAGGTTAAGCATGATTCCTAAGGAAGAACATCAAGAAAACACATGTTTTGCATGGTTTTCCTTGAAAACCGAATTGAAATGGGAGGGATACAGCCATCTCACCTTATTTCCATCCTTGATAAGTTACATGGTTATTTAGAGGAAGAAGAGAGGATCATTTTGGTGAAATCGGAGTTTTGATTTGAGTTTTAGTTCAGAAGAAATCAAGCTTTGAAGATTAAGTGTTCATGAAAGTTTCTCTCTTTTCTCTCTTGTTATTTTCGGCCAAAATGATGAAATGAGACAGCCTTGGAGGTCATGGGGGTGTAAGGTGAGTTATGATTGGTTGGCTTGGAGGTGGATTAAAATAATATTAAAATATCTCTGGTGTACAACTACTAAAACTAGGTGTATCGGAACACTCGTAAAAACATCACTAAAAATTATTTTCTGAGCTACTAGCATAAATGACACTAGTAACATATTTATTATGAGAATAGAACATGTATAATGAGGCCTTAGCATTGCTAAAGTCATCAGAGAGTGCCGGTGCTAAGCTGCACCAGTAAACTGTGAATCCGGTTAAACCGATTTTCTGGTTTTAACTAAAACAGACAAGGTAACCTTATAATATCATTCAAGAAGCTTCTAATACTAATATAATGATAATATTCTCCTATTATCTCTCTTCTCTCATGAATCGAGTCCAGTTCGTCAAACTGAGACTATTTACAAAAAACAGAATCAAAACTCTTAACCGATACGGTTCAAAATTTGGGTTTTTCGTGACTACGTTATCGAGCGTGTCTCAGAAAAGGTTCTATATCAAAGATGACATAATGACAATGAGGATTGAGATACTTGATGATATATTAGAGGTTCTCCCCTTACTAATCTTCCGGAGGATTCCGTGCCTTCGGAAAAGATCTCGCATACTCGAAAATCAGGGTTGTTACAATATATATATATATATATATATATATATATATATATATATATATATATATATATATTATTTTATTTAGTATTAGTAGTCTACTGATAGTGTATTTTAGTATAAAGATATCAACTAGAATTATTAATTTAGTTTAAAGAGATAAAAAATTAAATTTGTTATTGCTCAGAAAAATTTTACTATATATAAAATAATGTGTTTATTAGTTTCTATTTCATTGTGAAAATTATCTAGATGATAATACTAATAATATATCATAGTGTTATTATTATTAATGTATTAATCGTATTTTAATGTTCATTATTTATATATTTAAAATTATATTTAAAAATTATTTATTTAGTTTCATAATAAATGGTATTTTTAAATTTGAATAATTTATTTATTAATTTATACTTATTATACCTTATATTCAATAATTTATTTATAAAAACTATTAATATAATGAATAAAGAAATAATTAAAAAATATTGTTTAATGAATAATGACAAATAAATCTCTAACCAATTTGAATTTAGGGACAATTAGATTCCTGTCTATTTCTAAACCTGACATGTCAACTTTTCTATTTAGAGTTGACGGAAAAACACCCACAAGAACCTCATTGTTTCACGAAAATAGAAGACAAGGACCGAAGTGAATTGTTTTTATCTTAAGAGATCGTGTTGTCATTTCGAAAATTGGATAAGAACTAATTTTTTTTGGTGACTGGATAAGAACTAATTTGATAGTTCACTCTATATTTTATCACAATCTTAAAGGTAACGTTATCATTAAAAAAAAATGTAATGTAATGAATAAAAGTAGGCTCAAAACCTAATTAGGGTACTTCTATTAATTAGTTAATTTACTATAAATAGATATAAAACTTGTTTGAGTATTATTAAGTTGTTAGAATTTTTTTAATAATTTTTTTATTTTTGAGCATATTTGATAAAATTTTATTTGTCAAAATATATACATTAAAAAATAAAATATCTTTTTTCTAAAAGATACAATTTATATATTTTTATTAAATTTTTTTGCTTAAAAAAATTATTATTAACATAATAAGTAAAAAATATTTTTATGTTATTCTATCCAAATATAATTATTAAATAAAAAATTTTACATAAAATATTCAAATATAAAATTATTTTATTTTTCTAAAAACTTTTTTAAAAAATTATATAACAATTTTTTTTATAAAAACTCATCCATAATATAAATAGGGTTAATGACAAATTCAGTACCCAAAAGATTCAGCCGCAGATAAATTGTTATTCACAAAATAATCCTTGAATAGTTTAAAAATATGACAAAAAAATCCAATAAACATTATATTTTTTATGTAATAAAAAACTTTTATATTTAGCAAATGACCTATTCATTAGATCTAAATTTTTGTGACAAGATTTGAATGAATATTTAAAATGTGCATAAAAAAATCGAACAAAATTTGATTTCTAGATTTTTTTTATTTTAAAAAAATTATAGTCATTTATAATAAAGTTTTTTTAAAAGAATTTACTTCACAAAAATTATCAAATTTTAAAAATAAAAATATTTTATTTTTTAATAATAATTATAAAAATTTATATCAAAGTTTGATTTCAGAAATCGTTCTATAAAATATATATTTAATATCTAATTTTTGGTTATATTTTTAATTTTTTTGATAATTTATTAACATCTTTTAAAATTAATTTTGAGAATACCATCTTAATAGTTTACCTATTAATAATAAATTTTACTGTTATGCGACTAGTGTTGACCTTCTTCAGCACCATAGCATACATCATCTTCCTTCTTCCATTCTCATACCCAGGCTGTAACAAAAATGGGCGCTTTGAGAGTGTTGATGAAGAGGTCTCTATCCACCTCCAAACCCTACCTCTCTCCCAATCACCCGTTGCTCACCTTCGCCACACTGCATCAATACCACAACCGCAGAAATCTTATTCTCCACCATTCTGCTTCTGACTTCGTTAAGCTTCACAAACTCTCTGCCACTGATTCCGGTAACAAGTTTTCAGCTAAAGTTTCTAAACTGAAATAATTTATTTGAATTTTCTATTCTTTCCGGTTTTTCCTTTGTTATGCATTTCTCAAGTTTTTCAGCTTTTGTTATAGGGATTGTGAAGGTTAGCTTGGATAGACCTGGTGCTAAAAATGCTATAGGGAAAGAGATGCTGCGAGGATTAACTCATGCCTTTGAATTTATTAATCAGGAATCAAATGTTAATGTTGCCATGATCTGCAGTTCAGTCCCTGGCGTATTTTGTGCTGGGGCAGATTTAAAGGTTAATCAATAATAGGGGTGGAGTGTTTGACACGTTTGTTTTTTTATGCAAATTTTCCTTTCCACGGTGCCTATATAAAAGAAATTAATAGTATTCATGATTTTAATTGGATTCTTGCTGGTGTAGATTTAGTTTTATACTTTCTTATGATGTTAGAGGTCAGCTGTGTGTTTGTTTACAAGCATCCTGGTTATTTGATTTCAGGAGCGCAGAAACATGAGTCAATCAGAGGTTAAGGTTTTTGTGAATTCTCTTCGCTCCGCTTTCTTATATTTAGAGGTTAGTGTGAATCACTCTGTTATTTACATTCTAAATTTATCAACTTTCTATTCTAATTGAATGGTAAGACCTTGGCTCCATTATGTGAAGGTTTTGGGTTTACTGGTTTAGGGTTAGGTTAATTCGCCGGGTGCTACGATCTTTTCCCTCAGATTCTTTGGCGGTGCCACTTATAATTTTTAGCATTGTGGTAAAAGAGAGATTTCTAGATGTACTCTACAATGTTTTTTTTGTCTCTGTATTCCCAACTTTGACAGTGCTCCTTGAAAATTGAATGTTGAATTGAGTCGAATATTTTTTTCTCTATTCAGGAGGTTTGCATACCTACTATTGCTGTTATTGAAGGAGTTGCACTTGGGGGTGGACTTGAAATGGCCCTGGCATGTGATATTAGAATATGTGGTAACTAGATATGCAGTACCTTGCAAATTGGATCTAGTTATTTTTAGGATCATTTGGATGCTTTGAATGTGATGCGAATATTTGATTTGTTCCTACTCATCTCTTCTGTCACGATATAGGGGAAAATGCTCTGATGGGTTTGCCCGAAACTGGACTCGCCATAATCCCTGGGTAAGTTGTATACTAGATGAACTTTGCATATGTATTTTCTTTTGATGCCTCCTATTTCAACAGTGTATCTCTTGCTTTTGTTTATGAGCATTAAATATGACTGGCATAGAATACTTTACATCTTTGCAATGATTGCTTCTCGTGGAATCCTGTCATGCACAGGGCAGGTGGAACACAACGACTACCTAGATTGGTTGGAAACGCAATAGCAAAGGAGATTATATATACTGGTCGAAAGATTAATGGCAAAGAGGCTCTGTCCTTAGGTGTGTTGATTACTATTTTTTCCCCTTTCTCTAATTAATAATATCTTAAATGGTATAAGCTCGCCATCTGTTTAACTTGGCAATTTTAACTTAAAGAACATCCAAGACATTTTAATTGCAGCCTTATTCTTAGCCATCTCTTGTTGTCCTTGAAGAAAGCAACGAGAAAGGCCACCATTGTTGTGCAACTTTTATACGAATGCATGTACTAAATCTTCGTCACCTGAAAAATACATACACTTTTCCCTCCAAAATCTATGTACCACACCTCTACTTGCTGTTTTATAATATTATCGATAATAAGTTGTGACAACTAGCAAATGCATAAGCATCCTTTGGTTGGTACAGGTCTTGTAAATTACTTTGTTCCTGCTGGTGAAGCCTACTCAAAGGCACTCGCAGTTGCTCGGGAAATCAATGCGAAGGTATAACTATAAGGAAGGTTCCTGTTTTGTTAGTCACAGGGTTTTCATTTCTTCTTTCGAAGTTGATCTGTCGAGAAAAGGAAAAGTATTGTTAAATAGTGCGTAGCTGTAGGTTTTACCTTGTTCAGCTGCATGCAAGTGATGTGGTGCAATTGACCCGTGCAATCGTTCATATCCGGAGCATATTTGTAGTTGAACATGTTTCACTTTAAAGAAATTTTACGAGATTGAATGGCTTCTGTAGTATAAATTAAAATCACCTTAGTTGTAAAATTACCGCAATGTTGGTGGCAGTTAGTTCTTATTCACTTGCAATGAATTTTCCACAGGGTCCAGTAGCTATAAGGATGGCTAAAAGAGCTATCAGTGAGGGGGTTGATACTGATATGAGATCAGGTTTGGCCTTGGAAGAAGATTGCTATGATCAGGTGCTGAATACAAAAGATAGATTGGAAGGCTTGGCTGCGTTTGCTGAGAAGCGGAAACCAAAGTATACTGGAGAGTGAAAGTACCAAAGTAGTGGCTTATCTTTGTCTTTGTCGCTACAGAGGAATGTCTGTCATTCTGTGATTAGAGTAATCTATCTATAGCCTTGTGACTATATTGCTGGGGACTGTCGCATTCCCAAACAACAGAAAAAATGTATCTAAAATAATGCACATTGAAACACTACATTCCCTATGAAGCAATAATATTCATCCTTCATTTTTTTTATCTATCTATCAAAAAAAAATCGGAACCTTCTGCTTATAAACATGAGAGGCTAAAGGCTCTCCAAGTGATAGGGCATTTTCGTCATCTTAGAGCTGAGGGGTAGAATGGTAATATTGTCATATTCAAGGATTTAAATACTAGAAGAATTGTGTCATGTCAGTCTTGGACGTCAAAAAGACCAAGAGTCCGTCTCAAAAACAGTATGGAAGGGGAACAATTCATAAGACCCATTGGGGACAACAAAAAGCCCAATAAAACTTTTCAAATTCAATGGAAGGCATAATTTTTATTAATTTTTGAATTTTTAGTCATTTAATTTTAATTTGTTTTGCTATTAGAATTTGTTGGAAGATTTGATTTACTTCTAATTTACTTAGTAATATTTTTAGGAATTTTAAATTTAAATCAAATATGATCTAATCTAATAAGATCAAATCTGATTTAAATTAGTTATCATATCTTTAGAATTTTAAAATTTAAATCAAATCTAAGATCAAATTTAATTTAAATTAGTTATCTTATCTTATCTTTTAGCTAGTTTGTTAGGGGTCTATTTAAACACCTTTGGTGATACAATTTACACAACTTTCATGAATAAAATTTTCTTAGTGCCTTATGCACATTTTTTTAGTATGATTAAATGAGGTGAGTGATTTGCTTAGCTTGTTTCATAGAGAAAATTGAGTGATTCAGTTTTCATCCCTCTGATCTAGGTTGTCAAGGACACATTCTTTGAAGGTCTAGTAGGGAGTTCCTTTCGGTGACCTAGGTTGCTAAGAACATGTTTCTTAAAGGTCTAGTAGGAAAAAAATCCATTTATCTATCCTTTTATGTTTTCGCTATGTCTCTTTATGCCAATAAATTCCTCTTCTTGATGCCATTCTTTTCTTGCCCCCTTCCATTGGGATTTTAATGCTTCGAATTTATTAAAGTCATTAATAATTTTTTTATCATCTGATATCAGTTTCAGGTCGTAGGTAAATTCTTATTTATCTACACGTTCCATGGGTCTTGTTTAGCCTCTTTGTTTTTTTTTTTTCTCTTTAATTTCTGCAAATTCACCTTAGAGTCCCCAAAATAGACAAAAAAAAAAGTCGAAAAAAAAAATGATTGCGTATTATGATAGTGATGATAAAGGAATATCATATGGGAAAAAGGGTTCTCGGTTGCAAATCTCTGCATTCAAAGGGAGGAATGATCCTGAAGCGTATTTCAGATAGGAAAGGAAGGTAGAATCGATTTTTGCAAATTGCATCCTTTCAGAGGAAAAGAAAGTTCAACTGGTACAAGCCAATTTTTCCGATGCTGCCGGTATATGGTGGACTGAATTAGAAAGATCTAGAAGACAGTATGGAAAGAGCCCAATTTGCAGCTGGAAGAAGATGAAAAAAATTACGAGGAGCCAGTTTGTGCCATCCTGATACCACATGAGGAATCGAGTTGTGCCATCATCATACCACAATGAATTTTTCGAAAAATTTTGTAAGTTACAACAAGGTTCACAATCAGTGATGGAGTACCACAAGGAGTTTCTATATTTGATGGACATGGCTAATATTAAAAGGAGTCCTGAGGTTCTTATGGACCGATTTTTGTTTGGATTACTAATAGAAGACCAAACGTGGTTTCGGATTTTTCACAAAATAGATTTTCGTTGTAAGTATAGCTCCAAACCAACAATTGATCTTAATCAAAATTTAATCCAAGATATTGTCACAATTCAAATAAAATTAACCGATAGTATTTAGGCTTAGTTTGGTAAAGCTTTTATTTTTCAAAAGTAGCTTATAAAAGCTAACTTTTAAAAGATGACTTTTTAAAAGTTGTAGCATTTATGTTTGGTAAATCAAATTAAAAATTGCTTTTAATAATCACAAGTAACAACAATTATATTTGGTAAAATAGCTTTTAAAATTTAAAAATACTATAATAGACATAAATGCAAGCATTAAATTTAAAAGTTAGTTAACATATGAGGTTATATTAGACTTTTTAATTTTGAAAAAGCACAAGCCAACTTTGAAAAGCTCTATCTTAGGTACTTTCAAAAGTATCCCGATCTTTTAAAAGCTGCAAGCACAAGCACATGATCTTTTTTATTTACCAAACACAAAATGAGGAGCTTGAGCTTTTAAAAAGCACAAGCACCTCTTCGAAAAGCTTTACCAAACCAAGCCTTAGACTCCCGGGTAGTTCTCCCTAGGAACTAATGCCGATGAGCGCATACAATTTTGGTTGTGAGAACAAAGGGGGTTTCAATGATTGAAAGCAAATAAAATAAAGGAATTAAAGAACGATTCAAAATTGCAATTAATAAAGCAATGAATGAATAAAAGAACTGTGTATGTAATATAAACAAGTAATGCTATAAAGTGAGGAAAAATGGTTCAAAACATAAATGAAACCTTGACTTGGGATGAGTTATGGAATCCCTTCCTTGCCATAACCACAACTATGATAAATATGATGGATTAATCCCACTAAGTCAACCCTTAACATTGAAGGATAGGTCAAGTGAACATAATTGTCATTAATCCACAAATCCTATTTAACTTACCAAATTGATTGGTAAAAAGCTAGCGTTAGTGAAAACAATAACAACTAACAACCCAAGAATTATCACTAAATGTTGGATATCGTGGCTATAGTAATCCATAAACTCATTTTCCCGAAGCCAATGGGTGGAAATTACCCCATAATCAAAATTGGCATTTTATAGAACACATAGTGGGCATAAACACAAAACATGGCAAAATTGATAAATTAATAAATGCTATGAATCACAAATGCTCAAAATCAATAAAAGCAACTGATTCACGAAAATTTGCCTCTCAACAAATTTCCTTCCGGCAAGTGCACCGGATTGTCGTCAAGTAAAACTCACTGTAGAGTGAGGTCGAATCCCACAGGGATTGGTAGATTGATCAATGTTAATTGGAGAATTGTGCTAGTTGATCGAAATCAGATTTGGTTGAGAATTGCAGAATGTAAATTTGGCAGAAAACTTAAATGACAGAAATTAAATTGCGGGAAATTAACTGACAGAATCTTAAATTTGCAAGAAATTAAATGGGAATGGGTGTTTAGCATGAAATTAAAGAAGCAGAATATAAAATAATGGGTAGATCAGAGATGGGGAAGCTCATTGGGGTCAGGAGATGTGATAATTCTCCGGATCAAGTTCATTTTCATCTCTTCCTCAATCAATGCATTCATTGATCTCCTTGGCAATCTTAGGTGATTAGATCCCAATTCCTTGGCAATCTAATCTCTCTAAGCATGAAAAATTGCCCAATTCCTTGATTTAAGTGCCCATGGGAAGAGATGAAGTTTGGTCACTGATTATACCACACAAATTCATAGATCAAAGTATTGGTAGGATTACATGTCACTATATCCATCCAAACCCCAATCTAATCCAATGTGAGAAAGCAATTCTAGCATGATCTCATCATTCCTTTTCCAAGGTTCCGAAGAGATCCAATTATGAATAGCTTCTTTCCCAAGACAACTATCCAATTGAATGAAGAACGAATGCTTTATAGTAAAATCAAGAGAAAAGAAAGAAGAAGAAGAATGAAAACTAATATTGATCCGTTGAATTACACAGAGCTCCCTAACGCAATGAAAGGGGTTTAGTTGTTTATAGCTCTCAAAATGCAAAATCGAATTGAAAGATACATTGCTGGAAATTAAAATGAACTGAAAAGTAAAATGTCCAGTAAAAGAAAAAGAAGCTCCCCATTCCTTTAACTTAAATTCTAAGCTATTTATATACTTTCTTCCATTGATCTTCAATCTCTGAATTGGGCTTTTGGCCTTGATGGAATTGGGTTGAAATGGCTCCAATTGTTTTCCCTTGTTGTTGAGAAGAGATATGCTTGAATTGCAAGTTCTGGTGCTTCAAGTTGGAGTCAACGTTTGATGGCCAACGTTGACTCAAACGCTTTCATTAAAAACCAGATAAATCTGATGTCATTAGCATTTTACTCAACGTTGGAGGGCCGACATTCTGCTACCCACGCGTACGCGTGCCTTGCGCGTTTGCGTCCATGGGTTCAGAATGCTCATCCACGCGTGCTCGTGCTACACGTGTGCGCGTGGATGCAAAAATCCCATTTCCAATTTTCAAAACATGTAGAGGAGCGTTGGCCACAGCGTTGGACTGGCAACGTTGCCTCCAACGTTGGTCAATCCACGCGTGCGCGTACACCACGCGTACGCGTGAAGGCTGCGATTTTGCTCATTCACGCGTGCACGTACACCACGCTTACGCGTGCATTGCGATTTTCCCATCCACGCGTGCGCGTCGATGCATGTTTTTCATTTCCAAATTCTGGGCTTCTCATCGCGGACGTTGGAGGCAAACGTTTGGGGCAACGTTGGACCTCCAACCTTCGTTTGGTGACGCGTACGCGTGACCCACGCGTACGCGTGGATGGTCAATTTTGCCATTCCACGCGTGCGCGTGACTCACGCTTGCGCGTGACTCACGCTTGCGCGTGTATATAGAAATTTTGCTCTTTCATGCGTACGCGTCATAGACGCGTACGTATCGCTCAAAAAATTATTCAGCTCCAAAATTGATCATTTTATCACAACGTTGGGGGTAACGTTGGCTTGTCAATGTCCCCTCAAACGTGAGCACCATCAAATCATGCAGAGGCTTGCTCTGCCTTCCTTCCAACATTTGAGGCAATGTTGGTGGTCCAACTTGGCCTCTGGTACACGAATTGTAAATCACACTTTTCACAACTCGTACCACTAACCAACAAGTGCACTGGGTCGTCCAAGTAATACCTTACGTGAGTAAGGGTCGATCCCATGGAGATTGTTAGCTTGAAGCAATCTATGGTTATCTTGTAAATCTTAGTCAGGAGATTAATAATAAAAATTACTTTTGTTTATGAAAACTAAATAACATGAAATAAAGGTCACTTGTTATGCAGTAGTGGAGAACAGATTGAGGTTTTGGAGATGCTCTGTCTTCTGAATCTCTGCTTTCCTACTGTCTTCTTCTTCACGCACGCAGATCTCCTTCCATGGCAAGCTGTATGTTAGTTGATGATAAACCTCTATTTCATGGTTTATCTTGTGCTCATTTGAGTGGTTTTTATCAACTCTTTACCCACTTATTCATACTATTTGCATGGTTTTACATTTGCCTTCCTAATTATGTGCCTTGATTGAAAACATGCTTCTTTGGACTTATAATTTCTAATATTAATCCTCTCTTATCACCATTAGATGCCTTGATATGTGCGTTAAGTGTTTTCAGAGATTACATGACAGGAATGGCTCAGAGGATGGAAAGGAAGCATGCAAAAGTGGAAGGAAAACAAGAAGTTGGAGAAACTGCTAAGCTGTCGAGCCTGACCTCTTTGCACTCAAACGGCTATAACTTTAGCTACAGAGGTCCAAACGATGCGGTTCCAGTTGTGTTGGAAAGCTAACGTCCAGGGCTTCGATTTCATATATAATTGGTCATAGCTGCCTCGAAGTTAGGCAACACGAACGCGTGAATGATGCGTCCGCGTCGCATCTGCAAACCTCAACCCGCGCGGCCGCATGGACGACGCCTCCGCGTCACTTGCCCGCGACCTGAACGTAACAGAAATCACAGGGGGCGATTTCTGGGTTGCTTTTGACCCAGTTTTCAGCCCAGAACACACATATTAGAGGCTATAAAGTGGGAAAATGCATCCATTCATGGAGAGCTCACCAATTTTTACTTCCCATGATTTAGATTTAGTTTTAAGAGAGGCTCTCTCCTCTCTCTTTAGGATTAGGATTTAGATTTAGGATCTTTATTCGCTTTCAGGATTATCTCTTTTGATCAGGTTCAATATTCATTTTATTTACTTTTGCAAGTTACTTTATGAATCCTTTCATGTTACGGATTACTCTTTTATTAATGTTATTTGAGGTATTTCAGTTTAATATTGATTTCTTTTATTTATGCTATTGTTGTTTTTACTCTGAAGACATTTTTATTCCAATAGATTTACTTCTCCTTTTGATTTTGGTTAAGAAATCAGTAACTCTGGAGTTATCAAACTCAAACATGATTGATGATTGTTATCTTTGTTAATTGAATTGAACTTCAATAATCCCAATCTTTTCTTAGGAAACAAATAGGATCCGAAGATAAACCCAATTAATCTCTTGACCTTCCTTTATATTAGTAAAGGCTAACGAAGTGGAATTAAGATTCAATTATTATCATCATTGATAAGGATAGCCAGGATAGGACCTCTAATTTCTCATACCTTTCCAAAAGTTTATTTTACAGTTATTTATTTATTTGTAATTGCCATTTAAATTATTTGTCATATTTGTTCCTCATTCTTGAAACCCCAAATTTACAATCTCCATAACCAATAATAAGAACATACCTCCCTGCACTCAAAGTGGATTTTCTGGAGCTACAGAACTCGAAATGGCGCGCTTCCAATTGCGTTGGAAAGTAGACATCCAGGGCTTTCCAGCAATATATAGTAGTCTATACTTTGCTCAAGGATAGACGACATAAACTGGCGTTCAACGCTAGTTATCTGCCCAATTCTGGCGTCCAGCGCCGGAAAAGGATTAAAAGTTGGAGTTCAATGCCAGAAATGGATCCAAACCTGGTGTTGAACGCCCAAAACAGCCTTATGTACGTGAAATGTTTAAGTCTCAGCCCCAGCACCCACCAAGTGGGCCCCAGAAGTGGATCTCTGCACCATCTGTCATAGTCTACTCACTTTTTGTAAACCTAGGCTACTAGTTTAGTATTTAAACAACTTTTAGAGACTTATTTTGTATCTCATGACATTTTAGATCTAAACTTTGTACTCTTTGACGGCATGAGTCTCTAAACTCCATTGTTGGGGGTGAGGAGCTCTGCTGTGTCTCGATGAATTAATGCAAGTATTTCTGTTTTCCATTCAAACATGCGTGTTCCTATCTAAGATATCCATTCGCGCCTAACTATGGAGAAGGTGATGATCAGTGACACTCATCACCTTCCTCAATCCATGAACGTGTGTCTGACAATCACCTCCGTTCTACATCAGATTGAATGAATATCTCTTAGATTCCTTAATCAGAATCTCCGTGGTATAAGCTAGATTGATGGCGGCATTCATGAGAATCCGGAAAGTCTAAACGTTGTCTGTGGTATTCCGAGTAGGATTCAGGGATTGAATGACTGTGACGAGCTTCAAACTCGCGAGTGCTGGGCATAGTGACAGACGCAAAAGGAGGGTGAATCCTATTCCAGCCCGATCGGGAACCTCAGATGATTAGCCGTGCTGTGACAGAGCATTTGGATCATTTTCATAAGAGGAGGGGATGTAACCATTGACAACGGTGATGCCCCAACACACAGCTTGCCATAGAAGGACGTGCGTGCGTGAATCAGAGGACGAAGGAAAGTAGAGATTCAGAAGACAAAGCATCTCCAAAACTCCAACATATTTTCCATTACTGCATAACAAGTAACCTTTAACCCATGCTCTCTTGTTTATTCGCAATTCAACTGATAAATACGATTGACTTCCTGACTAAGAATTGCAAGATAACCATAGATTGCTTCAAACCAACAATCTCCGTGGGATTCGACCCTTACTCACGTAAGGTATTACTTGGACGACCCAGTGCACTTGCTGGTTAGTGGTACGAGTTGTGAAAAGTGTGATTCACAATTCGTGCACCAAGTTTTTGGCGCCGTTGCCGGGGATTGTTCAAGTTTGGACAACTAACGGTTTATTTTGTTGCTTAGATTAGGAAAAATTTCCCTTTTTAGTTAGAGTCTCTTATTATTGTCGTGTTAAAATTTTAGAATCCTTATTTTCTTTTTTAAAATCTTTTTCAAAAATAATTTTTCTATTAAATCCTGTGCCAAACTTTAAGTTTGGTGTTTTCTTGTTGATTTTTCTGTGTTTTTCGAAAATTTTAGTTTGGTTTTCTAAAAATTTTAAGTTTGGTGTTCCTTGGTGTTTTCCCTCCAAAATTTTCGAAAACTAGAAGCATTAGATCTAAAAATTTTAAATCTTGTGCTATTGTATTGTTTTTCTCTTTCCTCACTAAATTCAAAAATATCTTTTCTCTCTATTTCTAAAACAAATTTTCAAAATTTATTTCTAAAATTCAGATTTTTTTTCAAAATTTAAAATCTTTTCCAAATCATATCTTTTTCAAAATAATATTTCCTAACCACTTCCTCTCTCCTCAATTTTTCGAAAACCCTCACCGATTTTTATTTATCTTTATCTTATTTTCAAAAATAAATAAATAAATAAATAAATAAAAATATTTTCTCTATTTTACATCCTCTCCCTTTCTCCATCATGGACCTAAGTGGAAATGAACAGTCCAGGAGGACTCTGGGATCATATTCTAACCCCTCTACTGCTTCATATGGGAGAAGCATCTGCATACCCTCCATTGGAGTCAGTAGCTTTGAGTTGAATCCTCAACTCATTATCATAGTGCAGCAAATTTGCCAGTATTCTGGTCTTCCACAGGAAGAACCTACAGAGTTTCTGGCACAGTTTCTACAAATTGCTGACACAGTACATGATAAAGAAATAGATCAGGATGTCTACAGACTATTACTATTTCCATTTGCTGTAAAAGATCAAGCTAAGAGGTGGTTGAATAACCAACCTAAGGCCAGCATAAGGACATGGAAACAGCTGACAGAAAAATTCCTGAATCAATACTTTCCCCCAAAACGGATGACACAGCTAAGGCTGGACATCCAAGGTTTTAAACAAGGAGATAGTGAATCTCTTTATGATGCCTGGGAGAGATACAGAGAGATGCTACGAAAATGCCCTTCTGAAATGTTTTCAGAGTGGGTTCAATTAGACATCTTCTATTATGGGCTTGCTGAAGGAGCTCAGATGTCTCTAGATTACTCAGCTGGTGGATCTATCCACATGAGAAAGACAATTGAAGAGGCTCAAGAGCTCATTGATACAGTTGCCAGGAATCAGCATCTGTACCTAAGCAGTGACCCTTCCATGAAAGAAGAGGTTAAAACAGCAACTGCTGAACTCAGTCCTGTAAAACAAGCTGCAGAATTCAATCAGCAATTGGACTTTCTAACAAAGCAGTTAGCCGAATTCAAAGATAGACTACAAGAGACAAGGATGGCTAATATACATATGGAAGAACAGTTTAAGCAAACAAAGCAGCAGCTGTCAAGGCAAATAACAGAAGAATGCCAAGCAGTTCAATTAAGAAGTGGGAAAACATTAAATACCCCACCTCAAGGCAGCAAAAAGCTAAGAAATGAGCAAACCACCCAAAATTCACCTGAGGACAGTAAGAGCCCAGGGAAAAGTAATTCTGGAACTAAAACGCCAGAAATTTGGTGGAAGGCTGGCGCTGAACGCCCAGACCATGCTCAGGACTGGCGTTCAACGCCAGAAACAGGGCAGGACTGGCGTTCAACGCCAGAAATAGGCAAGGATCTGGCGTTGAATGCCTAAAATGGGCAAGATCTGGTGCTGAACGCCCAAAATAGGCACAGCTCTGGCGTTCAGACGCCAGGAACAGACAAGGAACTGGCGTCCAATTTCACTCCAGCTTCTAACCCTGGCACTCAATTGCCAGTGAGAGATCAGACACACACAAATGCTGATTACAACCCCTCTAAAAAGGCTTCTTCAACCACTTCTGTAGGCAATAAACCTGCAGCAACTAAGGTTGAGGAATATAAAGCCAAGATACCTTATCCTCAAAAACTCGGGAAAGAGGAGCAGGATAAGCAATTTGCTCGCTTTGCAGATTACCTCAGGACTCTTGAAATAAAGATTCCATTTGCAGAAGCACTTGAGCAAATACCTTCTTATGCCAAGTTCATGAAAGAGATATTGAGTCATAAAAAGGATTGGAGAGAAACAGAAAGAGTTCTCCTCACTGAAGAATGCAGTGCAGTCATTCTAAAGAGCTTTTCTGAAAAGCTTAAAGACCCTGGGAGTTTTCTGATACCATGCATATTAGAAGGTAATTGCACCAAGACAGCTTTATGCGATCTTGGGGCAAGCATCAACCTAATACCTGCATCTACTATCAGAAAGCTTGGTTTAACTGAAGAAGTTAAACCAACCCGGATGTGTCTCCAACTTGCTGATGGCTCCATTAAATACCCATCAGGCGTGATTGAAGACATGATTGTCAGGGTTGGGCCATTCGCCTTTCCCACTAACTTCGTTGTGCTGGAAATGGAGGAACACAAGAGTGCTACTCTCATTTTAGGAAGACCCTTCCTAGTAACTGGACGATCCCTCATTGACGTCCAACAGGGGGAAATAACCCTGAGAGTCAATGATGATGAGTTCAAGTTGAACGCTGTCAAAGCCATGCAGCATCCAGACACATCAACAGACTGCATGAAAGTTTATCTTATTGACTCCTTAGTAGAAGAGATCAACATGGCTGAGAGTCTCGAATCGGAGTTGGAAGACATCTTTAAAGATGTTCAGCCTGATTTAGAGGATTCAGAGGACATGAAAGAGCCTCTAAAAATTCTTC
The DNA here is from genome assembly GCF_003086295.3 of Arachis hypogaea. Taxonomy (NCBI): domain Eukaryota; kingdom Viridiplantae; phylum Streptophyta; class Magnoliopsida; order Fabales; family Fabaceae; genus Arachis; species Arachis hypogaea. Next base: position 92,639,268 of record NC_092046.1, on the reverse strand, counting down.
TGGAAGAAGAAAAACCTCCTAAACCCGAGCTCAAGCGATTACCACCATCCTTGAAATATGCATTTCTGGGAGAAGGTGACACTTTTCCAGTGATCATAAGCTCTGCCTTAAATTCACAGGAAGAGGAAGCACTTATTCAAGTGCTAAGGACACATAAGACAACTCTTGGGTAGTCCATAGGTGACCTTAAGGGCATAAGCCCAGCTAGATGCATGCACAAAATCTTATTGGAGGATAATGCTAAACCAGTGGTTCAACCACAGAGGCGGCTAAATCCAGCCATGAAAGAAGTGGTGCAAAAAGAGGTCACCAAACTACTAGAGGCTGGGATTATTTATCCTATTTCTGATAGCCCCTGGGTGAGCCCTTTCCAAGTCGTCCCAAAAAAGGGAGGCATGACAGTGATTCATAATGAAAAAAATGAACTGGTTCCTACAAGAACAGTTATAGGGTGGCGCATGTGTATTGACTACAGAAGGCTCAATACAGCCACCAGAAAGGATCATTTTCCTTTACCATTCATAGACCAGATGCTAGAAAGACTAGCAGGTTATGATTATTACTGCTTTTTGGACAGCTACTTAGGCTATAACCAGATTGCAGTAGATCCTCAGGATCAAGAGAAAACAGCATTCACATGTCCATCTGGAGTGTTTGCTTATAGAAGGATGCCATTTGGGCTGTGTAATGCGCCTGCAACCTTCCAAAGATGCATGCTCTCTATTTTCTCTGATATGGTGGAAAAATTTCTGGAAGTCTTCATGGATGACTTCTGATGAGCGGATAATTTATACGCTTTTTGGCATTGTTTTTAGTATGTTTTTAGTAGGATCTAGTTACTTTTAGGGATATTTTCATTAGTTTTTATGATAAATTCACATTTCTGGACTTTACTATGAGTTTGTGTGTTTTTCTGTGATTTCAGGTATTTTCTGACTGAAATTGAGGGACTTGAGCAAAAATCGGATTCAGAGGTTGAAGAAGGACTGCTGATGCTGTTGGATTCTGACCTCTCTGCACTCAAAGTGAATTTTCTGGAGCTACAGAACTCGAAATGGCGCGCTTCCAATTGCGTTGGAAAGTAGACATCCAGGGCTTTCCAGCAATATATAATAGTCTATACTTTGGCCAAGAATTGACGATGTAAACTGGCGTTCAACGCCAGCCTTCTACCCAAATCTGGCGTCCAGCGCCAGAAAAGGATCCAAAACCAGAGTTGAACGCCCAAACTGGCACAGAAACTGGCGTTCAACTCCACAAATGACTTCTGCATGTGCAACACTTAAGCTCAGCCCAAACACACACCAAGTGGGCCCCGGAAGTGGATTTATACATCAAATACTTACTCATGTAAACCCTAGTAGCTAGTTTATTATAAATAGGACCTCTTACTATTGTATTTGGGATCTTGGATTGTATTTTGATCCTGTGATCTCGTTTAGGGGGCTGGCCATCTCGGCCATGCCTGGACCTTCACTTATGTATTTTTAACGGTAGAGTTTCTACACTCCATAGATTAAGGTGTGGAGCTCTGCTGTTCCTCAAAGATTAATGCAAAGTACTACTGTTTTCTATTCAATTCTTCTTATTTCGCTTCTAAGATATCCATTCGCACCCAAGAACGTGATGAAGGTGATGATTATGTGTGACGCTCATCACCATTCTCCCCTTATGAACGCGTGCCTGACAAACACTTCTGTTCTACATGAATTAAGCTAGAATGAGTATCTCTTAGATCTCCTAACCAGAATCTTCGTGGGGTAAGCTAGAATGATGGCGGCATTCAAGAGAATCCGGAAGGTCTAAACCTTGTCTGTGGTATTCTGAGTAGGATTCAATGATTGAATGACTGTGACGAGCTTCAAAATCACGATTGTTGGGCGTTAGTGACAGTCGCAAAAGGAGGGTGAATCCTATTCCAGCATGATCGAGAACCGACAGATGAATAGCCGTGCCGTGACAGGGTGCGTGAGCATATTATTCACTGAGAGGAGGGGATGTAGCCACTGACAACGGTGATGCCCTTGCATAAAGCAAGCCATGGAAAGGAGTAAGACTGATTGGATGAAGATAGCAGGAAAGCAGAGGTTCAGAGGAACGAAAGCATCTCCATTCGCTTATCTGAAATTCCTATCAATGAATTACATAAGTGTCTCTATCCCTATTCTATTTTTTATAATTCGAAAACCACATAATTATTTTATATCCGCCTGACTGAGATCTACAAGGTGACCATAGCTTGCTTCATACCAACAATCTCCGTGGGATTCGACCCTTACTCACGTAAGGTATTACTTGGACGACCCAGTGCACTTGCTGGTTAGTTGTATCGAAGTTATGACAGACTGTAAAACTAGATCAGAGTATCTGGCCTAAGAAGCCATTACCAGAGATCACAATTTCGTGCACCAACTTCTCAGTATATGGAGACTCATTCAGCTCCTGTCTTGATCACCTGAAACTTGTTCTGAAAAGATGCCAAGAGACCAACCTAGTTTTAAACTGGGAAAAATCTCACTTCATGGTGACTGAAGGGATTGTTCTTGGGCATAAAATCTCAAACAAGGGAATAGAGGTGGATCAAGCAAAAATAGAGGTAATTGAAAAATTACCACCACCTGCCAATGTTAAGGCAATCAGAAGCTTTCTGGGGCATGCAGGATTCTATAGGAGGTTTATAAAGAATTTTTCAAAAATCGCAAAACCTCTAAGCAATCTGCTAGCTGTTGACACGCCATTTGTGTTTGACACAGAGTGCCTGCAGGCGTTTGAAATGCTGAAAGCTAAGCTGGTCACAGCACCAGTTATTTCTGCACCAGACTGGACATTACCATTTGAGCTAATGTGTGATGCCAGTGATCACGCCATTGGTGCAGTGTTGGGACAGAGGCATGATAAGCTTCTGCACATCATTTATTACGCTAGCCGCGTTCTAAATGATGCCCAGAAAAATTACACAACCACAGAAAAAGAATTACTTGCAGTGGTTTACACCATTGACAAGTTCAGATCATACTTAGTAGGATCAAAAGTGATTGTGTATACTGATCATGCTGCTCTTAAATATCTATTCACAAAGCAGGATTCAAAACCCAGGCTCATCAGATGGGTGTTGCTTCTGCAAGAGTTTGATATAGAAATAAGAGACAGAGAACCAAGTGGCTGATCATCTATCCTAGATAGAGCCAGTAGAAGGGACGCCCCTCCCCTCTCTTGAGATCTCTGAGACCTTTCCGGATGAGCACTTATTTGCCATTCAGGAAACACCATGGTTTGCCGATATTGCAAACTATAAAGCTGCAAGGTTCATACCCAAGGAATACAACAGGATACAAAAGAAGAAATTAATTACTGATGCAAAGTACTACTTGTGGGATGAACCCTATCTCTTTAAGAGATATGCAGATGGAATAATCCGTAGGTGTGTGCCTATAGAAGAAGCATAGAGGATCCTATGGCATTGCCATGGATCTCAATATGGAGGCCATTTCGGAGGTGAGCGAACAGCCACCAAGGTCCTCCAATGTGGCTTCTATTGGCCTACACTCTATAAAGATTTCCGAGAGTTTGTACGTAACTGCGACAGTTGCCAGAGAGCTGGTAATCTGCCTCATGGTTACGCCATGCCTCAACAAGGAATCTTGGAAATTGAGTTGTTTGTTGTATGGGGAATTGACTTCATGGGAACTTTCCCATCATCATACTCAAACACTTATATTCTGGTGGTAGTTGACTATGTATCAAAATGGGTTGAGGCCATTGCCACACCCACCAATGATACTAAAACAGTACTGAAGTTCCTCCAGAAATATATCTTTAGCAGGTTTGGTGTCCCTAGAGTACTAATCAGTGATGGGGGCACTCACTTCTGCAATAAACAGCTTTACTCTGCCATGGTTCGGTATGGAATTCGCCATAAGGTGGCTACTCCATATCATCCACAAACTAACGGGCAAGCTGAAGTCTCTAACAGAGAATTAAAGAGAATCCTAGAACGGACAGTAAGTGCCCGTAGAAAGGATTGGCCACGGAGCTTGGATGATGCTCTGTGGGCTTACAGAACAGCATTCAAGACCCCTATAGGAACCTCTCCATACCAACTTGTGTATGGTAAGGCATGTCACCTGCCCGTGGAACTGGAACATAAAGCCTACTAGGCAACCAGATTCTTAAACTTTGATGCCAAATTAGCAGGAGAAAAAAGATTGCTCCAGCTAAATGAGCTAGAGGAATTCAGATTCACGGCTTTCGAAAATGCCAAGCTTTATAAAGAAAAATAAAAAAGTGGCATGACAGAAAGCTGTCATCTAGAATCTTTGAGCCAGGACAGAAGGTTCTGCTGTTCAACTTTAGACTCAGGCTATTCCCCGGGAAATTGAAATCCCGGTGGAGGGGACCATACGTGATTACAAGTGTATCACCATATGGTTATGTGGAGCTTCAAGATATTGATTCTGATAAGAGGTTCATTGTCAATGGACAAAGAATCAAGCATTATCTTGAAGGCAACGTTGAGCAAGAGTGCTCAAGGCTGAAGCTAGACTAAAAGCTCAGCAAGGTCCAGCTAAAGACAATAAAGAAGCGCTTGCTGGGAGGCAACCCAGCCATGGGGCATCAATCCTCCAAGCATTTTGCCCCATTTCTATTTTTATTTTTATTTGTTTATATAGAGTTCATTGATGACAAGGTAAAGAATCAATTGCATAAGTTCACAGGGTTACAGAAGGAATCTGCACACAAAACAGAGAAAAAGAGCTCACTGGCAAGAAAACGCCAGTAAGAGCCTATTTTGGGCGTTCAGCGCCCAAAAGGGGCAGCCAGTGGGCGCTGAACGCCAGTAAGGATAGCAATCTGGCGTTCAACGCCAGAAAAGGGCAACAACTAGGTGTTGAACACCCAGGAGATCAGCATTTGGGCGTTGAACGCCCAAAACAGGCAGTGTTTGGGCGTTCAAACGCCAGGATGATAGGGAGGAGGCAAAATTCATTTTTCTTCATATTTTTTCATTCAAATCTTGATTTTCATACTTCAATTCATGAATTCTTGCATAAACATGTTAAGAACCCTGATTTTTAAAATCCCTAATTTCTAAAAACCCTACCTTAAAAATATCAAATGTATCTTAATCCATAAGCACCAAGCCTCTTTGCAAATTCAATCCAACTCTTTTCAAATCCTATTTTCAAAACAAATCTAATTTTTTTTCCAACTAACATCTTCTTCAAATCTCCACATTATCTTTTTCAAAATCTAGATTTATCTTTTTCAAAAATCTTTCATATCTTTTCAATTTTAAACTATATCCTCTCTTATCATATCTTCTATCTTATCTTTTCCAAATCAATCTTTTTATCATATCTTTATCTCTTTTTTCGAAAACCCACCCTCCCTCCCTTTAAATTCGAGTTTGGCCTCCCTCCCCTCCCATCAACAATTGCACCTAGCTCTCCTTCTTTCCCTCTCCTTTCTTTTCTTTTGCTTGAGGACAAGCAAACCTCTAAGTTTTGTGTGTTTATCTGCGATCACTAAGATCATGGCTCCTAAAGGAAAATAACCCACTCCAAGAGGCAAGAAAGAGAGCGTTCCAAAACCACTTTGGAATCAAGGGAAGTTCTTATCTAAAGAACATTCAGAACATTATAATAAAATAATGGGTCTGAGATCAGTGATCCCGAAAGTTAGATTCGATCTGAAAGAAGATGAATATCCGGAGATCCAGGAGCAAATTCGAATCAGGAACTGGGAAGTCCTAGCTAATCCTGAAACGAAAGTGGGAAGGAATATGATCCAGGAGTTCTATGCTAATATGTGGCAGACTGACAAGTAAAAACTATCTGGAACTGCTTTCTATGAATAACGGACCATGGTCAGAGGAAAGATTGTTCATACCACCCCTGACAAGATCAGAGAGATCTTAAAGCTACCTCAGCTGAAAGATGATCCAGACTCCTTCAACAGGAGAATGATGAGAACAGACAAGGGCCTGGATAAGATTCTAGAGGACATATGTATCCCTGGAGCCAGGTGGACCACCAACACAAAGGGTGTCCCAAATCAACTCAAGAGAGAAGATCTCAAACCAGTCGCCAGAGGATGGCTGGACTTCATTGGGCATTCTCTGTTGCCTACTAGCAACCGTTCTGAAGTCACAGTTAAAAGAGCAGTGATGATCCATTGCATCATGATGGGAAAAGAAGTGGAAGTTCATCAGCTGAACTCTACAAAATTGCTAACAAAAATTCTAAAGAAGCCAGGTTGGCTTATCCAAACGTGATTTCTCTGCTCTGCAAGGACGCTGGGGTAAGGATGGGAATAACTGAGTATATCTCAGTTGAGAAACCAATCACCAAAGCATCAATGGAAAAACAACAAGCACAGGATGATCCCACCAAGAAGAAAACACAGGAATTTCTCCCAGAAATCCCTCAATCTGAATACTGGGAGTATCTTGAGACGTCTATCACCAAGATACGGGAAGCTATGGAGCAAATAATAAAAGAACAGAAGGAACACAGTCAAATGCTGACCTATATGTTTAAAGAACAAGAGGAGCAAGGGCGTGACTTAAGGGAATTGAAGCGCCAGAAGTTATCTCTTGAAGAATCAAGCACCCCACGGATCAGAGGAACACCCATTTCCCAGAACAAAGGTTGTTAAATTCCAATTTCTGCCTTAACTCTGTGATAGTGTCATTAGAGAAGTTCACCTTAGGAGTCATATAGTAATAATTAGTATCTATTTTGATTTTATCTCCAATTAAGCCATAGTCTATTTTTCTCATCATCAGCAAACATGAATAAAATGGTAGATCTTTTGAATAAAAGGCAATAAAATTTCGAGTTTTAATAAGAGAAATTCTAATTAGTTACATGTGGTGGCAATACTTTCTGTCTTCTGAATGAATGCTTGAACAGTGCATATGTCTTTTGAATTTGTTGTTTAAGACTGTTAAATATGTTGGCTCTTGAAAGAATGATGAACATGAGACATGTTATTGATAATCTGAAAAATCATAAAAATGATTCTTGAAGCAAGAAAAAGCAGCAAAAAAAAAAAGGGGAAGCAGAAAAAGCCAATAGCCCTTAAAATCAAAAGGCAAGGGTAATAAAAAGGATCCCAAGGCTTTGAGCATCAGTGGATAGGAGGGCCTAAGGGAATAAAATCCTGGCCTAAGCGGCTAAATCAAGCTGTCCCTAACCATGTGCTTGTGGCGTGAAGGTGTCAAGTGAAAACTTGAGACTGAGCGGTTAAAGTCAAGGTCCAAAGTAGAATGAAGAGTGTGCTTAAGAACTCTGGACACCCCTAATTGGGGACTTTAGCAAAGCTGAGTCACAATCCAAAGGGTTCACCCAATTATGTGTCTGTGGCATTTATGTATCCGGTGGTAATACTGGAAAACAAAGTGCTTAGGGCCACGGCCAAGACTCATGAAATAGTTGTGTTCAAGAATCATCATACTAAAATAGGAGAATCAATAACACTATCTGAATTCTAAGTTCTTATAGATGCCAATCACTCTGAGCTTCAATGGATAAAGTGAGATGCCAAAACTGTTCGGAAGCAAAAAGCTACTAGTCCCGCTCATCTGATTAGAATCTGAGCTTTACTCAAAAACTCTGAGATATTATTGCTTCTCAACCTATTAGTCTTCTATTTTATTTGTCTAGATGCTTGAGGACAAGCAACAGTTTAAGTTTGGTGTTGTGATGAGCAGATATTTTATACGCTTTTTGGGGTTAATTTCATATAGTTTTTAGTATGTTTTAGTTAGTTTTTAGTTTATTTTCATTAGTTTTTAGGAAAAATTCATATTTCTGGAATTTACTATGAGTTGTGTGTTTTTCTGTAATTTCAAGTATTTTTCTGGCTGAAATTGAGGGAGCTGAGCAAAAATCTGATTCAGGCTGAAAAAGGACTGCTGATGCTGTTGGATTCTGACCTCCCTGCACTCAAAGTAGATTTTCTGGAGCTACAAAACTCGAAATGGCGCGCTTCCAATTGCGTTGTAAAGTAGACATCCAGGGATTTCCAGAAATATATAATAGTCCATACTTTGCTCAAGGATAGACGACGTAAACCAGCGTTCAGCGCCAGTTATCTGCCCAATTCTGGCGTCCAGCGCCGGAAAAAGATTAAAAGTTGGAGTTCAACGCCAGAAATGGATCCAAACCTGGTGTTGAACGCCCAAAACAGCCTTATGTACGTGAAATGTTTAAGTCTCAGCCCCAGCACACACCAAGTGGGCCCCAGAAGTGGATCTCTGCACCATCTGTCATAGTCTACTCACTTTTTGTAAACCTAGGCTACTAGTTTAGTATTTAAACAACTTTTAGAGACTTATTTTGTATCTCATGACATTTTAGATCTAAACTTTGTACTCTTTGACGGCATGAGTCTCTAAACTCCATTGTTGGGGGTGAGGAGCTCTGCTGTGTCTCGATGAATTAATGCAAGTATTTCTGTTTTCCATTCAAACATGCGTGTTCCTATCTAAGATATCCATTCGCGCCTAACTATGGAGAAGGTGATGATCAGTGACACTCATCACCTTCCTCAATCCATGAACGTGTGTCTGACAATCACCTCCGTTCTACATCAGATTGAATGAATATCTCTTAGATTCCTTAATCAGAATCTCCGTGGTATAAGCTAGATTGATGGCGGCATTCATGAGAATCCGGAAAGTCTAAACGTTGTCTGTGGTATTCCGAGTAGGATTCAGGGATTGAATGACTGTGACGAGCTTCAAACTCGCGAGTGCTGGGCATAGTGACAGACGCAAAAGGAGGGTGAATCCTATTCCAGCCCGATCGGGAACCTCAGATGATTAGCCGTGCTGTGACAGAGCATTTGGATCATTTTCATAAGAGGAGGGGATGTAACCATTGACAACGGTGATGCCCCAACACACAGCTTGCCATAGAAGGACGTGCGTGCGTGAATCAGAGGACGAAGGAAAGTAGAGATTCAGAAGACAAAGCATCTCCAAAACTCCAACATATTTTCCATTACTGCATAACAAGTAACCTTTAACCCATGCTCTCTTGTTTATTCGCAATTCAACTGATAAATACGATTGACTTCCTGACTAAGAATTGCAAGATAACCATAGATTGCTTCAAACCAACAATCTCCGTGGGATTCGACCCTTACTCACGTAAGGTATTACTTGGACGACCCAGTGCACTTGCTGGTTAGTGGTACGAGTTGTGAAAAGTGTGATTCACAATTCGTGCACCAAGAAACAAGCGTGATTGAATGAAAAACAGTAGTAATTGCATTAATTCATCGAACCATAGCAGAGCTCCTCACCCCCAATCATGGGGTTTAGAGACTCATGCCGTCAGGAATACAATGTGAAATGTAAAAATGTCATGAGGTACATAATAAATCTCTAAAAGTTGTTTAAATACTAAACTAGTAACCTAGGTTTACAGAAAATGAGTAAACTACGATAGATAGTGCAGAAATCCACTTCCGGGGCCCACTTGGTGTGTGTTGGGGCTGAGACTTGAGCTTTACACGTGCCTAGACTGTTTTTGGAGTCAAACTCCAGGTTGTAGCCTGTTTTGGGCGTTTAACTCCAACTTGTAACCTGTTTCTGGCGTTTAACGCCAGAATGCAACATGGAACTGGCGTTGAACGCCAGTTTATGTCATTTATCTTTGGGTAAAGTATGGACTATTATATATTTCTGGAAAGCTCTGGATGTCTAATTTCCAACGCAATTGAGAGCGTGCCATTTGGGTTTCTGTAGCTCCAGAAAATCCATTTCGAGTGCAGGGAGGTCAGAATCCAACAGCATCTGTAGTCCTTTTTCAGCCTCTGAGTCAGATTTTGCTCAGGTCCCTCAATGTCAGCCAGAAAATACTTGAAATCACAGAAAAACACACAAACTCATAGTAAAGTCCAGAAATGTGAATTTTGAATAAAAACTAATAAAAATATAGTAAAAACTAGCTAAATCGTACTAAAAACTACCTAAAAGCAATTCCAAAAAGCGTATAAATTATCTGCTCATCACGACACCAAACTTAAATTGTTGCTTGTCCCCAAGCAACTGAAAATCAAATAGGATAAAAAGAAGAGAATATACCATAAACTCCAAAATATCAATGAAACTTAGCTCCAACTAAATGAGCTGGACTAGTAGCTTTTTGCCTCTGAACAGTTTTGGCATCTCACTTTATCCCTTGAAGTTCAGAATGATTGGCATCTATAGGAACTCAGAATTCAGATAGTGTTATTGATTCTCCTAGTTCAGTATTTTGATTCTTGAACACAGCTACTTTATGAGTCTTGGCTGTGGCCCTAAACACTTTGTTTTCCAGTATTACCACCAGATACATAAATGACACAGACACATAATTGGGTGAACCTTTTTAGATTGTGACTCAGCTTTGCTAAAGTCCCCAATTAGAGGTGTCCAGGGTTCTTAAGCACACTCTGTTTTTGTTTTGGACCTCGACTTTAACCGCTCAGTCCCAAGCTTTTAACTTGACACCTTCACGCCACAAGCACATGGTTAGGGACAGTTTGGTTTAGCCGCTTAGGCCAGAATTTTATTCCTTTGGGCCCTCCTATCCACTGATGCTCAAAGCCTTGGATCCTTTTTATTACCCTTGCCTTTTGGTTTAAAGGGTTACTGGCTTTTTTCTCTTGCCTTTTGGTTTAAAGAGCTCTTGGCATTTTCTGCTTGCTTTTTCTTTTTCTTTCTTTTATATTTTTTTTTCGCCAATTTTCTTTTCTTTTTTTTCTTTTTTCGCAAGCTTTTGTATTCACTGCTTTTTCTTGCTTCAAGAATCAATTTTATGATTTTTCAGATTATCAAATAACATTTCTCCTTTTTCATCATTCTTCAAGAGCCAACACTTTTAACATTCAAAAATAACAAATTCAAAAGATATATGCACTATTCAAGCATTCATTCAGAAAACAAAAAGTATTGTCACCACATCAAAATAATTAAACTAGTTTCAAGGATGAATTCGAAATTATGTACTTCTTGTTCTTTTGTAATTAAAACATTTTTTATTTAAGAGAGGTGATGGATTCATAGGACATTCATAGCTTTAAGACATGGATACTTAAATACTAATGATCATATAGTAAAGACACAAACATAAATAAAATATAAGGCTCAAAAACCGAAAAACAGGAAAATAAGAACAAGGAGATTAAGGAACGAGTCCACCTTAGTGAGGGTGGCGTCTTCTTCCTCTTGAAGAACCAATGGTGTTCTTGAGTTCCTCTATGTCTCTTCCTTGCCTTTGTTGCTCTTCCCTCATAGCTCTTTTATCTGTAGTCAATTGCTTTACCACTGAATTATGGACCCTTGAGATGAATCTTTCCATCTCCCATGACTCGGAGGTGGAAGCTTTTGCCTTCCCTTTCCTCCTTCTAGAGGTTTCTCCGGCCTTAGGTGCCATAAATGGTTATGGAAAAACAAAAAGCAATGCTTTTACCACACCAAACTTAAAAGGTTTGCTCGAGGTTGCTCGTCCTCGAGCAAAAGAAGAAAGAAGTGGAGAAGATGGAGGAGATGGAGGTGTATGAATGGGTGAGTTTGGGAGGGAAATGGTTTGAATTTGAATGGTGAGGTAGGTAGGGATCCTGTGGGGTCCACAGATCCAGTAGGGTCAAGGACTTAGCATCCCTGCTCCATTTAGGTGTACAAAATGCCCTTAGAATGCATGTCTAGCGTTAAACGCCAGCTTGCTGCTTGTTTCTAGCATTTAACGCCAATTTCATGCTCTGTTCTGGCATTAAACGCCAGTCTGGTGCTTGTTTCTGGCGTTTAATGCCAGCTTGATGCTTCTTTCTAGCGTTAAACGCCAGCTTGTTGCTTCTTACTGGCGTTTAAATGCCAGTAAGCTCTTCCTCCAGGGTGAGCTTTTTTTAATGCTATTTTTCATTCTGTTTTTAATTTTTCAGTAGTTTTTGTGACTTCACATGATCATCAACCTACAGAAAACATAAAATAGCAATGGAAACTAAATAGATATAGTTAAATAACATTGGGTTGCCTCCCAACAAGCGCTTCTTTGTTGTCTTTAGCTGGACCTTGCTAAGCTTTTAATCTTGCCTCAGCCTTGAGCACTCTTGCTCAACATTGCCTTCAAGATAATGCTTGATTCTCTGTCCATTAACAATGAACTTCTTATTAGAATCAATGTCTAGAAGCTCCACATAGCCATATGGTGACACACTTGTAATCACATATGGTCCCCTCCACCTGGATTTCAGTTTCCTGGGGAATAGCCTGAGCCTAGAGTTAAATAGCAGAACCTTCTGTCCTGGTTCAAAGACTTTAGATGACAGCTTTCTGTCATGCCTCCTTTTTGCTTTCTCTTTGTAAAGCTTGGCATTTTTGAAAGCAGTGAGTCTGAATTCCTCTAGCTCATTCAGCTGGAGCAATCTTTTTTCTCCAGCTAATTTGGCATCAAAGTTTAGGAATCTGGTTGCCCAGTAGGCCTTATGCTCCAGTTCCACGGGGTAGATGACAGGCCTTACCATACACAAGCTGGTATGGAGAGGTCCCTATAGGAGTCTTGAATGCTGTTCTGTAAGCCCACAGAGCATCATCCAAGCTTCTTGCCCAATCCTTTCTACGGGTACTTACAGTCCATTCCAGGATTCTTTTTAGTTCTCTATTAGAGACTTCAGCTTGCCCATTTGTCTGTGGATGATATGGAGTTTCCACCTTGTGGCTAATTCCATACTGGACCATAGCAGAGTAAAGCTATTTATTGCAGAAGTGGGTGCCCCCATCACTGATTAGTGCTCTAGGGACACCAAACCTGCTGAAGATATGTTTTTGGAGGAACTTCAGCACTGTCTTAGTATCATTAGTGGGTGTTGCAATGGCCTCTACCCATTTGGATACATAGTCGACTGCCACCAGAATATAAGTGTTTGAGTATGATGGTGGGAAAGGCCCCATGAAGTCAATACCCCATACGTCAAACAACTCAATCTCTAAGATCCCTTGCTGAGGCATGGCGTAACCATGAGGCAGATTACCAGCTCTCTGGCAGCTGTCACAGTTATGCACAAACTCTCGGGACTCTTTATAGAGAGTGGGCCAGTAGAAGCCACATTGGAGGACTTTTGTGGCTGTTCTCTCACCTCCGAAATGTCCTCCATAATGTGATCCATGACAATGCCATAGGATCTTCTGTGCTTCTTCTCTAGGCACACACCTAACGGATTATTCCGTCTGCACATCTCTTCAAGAGATATGGTTCATCCCACAAGTAGTACTTTGCATCAGTAATTAATTTTTTTGTTTGCTGCCTGCTGTACTCTTTGGGTATGAATCTTGCAGCTTTATAGTTTGCAATGTCTGCAAACCATGGTATTTCCTGAATGGCAAATAAATGCTTATCCGGAAAGGTTTCAGAGATCTCAATAGAGGGGGGAAACGCCCCTTCTACTGGTTCTATCCGGGACAGATGATCAGCCACTTGGTTCTCTGTCCCTTTTCTGTCTCTTATTTCTATATCAAACTCTTACAGAAGCAACACCCATCTTATGAGCCTGGGTTTTGAATCTTGCTTTGTGAGTAGATATTTAAGAGCAGCATGGTTAGTGTACACAATCACTTTTGATCCTACTAAGTATGATCTAAACTTGTCAATGGCATAGACCACTACAAGTAATTCATTTTCTGTGGTTGTGTAATTTTTCTGGGCATCATTTAAAACACGGCTAGCATAATAAATGACATGAAGAAGCTTGCTATACCTCTTTCCCAATACTGCACCAATGACATGGTCGCTGGCATCACACATTAGTTCGAATAGTAATGTCCAGTCTGGTGCAGAAATAACTGGTGCTGTAACCAGCTTAGCTTTCACGGTTTCAAACGCCTGCAGACACTCTGTGTCAAACACAAATGGCGTGTCAGCAGTTAGAAGATTGCTCAGAGGTTTTGCAATTTTTGAAAAATCCTTTATAAACCTCCTATGGAATCCTGCATGCCCCAGAAAGCTTCTGATTGCCTTAACATTGGCAGGTGGTGGTAATTTTTCAATTACTTCAACTTTAGCTTGATCTACCTCTATTCCCTTGTTTGAATTTTTATGCCCAAGGACAATCCCTTCAGTCACCATAAAGTGACATTTTTCCCAGTTTAAAACTAGGTTGGTCTCTTGGTATCTTTTCAGAACAAGTGCTAGATGGTCAGGGCAGGAGCTGAATGAGTCTCCAAATACTAAAAAGTCATCCATGAAGACTTCCAGAAATTTCTCTACCATATCAGAGAAGATGGAGAGCATGAACATATGAAAGGTTGCAGGTGCATTGCACAGACCAAAAGGCATCCTTCTGTAGGCAAACACTCCAGAAGATCATGTGAATGCTGTTTTCTCTTGGTCCTGAGGATCTACTGCAATTTGGTTGTAACCTGAATAGCCATCCAAAAAGCAGTAGTAATCATGACCTGCTAGTCTTTCTAGCATCTGGTCTATGAATGGTAAAGGAAAGTGATCCTTCCTGGTGGCTGTATTGAGCCTTTTGTAATCAATACACATACGCCACCCTGTAACTGTTCTTGTAGGAACCAGTTCATTTTTTTCATTATGAACCACTGTCATGCCTCCCTTCTTGGGAACAGCTTGGACAGGGCTCACCCAGGGGCTATCAGAAATAGGATAAATAATCCCAGCCTCTAGTAACTTAGTGACCTCTTTCTGCACCACCTCCTTCATGGCGGGATTCAGCCGCCTCTGTAGTTGAACCACTGGCTTAGCATCATCCTCCAATAGGATCTTGTGCATGCATCTGGCTGGGCTTATGCCCTTAAGATCACTTATGGACCATCCAAGAGCTGTCTTGTGGGTCCTTAGCACCTGAATTAGTGCTTCCTCTTCCAGTGGATTTAAAGTAGAGCTTATGATCACCAGAAAAGTGTTACCTTCTCCCAGAAATGCATACTTCAGGGATGGTGGTAGTGGTTTGAGCTCGGGTTTATGAGGTTTCTCCTCTTTCTGAGGAAGTTTCAGAGGTTCTTTCAATTCCTCTGAATCCTCCAGATCAGGCTGAACATCTTTAAAGATGCCTTCCAGCTCTGATTCGAGACTCTCACCCATGTTGACCTCCTCTACTAAACAGTCAATAAGATCAACTTTTATGCAGTCTTTTGGTGTGTCTGGATGCTGCGTGGCTTTGACAGCATTTAACTTAAACTCATCCTCATTGAGTCTCAGGGTTACTTCCCCCTTTTGGACATCAATGAGAGTTTGTCCAGTTGCTAGGAAAGGTCTTCCTAGAATAAGGGTAGCACTCTTGTGCTCCTCTATTTCCAGCACTACAAAGTCAGTGGGAAAGGCGAATGGCCCAACCCTGACAATCATGTCTTCAATCACGCCTGATGGGTATTTAATGGAGCCATCAGCATGTTGGAGATATATCCGGGTTGGTTTGACTTCTTCTGTTAAACCAAGCTTTCTGATAGTAGATGCAGGTATTAGGTTGATACTTGCCCCAAGATCACATAAAGCTGTCTTGGTGCAATTTCCCTCTAATATGCATGGTATCATAAAGCTCCCGGGATCTTTAAGCTTTTTTGGGAAGCTTTTCAGAATGACTGCACTGCATTTTTCAGTGAGGAAAACTCTTTCAGTTTCCCTCTAATCCTTCTTAAAACTTAAGATCTCTTTCATGAACTTAGCATAAGAGGGTATTTGCTCAAGTGCCTCTGCAAACGAAATCTTTATTTCAAGAGTCCTGAGATAGTCTGCAAAGAAGGCAAATTGTTTATCCTGTTCCGCTTGGCGGAGTTTCTGAGGATAAGGTATTTTGGCTTTATATTCTTCAACCTTAGTTGCTGCAGGTTTATTTCCTACAGAGGCAGGTTGAGAAGCCTTCTTGAGGGAGTTATTATCACCACTTGTAGGTGTCTGATCCCTCACTGGCGTTTGAACGCCAAGGTTGGACGTGGATTGGGCGTTTAACGCCAGATTCCAACCCATTTTTGGCGTTTGAACGCCAGAACCGGACGTGGATTGGGTGTTTAATGCCAGTTTTCCACCCTTTTCTGGCGTTTGAACGCCAGACTTATTCCTCTCTGGGCTCTTACTGTCCTCAGAGGGATTTTGGGTAGCAGGTTGCTCATCCTCTGTCAGCTGTTCCTTTCTTGGCTTTTTGCTGCTTTGAGTTGAGACATTTAATATTTTTCCACTTCTTAATTGAACTGCTTGGCACTCCTCTGTTATCTGTTTTGATAATTGCTATTTTGTCTGATTCAATTGTGATTTCATATCCTTGTTAGCAATTTCGGTTTCCTGTAGCATCTCCTTAAATTCTGCTAACTGCCTTGTTATGAAGATAGTTGCTGATTGAGTTCAGCAACTTGTTCCTGAGGACTAAAGTCAGTTGGTACTGCCTTAGCTTCTTCTTTCATGGAGGACTCATTACTTATGTACAGATGCTGATTTCTAGCAACTATATAAATAAGCTCTTGAGCCTCTTCAATAGTCTTTCTCATGTGTATAGATCCACCATCTGAGTGGTCTAGAGATATATGAGCTTTTTCTGTAAGCCCGTAGTAGAAGATGTCTAATTGCACCCACTTTGAAAACATTTCAGAAGGACATTTCCTTAGCATCCCTCTATACCTCTCCCAGGCATTATAAAGGGATTCATCATCCTCTTGTTTAAAGCCTTGGATGTCCAGCCTTAGCTGTGTCATCCTTTTTGGAGGGAAATATTGATTCAGGAATTTGTCTGATAACAGTTTTCATGTTCTTATGCTTGCTGTGGGTTGGTTATTTAACCACCTTTTAGCTTGATCTTTTACAGCAAACAGAAACAGTAACAGCCTATATACATCCTGATCTACCTCCTTGTCACGCACTGTGTCAGCAATTTGTAAGAACTGCGCCAGAAACTCAGTAGGTTCTTCCTGTGGAAGACCGTAATACTAGCAATTCTACTGCACCATGACAATGAGCTGAGGATTTAGCTCAAAACTACTTGCTTTGATGGGAGGTATATAGATGCTACTCCCATATGCAGCAGTAATGGGGTTAGCATAGGACCCTAGAGTCCTTCTAGACTATTTATTTCCACTTAGATCTATAATGGAGAAAGGGAGATGATGTGAATTGCAAGTAAAATATATTTTTATTTTTATTTTATTTAATTAAAAATAACCGAATAAAAAATGAAATAAATTAAAGTAAAATAATTAGAAGATAAAATATAGATTTCGAAAATTAAAAGAAAAGAAAAAAAGAAATTTGAATGTTGAATTGACTAATTAATTGAAAAGATTTGAAAATTTTTGAATATGATTTTCGAAAAAAGATTTGAATTTTGAATTTTTAAAACTAAGATAAGATAAAATAGAAAGTTTTAAAATAAAAATCTAAATTTTTAAAGGAAAATTTCGAAAATTAATTAAAATAAAGAGAAAAGATATTTTTGAATTTAATGAAGAAAGAGAAAAACACACAAAAGACACATGACTTAAAATTTTTAGATCTAATGCTCCTTGTTTTTCGAAAATTTTGGAGGGAAAACACCAAATAACACCAAACTTAAAAATTTTAAGATTAAAATACAAAGAAGACTCAAGAACACCTTGAAGACTCACAAGAACAACAAGAATAAAATTCAAAGACTCAGGAACATAAAAAGAACACCAAACTTAAAACTTTTAGAAAACTAAAAATAAATTTTCGAAAATTAAAGAAAAATAACAAGAGAACACCAAATTTAAATGTTTGACACAAGATTTAATCAAAGAAAAATTATTTTTGAAAAAGTTTTAAAAGGAAGATACCCAATTACCAAGAACATAAGCACAATGCTCTAGCCAACTGAGCTATAAATTTAACGTGTTTTAAAAAAAAGGTATTTAATATATATAAAAATTTTTTTTGAATACTGATAATTTAAAAACGCACAAGAAAAACAAGAAAAGACACAGAACAAGAAAAACTAAAGATCAAACAAGAAAAATAGCAAGAACAACTTGAAGATCAAGAAAGAACAATGAACACAAATTCGAAAATTTAAAGGAAAATAAAAACATGCAATTGACACCAAACTTAAAACATGAAACTAAACTCAAATAGAAGACTAAATTATGAAGTTATTGGTTTTTTTTTTAATTTTCGAAAATAATTAAGAAAAAGAAAATAAGGATTCTAAAATTTTAACAAGAACAATAATAAAAGACTCAAAGACAAATCACAGATTAATAAAGAAAAATAAAAATTTTTGAAAGATTTTTGAAAAGAAAATAAAAGACTCTGACCCAAAAGACAAAATTTTCCTAATCTAAGCAACAAGATGAACCGTCAGTTGTTCAAACTTGAACAATCCCCGGCAACGGGGTCAAAAACTTGGTGCACGAATTGTAAATCACAATTTTCACAACTCGTACCACTAACCAGCCAGTGCACTGGGTCGTCCAAGTAATACCTTACGTGAGTAAGGGTCGATCCCACAGAGATTGTTGGCTTGAAGCAATCTATGGTTATCTTGTAAATCTTAGTCAGGAGATTAATAATAAAAATTACTTTTGTTTATGAAAACTAAATAACATGAAATAAAGGTTACTTGTTATGCAGTAGTGGAGAACAGATTGAGGTTTAGGAGATGCTCTGTCTTCTGAATTTCTGCTTTCCTACTGTCTTCTTCTTCACGTACGCAGATCTCCTTCCATGGCAAGCTGTATGTTGGTGGATCACCATTGTCAATGGCTACCATCCATCCTCTCAGTGAAAATGGTCCAAATGCGCTGTCACAGCACGGCTAATCATCTGTCGGTTCTCACTTATGTTGGAATAGAATCCGTTGATTCTTTTGCGTCTGTCACTGCGCCCAACACTCGTGAGTTTGAAGCTCGTCACAGTCATCCCTTCCCAGATCCTACTCGGAATACCACAGACAAGGTTTAGAATTTCCGGATCTCGGGAATGGCCGCCAATAATTCTAGCCTATACTACAAAGACTCTGATCATGAACCAGGAGGCTAAGAGATACACACTCAAGCTAGTGCAGGTAGAACAGAGGTGGTTGTCAGGCATGCGTTCATAGGTGAGAATGATGATGAGTGTCACAGATCATCATATTCATCAGGGTAAAGTGCGAGTGAATATCTTAGAATAGAAATAAGCGTGATTGAATGAAAAACAGTAGTAATTGCATTAATTCATCGAAACACAGCAGAGCTCCTCACCCCAATCATGGGGTTTAGAGACTCATGTCGTCAGGAATACAATGTGAAATGTAAAAATGTCATGAGGTACATAATAAATCTCTAAAAGTTGTTTAAATACTAAACCAGTAACCTAGGTTTACAGAAAATGAGTAAACTACGATAGATAGTGCAGAAATCCACTTCTGGGGCCTACTTGGTGTGTGCTGGGGCTGAGACTTGAGCTTTACACATGCCTAGGCTATTTCTGGAGTTAATCGCCAGGTTGTAGCCTGTTTTGGGCTTTTAACTCCAACTTGTAAACTGTTTCTGGCGTTTAACGCCAGAATACAACATGGAACTGGTGTTGAACGCCAGTTTATGTCGTTTATCTTTGTGCAAAGTATGGACTATTATATATTGCTGGAAATCTCTGGATGTCTACTTTCCAACGCAATTGATAGTGCGCCATTTGGGTTTTTGTAGCTCTAGAAAGTCTATTTTGAGTGCAGGGAGGTCAGAATCCAACAGCATTTGCAGTCCTTTTTCAGCCTCTGAATCAGATTTTGCTCAGGTCCCTCAATTTCAGCCAGAAAATACCTGAAATAATAGAAAAACACACAAACTCATAGTAAAGTCCAGAAATGTGAATTTTGAATAAAAACTAATAAAAATATAGTAAAAACTAGCTAAATGATACTAAAAACTACCTAAAAGCAATGCCAAAAAGCGTATAAATTATCCGCTCATCAGCCTCCAACGTTGCTTCTTTTTCATCTTTTCATGCTCCTTCTTCAACTTTCTTCCATGCATTCCTTCACCTGTCATCAATCAATACATGCATCAAAGCCTTGCTAAAGTCATGAGAATTCCCATCATTCTTAGCACACAACTAATTAAATCATAATTCTCATGAAATTGTATCAAATTAACCATGGTTAGATGAATCTAGGTATGCATAAATTTCCACCCAATTTGCTTACTTATAGCTCAAGAAAGTGCATAAAACCTATTAAAAACAAAGAAAAAGGCTAGTGAAACTAGCCTAAGATGCCCTGGCATCACAACACCAAACTTAAATCTTGCTTGTCCCTAAGCAAGTACTGAATTATTGAGAAGAAAGGATGAAACAGAAGATGAAGTTAATACCAGTAAGTAATTATTATTGGTTCATGGGGTTTTAAGCAGAAGATGCAGTAACTCACTTTTTATTAACCTTTAGGAATAGAATGTCTTCTTTAAGCATCAACTAACATACTGCTATGACCTCTTATTAATCATTCATCATTGGTAATTGCTTTTCTTTGTTTTTCTTTTCCTGTGAGCTTATTTTTCACTTGTAGCTTAGTGTCATGATGTGTTGTAGCAGCTTCTTTTCTTATTTTCACTCAACACATATTCACTACAGACACTTGGCTCACAATTCTTCTTAAGACATTGGTGCCCAACACCTCTTTGGGTTACTGAATGCCTTGTAACTAAGCTGCTCTTGATAATGGATTTTTGGTTGATAATCCCGGGTTAGTTAACCCAAGTTACCAAGTGTAAAAGCACTCCATAGAACAGCAGATCCTAGTACAAAGACACCACAGGCATATGTCCTAAGGTCCAAGCTATTGCTGTCTAGCCTTATTCTTTGCTTTCTTTTGTTTTTGTTGCCACTTTTGGCTTTTCTTTGTCTTTCTTTTTGTTTATTTTACTTTCATCCAAGGACTTTTATTAGCTAAGATTCATAGACAGCATGCTAAAAGGGAGATAATCTATCCTTTTATTCATTATAAGTGAGCTACTACACGATCAAACATATATACCACCACTTACTGTTATTTCACTTCTTGCTAAAAAGAAACTCTTCCACTTCTGTTCAACTATTTCTTTTATTCAAATTGAAAAGGCTTAGGGGACAAAACAAGCATTTAAACTAGTGATAGTGAAAACACACATACCTACACCTAGGCTAGCATACTTATTGCAAAATTAAACACAACGGAATGCAACATGACTACAAATTGACTATTAACATGGGCACATTCAGACTTCCAATTTAGAGCGTTTCAGAGCAGATGGAATTAAGTAACAATACAACCTCTTGAAGTCTAGTTGCTTCCTCTCTGTTATCCTCATCTTTGGCTTTTGTGTTTTTCTTTTAATTCTTAGCTGATGGTGTGTATTCCTTCCAAGAGATTGATTGAATTCCTGCAAGTTATTGGAAGTTGCTTGTTCCCCAAGTGACGGGTTAGAACCAAAATTCCAACACCTAAAACTCACCGGCAAGTGTACCGGGTCGCATCAAGTAGTAAAACTCACTTAGAGTGAGGTCGATCCCACAGGGATTGATGGATCAAGCAACTTTAGTGGGTGATTAGTTTAGTCAAGCTAACATTGAAGTGAAATTGGATGAAATGTAGCCAACAGAAAGTAAATTGACAAGAATTGTAAATGATAGAATGTAAATAGGCAAAGAACTTAAAGAGCAAGAAATGTAAATTGGCAAAATCTTAAATGACAAGAAAGGTAAATTGCATGAAATATAAAGGGGCTGGGGTGTTGGAAATTAAAGAGAGCAATAGATCAAGTAACTGGAAATTTAAATTGCAGGAAGTATAAATTGGGAGCAATGTAAACAGAGAAGCAAAATTGCAGTGGATAAGAACTTAGAGCAATTGCAGGAATTGTAAATTGCAGGAAAATAAATCAAGATCACAGCAGGAAAATGCAGAAAGTGAATTAGCAAGGAGGCAGAGAATTTAAATTGCTTTGAAAGCAAACTCAGCTCAAAGTGCAGAAAAAGAAATTGCAAAAGAGAAGAAAAGTGAAAATAGTAAATGTAAATTTGAATTATGCAGAAGGAGGACAAAGATGATTTTAGAGTAAGAATTGAAACAGAATTCCTTCAATTCTCAATCCAAAATTTGAAAACAGAAAGTAAGAAAATGCAAAAGTAAGAACCAGGATGAAGAGAACTCAGCTCTCAATCCCAATTCCCCCTAGTGCTCTTTGGTAGAGCTAGCCCTCCTATAAAAATGAGAATGATGCCTTTATATAGGCTTTTTACAAAATGAAAATAAAATGAAATTGAAATTAAAAAAAAAATTACAATTTAAATAAAATTCCTAATCTAGCTTGTTTGTGTGCCTTTGAGTTATCTCCACGAGTCTTGCTTGCTTTGGGGTATCAATGTGCTTTTCAAAATGGTGAAGAATTGAATTAAATTGGAGTTTTTGTTGAATTTTGGGCTATGGGTCACACTCCCAGGACAAGGCTCGGTTCAGCATGAGCGCAGCATTCCCTGGGACTTGACCGTGTCAATGTTGTGTGACAAGCTTTTTGTTGGGTAGCTCTTCAATGTAGCACTCAGCTCTCCCCAAGAGCGCAGCATCCTTGCTTCCTTGGTGAGGCTCCAGGTTTAAGCCTTGGTGAAAGCATTTGGGGAGCAATTTCTTTGTGAAGCAAAAAGAGGTAGCAACTTGCCTTGAGTGGAAGGCCTCATGTTCAAATCCTAGTGAAGCCATATTGGCTTAGTTTCCTTGCATTTTCTTTGGGAGAGAGCACAACAATGCTCTCCAAGAGAGCGCTGTGCTCTCCAACTGAGCGCTACTTTGCTTTGGAGTGAGGCTCCAGCTTCGAACCTTGGTGGAAGCATTGGCTGATTTTTTTGCTTGTTTTTGGCCCTTAAAGATGCATTTTACTCATGCCTCAATTTCATGCCAAATATGGATTGCCATATATCGTTGGAAATTTCTAAATGTTAGCTTTCCAACGCCACTGAAAGCACATCAATCGGACGTCTGTAGCTCAAGTTATGGCCCATTGAAGGAGGCATGGTCATGCTGTGAGCGTCCTGGTTTTAACTTAGCAAAAATTTTGCTTCCAAGCTCATTTTGCATCACGATAAAGCTCTGCTCTTTGAAAGAGCTGAGCTTTGTGTGATGATTGCTAATATCCTTTAATTTGGCCATGGGCCACGCTTTTAAAAGCGTGGCCTAAGGCTCCAAAGTGTGCTCCAACTTCAAAGTGTGCCCTAAAGCTCTTTTTTTCTCCTTTTTAGCTTATTTTGTGCTTCTTTGCTTCTTTTTCTTCTTATTTCCTACAAGATTTATAAAATTAAAAGATCAAGAAAATATATCATTTAAGCACAATAGCATTCAATATTTAAGCACAAATCATCAATTTCTTGTATGAAAAAGTATAGAAAAACATGACATAGTGATATGTCATCACAACACCAAACTTAAACGTTGCTTGTCCTCAAGCAAGAAAAGAATCATGCAATAAAGATAGACAATTCAAGGTAAGAAGAATAGCAACTCAATGTTCATGGTTAACTAGTTTTCTAAGCATGCTACAATCACAAAAGAGATGTAAATGATTGATGCTTCTATCTAGCTCAATTTATGAAATCTTTCTCTTATATTTCTTCCTTGAAACAAGCTTTTGATTTTCTTATTAGCTTCTCCTTTTGGATGCTTTGCCCCATGACTTGATAACAAAGCTACGACTTCTAAATGCTTTGTTTTCAAGTATTACCACTTGATGCATAAGCACCACAAGCATTTAATTAGAGGACTTCATTAAGCTCATTTGTTTCTTTTCTTGACTCTCTAATCATTGATGCTCAGAGTCTTGAGCTTTGAGGGAGTGCTTTTTGCACTTTGAGCCTAACCTTGACTTCTAAGTATTTTGTTTTCAAGCTTTTTGCTTGATACATAAACACCACAAGTACTTAGCAAATAAATTGCCATTGGTACTCAGAGCCTTCAGCTTTCTCATTCTTTCCCTTTTTCTTTCTTGCCTCATTTGCATTTACTTCCTTCAAGGTTTTCATGATTTCAAAAGATTTCACAAAATGTCCTAGATGAAAACTTCAATTAAATGAAATCTAATGCAATTGAGCAATAATCAATCATACTAGCTTTCCAATACTTGTATGCACATGCTAAATTCTTTTTTAATGACCTTGTTTGTTTATGATCATGATACTTTACTGCTTTGAACTTTACAAAACTCAAGTTGGTAGTTATAATAGCACAGCAAGATGTTACAAATCAAGATTCAAGCTATCCTTTATTCATACACACATGTAAATAGAGAAGATGAAGAAAATCATGCAATTTAAGTGCTGGAAACAAATGAGAAGAAAAGGAACTCTACAACCTTGTAGTTCATCTTCATTATTGTTGTCCTTTTCCTCTATTCTTCCTCTTTCCCTTGCCAAACTCAGAATGCTTGCTCAGCCTCAAGCAAAATTTAGAACAATGGCTATGGGACTAAGATGGATCATGAATGTCTTACACAATGAAATGTTAGCAGTACATGTGTTTCAAGCAAGAAAAATTAAAGATAACAATCAAGGCACAAAGGACAGAGACATTGTGATTGCATAGATAAGAAGGTGAGTACAATACATTGCATAAAAGATAAGTGGCACACCAAACTTAGTGTGACACTTTCACTTGGAATTAATGCAAGTATCTAGTAAAGATTGGGAGCAAATTTTGTTGCATATCAACACCAAACTTAGAATGCAATCCTATGTCCATTTTATTTAAAACAAGACTAAATTAAACTGTTGTATGTTAAATACAATCACCAAGCAAAGATTCTGTTATGAATAAGGATCTCTTGGTAATGTATTAACAAAAACAGTTAATAAGCAAACTAAATGAAAGCATTTAAAAATAGAAAAATGACTAAAGTAAGTAGAATGAAAAAATGTCAAATCAAAAGAGAAAAATAAAACTGCAGAGGCATTATGATTATGCAGACAAGTAGTGTTGCTTGAGTAAATTGCATAAAAAAAATAAGTGGCACACCAAACTTAGAATCTTAGTGTGACACTTTCATTTTTGATTTGATGCAATCATCCAAAAAGATTGAAAACAATTTGTTACAAGGCAACACCAAACTTAGAATGTAACCATATGCCAATTTATTGAATTTTAAACAAAGCAAAGAAAAAAAATAAAGCAGAGAAGAGAAATTATGCCTACGGTTGACATGTTGTTCACTTTCTTCCTCTTCTTCTAGTTTGTTAAGAGGAATGACCTCAAGGGGGGAGAAGATTTAACTAGTGTCCCTTGTCTTGGCCTTTCCTCAGCAAGCTTCCTTTTGTAAATAGCTTGATTGAGCTTGCTTGCTGGATTAGGGACAGAATTGGTGCTCTTGCTAGTTGCCTTCACTTCCTTGAATCCAAGTCTTGGTGGTTGTGTGATTGTTGGAGTGTTCTCTTCATCAAGAGCTTTTTGAATTGATGGTTCAGTGGGCTCTTCCTTCCTGTAATTTTCTGCTTCAATTGAGTGTGAATTTCCTTGATTGGCTTCCTCCTCTTCTTTTACATGATCTTCCATTAAGTCTTTTGGGAGTAAAGTTTCAGGTTCCTCTATCACCTCAATTAGCTTCTGTGAATATGAAGCCACAGGTTCAAACACCTCCACAACCTCCTTTTCCATTGAAATTTCACTTAACACAAAGGCTTCCTCATCTTGCTTTTCCTCTTTCTTCTTTGCACTCAACAATTGAGCTAACAGCACTTCCATGTTTCTGAGGGAGTTCTCTTGTTCTTTCCAAACTTTTGTTGTCTTCTCCTCATATCTTTTGAGCATGGACTCAAGCTTTGAGAGCATTGAGTGGTTCATGGAAGTTTGTGTGGGTGGTGAGTTTTGAAAGGGGCTTTCTGTTGAAGCATGGTCAAGTGATGATATCTTTGAATGAATATCATATGGAGCATTAGAATTCACTTCCCAGCCACCATTAAAATCATGACTTGCAGCATTTTGTGGTGGAGGAAAATATCCCATATGGTTTTCTTGCTGATCTTGTGTCTCTGAAGCAAATCTTCATGGATTGGAGTGCTTAGAATTTGTATTTTCTTGGTGATATTTCCAGCCACCATTAGACATTGATGATGGTGGGTAATATCCCATAAAATTTTGTTTGACCATAAGATGAGTTGAACTCCATTTGTATTTTGTAAAATGCAACATCAATGAAAATTGAAATTCATGTCACAGAGAAAGAATTTCTTAGTGAGGCAATAGCTCAAACACCTTGCTATCAACTTAAAACAGAGAACAAAAATAAAGAAAATGCTTGATCTAGACTTCTCACCCACTTAATCATTGTTGATCTAAATCAATCCCTGGCAACGGTGCCAAAAACTTGATGGGTTGGAACCGAAATTCCAACACCTAAAACTCACCGGCAAGTGTACTGGGTCGCATCAAGTAGTAAAACTCACTTAGAGTGAGGTCGATCCCACAGGGATTGATGGATCAAGCAACTTTAGTGGGTGATTAGTTTAGTCAAGCTAACATTGAAGTGAAATTGGATGAAATGTAGCCAATAGAAAGTAAATTGACAAGAATTGTAAATGACAGAATGTAAATAGGCAAAGAACTTAAAGAGCAAGAAATGTAAATTGGCAAAATCTTAAATGACAAGAAAGGTAAATTGCATGAAATATAAAGGGGCTGGGGTGCTGGAAATTAAAGAGAGCAATAGATCAAGCAACTGGAAATTTAAATTGTAGGAAGAATAAATTGGGAGCAATGTAAACAGAAAAGCAAAATTACAGTGGATAAGAACTTAGAGCAATTGCAGGAATTGTAAATTGCAGGAAAATAAATCAAGATCACAGCAAGCTCAAATGGAAAATGAAGAAAGTAAATTAGCAAGGAGGCAGAAAATTTAAATTACTTTGAAAGCAAACTCAGCTCAATGTGCAGAAAAAGAAATTGCGAAAGAGAAGAAAAGTGAAAACAGTAAATGTAAATTTGAATTATGCAGAAGGAGGTCAAAGATGATTTCAGAGTAAGAATTGAAACAGAATTCCTTTAATTCTCAATATAAAATTTGAAAACAGAAAGTAAGAAAATGCAAAAGTAAGAACCAGGATGAAGAGAACTCAGCTCTCAATCCCAATTCCCCCTAGTGCTCTCTAGTAGAGCTAGCCCTCCTATGAAAATGAGAATGATGCCTTTATATAGGCTTTTTACAAAATGAAAATAAAATGAAATTGAAATTAAAAACAAATTACAATTTAAATGAAATTCCTAATCTAGCTTGTTTGTGTGCCTTTGAGTTATGTCCATGAGTCTTGCATGCTTTGGTGTATCAATGGGCTTTCCAAATGGTGAAGAATTGAATTAAATTGGAGTTTTGGTTGAATTTTGGGCTATGGGTCACACTCCCAGGACAAGGCTTGGTTCATGGCATGAGCGCAGCATTCCCTGGGACTTGACCGTGTCAATGTTGCGTGACAAGCTTTTTGTTGGGAAGCTCTTCAATGAACCGCTCAGCTCTCCCCAAGAGCGCAGCATCCTTGCTTCCTTGGTGAGGCTCCAGGTTCAAGCCTTGGTGAAAGCATTTGGGGAGCAATTTCTTTGTGAAGCAAAAAGAGGTAGCACCATGCCTTGAGTGGAAGGCCTCAAGTTCAAATCCTAGTGAAGCCATATTGGCTTAGTTTCCTTGCATTTTCTTTGGGAGAGAGCATGACAATGCTCTCCAAGAGAGCGCTGTGCTCTCCAAGTGAGCACTACTTTGCTTTGGAGTGAGGCTCTAGCTTCGAACCTTGGTGGAAGCATTGGCTGATTTTTTTGCTTATTTTTGGCCCTTAAAGATGTATTTCACTCGTACCTGAATTTCATGCCAAATATGGATTGTCATATATCGTTGGAAAGTTCTGAATGTCATCTTTCCAAAGCAACTAGAAGCACATCAATCGAACGTCTGTAGCTCAAGTTATGGCCCTTTGAAGGAGGCATTGTCATACTGTGAGCGCCCAGGTTTTAACTTAGTCAAAATTTTGCTTCCAAGCTCATTTTGCATCACGATAAAGCTCTGCTCTTGGCAAGAGCTGAGCTTTGTGTGCTGATTGTCAATCTCCTTTAATTTGGTCATGGGCCACGCTTTTAAAAGCGTGGCCTAAGGCTCCAAAGTGTACTCCAACTTCAAAGTGTACCCCAAAGCTCTTTTTTTTCTCCTTTTTAGCTTATTTTGTGCTTCTTTGCTTCTTTTTCTTCTTATTTCCTACAAGATTTATAAAATTAAAAGATCAAGAAAATATACCATTTAAGTACAAAAGCATTCAATATTTAAGCACAAATCATCAATTTCTTGTATGAAAAAGCATAGAAAAATATGACATGGTAACATGTCATCACCAAGCACTTGAAAAACAGTTAGCATGCATGTATGCTTGTGATTCTCTGATCCTAAGTTGGTGTGGGAACATCAAACTTAGTTCCTTGCCTACTTCAATATGCAGTAGAATAAATACATGCATGAAACATCAAGTACTTTTTATTAAGAAAGTAAACTATGAACTAGAAAATAACTATAAACTAGAAAATAAATTTTGAACTAGAAACTAAACAATAGTTAAGTAGTTTCTCTGATTGTTTGGAGCTGATAACTAGTTATGCTGAGGGTGCAATGTGTTCTTAATGAAATCCATGGTGGGACACCAAACTTAGAATTACACATTTACCCTTAAATTCCTTTGGTGTGCAATACCAAACTTAGCTCCTTGCAATACAGAGAATCTACTTGACTCTTTTTATTGAATTTAGCTAGGGAAAAATAACTACCCTTGGTTGGGTTGCCTCCCAACAAGTGCTCCTTTATTGTCACTAGCATGACAGCCAGCTTACTGTTAGGGTGCATTGTAGTGCCTGAGATCCTCTCCTCTCACTGTGAAATTGTCCCCATTTGATTTTTTGATAATTTTCAAATGCTCCAAGGAAAGGACCTTTCTGATTGTGAACACTTGAGGTAACTGAGATGGAATGGTTGGAAGATGTGGTGGAATTTGTGGATGGTGGATTGACATCACTGACGTTGGGATTTTTGCCAGTAAAGAATTTCATAAAAACAGTTGCATTGTAGATATAGTCTCTAAACCAATAAAAATCCCTCCGTACAAACATTTTGGTTGTCACAAGTAACAAACCCCTTTAAAATTGATAACCGAGTATTTAAACCTCGGGTCGTCTTCTCAAGGAATTGCAGGGAGGTGTATTTATTATTGGTTATGAGTTTTCTGGGGAATGTTGAGTTTGGGCAATGGGCACAGGTATATTTAAATGACAAGTAAAATAAAGTAATAATAATAAAATCTCTTGGCAAGGTATAAGAAATTAGAATTCCAGACTTAGTTATCCTTATCAATAATAATGAAAGTTGAATCTTAATTCCACTTAGTTGACCTTTACTAAAGCAGGTCAATCTTTCTTGGGTAGTCGAGTTCTACTCTAACTTCTACCTGCCTACTCTGCAGTCTGTCTATGTACGTCAGAAGCAAGTCCCCATTACAGAAGAGGCTATCCAACAAGCTTTGAGTCTTCCCCCTATTCCAGCAGGAATGGACGCCTTTCAAGAAGCCGCACTCAAGTGCCAGATGTACCAATTTGACTGGGAAGCTGTTCTTAGAGTTATCGCACTCCTGGCAGCCGTTGGATCTATGGATACCATCGTACCCGCCCTAAGGGTATATTGGCTTCAGCACTTACCTTGGAGGCTCGCGTATGAGCACAAATCATGTCCCATTACGTCTTTCTGAGCACTCACGAGTCCTCCTTCACTGCGGACATGGCCGTTCTACTATGGTGCATCCTTACAGACCAGCCTCTGAATCTACCAAGACATATCCGGAATGCCATGGGACACATACAAATTGTGGGCAATTTACCTTTTCCCGCCTTGGTCTCAGATCTTGTCTCAGCAGCCGGAGTTTCCTACAGAGCTGGAGATACCAAAGCCATGCTCCCACGGGATGATCAGTATGTCCCTAATGGGAAATACCTCAGACTTTCAGCAGCCACTACAAGCCTTCCCACTGCTTTGGTTGAAGATATCCCTTCTTCACTACCACAAGCACCTACAACAGATGAACTGCTCCAGCAGATAATCCAAAGGTTGGATCGGCAAGACCAGAAAGTGAAGTTAAGAGAGCGCCGTAACGAGCGCCGATTCAAACACCTCAAGGAGCTACTCAAGGGAAAATTAAAGGACTCAGACACCCCGGACTCCACTTCCTTTACCAGCACAGGGAGCCATGATGGTCCCGACTGTGGAGATACTACTACCAGCCCACCTCTGTTCCTGACAGATGGCACCGAGGACGGTGCAAAGCCTTAAGTGTGGGAGGTTGGTCAGTTCCTGACTTCTGGAGGTAATTTCTCTTCCCTAGCACTAATAAATTAGGATATTTAGTTAAATTTTCTTTCTTTTATAGAATAGGATAAATTGCATAGTAATAGGTTAGTTGCATGCATGTTCTACTTGATTGAAAAGACAATAAGTTTCTTCTAAGAATCTATCTTTGGTACAAAATTTCACTAATTTTCAAAATTTTTATGATAAATTTGCTTGAAGTTATATTTGGAACATGATGTTTGAGCTAAATAACACATAACCCGTGAGATTTGAGCCTTTATGAATGGTTACATTATTTAACCATAATTATTTTATTCTTGTGTGTTTACTTCTCTATGGTTGTAATCTATATTTTGTTTTATCTTATATGTCCATGATAGCACGGAAACTTGTCTCTCAACAATTTTCCTTCGGCAAGTATACCGAATTGTCGTCAAGTAAAAACTCACAATAGAGTGAGGTCGAATCCCACAGGGATTGATTGGTCAAGCAAC
Source organism: Arachis hypogaea (assembly GCF_003086295.3). Lineage (NCBI taxonomy): Eukaryota > Viridiplantae > Streptophyta > Magnoliopsida > Fabales > Fabaceae > Arachis > Arachis hypogaea. The sequence continues at coordinate 92,608,470 of NC_092046.1, read as the reverse complement.
TTTAATTAGAGGAATGTTCTAGTTGAGCAAAGTAGAATTTGGTTTGAGAGTTGCAGGAAATTAAATGGCGGGAAAGTAAATAGCAGAAAATGTAAATGCTGGAAGTAAAGAGCTGAAAGTAAATGATGGAAAGTAAATTGCAGAATTGTAAATGGGAATGGGGAAGATGCTCATGAAAGTAAATTGCAGAAATTAAAGAGAATGGGGAAGATCAGAAATGGGGATTCATTGGGCTTAGGAGATGTTGCATTCTCCGGATCAAGTTCATTTTCATCTCTTCCTCAATCAATGCATTCATTGATCTCCTTGGCAATCTTAAGTGATCGAATTCCAATTCCTTGGTAATTCAATCTCTCAAATCTTGATCAATAGCCAATTCCTTGGTCAATTGCTCATGAGAAGAGATAAAGTATGGTCACTGATTATACCACATGCATTCCTAAATCAAGTGTTGGTAGGATTATAGTCACCATACCCAACCAAACCCAATTTGGTCCAACATGAGAAAGCATTTCTAGCATGATCTCTTCATTCCTCTTCCAAGGTTCAGAAGAGATCCAAGTATGAATAGCTTCTTTTCCAAGATAACTACCCAATTGGATGAAGATTGAAAGCTTTCTAGTAAAATCAAGAGAAAAGATAGAAGAAGAATAATGAAAATTAGTATTGATCCATCAAATTACAACAGAACTCCCTAACCCAATGAAAGGGGTTTAGTTGTTCATAGCTCTGGAAATGGAAAACCAAGATGGAGAATACATCATGAAAACTAGAACTAGAAGTGCAGAGAAAGTAAATTATACAGAGAGTAGTTCTCAATTTCCCATCCCTCCAAAAAGCTCTTTCTAATTCAAAACTACCCCTATATATACTACTATTCTGATCTTCTAGTTGATTCTTCAAGTCTTGGATATGGGCCTTTGGATCTTGAGTTTGAAGCAGTTATCTTCCGCCGTGGGCTTAGCTTTACTTGCAGAGAGAAAGTGTGGAGTAGGCAGGGTGTTTAGCTCAGGACGTTAGTGGCGTTAACGTTAAGTGAGAGTGTGGGTTCGAGAACATTAGTGACAATCACCTTTTTCACTAACGTTCCTCACCCAGGGATGATCCACGTTAACTTCAACGTTAGTGGCATCAACGTGACCACTAACATTGCCTCTTGATCCTTCGCACACGTTATTGGGACTCACCTTTTCCAATAACGTTGAGAGTCCTCCCTCACCCTACGTTAGAGTTCACGTTAACTTAGTTAACGTGGCTCTTAACGTAGGCTTGCCAATTCTTCGAGAATGTTAGTGACACTTACCTTTGTCACTAACATTCCAAGGTGCCCCTACCTCCCACGTTAGAGTCCACGTTAACTAAGTTAACGTGGCTTCTAACGTGGTAATGATAGCCATCTCCAACGTTAGTGACAAAGGTGAGTGTCACTAACGTTGGCTCATCATCATATCCTTAACATTAGCTTCCACGTTAACTAAGTTAACGTCGGAGTTAACATGGCTCATAATGGCTCATTGTGGCTCATTCCAATATTAGTGACAAAGGTAAGTGTCACTAACGTTGTTGATCACTTACTTTCTCCACGTTAGCTTCCACGTTAACTAAGTTAACGTGGCAACTAACGTGGCTCATTGTAGCTTGGCCAACATTAGTGACAAAGGTGAGTGTCACTAACGTTGGCTTCTCTTTTGCTTCCCAATGTTAGAGTCCACGTTAACTGATTTAACGTGGCTCTTAACGTGGCCACTTATGAGCTTGGTCCAACGTTAGTGACAAAGGTGAGTGTCACTAACGTTGGCCTTATTTCTTTCTTCCACGTTAGAGTTCACGTTAACTTAGTTAACGTGACTCTTAATGTGGGCTATGATGGCTTTCGAGGACGTTATTGGCGATTACTTTTCTCATTAACGTTGCAAGCTAGCTCCCATTCCACGTTGGTGGTCACGTTAGTTAGACTAACGTGGCTGCCAACGTGGCTCTTTCTTGCTTCCTTTGTCCTGAAATCAAGCAATACAGTGCATCAAAGTTCTAATCCACATCATGAGACATGCATCATCCAATTTGTCATCTAATTCATGCAAAATTCTCATGAAATCATGTAAAGTGCTCAATGTATGCTTAAATCAAGATGTAAGTAAAATTCTACCCAAAACTTGCTTATTTCCTAAGAAAATGCATGAAACTACCCTAAAATAATAAAGAAAAGGACAGTGAAACTGGCCAAAATGCCCTGGCATCAGTCCAATATTTATTATATTTGTATGCTTGCATATGATTTAGGCTATTATTTGTTTAGCTTACTTATCCAAATTAAGCCTACCCTTTTAATTACCTTTGTTAACCACTTTGAGCCTTTAAATCCCATTTGTTCTATATTTCACCACATTACTAGCCTTAAGTGGAAAAACAATTGTATATCCCAAATTGAATCTTTGGTTAGCTTAAGATAGAATTGTGTGTGCTAGTTAAGTATGGAAAATTGTGGGAACAAAAGTTATTAAGGGAATATGTCATGATAATATAATGGGAATTTGGATACCTACTTATGTGAAACTATAAGAATTAAAAATCTATGTGCATTGATAAGCTATGTTTATTTTTATGTTAAAAAAAAATTAAAAAAAGCAATAAATAAATAAGGGGATAAAATTACCCCAATGCTGAATTAAGAATTCAAGGATCAATGCACTTATGATAAAAATTGAAATAAAAAGTTGATACATGAGTATGGAATGTAAAAGGGGAACTCTGGGTAGCTAGGCATGAATTCTAAAGTCATGTAAAATATATAGGTTGGGTTGAAGCTTGGGTTAATTAAAGATTCAATTTATAAGCTCACTTGACCATATATGTATCCCTACCTTTACCTTAGCCCCATTACAACCTTGAAAAGACCTCATGATGTTTGCATTGGTATGTTAACTGTTGTTGATTGATTAGGAGAAAAACAAAAGTTAGAGAGCATGACTAGAGAAGGATAGAGTGATTACCCTATACACTAGAGAGACTAGAGTGTACATACACCATCAGTGAGGGTTTCATGCTTGAATTTCTATGTTCCCTGCTTTCATGAGCTATCCTCTTGCATTTTTATCTGCTCTTACTTTATAAGAATTGAATTAGTGGAATTTGAATTATAATTGTTTTGAAGAACTTATTTACTTTTGATCAAGTGGACAAGAATCATATAGTTGCATTCATATATATATAAGATTGCATTGCATTGCATGAGTTTCTGCATGTTCATACTTGTTTACTTTATCTCCTTAAATTAAGCATGAGGACATGCTAATGTTTAAGTGTGGGGAGGTTGATAAACCACTATTTTATGGTTTATATTGTGTTTAATTGTGTGGTTTTATCATGATCCTGACCGACTTATTCATTAAAATAGCATGCAATTATATTTCCTTCCTGAAATTATTACATGAGTGAAAACTGCTTCCTAGAGACTTTTAATTGTACATTTTACTTCTCCTTTATTCCATTCGATGCCGTGATATGTGTGTTAAGCGTTTCAGGCTTTATAGGGCAAGAATGAGTTGGAGATTGGAAAGGAAGCTAGCAAAAATGGAAGGAACACAAGAAATTGAGGAGATGACCAATGTGAAGCGACGCGGCCGCATGGGCGACGCGACCGTGTGGAGAAGATCAAATCGCAGTGACGCGGCCGCATGGATGACGCAACTGCGCGAAATGAAAAAGTACGAGCGACGCGGAGGCGTGGACGACGCGTCCGCGTGGCAAAGCAAAAACGCAAATGACGCATTCGCATGAGCGACGCGATCGCGTGACCTGCGCGATCTGCATAATTTACAGATTTGTTGGTGGCGATTTCGGGCCCCATTTTGACCCAGCTTTCGGCCCGGAACAGCAGACTAGAGCCAGAGAACGTGCAGAAACCAAAGAGAACATTCATTCTACACAGTTTTAGGTTTTAGATCTAGTTTTGCTCCTCCTCTAGGTTTTATCTCTACACATTCATAGTTCTTAGGATTTTAGTTTTCTCTTACTTTTTTGGCATTGGAACACTGAGGAGAGTTATTACCTCATCAAGACTTCGTCATTCTAGTTCGTTTTCTTTACTTGGTTTAATCTTCCATGTTCCTTGCTTTGTTTAATTTTACCATTGGAATATTCTTAGGATTATTTAATACAAGGATCACTTTTATTTTTAATTGACTATTTTAACATTATTTACAATGTCTTTCTTTAATTCCTTTTTATATGCTATGAATTTTACATTCACAATGAGCGAGTAGTTCCCTAACTTGATGGGGAATTGATTGAAAGGAACCCTTGAGTTGGAAGGCTTGAAAGAAAAATTGCAATTGGGTTTATGGTTAGATTGCCTCCTAATCACTAACACCAATCCCTTTTTATTAAGTGGATTGCAACTTGTGAACGGACATAGCATTCCAACTTGTTTGACTTTCCTTCACCTAGCGAAGGATAACTAAACAGGATAACCTTTAATTGTCAATTAATCCTGAAATTCATTCCAACAATAATAGGGATTCCAACTAATCAATTCTCAGTCAAGGCTTTTATTTACATTTTTCAAATTTACCAATTTAATTTTCTGTTTGCCCAATTCAAAACTTTTTTTGAAAATCTCTGATTAATAAAATAGCACACTTTTCTGCGACTCGTTGGGAGACGACCTGGGATTCATATTCCTAGTATTTTAAATTCAATTTTCTGTGACACCTTTCTAAATTGAGGAGCAGATTTCTGGCAAGTTAAGAACTATACTTACAACGTAAATGTTTTAACAATTTTTAATTTGCCAATGTCTGCACACCATCAGGGTCCTCTTGGGCACTTCCTCCAAAAGAACAGTTGTTTTGCACCAGAGTTATGAGCTGAGGCTTCAATTCGAAATTATTAGCATGGATAGTTGGCTTTCGAATGCTGCTACCACAATTTCCTGGGTTTGGATTGATGTAGGATCCCAGAACTCTTCTCTCTTGTCCAGCAGGGTTGGCTCCACCTCTTCTGGCATGATTGTTCACCTCTCCTTCATTATAATTTTCCACATCATCCTCTATGTTATATCCAAGTCTTCCTCCTCTTCTTCAGCACAGACTGCCCTCTTTCCTCTTGCTTCCCTTCTTACTCTCAGGAAGGTTCTTTCCGGTTCACTATCAAATGAGGTAGAAACCTCTCTTCTACCTGACATACAAGTAGCACAATAAGTAGCAAGCAACCAACAAGAATTCACAATTAATGAAAAAGTGTGGTTAGAACAATTGAGGCAATTAATCAAACAGTTAATGAGTTATTGGGTTAGTTTTGCTGAAAGTAAAGCAGTAAGGTAAAATTAAAGAAAAACAACTAAAAATTGCAGGAAAGGAAAATGGACTGCCAAAATTAAAATTCAATTAATCAAAAGAAAAGAAAAGTTCTCAATCTAGTTATCCTTCAATTTAGTAATTGTCAATACAAAACCAATCCCTGACAACGGTGCCATAACCTTGATTCACTAGAAAACTGTCTCTCAACAATTTCCTTCCGGCAAGTGCACCGGATTGTCATCAAGTAAAACTCACTGTATAGTGAGGTCGAATCCCATAGGGATTGGTAGATTGATCAATGTTAATTGGAGAATTGTGCTAGTTGAGCGAAATCAGATTTGGTTGAGAATTGCAGAATGTAAATTTGGCGAGAAACTTAAATTGAAAAACTTAAATGACAGAAATTAAATTGCGGGAAATTAACTGACAGAATCTTAAATTTGCAAGAAATTAAATGGGAATGGGTGTTTAGCATGAAATTAAAGAAGCAGAATATAAAAGAATGGGTAGATCAGAGATGGAGAAGCTCATTGGGGTCAGGAGATGTGATAATTCTCCGGATCAAGTTCATTTTCATCTCTTAGGTGATTAGATCCCAATTCCTTGGCAATCTAATCTCTCTAAGCATAAACAATTGCCCAATTCCTTGATTTAAGTGCTCATGGGAAGAGATGAAGTTTGGTCACTGATTATACCACACAAATTCATAGATCAAAGTATTGGTAGGATTACATGTCACTATATCCATCCAAACCCTAATCTAATCCAATGTGAAAAAGCAATTCTAGCATGATCTCATCGTTCCTTTTCCAAGGTTCCAAAGAGATCCAATTATGAATAGCTTCTTTCTCAAGACAACTATCCAATTGAATGAAGAACGAACGCTTTCTAGTAAAATCAAGAGAAAAGAAAGAAGAAGAAGAATGAAAACTAATATTGATCCATTGAATTACACAGAGCTCCCTAACCCAATGAAAGGGGTTTAGTTGTTTATAGCTCTCAAAATGGAAAATCGAATTGAAAGATACTTTGCTGGAAATTAAAATGAACCGAAAAGTAAAATGTCCAGTAAAAGAAAAAGAAGCTCCCCATTCCTCTAACTTAAATTCTAAGCTATTTATACACTTTCTTCCATTGATCTTCAATCTCTGAATTGGGCTTTTGGCCTTGATGGAATTAGTTTGAAATGGCTCCAATTGTTTTCCCTTGTTGTTGAGAAGAGATATGCTTGAATTGCAAGTTCTGGTGCTTCAAGTTGGAGTCAACGTTTGATGGCCAACGTTGACTCAAACGCTTTCATTAAAAACCAGATAAATCTGCTGTCATTAGCATTTGACTCAACGTTGGAGGGCCAACATTCTGCTACCCACGCGTATGCGTGCCTTGCGCGTTTGCGTCCATGGGTTCAGAATGCTCATCCACGCGTGCTCGTGCTACACGCATGCGCGTGGATGCAAAAATCCCATTTCCAATTTTCAAAACATGTAGAGGACCATTGGCCACAGCATTGGACTGGCAACGTTGCCTCCAACGTTGGTCAATCCACGCGTGCGCGTACACCACGCGTACGCGTGAAGGCTGTGTTTTTTCTCATTCACGCGTGCGCGTACACCACGCTTACGCGTGCATTGCCATTTTTCCCATCCACGCGTACGCGTCAGTCGATGCATGTTTTTCATTTCCAAATTCTGGGCTTCTCATCGCGAACGTTGGAGGCAAACGTTTGAGGCAACGTTGGACCTCCAACCTTCATTTGGTGACGCGTACGCGTAGATGGTCAATTTTGCCATTCCACGCGTGCGCGTGACTCACGCTTGCGCGTGGATATAGAAATTTTTCTCTTTCATGCGTACGCGTCATAGACGCGTATGTATCGCTCAAAAATTATTCAGCTATAGAATTGATCATTTTATCACAACGTTGGGTGTAACGTTGGCTTGCCAATGTCCCCTCAAACGTAAGCACGAGCAAATCATGCAGAGGCTTGCTCTGCCTGATGACAAGTCATCTTAGCCTAGTTTCACTAGCCTTTTTCTTTTGTTCTCAATTGAATTATGCACTTTCTTGAGCCAAAAGCAAACCAATTGGGTAGATTTTCATGTTTCCTTTGATTTAATCAACCATGTATGAATTCATGTTATTTCATGAGGTTTTATGCTATAAGTGTCATATATTATGAAAGAATGAATATCTCATGATTTTGAGCATAGCTTTGATGTGTTTGGTTGATTAATGATAGGTGAAGAAAGCTTGGAGAAAGGTTGATGCAAGAAGGAAGGGCTAGGAGGAAGAGAGAACAAAAATTTGAGCAAAAGTTTGCCCTCAAACTTTAGCTCAAACTTTTGGATTAATTATGAACCAGGAAGTAAAAGCTGGAGCAAAAGTTAGACCCCTAACTTTTTGGCTAACTTTTGGGCAAAAGCTGGAGCAAAAGTTAGACCCCTAACTTTTTGGCTAACTTTTGGCATGAAAAACACTCCCTGGATGCACAAAAAGTTTGTGCCAACGTTAGCCCCCTAACTTTTTGGCTAACGTTGGCACATGAAAAACACTCCTTGGACTAGCAAAAGTTTGCGCCAACGTTAGCCCCCTAACTTTTTGGCTAACGTTGGCGCCATGAATAACCAAGGGGAGGCCAACGTTGGAGCAAAAGTTAGACCCCTAACTTTTGCCCCAACGTTGGTATCAGCAAAACAAGGGTGCTGATGTGAAAAGTTGGAGCAAAAGTTAGACCCCTAACTTTTACTCCAACTTTTACTCAAGCTTTCATGATTCCAACCCGGTTCAATTCGGTTCTTCTCCAAACTCCAAGAGCAATCAACTAAGGCCTCTCTCAACTCAATTCCACCAAGAGCAAAGGCCCAATTGAAGGCTTGAAGACCATTTGAAGAAAGTGTATAAATAGATTAGAATTTAAGTTTTGAAGGGAGCTTCGCTTTTAGTTTTGCAGAAGAACTTTCTTTTCGGTTTTGGCTTGGAGCTCACTTTTATTTTTCTTAGCATTGTTGTTTTAATTCAAGAGAATTTGGGAGGAGAATTGATCTCTCTTCTTCCTTGTTCTTGCCCAGCACTCTTTACTTTTCTTGTCTTGGATTTTGGGTGGAGAGTTGAAGAAATTCTGTTTCAATCTCACCTTGGGATCTTGTTTAATTTTCTGCTTAATTGAATTTCAGTTTCGGTTCATTGTTCTTCATCTACTTTCTTTGCAATTTACAATCTCCTTTGCAATTGTTCTTGTTGGATCTAGGAAGGCATTGAGATCTAGACTTGGTTTTCTAGTCTCTTGGGTCCTGAGATCTGAATTCTCAATTTACATCCTCTGTTTACTGTTTTCATGCTCATTTTACTTTTCTGTTTTAAGATCCGGTTTGATTCAAGACATCCTTTACTTCTCTCTTTGTTGCAATTTACTTTTCCTCGTTTAATTCCTGCAAATCCAACTCCCAATTCCCTTTACAATTCAAGCCATTTACATTTCTTGCATTTTAAGATTCTGCAATTTACATTTCTTGCGTTCTAAGTTTCTGCCATTTAATTTCTTGTTCTTTAAGATTCAGCACTTTAAATTTTAGTTCTCTTTAATTTCATGCCAATTACCCATTCCCTTTACTTTCTATGCAATTTAAATTCTGCAAATCACAAATCTCTCAACCAAATCTTGATTCGCTTGACTAAATCAACCGCTAAACTAAAATTGCTCAATCCTTCAATCCCTGTGGGATCGACCTCACTCCCGTGAGTTATTATTACTTGATACGACCTGGTGCACTTGCCGGTTAGATTTGGGTGTTTCGGAGAAATTCGTTTTTCCGCGAAAATATCCCATCAAGTTTTTGGCGCCGTTGCCGGGGATTAATTAGATTGACAATGATTAAGTGAGGTGGTGATCTAGATCTAGCACCTTTACTTTTCTGTTCTTTAATTTTCAATTAACCCACTAACTATTTGAATTTTTGCTTAAGCTAACTAAAACTTCATTCTAGCAGTAGATTGAAGTGTCACTGGTTTGTGTGTTTCTTATGTTCTGCTTGTATGTTAGGTACAAGAAGAAATACACCCATCTTTCATGAACAAGACGAAAGAACTCTTAGAAGGTTAAGAAGAGCTGAAAGAGGGAAAAATATTGTTGGAGAAGAGGAATCAGAAGAAGAATTCCAAGATATGGAGGAACATTCAACTAATCCACCAGGAGGAGCAGACAACAACAATAACAATCTACCCCAGAGGAGAGTTTTAGCTTCCTATACTTTTGCAAATCCTAGACATTGTGGAAGTAGCATCTTAACTCCAAATGTCAATGCAAACAATTTTGAACTAAAGCCACAACTCATCACTTTGGTTCAAAGCAATTGCTCTTTTGGTGGAGGACCACTTGAAGATCCGAACCAACACCTATCCACCTTCTTGAGGATTTGTAACACTGTTAAAACTAATGGTGTGCCTCCTGACAGCTACAAGCTATTGCTATTCCCATTTTCTCTCAGAGACAAGGCCACTCAATGGTTGGAATCCTTTCCAAGAGACAGCATCAACAATTGGGATGATTTGGTAACCAAGTTCCTTGCCAAATTTTACCCACCTCAAAGGATCATAAGGTTGAAGACTGAGGTACAAACATTTACACAAATGGAGGCTGAACCCATCTATGAGGCATGGGAGAGATACAAGGCTCTAATCAGGAAATATCCTCCTGAAATGTTCACTGAGTGGGATAAGCTGCAGAATTTTTATGAGGGCTTAACATTGAAATCTCAAGAAGCTTTGGATCATTCAGCTGGAGGTTCCTTGCAACTCATGAAAACTGCAGAGGAAGCTCAAAATTTCATTGATATGGTGGCTAACAACCAATATTTCTTTGCTCATCAAAGAAACCGCCAACCATCACAAAGAAGAAGAGTAATGGAGCTAGAAGGAGTGGACTCAATCTTGGCTCAAAACAAGATGATGCAGCAGTAAATTCAACAACAACTTGAACAAATGGCCAAGAGGATTGATAGTCTCCAAGTTGCAGCAGTTAACACTAGCCAACCATCAACTACATGGGGACAAAATGAAGAAACTCAAGAAGAACAACAACAAGAGCAAGTACAGTATATGCACAACCAAGGACCAACTGAAGTGTATGGTGATACATATAATCCATCCTGGAAGAACCACCCAAACCTCAGATGGGGAGATAATCATACCCAAAACCAACAACCATGGCAGAGGAACTCAAACCAAAACAACCCAAGAAGCAACCAAAACCACAACCAGCAGCAGACTAACTAAAACCCCTACAGAAAACCTCAAAACAACTACCCCAACCCCAACCAGTACCAATCTAATAACCAACCCACCAACCAAAATGCCTACCATCCACCACCCACATCTCATAACCCACCTCAAGTATCACCTGAAGCCCAAAGAATCACTAACTTGGAGGCCGTGATAAACAAAATGTTGAAACACCAGAAAATGACAACCAAGAATCATGAAGCCTCCCTGAAGAGCCTAGAGAAGCAGATGGGGCAAATCTCCAAACAGATTTCTGTTGAGAGACCTTCAAGCTCACTGCCGAGTGACACAATCCCAAATCTTAAGGAAGAATGCAAGGCAATACAATTAAGGAGTGGGAGAACATTGATGAGAAACAATGACACTACTAAGAAGCAAGTAGAGAGCAGCAAAAGACCAAAAGAAGAGGAACAGCCAACACACACAGAGGAAGCCAATGATGATGATGCAATGGCAAGCAAGGAAGCTTCAAAGCAAACTCAAGCAAAGGAGGAACAATCAAAAATTCCAAAAAAAGGGAATGAAGCAGTTGAAGAGCCAACCAAGAATCAAAAGCAACAAGCAGAGAAAACCTTTGTACCTCCACTGCCATATCCCCAGAGGTTCAACAAAGAAACCAAGGACCAGCATTTTCACAAGTTCCTTGAAACTTTCAAAAAGCTGGAAATCAATATTCCTTTTGCTGAAGCACTTGAGCAAATGCCTCTGTATGCCAAGTTTTTGAAGGAGCTTATCAACAAGAAAAGAAGTTGGCTTGAGAGGGAAACCGTGTTACTCACCGAGGAATGCAGTGCTTTGATTCAAAGGGGCATTCCACCAAAACTTAAGGATCCAGGAAGCTTTGTAGTCTCATGCACCATTGGCAGAATAATTCTCAACAAAGCTCTCTGTGACCTTGGTGCCAGCATCAACTTAATGCCTCTCTCAATGATGAGAAAACTTGCTATAGAAGAGCTTAAACCCACCAGGATGTCATTGGTCATGGCTGACAGATCAATCAAAACACCCACTGGAATTGTGGAAAATCTGTTGGTAAAGGTTGGGGAGTTTATTTTCCCAGCAAATTTTGTGATTTTGGATACTGAAGAGGAAGGAAATAATTCAATCATTTTGGGAAGGCCATTTCTAGCCACAGCAAGAGCCACTATCGATGTAGAAAAAGGAGAAATGATCTTCAGGGTCCACAATGAACAAATGGTCATAAACGTCTTCAAGTCAATGCAACACATTCCTGAGCAAGAGGATTATGTGAGAGTGGACATGATAGAGAGTTTGGTGGAAGAAATGCTGGAAGAAAGTCCTCAAGAGCAAAAAGGAAATCAAGGGGCAACAGAGGAACAAGTAGCTGAGACTTCCATTGAGCAAGATGAAAAACAAGACAAGAAGGAAGAAGTACGAAAACAAGAACTGAAACCATTACCCACCCATCTCAAATATGCATTCCTTGGCACATCGGAGAGCTTCCCAGTAATCATTAATTCATCCCTGACAAAGAAGGAAGAAGAAGAACTTCTCGATGTACTCAAAGCTCACAAAGATGCTTTAGGATGGACTATTGATGACCTGAAGGGAATCAGCCCTGTAGTATATATGCATAAGATCCTCTTGGAAGATAATTCCAAACCAGTGGTTCAACCACAAAGAAGGCTAAATCCCACAATGAAGGAAGTTGTCCAGAAGGAAGTAATGAAGTTGTGGAATGCAGGGATAATTTTCCCAATATCTGACAGCCCATGGGTAAGCCCGGTTCAAGTTGTACCAAAGAAAGGAGGAATGACGTTCATCACTAATGAGAAGAATGAGTTGATCCCTACTAGAACAGTGACTGGGTGGAGGATGTGCATAGACTATAGAAGATTGAATGATGCCACCAGGAAGGACCATTTCCCTCTCCCATTCATTGATCAGATGCTGGAAAGGTTGGCCGGCCATGCCTATTATTGCTTTTTGGACGGATATTCTGGGTATAATCAAATCGTGGTGGACCCCAAAGACCAAGAGAAAACTGCCTTTACATGTCCATTTGGAGTCTTTGCATACCGGAGAATGCCCTTTGGGATCTGCAATGCCCCTGCCACATTTCAAAGGTGTATGCTCTCCATTTTCTCTGATATGGTCGAAAAGTTTTTAAAAGTCTTCATGGATGACTTCTCTGTTTTTGGTGATAATTTCAATGCTTGCCTAAACCATTTAACCTTTGTTTTAAAACGGTGCCAAGAAACTAATTTAGTTTTGAACTGGGAGAAATGCCACTTCATGGTACCCGAAGGGATTGTTCTTGGCCATAAAGTTTCAAGAAAAGGGATAGAGGTTGATAAGGAAAAGGTTGAAATCATAGAAAAACTCCCTCCACCAATTAATGTGAAATCTGTTAGAAGTTTCTTGGGGCATGCCGGATTCTACAGAAGGTTTATCAAGGATTTTTCAAAAATAGCTAAACCTTTGAGTAATCTACTAATGCTTGATAACCCTTTTGTTTTTTATGAAAACTGCCAGCAAGCCTTTGAAACTTTAAAAAACAAACTCACAACAGCACCAATCATCACACCTCCGGATTGGGAGTTACCCTTTGAACTCATGTGTGATGCAAGTGACCTTGCAATTGGTGCTGTACTTGGGCAAAAGAAGGGAAACTTACATCATGTCATATATTATGCAAGTAAAGTGTTGAATGAGGCCCAAAGAAATTACACCACAACGGAGAAGGAGTTGCTAGCTGTAGTTTATGCTTTTGATAAGTTTAGATCATACTTGATAGGATCCAAAGTTGTGGTCTATACTGACCATACTGCACTTAAGTATTTGATGTCAAAACAGGATGCTAAACCAAGACTTATCAGGTGGATATTGCTCTTACAAGAGTTTGACATTGAGGTAAGAGACAGGAAAGGCACTAAAAACCGGGTTGCTGACCATTTGTCGAGGCTACCACATGAAACAATTCAACAAGCGTCTCAGCCCATGAACGAAAGCTTCCCAGATGAGCACCATTTGCAGATCCAGCAAGCACCTTGGTTTGCTGACATAGCAAACTACAAAGTGGGAAGAAAGATACCTCAAGACTTTTCTAAGCAACAAGTGAAGAAGTTAATCAATGAGGGAAAGAAATTCTTATGGGATGAACCCTTCCTGTTCAAGAGATGTTCTGATGGAGTAATTAGAAGGTGTGTCCCTGAGAGTGAAATGAGGGATATCCTGTGGCACTGCCATGGTTCAGCTTATGGTGGACACTTTGGCCCAGAGAAGACAGCTGCAAAGATATTGCAGAGCGGCTTCTATTGGCCAACTATCTTCAAGGATGCCAGAGAATATGTTCACCAATGTAATGAATGCCAGAAAGCAGGAGGATTAACAAAAAGGAATGAGATGCCTCAAAATTTCATCTTGGAACTGGAATTATTTGATCTATGGGGAATTGATTTCATGGGGCCCTTTCCCCTTCCTATTCTTTCAGATATATCTTAGTCGCAGTGGAATATGTCTCAAAGTGGGTGGAAGCCATAGCTACGACCACTTGTGATGCACAGATTGTCCTCCAATTCCTTAAAAAGCACATTTTCACAAGATATGGAGTGCCCAAGAGTCTTGTCAGTGATGGTGGAAGTCACTTTTGCAACAAACAGATGGAGAAGCTCCTCCACAAATATGGAGTAATCCATAAAGTGGCTACACCTTACCACCCTCAGACTAATGGCCAGGCTGAACTAGCAAATAGGGAATTAAAGAAGATCCTTGAGAAAACAGTGGGAAGCACAAGAAAAGACTGGGCTAGGAAGCTAGAAGATGCATTATGGGCATATAGGACAGCTTTCAAAACTCCTATTGGCAAGTCACCCTTTCAGCTATTGTATGGCAAATCCTGCCACCTCCCTGTAGAGTTTGAACACAGAGCTTTTTGGGCCACTAAACTCCTCAACCTTGATTCCCAAGCTGCAGGAGAAAAAAGGTTGTTGCAACTGAATGAGTTAGATGAATTCAGGATAGAAGCTTATGAGAGTGCTAAGATATACAAGGAAAGAGCTAAGAGGTGGCATGACAAGAAGATCACAAAGAAGGAATTCAAGCCAGGGCAGCAAGTGCTCCTATATAACTCAAGGCTTAAGATCTTCCCTGGCAAACTTAAATCTAAATGGACTGGCCCATACTTGGTGACAAAGGTTTTTCCTTATGGGAGCATTGAACTGCTAGATGAAGCAACAAAGAATCAATTCACAGTAAATGGTCACAGAGCAAAGCTGTACTTGGGAGGACAATGGGATAAGGAAAAAGAAGTCCAGAACCTACAGCCTTCCTGAAAGGAATTGAAGGATGTCAAGCTAGTGACAATAAAAGAGCGCTTGTTGGGAGGCAACCCAACCTGAGGTAATTTTCTCTTAATAGCTAGTTTAATAAAAGAGTTGAGTAGACTTCTCTGTATTGCAAAGAGATAAGTTTGGTGTTGCACACCAAAATAGTTAAGGGGTGAATGTTGAATGCTAAGTTTGGTGTTCCACCAAAAATTTCATTAAGAACACATTGCACCCTCAGCATGATCAGTATCGGCTCCAAACCATCAGAGAAATTGCTTAACAATTGTCATGTTTCCAGTTTTTGGTTGTTTTCTGGTTCATAGTTTGTTTCTTAGTTCATAGTTTATTTCCTTAACAAAAGTACTTGATGTTTCATGCATGTATTTATTTTGCTACATATAGAAGTAAGCAAGGAATTAAGTTTGGTGTTCCCACACCAACTTAGGTTCATAGAATCACAAGCATACATGCATGCTAACTACCTCTCAAGTGCTTGGGGAACAAGCAACTTTCAATATCTTTTGTAGGAAGTCATTCAAATCTCTTGGAGGAAAAAGTACATCATCATGGACAGAGGAAGGATATATAACCCAACAATGATGATGACACAGAGGAAACAAATAGAATCCAAGAGGTTGTATTGTTCTCTGACTGATTCTAGTTCAAGTATGTTAATTGAAAGTGCAAATGTCCCCTGTTGATTTGTGTCTTCTTAGATTCATTTACTGTCTGCGAGTTTGTTTGGTTTCATGCTATTATGGCTTACTAGTCCAAGTGCTTGATTCACTTTCATCTTACTTGAATTACATGCTTTGTCCCCTGCATTTTCAATTCAATAAAAGAAATGTTTGAATGTGAAGTGAGATAGTTCTCTGTTAGATAGAAGTAAAATAAAAGTAAGTGGTGGTATGTGTGTGATTGTATAATAGCTCACCTTTAATGAATAAGAACACTAGGATGTCTCCTCTTAAGTAGAAAGTAGCTACTGTCTATGAATCTCAATTGAATAAAAATCCTTGGTTAGAAAGAAAAACAAAAAGAAAGAAAAAAAAGGGGAGAAAAAGAAACAGCCAAGAAGTGGCAGAACAAAAGAAAAAAAAAAAGAAACAAAGTTGGACACCAATAGCTTGAACCTTAGAATATATGCCTGTGGTGTCTTTGTATTAGGATCTGCTTGGATTATTAAGCTCTTTGGAGTGCATCAACACTTGATGACTTGGGTTAACTAACCCAGGATCATCAGCTGAAAGTCCACTATCAAGAGCAACCTAACTACAAGGCATTTAGTAGCCCAAAGAGGTGATGGGCATCAATGTTCTAAGAAGGAATGTGAGCCAAGTGTCTATAGTGAATAATGTGTCAAGTATAAAGAAAAGGAAATGAACTTGCTACACATGACACTCAAATAAAGCTTATGAACAAGACAATAGCCAAGGATAAAGGAATAATGAGAGGTCATAGCAGTATGTTACTTGAAGCTTGAAGGAGGCTTTCTAGGCTTAAGAGTCAATAAGAGGTGAGTGTGTACATATCAACATAAAACCCCATGAACTACCAATAACACTCTACTAGCATGAACATCCTCTTCCATTTCATTCTTTCTTCTCAATAAATCATTTCTTGCTTGGGGACAAGCAAGCTTTAAGTTTGGTGTTGTGATGACAAGTCATCTTAGCCTAGTTTCACTAGCCTTTTTCTTTTGTTCTCAATTGAATTATTCACTTTCTTGAGCCAAAAGCAAACCAATTGGGTAGATTTTCATGTTTCCTTTGATTTAATCAACCATGTATGAATTCATGCTATTTCATGAGGTTTTATGCTATAATTGTCATATATTATGAAAGAATGAATATCTCATGATTTTGAGCATAGCTTTGATGTGTTTGGTTGATTAATGATAGGTGAAGAAAGCTTGGAGAAAGGTTGATGAAAGAAGGAAGGGCTAGGAGGAAGAGAGAACAAAAAGTTTGAGCAAAAGTTTGCCCTCAAACTTTAGCTCAAACTTTTGGATTAATTATGAACCATGAAGTAAAAGCTGGAGCAAAAGTTAGACCCCTAACTTTTTGGCTAACTTTTGGGCAAAAGCTGGAGCAAAAGTTAGACCCCTAACTTTTTGGCTAACTTTTGGCATGAAAAACACTCCCTGGATGCACAAAAAGTTTGCGCCAACGTTAGCCCCCTAACTTTTTGGCTAACATTGGCACATGAAAAACACTCCCTGGACTAGCAAAAGTTTGCGCCAACGTTAGCCCCCTAACTTTTTGGCTAACGTTGGCGCCATGAATAACCAAGGGGAGGCCAACGTTGGAGCAAAAGTTAGACCCCTAACTTTTGCCCCAACGTTGGTATCAGCAAAATAAGGGTGCTGATGTGAAAAGTTGGAGCAAAAGTTAGACCCCTAACTTTTACTCCAACTTTTACTCAAGCTTTCATGATTCCAATCCGGTTCAATTCGGTTCTTCTCCAAACTCCAAGAGCAATCAACCAAGGCCTCTCTCAACCAAATTCCACCAAGAGAAAAGGCCCAATTGAAGGCTTGAAGACCATTTGAAGAAAGTGTATAAATAGATTAGAATTTAAGTTTTGAAGGGAGCTTCGCTTTTAGTTTTGCAGAAGATCTTTCTTTTCGGTTTTGGCTTGGAGCTCACTTTTATTTTTTTTAGCATTGTTGTTTTAATTCAAGAGAATTTGGGAGGAGAATTGATCTCTCTTCTTCCTTGTTCTTGCCCAGCACTCTTTACTTTTCTTGTCTTGGATTTTGGGTGGAGAGTTAAAGAAATTCTGTTTCAATCTCACCTTGGGATCTTGTTTAATTTTCTGCTTAATTGAATTTCAGTTTCGGTTCATTGTTCTTCATCTACTTTCTTTGCAATTTACAATCTCCTTTGCAATTGTTCTTGTTGGATCTAGGAAGGCATTGAGATCTAGACTTGGTTTTCTAGTCTCTTGGGTCCTGAGATCTGAATTCTCAATTTACATCCTCTGTTTACTGTTTTCATGCTCATTTTACTTTTTTGTTTTAAGATCCGGTTTGATTCAAGACATCCTTTACTTCTCTCTTTGTTGCAATTTACTTTTCCTTTAATTCCTGCAAATCCAACTCCCAATTCCCTTTACAATTCAAGCCATTTACATTTCTTGCATTTTAAGATTCTGCAATTTACATTTCTTGCGTTCTAAGTTTCTGCCATTTAATTTCTTGTTCTTTAAGATTCAGCACTTTAAATTTCAGTTCTCTTTAATTTCATGCCAATTACCCATTCCCTTTACTTTCTATGCAATTTAAATTCTGTAAATCACAAATCTCTCAACCAAATCTTGATTCACTTGACTAAATCAACCACTACACTAAAATTGCTCAATCCTTCAATCCCTGTGGGATCGACCTCACTCCCGTGAGTTATTATTACTTGATGCGACCTGGTGCACTTGCCGGTTAGATTTGGGTGTTTCGGAGGAATTCGTTTTTCCGCGAAAATATCCCATCACTGCCTCCCTTCCAACATTTGAGGCAACGTTGGTGGTCTAACTTGGCCTCCAACGTTGCTTCTTTTTCATCTTTTTATGCTCCTTCTTCAACTTTCTTCCATGCCTTCCTTCACCTGTCATCAACCAATACATGCATCAAAGCCTTGCTAAAGTCTTGAGAATTCCCATCATTTTTAGCACACAAGTAATTAAATCATAATTCTCAGGAAATTGCATCAAATTAACCATGGTTAGATGAATCTAGGTATGCATGAATTTCCACCCAATTTGCTTACTTATGACTCAAGAAAGTGCATAAAACCTATTAAAAACAAAGAAAAAGGTTAGTGAAACTAGCATAAGATGCCCTGGCATTACAACACCAAACTTAAATCTTGCTTGTCCCTAAGCAAGTACTGAATTATTGAGAAGAAAGGATGAAACAGAAGGTGATGTTCATGCGTACGCGTCATAGACGCGTACGTATCGCTCAAAAATTATTCAGCTCCAGAATTGATCATTTTATCACAACGTTGGGGGTAACGTTGGCTTTCCAATGTCCCCTCAAATGTGAGCACCAGAAAATCATGTAGAGGCTTGCTCTGCCTCCCTTCAAACGTTTGAGGCAACGTTGGTGGTCTAACTTGGCCTCCAACGTTGCTTCTTCTTCATCTTTTCATGCTCTTTCTTCAAGTTTCTTCCATGCCTTTCTTCACCTGTCATCAACCAATACATGCATCAAAGCCTTGCTAAAGTCATGAGAATTCTCATCATTCTTAGCACACAAGTAATTAAATCATAATTCTCATGAAATTGTATCAAATAAACCATGGTTAGATGAATCTAGGTATGCATGAATTTCTACCCAATTTGCTTACTTATAGCTCAAGAAAGTGCATAAAACCTATTAAAAACAAAGAAAAAGGCTAGTAAAACTAGCCTAAGATGCCCTGGGATCAGCAACTCAAATAAACATGCAATAATTATCAAACATCAAATTAACCAACTAGAAATCCAAAATTACAAAACTATGTATATATTGACAAGAAAAATGAAAGTAAAAGAAAGTGTAGAACAAGTGTAGTAATTAAAAGAGAAATTAAAGAAATACTTACAATGAGATAGCAAAATCCAAGACCAAAATTGAACTATAAAATTCTACGTTGAAAACCTAATTAAAACCCTAATGAACTAGAGAGAAAACCTAAGCTAACTACCATAAAACTACTAAAAACTGTTTTATGAATATAGTAGTGTATGGTATGATATATTGTTGCTTCCCCCTTCAAATATGCTCCAAAGCATTCAAAAATGGGCCAAAAAGCCCCCAAAACGTGAGTCCACATGACTTTTTAATGGAGGCACGCGCTGGTACTTGTGCGTACACACAGGTCTATGCATGGGCACACTTGCTGATTTTCCTCCTGTGCGTGGGCACAGGTGCTGATTTCCATTCTGCCTTGTGCGTAGGCAAAACCTGTGCGTGGGCACAGGTGCTTATTTTGACCCTGTCTTGTGCGTGGGCGCAGACCTGTGTGTGGGCACAGACCTGTGCATGGGCACAGGCTGAAATGCTTTTCTCCTTTGATTTCTTCATGTTTTCTCCCCTTTTGCATGCTTTCTTTCACTTCTACCAAATCATTCTTGCCTCTAGGACCTAAAATCACTCAACAAATATATCACGGCATCAAATGGAGTAAAAGTGGGATTAAATTGCTCAATGTAAGCACAAAAATACATGTTTTCACAATTAAGCTCAATTTAGAGAGAAAACACAAAAGTATGCTATATAGGTGAATAAATGTGGGTTTATATGATGAAATCCACTCAAATCAATCCAAAATTTATCATCAAATATGGATTCATCAATTCCCCCACACTTAAACAATAGCATGTCCTCATGCTAAACACATACAAAAGAGAAGGATCAAAGGGCAAGCAACTTATTCAATGTACTAACTACATGCATGCAACTATGCAAAACACTATCTATCTATATCTATACTATAGTTTCTATTGAGTTTGGCACAAAACAAACAAGGGATTCCAATCAATCCAAAACAAGCCTTAGGGCCAAGGCAAAGAATTAATGCACTATGATCAATGTCCAAAGAATTGAATTGAAATTTTCAAACTAGCAACCAAATAATTTGCAAGAAGATACAATATAAGGGACAAGAACATAGAATTAAGTGATCGAACCCCTCACCGAATGTGTATTCACTCTATTCGCTCAGTGTTTTAGGGTTTAATCCCTCAATTTTCCTTTAATCATGCTTTTCAAAGATTTACAAGTCATCTAACAATCAACTAATATTTGAAGCATGAAGACAAATATCATGAGGTCTTTGGAGGGTTGTAATGGGGCTAGGGTTAAGGTAAGATTAATATGGTTAGGTGGACTTAGTGAATTAGACCTTTGATTAGCTCAAGTGTCCACCTGATCCTATACCATCCTATATACACATAACAAAACATCCTAGCTACCCATTTACTTCCTTTTTTTCTCATTCATTCATGCATTTTCTTTCCAATTCAACCACATATGCATCCTTTATTTATATTCTTGTTGTCATTCATTTCTTTTCTTTCCCTTTTTCTTTTCTTTTCTCTTCTTTTTTTATATACAAAGTATGTACACCAAAATTTTTTTTCTTCTTTTATCATAGAAAAGAGATGCATATGCTTTAAGTAATGAATGCATGAGCGACTACCCATTTTTTCCAAAATTTTCCAATCAATACCCCATGTAACTTCATCACCAATGTTTCCCAACCATCTTCCCCCACACTTGACTAACACACACTACTCCACCCAAGTTAATCAAAGAGTAATTCAAGCACATCAATGGTGTTTTACTTTAGGGAGAATAATGTGCTTAGAATAAGAACAAAAGGGATTTAAAGGCTCAAAAAGGGGTTACAAAGGTGAATGCATGGGTTGGCCATATAGGTTGGTGAGTTTAATATAAAAAAAGGCCTCAATCATACTAAATGCATCCAAACACCAAATATAGGACATAAAGATTCATGCAAATCTAAGATCTCAATCAAAAAAGGAGTATAATCACACAAGAACAATCTTTATGGTTGGAAATGTACAACCATCAATCAGAGCTCAATTATCACATGGTATGTTATTCTAGCTCTTTTTCTATGTTCTATGAAAAAGGATGCTTCAAGCAAGTTGAAAAAAGAAATAATTTTTCTCAATTCAATCAATAGCATGCCCTAAGAAAGATTTCATGAAAATTTCTTGTTGTTTTACTAAACTTATTCACTCTATCATGCAACATGCAAATAAAACTATAAGAAAACTAAGATATATATATATATATATATATATATATATATATATATATAAACTACAGCAAAAATGCAATGCAATGAAATACTAAACACATATTCACAAAAACATAACTACTAAAAAATAGAAAATAGTGCAAAAGTGTTCGGAAAGAGAAATTTACGCCCCAAAAATTGTGGATCCTCTCTCACACTTAAACGTTGCACGGTCCTCCGTGCATGCACTCAATCCGGGGTGAAGAACTACGAGGTTCTACCTTCAGCTGGTGGGCACTAGGGCTCGGGTTATTGTAGGAAACAAATAAATAAAAATTGAGGAAAAGTAAGCTATGTGTGGTATGATAAAAGGAAATATGTGTACTCTAAGTGTGCACGGTTTAGAACACACACATTGACCAGGTAAAACTGTAACCACATAAGCAAAAGAAAAATCACGTTCCTCAATCAAGTAGCCTAGGTTGCAAGTAAAGAATAAGCAAAACTTAAGGCACAAGCAAACTTAGGTGACCACAAAAGTGATTTGAGTAATTGATATTGGATATTGAACTTATGCAAGTGAAAGTGCAAGATTACTAGAAAGTGGCACAATCAATAATAACCAATTCATGATAAGAAGAGAACTATTTATTCATCTTCAAAATTAATGACATATCACATGGTAAAGGTACTTGTTGCACAAAGTGTGAAGCTTGCTAAGAATCAAGCCAAGTCACTCAAACAAATGCAAAGCATTAAAAACAAACGAGTACCATGTTATGTGATTATATGAGAAGCATGATGAACAAGTAATTCAACTCAATTCACTTAGTTCAATGTGCACTTACATAATTTGTCCTAGTGGAACAAGCAAAACACGAGTATTCAAACCCACTGAGTACTAGTAAATTAAGGCAAAGTATAAGTGCATCGGTGGATACTTCAAGCAACAAGCAACCCAATCAATATCAAACAAACACTTGCAACTTATTCAATTAACAAACAAGTAAACCAAAAATAATATAACTACTAAAATAAAAATGAGATGCAATGAAAACTAAGTAAAATAAGTAGAGAAACATGGGAAAAGTAAGAGAAGGGAGAGGTGAAAGGGGGTGGAAGTGTGTTAGGGCTCAAAGAAAAGTGTAACAAAAATTTTGCCCAAAACAGCACCTGTGCATACGCACAGGTATGTGTGTGTATGCACACAAGGTGAAAAGGGGAGATGTGTGCTCGCACATGGTGTGCGAATGCGCTAGACAGAGAGGGTATCAAGAAGTGTGCATACGCACAAATACGTGCGTATGCACAAATATGTGCATACGGGCAGAACACTTTTTTTTGTAGAAAATGATCATGTGTGCGTGCGTGCACAGAAGCAAACATAGGGAGGGTGTTCATGCGCACAATTCATGCCAACACTCCCACCAGAGTGGTTGCAAGTTGGTGTGCGGACGCACACTTCTGTGCAGCCGCACAGATAGCGCAAAAAGGGAAATGCGTGCATACGCACAGAGCAGTGCGCACTCACAGGTCATAGAAAATAGGGCAGCGCCGACACACAAACTGTGCTGGCACTGCGACCAGAGGGCACTGCAAGGGGTGTGCGGATGCACAAGCTCGTGCGCACGCACAGATGGTGAAAAATGCAGTTGTGTGCACATGTACAGCAGGGTGCGTACGCACAGATGCCCTGTTTTAAAAAATTTTTTTTCTTTCAAAAACTAAAGTACCAAGCTTTAGTACAATCAAAATCTCAACCCCAAACATTCAAAACTTCACAAAATCATGATCCATACAAAAATCAACCTATCTAAAATCAAAATTTAACTAATCCTAGGCTAACTAACGCAAGCAAACATGCAATAAACTAAGACTATAAACAAAGAGAAAGGGTAAGAAAGATGTTACCATGGTGGGGGTGTCTCCCACCTAGCACTTTGGTTTATAGTCTTTAAGTTGGACTTGTTGAGGAGACTCTTGCTAGGGTGGCTTGTGTTTCCACTCCTTCTTGAACCTCCATCCAAGCTTGCACTTCATAGGTCCTCCGAGATCCCATGTCCTAGTTTCCCATTCTCCTTCTTGTTGATCTCGATGCTCCAATTCGGATGGACAAGCTCTCAATTGACCCTTGTAGTATCCTAACACTCTTTGGAAACCACTTAATTGTGCTTCACACCATGCTTGAGTCCCAAAGCTTGAATTGGCTTTCTTGAAGAACCTTGGATTCACTTGGCAACCAACACCCTTTCCTCCACCATGTACCAACCCAAGAAAGACCTTGAGTTGGTAGTCCGTCTCTAAGATAGCATATTGATGGGGCCAATGAAGCTCCTAGATGAAATTACCACCCACTGAATATGTTCTTGGTTGACAACTCCTTCCTTACCAACCTCTTCCTCCTGTTTTCTATCACTTACATCATAACAAGGAGGTTGTGAGAAGTCTACCTCAATGTCTTTCTCAAACTCAATGGGAAGAGGCTCATTAGGGTCATTAAGGGGATTAACCAAGGAGGACAAAAAATTATCAATGATGGAATGTTCATCTTGATCAATCTCCCCCAATTCTCCTTTTCTCTCCTCCAATTCACATACTTCCCTTTCTCCCTCTTGTTTCACTTCATGCTCTAACCCTTCTTCTTTCCCTTGTGGCTCCATGCTCTCCTTTTCTCTACACCCTTCAATTGTTCCCTCACATCCTCCAAGAGGAGTGTCTTAATTGGATGAGCATAGAAGAACCAAGCGGTTCACTGCTTTGGATATGGTAGCCACGAATTGCCCTTGTGTCCTTCAAAATCCTTCTTGCTCTTGGAGAAAGGCTTGAAGGTCTTGTGGTTCTTGGATCAAGGGTGGAAAGACTTCATATTGTGGTGAAAGAGGAGGTTCATAGTTTGGAAGAAGGGTGGTATATGTGGGAGGTGTGATGAATGGTTTTTTGTGTGGTCTAGAATTTCACAATTGAAATCTCGTCGAAGTATAGTTTCTAAACCAACAATAATCATTTCATACAAACATTTGTTTGTCACAAGTACAAACCCCTAAAATTATAAACCGAAGTATTTAAACCTTGGGTCATCTCTCAAAGGAATTGTAGAGTAGTGTTCTTGTTATTGGTCATGGGCATGTATATTTTAGGGTTTTGATTAGGAAACAAGAAAAGTAAATGATAAAAGAAATCAAATGACAAAAAGGTCTTGGCAAGGTTTGATGGTCAAGGATCTCTATCCTTATCACTAACCACAATATGATAATTGCAAGGATCAATCCCACTAAGTCATCCTCTAACAAGTATAGGAAAGTCAAATGAGCTATATCAATCCAAGTCCATAAGTCCTAGCTATTCACTAATTGAATTAATGAGAGCTAGAGTCAATGGCTATTAACTATCAATCACTTGGACATTAGCAACTCAAGAATTCCTAAGTTACCCTCCCCAGCCAAGAACATAAAATTCTATTCTAACATCCTCTCAAGCATTTTGACAAACACTTGGAAGGCATAAAAGGAAAGCATAGTAAATTGGCAACAAGAATGAAATCTAACAACAATTATTGCAAGGAATTAACAACGACAATAAAAAAGAACATTATTGACATGAATTACCTCAAATTGAATTGAAAGAAAAATAGAAGAAACAAGAGTATATCAACAACAAGTATGGAAACAAAGTAGAAGAAATTACAACAAAAAAATAGAAGAATGATGAATTTAACAACAAAGAATTGAGAAGTAGAAGTAGAAGAGAGCATGAATTAAAATCTAGATCTAAGATTATTAAACTAAACCTAATCCTAATTCCTAGAGAGAAGTGAGAGCTTCTCTCTCTAAAACTAACTAAAAATAATCCGAATGTGTGTAGAATGATGGAATCCCCTCACTTCTCTCTCTAAAACTAACTAAAAATAATCCGAATGTGTGTAGAATGATGGAATCCCCCTTTGCACTTCAATCCTTGGCTCTTTTAAGTGTTTTTGGCTCCAAAGTTAATTTAGATTGGGTCCCACAGCTTCTCAGAATTCGCTGGGCACATTTTCACTTTAAAATCACGTGCCAGCATCGACGCGTGCGCGTCCCTTGAGTTTTTGTGATCCACGCGTGCGCGTACATTGTGTGTGAGCATCCATGAGCTCATCCAATTTTTTGGCTTTTCCATGTGTTCTCCATTTTGCATGCTTTCTCCTTCACTCTTTTGATCCATTCATAGCCTTTTCAACCTGAAATTACTAGCAAACACATCAAGGCATCTGGTGGAATCAAACGTGAATTAAAGTTTGCTAATTTGAGGCTTAAAAAGAATGTTTTAACATTTAAGCACAAATCAAGGGAGAATCACAAAACCATACTATTTCATTGAATAAATATGAAAAAAGGTTGATAAAATACTCTAAATTCATCATAAGATAAACCCTAAAAATGGGGTTTATCAACCTCCCCACACTTAAACCATAGCATGTCCTCATGCTATACCTAGAATGAAGCAAAGCGTATGATGTTTATTCAATGAAATAATCTATATGCAACCTATCTAAATACAACTACCTACATGAATGCAAATGCTTGGTAAAAACAAATCAACTTCCAAGAGATATATGCAAGCATAAGGGCTAAAGCAATGAGAATCAAATCCAACCCACAATTGTATTAAATTATCAAAAAGGATTTACAAACTTGCATGAATAAGAATGAGTATGGTGAATACACGTAATTGAGTAATCGAACTCTCATCGGATGTGTATTCGCTCTAGTCACTCAAGTGTTTAGGGGTTGATTCACTCAATTCCCCCCTTAATCATGCTTTCAAAGATTTGTTCTTCATCTAACTATCAACAATTATTCAATGCATGTACACAATTATCATGAGGTCTTTCTCAAAGGTTGTAATGGGGTTAGGGTCATGTAAGTGGACTAGAATTTGAATCTTTGATTAGCTTAGACTTTTCCACCTAACCTATGATAACCTATACAATTAAGTTTTAACCTAACTACCCATTTTTTTCACTTTTTCACATATTCATGCAATCCTTTATATTTCACAACACTTATGCATTGATTCTTATTGACTTTACTTTGGGGCACTTTGTCCCCTTTTTATTTCTTTCTTTTCTTCTTTTCTTTCTTTCTATATTTTTTTCTTTTCCATATATATATATTTTTTCTTGTTATTTTTCTTTTCTTTTTTTCTTTTGTTTTTATCATTTTTTCCTTTCAAGAGCATCAATGCATAAGGTCTAACATTTTATTAATACATGAGCATGTACCCAATTTCCAAATATATAAAATACAAAGCATCCTTTTATCCCAACCAATGTTCCCAAATCTCCCCAAATTTGAATATTAAACACTTTCACTAGCCTAAGCCAATCAAAGATCCAAACAAGGGCTTTTATTTTTTTCGCTTTAGGCTTGTAATGTGCTAAAATAAAGAACAATTGGGTTAAGCATAGGCTCAAAATTGGTTAACAATGGAGAGTAAAAGGTAGGCTATTTGGGTACGTGAGCTAATGAAACAATGGCCTCAATCATATAAATGCATGAATACAACGGATAATGGACATATAGAATTAAGCAAATCAAGGATCACAATCATAGAAAGAGAACAATTGCACACAAGAAATAAAATAAGTGGTTATAAGATATAACCACATCATTAGGCTCAAATCTCACTTGCTTGTGTTCTTAGCTCAAAACATGTTTCACAAAATATGGAATTTAAGCAAGTTCCACAAAAATTTTCTCAATCAATCTGGGTGGTGCCCTATAGATAAATTCTTTAGAAAATTTTATTGTTTGACTAAGCTTATTCTAAATGCAATGTTGTTATTTAGAAATTAAAAATCTCCTTAGTTTATCCCTTTTTTTCCAAATCAAACCAAATTTCTTATGTAAAAGGGTAAACCAAGCTCTAATAATCCACAATTTTCAAATCACAACCAAAAACTAAAAAAACTACATAAAGCAAAAATACACTAAAATATGAAATATCTAGAATGCAAGGTGCAAAATGCAACAAACTAAAATAAAAGTATCTCAAAATAACAAATATATACAATAATCCAAAAGTACGATAAAAATAAAGTGCAAAGTACTAAAATAACGCAAAATAAAAGATAAATGTCTGAACTTGTCATCCAAAATAGCTACTCCACCGACGGCGATGACGGTGACCTCCCCACACTTGGAATGGAGCATCGTCCTTGATGCTACTGCTCGGGCTCATGGTGAGGGTCAACTATCGCATCTGGCTAGGTCTCATGCTGTGGCTCCTCAAGTGGCTGCTGAGCCTCCGGAGTGGCCTGTGTTTGTGATGGTGCCTCTGTCTGAGTTGGTTCCACCTCATGCTCCTCCTCAGATGCGGAAGAGTCAGGAAGACGGGGAATAGACGTTGCATAATATGGCGGTCACTGCGCTCCATAAAGCAGAACAGACACTGGACTAGAAGGTAAGTCGGCTGAGGTGCTGGCGGTAGTGGTGCTATCTGTGCTGCTGGGGCTGCGGGTCCTGCTACTGCTGAGGATGAAGATGCGCCAGGTGTAACTACTGCGCTGGCTCTAGAGCAACGTCGAGATGGGGGCTTCTCGTGCACCCACTACCCCCACGAAATCACTTCATCCTTTCCGTGGACCGGGGGTGGTATTTCATCATCCGCCTCCCACGGGGCACCGGCTAGCTAAATCATCGTGGTGACCAAAGTGGGAAATGGAAGTAAGCCACATACATGGGCCCGCCACATGTATCACCTGATCAATCGAGGGATGTATACCTCCTTCCCCTCCATAACGCATCCGATCAGGATGAGCATGTCCATCGGTATCTCTGTGAAGTGGGTGGTCGGCATAACGTAATGTGCAAAGATCTGCTGCCATGTCCTGGCCACCCTAGAAAGATGAGTAAATAGCATCCCCTTGGGCTTCTTGTTGTCAGCGTCCATCACCCAAGGGGCATCTGGGGTGGCAACAACGTCCCTCAGAGCATCATAGTCAAAAGTCTTACAATGTATGGCCACCTATGCCTGCTCAATGGGATCTGTGCCACCGGTCTGAGGCAAACAACTGAGTCTATCTTGAATAGCCGCCTCCGTAACCAATACCTGACTGCCTCACAAGTGAACCGACTCAAGGGTGTGTCTAAAGAAGTTACAGTAAAATTCCTTCACCCAGGAGGAGTTCACCCTGCCTAGCTCCCTATCAATAAAGCCCATGCCCATCCCCTGAATATGTGTCATAATGGCTCGTCTCACGTCAGTCAGGAGGACCAGTTTCTTCTCTATATTCAAATTTTTCTTCCAGAATGTCGGGAAGCGGAGCTCGCACTATAGGTTAGGAAACCTATACGCTTCTGTAGGCGGCAGCTGTTGGTTAGCATTATCCTCATCATTTAGAGGGTTCTTTGCATAGTCATAATAGGGAGAAAGAGTGGAGGGCTGAGGTTTCTTGCACTTCCTTGAAGTAACTTTGGATTTTTCTCTGTCGGACATCCTAAAAACAGATAAGATAGGATATATACAATTAAGCCACGTAGAGGAAAACAAGCAAGGCATTAAGCATATATAGAAGGCAAGATGATAGACATATTCATGAAGTGAGGTAAAAGGGATAGAATTCTTGGAAAGCAAGCACATAAGTCAGAAAATAATCAAAGCTATGAACCAAGAATCCAAGCAATATATGCACAATGCTTGTTTATTAAGCTCAACAAGTGTCATACCCAAAGGAATGGTGAACGAGTTAGTTTTAAACTAAAAAGGAAAGTAAATTGGTTAATCAAGTTAGAAGTTAGAAAACCGGCTAAAAGATTAGTGGCATGACGGTTATTGGCTCAATCACGATGAATGCAGAAAATGAGAACAACAAGCACACTCACATTCATGAGGACGATGCAGTCATTGATGATGAAATATGAAATATTGCTCAAAAGCATAGAATTGGAAAGCAGTTCATCAACAACGCCCATGGTCACTAAATGTGCAATAATTGGTATAGAAAAAGTGAAATATGCTGTGTAACTAAAACAGGTGAAGAACCAATTTGAGTTGAAAGTGTCACACAAGTGGAATGTACCAATCATTGCAAAGGACTGAACCATATTAAAAAAAATGCAAGTCAAAATCAAAAGGTGAGCTTAGCATGAGTTAGAAAGCACTTGAGTTGACTTGAAAAGTGAAGGCATGTGGAGGTTCAATGCATATCATGGGAAGCAAAATGAACACGGAATTGCTAACCAAAGTAACCTAGGAATTGAACTTCGTGCAGGTCAAGGAAAACTCAATTCCAAAAGTGTCAAATTCAATTCTAGGTAGCAAGTTTAAAACCAAAACAATTTCTAAAAATTTGGGCAGCATTTCGGCAGTAAATTAGATGTTCCCGGAAAGCAAACAACAGCAAAAATAGTCACATGAATCCAAAATTGGTAGTAAAATGAAATCAGCAAGGATTGCATAAACAATACCAGCAGGGCAGCAATGAAACAAGACATATAAAATAGAAACCAGCACAACGCACCAATCATCAGTTAGCAAGGCATTCAACAGTCAGAAAGTAAACAAGAACGGAGCACTTATCAGGCCTAGAATCCTCTAACCACATCCTATCTACCTAACAGCATGCATTTCTAACTATCCTAAGGTGAACAGATTAATCAACTAAGCTAACTAATAACAACAACCAAAATTAATTGAAACAGGAAGAAAACAGAGTAGTGGAGGCAAGAGATCGTGAACCTGTGATGCAGAAGCAAAATAGAAAGGGAGAATAGAGGGGGAAGAAAACAGTGCCGCCCAGTAGTGGTGGAGGCGTAGAGGAGCTCGCGGTGGCAGTGGGTGAGGTTATGCAGAGCAGAGGGTAGAGTGAAAGGGGTGGAATAGGGAAAGAGAAGAGAAAAGGTTGTGGTGATTGTGGCGGTTTCGCACGTTGCCGGCAGTAGTGGGGTGCGTGACGGAGCATGGTGGAGGAAGAAGGGGGTTACGACGGGGAGTGAGAGAAGAGAGGCAGAGGTAAGAGGGAGGGGGGACGGAGGAGAGAAGAAGAGAAGTAGGAAGAGAGGGAGGGGATGGGTTCGGCAGCGGTGGATCGCCGGACGGTGGTTTTGGGTTTTGGTGGGGTCGTGAGTGAGAGGGGGCGAGAGGAGAGAATGGAACATTGGAGGGAAGAAGTGTTAGAGCATGCGAATGGCAAGGGTTCCTTGCGTGGATGGGGTATTGGTGATTTTGAATCCACGCGTACGCGTCTCGTGCGCGTGCGCATGGGTGGTGCGAAGAGGAGATGGACGCGGAAGCGTTATGTGCACGTATGCATGAGTGAGGAGTGGGTGCATTGATGCGTACGTGATGGCGTGGAAAAGCGATTCCACACAAAACTCACTGGTAAGTGTACCGGGTCGCATCAAGTAGTAATTACTCACAAAAGTGAGGTCGATCCCACAGGGATTGATGGATTGAGCAATTTTAGTTAGGTGATGAATTTTGTTAAACGAATATTTGATGAATTAAGTAATTTTGATTGACAGAAGATAAATTGCAAGTAAATAAAGGTGCAGAAGGTAAATTAAGTAGAAGAATAAGGTGCAGAAGAGGTAAATTGCAAGTAACTTAAAGAACAAGAAAGTAAAAGAGCCGAAACTTAAATTGCAAGAAAAGTAAATTGCAGAAACTTAAAGTGCAAGAAAGGTAAATTGCTGAATCTAAATTGCTGACAAATGTAAATTACTTGAAGAGTAAAAGGGATTTGGGTGCTGGGATTTGGAATTGAACGAGGAATTGCAAACTAAAGTAAATCAGAAAGCTCGGAGATGCAAGAATTCAAATCTGGATCTCCTTAGCAAGAACAGGAATGGAAAATTGCTTCAGGAGACAAAATAGCAAGAAAACTTGAGTCAATTTTGAAATCCTAAAGAGAAATTGAAGATCGAAGAAGAGCAATGAGATTAGAAGGCAGATCTAAATCTCAACTACTCTCTTGATCAAGCAGAAAGTAAATTGCAGAAGAAAATGAAATTGAAACCAGCAAAAGAAACTTAAATCCAATTCTCCAATTCCAAAAACTATATGAAAGAAAGAAAAGATGATTCTCAGATCCAGATTTAATGAAATTCTTCAATCTCAATTCAAAAACCCAAAATTAGAAGTTGTAGAAGAAAGAAAATGAAAACAGAAATCTAAATTCAGATCTAATTCTTAGAACAATTGAGAGGAAGAGTAAAAGATGATTCTCAGATTTAGAATCAATGGAGATCTTCAATCTCAATTCAAAATCCAAGAACAGACAATAGAAGTTGCAGAAGAAATGAAAATGCAGAAAGAAAAACTCAGATCCAAATTCCCAAATCCCAAATTCAAAACAATTGAAAATTAAAAGTGAAAACTAAAAAATGAGCTAAAGGTCCCCTTTTCAAATCTAACTTAATCCTATTTATACACTTTCTATTTTGGTCTTCAAAGCTTGGGGTGAGCCTTTTGGTTTATGGATTTGAAGAAAGCTGGGTCCGGTTGACTTTGGTTCAAATTGGTTTGGTGTGTGGGAACCTTCCAGGGGAGTGCTCCGTTTGGTATAGTGAACATTATGGTCACTCTTAGTTGGTGAGCCAATTTGGTGTGCCTCCCTAGTCCATAACATTCACTTTGTGAGCGTTCCGCTCACATTTTGAATGCTACATGATGCTGAGCCTTGGGTGAGCTTTGCGTTCCTTGGTTGAGAGGCACGAAAAAGGTAGCAAAAGAGAGCGCTACGCTTGAGTTTTTGAGGGCTACTCCTTGTGTTTTGCTTTGTGCATGCTTGGATTTCCTTGGTTCCAAACTCGAGCCTTGGTGAGAGTGCTTTGCTTCTTTAAATTTCTTGGATAAGAGCCTTGCTCTCCTTGGCTAAGAGCACGAGAAAGTGAGAGAAAGTGAGCGCCACGCTAGAATTCTTGAGCACTACTCTTCATTGTGCATGCTTCCTCTTTGATGAAAGGCACGAAAAAGGTAGCAATAGTGAGCGTAGTGCTCATTTCTTACAACGCTACCCTTGGCCTTTGGTTTGTGCTGTACCATTTGGTGCTTCCTCTTAGAGCGCTACATTCACAATTTTGAACGTTCCTTGTTGTGCCTTGCCTTGATGCATGCGCGAGTTTGGTTTCTCTATTGGAGCGCTACGTTCAATAAAGTGAACGTTGGCCTTGCTCCCTTGGTGCTTGGCCTTGGTTGAGCGCCATGCTTTATTTTCATGGGCTACGCTTTTTAAAGCGTGGCCTAAGGTACAAAGCGTGCTCAAACTTCAAAAGTGTGCCAAAATTTTCTCTTTCCACCATTTCTTCATCTACAAGCTACCAAACAAGTAATCAAAGTCCCACCAAAATCACTAGATCTTTGCATCATTTATAAAATCAATTAATTCTAGCATAAAACATATGATTTTTTGTAAAATGAATGATGTTTGATTGGTTCAACAAAGGCATGAAAATCCACTCCAATTACTTACTTATGGTGCAAGAAAGTGCATAAAACCTAATGAAACTAATGAAAAATGCTTGTAAAACTAGCATAAGATGACTTGTCATTACAACGCCAAACTTAAAGCTTGCTTGTCCCCAAGCAAGCATTAGACATTGAGAAGAAATGAAATGAAACAAAAAAGGATACATGTCCTTATTTAGCAGATAATAGAAATTGAACCATGGGGTTTTATGCAGACAAAAAATGCAGCCCAATTATTCTTTGCTGATAAGTAAGAAATGCCTTTTTGATGATTCACTAGAGTTGCTATCATAATGCCTTGCTTTTTGATTGATCCCTTTTTGGTTTTTCCTTCTTTCTTTTGCTTAGAAAGCTTATTTCTTAGGATCATTGATGCAGCAGCCTTTTGGCTTAATTTTGCTCAACACTTCTTCACTACAGACACTTGGCTCACAAATCTTCTTAGGAACATTGATGCCCAGCATCTCTTTGGATCACTAAATTCTTTGTAGCTAGGTTGCTCTTGATAATGGACTTTCGGTTGGTACCCGGATTAGTTAATCCAAGTTACCAAGTTTTAAAAGACTCCTCAGAACCTAATTGTCCAAGCATATCCTAGTATAAAAAGCACCACAGACATATGTCCTAAAGTCCAAGCTATTGGTGTCTAGCCTTATTGTTTCTTTCTTTGCCAATTTTTGGCTTTTCTTTTCTTTTTCTTTCTCACTTTGCTTCATTTTCCAGGGAATTTTATTTATAAAAGGTTTTATGACAGCAACCAAGTTCACACTACAAAGGACACTCTATTATGCAACCTTTATTATTGAGCTCATCATCTTAATCAAGCCTTTACCACCACAAATTTCAATTCTAATTTCTACAACATTGGACAATCACTTTCTTTTTCAAACATTTTCCCTTATTGATGCAAAAAGGGAGACAAAACATGAATTTAAAACAGATGAGTGATAACAAGCATTCATACTAGTGCAGACATCAAACTTTGCATTTGAACTAAACATCAAGGCAACCAGCAACTTCTCATGCAGAACGTCTCAAAGCAAAGTGAGTTTTGTAACAATACAACCTCTCAAGAGTGTCTTGCAGCTTCCCTTTTGTCATCATCGTCTTTTACTTTTGCAATTCCCATGGTGATGATTCTTTGAAGATGCTGAGTGTCTTTTTATGTATAACTTTTGAAAGTTGCTTGTTTTTCCAAGCACTTAGGCAAATGGTTAGCATGAACTTGAACTTACTTTAGTCAGGCAACACCAAACTTAGTTCCTTGCTACTGTCTATGATGCATCAGTTACATGAAACCTTGTGCTTTTGTTGAAAGTAATGAAGCTAAAAACTAGAAAATAAACAGTGATTTAGTGGTTTTTCTGATTGCTTGGAGCTAGTAACCAGTTATGCAGAGGGTGAAAAGTCTTTTTAAATGAGATTTTTTTGTGGAACACCAAACTTAGCATCCTTCATTCACCCTTAAATTGTTTTGGTGTGTAACACCAAACTTAGCTCCTTGCAATACAAATAAAACTACCTAATCCTCTTATTGAAATAGTTAAGAAAAAAAAACTACCTTTGGTTGGGTTGCCTCCCAATAAGCGCTCTTTTAATGTTACTAGCTTGACATCCTTCATTCTTGCTCAGCTTAATTTCTAATTCTCCTTCTCTTTATCCCAATGGCCTCCCAAGTAATGCTTTGCCCTGTGACCATTTGTCATGAAATTGTTCTTTGTTGCTTCATCTAGTAGTTCAAGGCTACCATAAGGAAGAACCTTTGTCACCAAGTAGGGACCAGTCCATTTAGATTTGAGTTTTCCAGGGAAAACTTTGAGTCTGGAGTTGTATAAGAGTACTTGCTGTCCTGGTTTGAATTCCTTCCTTGAGATCTTTTTGTCATGCCATCTTTTAGCTTTTTCCTTGTATATCTTAGCATTTTCATAGGCTTCCAGTCTAAACTCATCCAACTTATTTAATTGCAATAACCTCTTCTCTCCTGCTGCTTGAAAATCAAGGTTGAGGAGTTTAGTGCCTCAGAAAGCTTTGTGTTCAAGCTCTACTGAAAGTTGGCAAGACTTGCCATACAACAACTGAAAAGGTGACTTTCTAATAGGAGTTTTGAAGGCTGTCCTATATGCCCAGAGAGCATCTTCTAATTTCCTAGCCCAATGCTTTCTTGTACTCCCCACTGTTTTCTCCAAAATCCTCTTCAACTCCCTATTTGCATGCTCTGCTTGGCCATTGGTTTGTGGATGGTATGGTGTAGCTACTTTGTGCATTACCCCATATTTGTGAAGTAATTTCTCCATCTATTTTTTGCAAAAATGACTACCACCATCACTGACAAGACCCTTAGGCACTCTATATCTAGTAAAAATGTGCTTCTTAAGGAATTGGAGGACAATCTGTGCATCACATGTGGTTGTTACTATGGCTTCCACCCACTTTGAGACATACTCTACTGCCACAAGTATGTATTTGAAAGAATATGAAGGTGGAAAGGGGCCCATGAAATCTATACCCCAAAGATCAAAGAGTTCTACCTCCAAAATGTAGTTTTGAGGCATCTCATTCCTTCTTGTTAATCCTCCAGCTCTTTGGCACTCATTGCATTGATGAACAAACTCTCTAGCATCCTTGAAGATGGTTGGCCAATAAAATCCACTTTGAAGTACTTTGGCTGCTGTTCTTTCTGGTCCAAAATGTCTACCATAAGCTGAACCATGACAATGCCGTAATATGTCTCTCATCTTACTCTCAGGAACACATTTCCTAATCATTCTATCTGGACACCTCTTGAATAAGAATGGTTCTTCCCATAAGAACTTCTTGGCTTCGTTGAGCAGCTTCTTCACTTGTTGCTTGGTGAATTCTTGTGGGATCTTCCTTCCAACCTTGTAATTTGTAATGTCTGCAAACCATGGAGCTTATTGGATTTGTAAGAGGTGTTCATCTGGAAAGCTTTCATTCACTGAATGTGGAGCTTGATTAACCTCTTGTGGTAGTCTTGACAAGTGGTCTGCTACTTGATTCTCATTCCCTTTCCTATCTCTCACTTCAATATCAAATTCTTGTAGCAGCAACACCCACCTAATAAACCTTGGCTTTGAATCCTATTTAGACATGAGATACTTGAGAGTAGCATGATCAGTATACACTATAACCTTTGAACCAATCAAGTATTGTCTAAATTTATTAAATGCATATACAATTGCCAAAAGCTCTTTCTCAGTGGTGGTGTAATTTTTCTGTGCCTTATTTAACACCTTGCTAGCATAGTATATAACATGATGCAACTTGTCTTTCTTTTGCCCTAGTACAGCACCAATTGCAAAGTCACTTGCATCACACATGAGTTCAAAAGGTAATTCCCAATCAGGGGGTGTGATAATTGGTGCTGTAATGAGTTTTCTCTTTAAAGTTTCAAAGGCATGCTTGGAATTGTCATCAAAGATGAAAGGACTATCAATCATTAGCAAATTGCTTAATGGTTTTGCTATTTTTGAAAAATCTTTGAAGAACCTCCTGTAAAAACCAGCGTGTCTAAGAAAACTCCTTACTACTTTCACATTAACAGGTATAGAAAGCTTTTCAATGATTTCTATTTTAGCTTTGTCAACTTCTATACCTTTTCTTGAAACCTTATGCTCAAGAACTATCCCTTCAGGAACCATGAAATGACATTTTTCGCAATTCAATACCAGGTTAGTTTCTTGGCATCTTTTCAAAACAAGAGTTAAATGATGCAAGTAAGTGTTAAATGAATTGCCAAAGATAGAAAAATTATCCATGAAGACTTCTAAAAGTTTTTCCACCATGTTAGAGAATATAGAAAGCATACACCTTCGAAAAGTTGAAGGGGGCATTACACAGACCAAAGGGCATCCCTCTGTAAGCAAAAACTCCAAATGGACAGGTGAAGAAAGTTTTTTCTTGATCCTTGGGATCCACCACTATTTGATTATACCCAGAGTACCCATCCAGGAAGCAATAATAGGCATGGCCAGCCAATCTTTCCAGCATCTGGTTAATGAATGGGAGTGGAAAGTTATCTTTTCTTGTAGCATCATTCAGTCTTCTATAATCTATGCACATCCTCTACCCAATCACTGTTCTGGTGGGAATTAACTCATTCTTCTCATTGGAGATGACTGTCATTCCTCCATTCTTTAGTACAACTTAAATCGGACTCACCCATGATCTGTCAGAGATTGGAAAGATTATCCCAGCATTCTATAGCTTCATCACTTCTTTTTGAACCACCTCTTTCATGGTTGTGAGCTTTAAACTCTTCAATCAGCTTTGCTTCTTCTTCTGTGTTCAAGGAGAAGTTTATGATTACTGGCAGGGACTCTGCTTCTCCAAGGAACACATATTTGAGATGAGAGGTAACAGGCTTCAATTCTTGTTTCAGTTTCTCTTCTGCCTTGCTTTCAAAGAAGATCTCTATCACTTCCTCTTTTGTGAACTCTTGTTCCACCTCTATTTCCTCTTCTTGTTCCTCTTGGTTGTCATCTTCCAACAACTCATCCTCCACTTCTTCTATTATTTCCACCCTCATGTGCTTTTCCTTCTATAGAGGATATTGCATGGCCTAGAAGACATTGATGATCATCTTTTCATCATGCACCCTGAGGGTCATCTCTCCTTTCTCCACATCAATGATGGCTCTTGCTGTTGCTAAGAAAGGCTGTCCCAATATGATTGAACTGTGTCCCTCTTCTTCCATGTCCAGGATAATAAAGTTGGCAAGGAAAATGAAGTCTCCAATCTTCACTAATACATTTTCCATAACCCCATTTGGTATCTTAAGTGATTTGTCAGCCATTTGGAGTGACATCCTGGTAGGCTTTACTTCCTCTATTGCAAGCTTCTTCATTAGTGAGAGGGGCATCAAATTGATGCTAGCTCCTAAGTCACAGAGAGCTTTATCCAGTGTTCTGTTGCCTATAGTGCAGGATAGGATGAAGCTTTCTGGATCTTTGAGCTTTGGAGGAAGACCTCTTTGGATGACAGCACTACATTCTTGTGTTAGAATTACAGTCTCCTTCTCATTCCAACTCCTTTTCTTGTTGATGAGCTCTTTGAGGAATTTTGCATATAGAGGTATTTGTTCCAGAGCCTCAGCAAGTGAAAAATTGATCTCTAGCTTCATAAACACCTCTAGGAACTTAGGAAACTATTGGTCTTTGATCTCCTTGTTAAACCTTTGAGGGTATGGCAAACGAGGAGTGTAGGTCTTCCCTATCTTCCTCTATTCTTGTGATTGTTCCTCCATGACTTTGTTTCCTTTCTTTGAAGATTGTGGCTCATCTTCCTCCTTGAGCCTTTCTTGGTCTTGCTTATCTTTGAGTGTCTCTTCTTCCTTGCTGTTGGCCTTATCACTCTCCACAGGCTTCTTGTTGGTTTCTTTCTCAGCTGGCTTCTTGTCGTTTACCAAGGTTCTTCCACTCCTTAGTTGAATGGCTTTGTATTCTTCATTGGGGTTGGGAATGGTGTCACTTGGCAATACATTAGTTGGCCTCTCAGTCACTGCTTGCTTGGACAACTGGCCAATCTGCCTTTCTAAGTTCCTCAATGAAGCTTCATAGTTCTTGTTGGCCAACTCTTGATATTTCATCATCTTCTCCATCAATATCTCCAAGTTGGAGATCCTTTGAGATTCTTGGGGTGGTTGTGGTTGATTATGGGATGTTGAGGGTGAATGATAGTTATTTTGGTTAGTGGATGAGTTGTTGGGTGGATAGTAGTTGGATTGGGGTTGTTGTTTTGTGGTTTTCTGTATGAATTTTCGTTAGTGTTTTGATGGTTTTGATGGTTTGAGTTTCTGGAATTGTTTTGGTTTGAATTTCTTTGCCAAGGTTGCTGGTTTTGGTTCTCTCCCCATTTTAGGTTGGGGTGGTTTCTCCAGGATGAATTGTAAGTGTCTCCATGGAAGTCATTTTATCCAGAATTCTGATTATGCATGTACTGCACTTGTTCAGGCTGCTGCTCCTCATAACTTTCCTCTTGCTGTCCCCACACCATTGATGGTTAGTTGGTTGTGCTCACTGCTACCAGTTGTAATCCATCCATTCTCTTTGACATTGTTTTAATTTGTTGCTGGAGCTGCTGGTGCATGAGCTTGTTCTGAGCTAGTATAGTATCAACTCCTTCAAGCTCAAATACTCCCTTCTTTGGAGCTGCTTGCCTTTCAGAGGAATAGAAATACTCATTGTTGGCAACCATGTCTATAAGATCATGTGCCCCTTGAGCTATTTTCATCATTTGCAAAGATCCTCCTGAGGAATAATCCAAAGCTTTCCTTGAAGGTAAGGATAAGCCTTCATAGAAGTTTTGTAGCTCCACCCATTCACTGAATATTTCCTCTGGACACCTTCTGATTAGAGCTTTATACCTCTTCCAAGCCTCATATAATGACTCTCCTTCTTGCTGTCTGAAAGTTTGCATATCAGTTTTTAGCTTGATGATTCTTTGAGGTGGATAAAATTTGGCTAAGAATTTACTAACCAAATCATCCCAGTTGCTACTGCTCTCCTTAGGGAAGGTTTCTAACCAATGTGTGGCTTTGTCTCTCAGTGAAAATGGGAATAAAATAAGCTTATAGATATCAGGATTGACTCCATTGGTTTTAACAGTGTCACAAATTCTCAAAAACACAGAGAGATGCTGGTTTGGATCTTCAGCAGCACTTCCTCCATATAGACAGTTGTTTTGAACCAGGGTGATCAATTGAGACTTAAATTCAAAGTTATTGGCATTGACATTGGGGGTTAGAATTCTACTCCCACAATGCTTTGGGTTGAGGATAGTGTAGGAGGCTAAGACTCTCCTATGAGGTTGGCCATTGTTATTGGCCACACCATCAGTGTGATATGGAATGTTATCATCCATGACTTGATCTTCCTCCTCTAGTTCCTCTTCACCAATAACTCCTTCTAGCTTCTCTTCTCAATATTCAGAGGGTTCTCTCGTCAAGGTTAAGAGATGTGGATTCACCTCTTCTTCCTCGTGACATAAACATAAAACCAGAAACCAAAATGAAACACTCTACTGCTAGAGTGAAGTTAGTGTTAGCTTGGGCAAAAATTCAAACAGTTAGTGTGCTTAGTGAAAATGAAAAGAAAATGCTTAATCTAGATTATCACCCAACTTAATCATTGTCAATCTAAATTAATCTCCGGCAACGGCGCCAAAAACTTGATGGCGTGGAAAAGCGATTCCACAGAAAACTCACCAGAAAGTGTACCAGATCGCATCAAGTAGTAATTACTCACAAGAGTGAGTTCGATCACACAGGGATTGATGGATTGAGCAATTTTAGTTAAGTGATGAATTTTAGTTAAGCGAATATTTGATGAATTGAGTGATTTTGATTGACAGAAGCTAAATTGCAAGTAAATAAAGGTGCATAAGGTAAACTAAGCAGAAGAGGTAAATTGCAAGTAACTTAAAGAACGAGAAAGTAAAAGAGCTGAAACTTAAATTACATGAAAAGTAAATTGTAAAAACTTAAAGTGCAAGAGTGGAGGGCTGAGGTTTCTTGCGCTTCCTTGAAGTAACTTTGGATTTTCCTCTGTCGGCCATCCTAAAAACAGATAAGATAGGATATATACAATTAAGCTATGTAGAGGAAAACAAGCAAGGCATTAAGCATATATAAAAGGCAAGATGATAGACATATTCATGAAGTGAGGTAAAAGGGATAGAATTCTTGGAAAGCAAGCACATAAGTCAGAAAATAATCAAAGCTATGAACCAAGAATCCAAGCAATATGTGCACAATGCTTGTTTGTTAAGCTCAATAAGTGGCATACCCAAAGGAATGGTGAACGAGTTAGTTTTAAACTAAAAAGGAAAGTAAATTGGTTAATCAAGTTAGAAGTTAGAAAACTGGCTAAAAAATTAGTGGCATGACGGTTATTGGCTCAATCACGATGAATGCAAAAAATGATAACAACAAGCACACTCACATTCATGAGGACGATGCAGTCATTGATGATGAAATATGAAATATTACTCAAATGCATAGAATTGGAAAGCAGTTCATCAACAATGCCCATGGTCACTAAATGTGCAATAATTGGTATAGAAAGAGTGAAATATGCACTTTGTGTAACTAAAATAGGTGAAGAACCAATTTGAGTTGAAAGTGTCACACAAGTGGAATGCACCAATCATTGCAAAGGACTGAACCATATTCAAAAAAATACAAGTCAAAATCAAATGGTGAGCTTAGCATGAGTCAGAAAGCATTTAAGTTAACTTGAAAAGTGAAGGCATGTGGAGGTTCAATGTATATCACGGGAAGCAAAATGAACACGAAATTGCTAACCAAAGTAACCTAGGAATTGAACTTGGTGCAGGTCAAGGAAAACTCAATTCCAAAAGTGTCAAATTGAATTCTAGATAGCAAGTTTAAAACCAAAACAATTTCTAAAAATTTGGGCAGCATTTCGGCAGTAAATTAGACGTTCCCGGAAAGCAAACAGCAGCAAAAAAGTCACATGAATCCAAAATTGGCAGCAAACATGAAATTTGCAAGGATTGCATATACAATATCAGCAGGGCAGCAATGAAACAAGACATATAAAACAGAAACCAGTACAACGCACCAATCATCAGTTAGCAAGGCATTCAACAGTCAGAAAGTAAACAAGAACGAAGCACTTATCAGGCCTAGAATCCTCTAACCACATCCTATCTACCTAACAGCATGCATTTCTAACTATCCTAAGGTGAACAGATTAATCAACTAAGCTAACTAATAACAACAACCAAAATTAATTGAACCAGGAAGAAAACAGAGTAGTAGAGGCAGGGGATGCTGAAACTGGGATGCAGAAGCAAAATAGAAAGAGAGAATAGAGGGGGAAGACAACAGCGCCACCCAGTAGTGGTGGAGGCGTAGAGGAGCTCGCGGTGGCAGTGGGTGAGGTTATGCAGAGCAGAGGGTAGAGTGAAAGGGGTGGAATAGGGAAAGAGAAGAGAAAAGGTTGTGGTGATTATAACGACCCAACTTCCAGTACGTCATGATCGTACCAAAAGTAAGGAGTTACTAACCTATTTCTTTTATTAACTATTTAATATTGAGCCTTTAGTTCGATATCGCGCTTCTATTTTATGGAAACTTCCAGAAAAATTTTGTTTTTGATA
This sequence comes from Arachis hypogaea, assembly GCF_003086295.3. Taxonomy (NCBI): domain Eukaryota; kingdom Viridiplantae; phylum Streptophyta; class Magnoliopsida; order Fabales; family Fabaceae; genus Arachis; species Arachis hypogaea. Next base: position 92,566,269 of record NC_092046.1, on the reverse strand, counting down.
ATCAAAATCATATATCAAACATTTCAAAGTAATAATAATCACATAATTATTAATAATAATATCTGTCATACAAAAGATTTCAAATAAAACTCAGATACAACTCCTATCCCTCTTCATAGAATAAAAACTAAAGCTACAAAGGCGAGGGAATTCTATGAAAGGAACTCAGGTCATAAACTTAACTCGTAAATAAGTTCTATAATCGCCCACAGCTTCAAACGGAGTCTTCGAACCTGTGTCACTGAAAGGAGAAAAGATTTTGGGGTGAGAACGAACCACACGTTCTCAGTAGCGAATGGGAATACCGTAAAAGTAATGATTAACATGCAAATAATTAACATACTCAAGGAAACTATATTTTTATCAAACCTTTTTGAAAATACTATTCTTGGTTTTACTTTAACTAATTATTTACCTCTTTCAAAAATCTAAGCTCAAAACAAATTCCAAAATATAAAACTGGTCACATCAAGCATTTCTCAACCACATAGTTAATTTTCAATCACAACGTCAATTCTTAATCATCATCATACATTCACCAACTAATAGCACTAACAAGAGATTCAATTCAGCACACAAACAAGTCACAGCAAGGCAAACAGCACAATCACAGGGAAGTACAATGAGCAAACCCAATCAAATGCAAATGCACACACAAGGATGATGCATGTCTAGCCCTAGTGCAGGTAATGAGCTCATCTGTCAGTTTCTACTCGTTCCCGACGTAACCCGAAGCAGCTGAAACGGGTATAGTTTTCCAGTCAGCATAGGTACAGTTCTCACTAACCGACATATGCGTCATATCCTCTGTAAGCAAACTCTGCCTTACAGGTGGCGGCATTCCAGCCGTGTATGAAATCATATTCTCTGTAAGCAATCCTTGTATTACAGGTGCGGCATTCTAGCCGTGTATGAATTAATATCCTCTGCAAGTGATCCTAGGTTATCAGTTGCAGGTACAGCTCTCAATAGCTGTATAACACTGAAAAATGTTATGTGGTCGTACCACTATCTATCTGACTGCCTTCACGCAGCAGATCATTACATAATCATTCTCTTTATCATCATTCATTATCATTCTCATTATTCATCATCATTTTCACATTCTTATGCAGTACCTCTTTCTTTCTCTATTCAATCATACTGTATAAACTTTACATCTTTCACTTTTGCAATATCTTGGCTCAAGCCATTTCTCTTTATCATTCGGTCATAAAAATCTCAATCATCAATTCAGTTCATAATCTCTGCTATGGCAATCTTGAGTCAAGCGAACTTTAAAACTATCTTTCATTAGAAGTAATCAAATAAAACTCTTTCTCAAATTTACTAACTCCACAAAGATTCAAAAATCATCTCTCTTACTATTCAAATTCAAATATTATTATTCCACCTAATTTCTAAAAAGATCATCCTTTATTTCAAACCTAAAACATAACTCAAAACATGTTTCTTTCTATTCTTAATAAATCAACTCAAAACGGAATCATTTTCGTAATAAATCCATCTTAAACATAATATTTTTTTCTCAATGAATAAAACCGAAAAACATAATTCATTTCTTTTCTTAGTAAATCAGAATCAAATAATATAATTTCCCAAATCCAAACCTTTTAAAATAATATTTCAGACAAAGCCTCAGATTTTACATAATTTCGACAGCACCTCCCCTAAAACTCGGACTTAGCCACCGTTACGGGTTCCCTCTTTCTCAACAATTCAATAATCCTTCCTCAACAATTATCAAATACAAGATTCTCAAGCAACCAGAAAATCCACAATTCGCAATTCTCACATAACCCAACAATCCAATTTTCATCTCATCAATTCATAACTAAATTCATAAGTCATAGAATCCTTTCAAATTAAACTCAATCAATTCTCCATCCGTGTATCAACGACTATCATAACAGATTCTCAATAATTACCTCATCATAATTCAGTTTAAGAACTAACATCCTTTCATCCATTAGAATCAGAATTTTTCATCAACCATTCTTGAAAATTAGCCCAGTCCAACGTCAAAAAAATTATGAATCGTTTCCCAAAAATCGGTCTTTAACCTCATACAATATCGTTCACTATCAAATTACTAGTTTGTTTTCAAAACTACTATTTTACCCAAAAATCAGGTTTCGAGAACATTGATTTAGTAATCAAATGAACCATTCAAAAGTTACCAACTTGACATAATCAACTAAAATCGGAATTTCCAGCAATTCTAAAATAATCAGAAAACCAATAACAATCACAGCCTCAAACCAAAGTAAATCTCATCAATTAATTACTCATGACAACGGAGCCAGTCAATATCACAGCGATAACCCAAACTCAATTCACATCCGCATCCAATTTCAATCATAACTCGGAGCAATCATCACAACTAACTTTTCTCAAATACATTTCATTCAATAATTAACTCATCATATTTAAATTTAATAAATAACATTATCATTCACAGCCACATTTTAACAAATTTCAACCCATCACAGGCCCATTTCACCACCATTCCAATATATTAAAATTCCAATTCAATATCAAATAATTCAAAATAACTCGTTCAAGATCAGAATCTCAGCCAACTTATCACAAAAATCAGTAATTCAAAATACAATTCACAACCAGATTTCAACCAATTCAGCAATTATCCATACGATAGCTTTTCAATAATTAACACGGCATACTTCAATTTAATAAATTATACTAAATTAATAATTAATCACAGCAGCATCTAAATTCAATCACAGCTCAGAATCATCACAACAATTAACTAACTTCAAATCCATTTCAAGTCATTCATGTCAACTAAGAGATTCTTAACCATTGTTAACCATTTGCACTTATCCAATAACTTTGTAAGCATTCTAAATTAAAAACGTTAAATCCCCTACCTCAGAGTGTCGAAATTTATAGAATTTAAACGCGGTAAACCCAATATTACGAATCCACAACAGCAGTGGTGCTCCATCAAATCCCAGCACCTGTTCTTAGCTTCGGTGGTGACTTAGCAGCAGTCTCCAAATAGTGCTGGCAGCTACCTCCAGTAACGGCGACGGTAAGGTAATTTACAATAATCTCTTTATACAATACAAACAGTTTCAGGGACAAGCTTCAAAGAAGAAACAAATTGGTAGGACAAGGAAGCAGAAACAGGGGGTAGAGCTTACCAAAACAATGGTGGTTCTAATGGTGGTTTCCTGGGCAGCTCGAATGTTGGTTCCTGGTGGCAGAGAGCTCCGGCAACTCACAGAACCCAGAGGCAGAGGCAGAACAGGGGATAAAAATGAGCACTGACATGGATGGATTGCTTTAGAACCAGAACAATATCCTCAGCAAGCTCCAACGACCTTCCCGGAGACGGCTACGGCGGTGCGGTGGTAGCGGCCGACTTCAGTGCTGGCGACGCCGGGTAGAACGGTGATAGTAAAAGCTCGGCGCGGTGGCTGGTCCTCAGTAGCGGTGGCGACAGCAACGATCCCGGTTCCTCCTCTTCATGGTTCTTCTCAGGCGACGGCACGGCAGCAAGACGCGACGCTACTCTCCTCTGTTTCTCTCTTCCTTCTCGACACGCGTGGATGGCATGACAGCAAGCAAGACACGGCTAGGTGTGACGGGTTCGGCGGAGTCACAGCGACGGTGACGCGACGGTGCAACTTTGACGGCGTTTGGCTCCTCAGCGGCTTTAGAATTGACGGCGACGTGACCTTGCTCCAGCAGCGGCGATGGCAAGGCGAGCTAGCAACGGCTGCACGGCGATGGGCATGAATAACGGCACAGGCGAGATTCGGCAACAGTGAGATGCGGCAACGGTGAGCTAGACGGCGCAGAGTGCGGCTCCCTCTTCTCCGATTCCAGGCCCTCAGTTCTCCCTTCTCATTTCTGCGTTTCTTTCTTTTTTTTTGTGTGTGTGGTGTGTTTAGGGAGAAAGGGGGTGGGGCTGCGTTCAGAGGCTAGGGAAAGGGAGAAAATTAGGGTTTGGGTTTCTGGGATTTGGGAATTAGGGTTTCTGATTCAATTTGGGAATTAGGGTTAGAAATTAGGATTTTATAAAAGAATATGGATAGATATGAATATATATTTTGATAAAATTGAAGGGTAGAGTAATTTTAAAATCAAATATGCTCTATTAAAAATATTTAGGAACATTATTTATCAACATATTTGTAAGCTCAATCAATTATTTCTAATTAAAATATAAAATGAGCATATTAATCACATTTTTATAAAATATAGTTGAAACTCAATATTAATTATTCAAATTGAATGATATAACTTTCTATTATTTTTCTATCACCGAAACTTTAATTTCAATTTATAAAATATCTAATTATAATAAAAATTATACATAAAGATTAATTGACTTAAACCTAAAGTATTTATAAAAATTAATCTAATCATTTCTAGTAAATTAATTCCTAAGAGTTCAAATTAATAACATAATTCATTCAAAATAGAATTTATTTAAATTAAATTATACAATTCTTCTTATTTTTCAATTATCAAAATTATAATTTCAATCATACTAAATATCTAAAAAAGATTATATAAAAATTCTAATTAATTTAAACTCAAATTATCATGAAATTCTATTAAATTATCATTAGTAAAATAATTTTCTTAAAATAAAATTATCAACAAATAAAATAAATCACAAATAACTATTTTATTTGATTTTCAAAATCTAGGGTTGTTACATTCTACCCACCATAGAAAAATTTTCGCCCTCGAAAATTGCTAGAATAAAATAAATTCAAACTTAAATCAAACAAAATAGAATATATGAACCGAAACATAGGCATTGTCAAGGATGAATATTCAAAGAGTTACGTAAGCAATCAGATTTATAGGCAAACAAAGGTATACAAGAATGACGAGGTATGGTTGGGAAATAATCAAATCACATTCTAAGAAGGAAATTAAAACTAGAGAATTCTAATAAAAGCAATGAAGAAAAAAAAATGGCACGAGTTCATGTGGCACGAATAAAGATTATACGTCAAATTGAAACCAATTCCATAACTTCTAACGCTCCCAAACCCCGTGAATCGCATTACCTATTACTTCTATTTCGTCTATGATAACCTGTTAGTGTTGCCATGTACATAAATCATAAGTATTAAGTTGGCCAGACCTAATACCATGAAGTATGAATTGGTAACCTAACAATGTTAATCATCAGACAGTCATGCATATAAAACTCAAACTCTTGTTACCAGAACAAGTCACAAAGCATGACAGACACTCAGAGTATGCAATGAAGCATAGTCAGTCCATTCCCAAGGCTCTAACAGGAACGAACTGCTCTGATACCATTTGTAACGACCCAACTTCCAATAAGTCATGATCGTAACAAAAGTAAGGAGTTACTAACCTATTTCTTTTATTAACTATTTAATATTGAGCCTTTAGTTCGATATCGCGCTTCTATTTTATGGAAAATTCCAGAAAAATTTTGTTTTTGATAATCAAAATCATATATCAAACATTTCAAAGTAATAATAATCACATAATTATTAATAATAATATCTGTCATACAAAAGATTTCAAATAAAACTCAGATACAACTCTTATCCCTCTTCATAGAATAAAAACTAAAGCTACAAAGGCGAGGGAATTCTATGAAAGGAACTCAGGTCATAAACTTAACTCGTAAATAAGTTCAATAATCGCCCGCAGCTTCAAACAGAGTCTTCAAACCTGTGTCACTAAAAGGGGGAAAGATTTTGGGGTGAAAACAAACCACACGTTCTCAGTAGGGAATGGGAATGCCGTAAAAGTAATGATTAACATGCAAATAATTAACATACTCAAGGAAACTATATTTTTATCAAACCTTTTTGAAAATACTATTCTTGGTTTTACTTTAACTAATTATTTACCTCTTTCAAAAATCTAAGCTCAAAACAAATTCCAAAATATAAAACTGGTCACATCAAGCATTTCTCAACCACATTGTTAATTTTCAATCACAACGTCAATTCTTAATCATCATCATACATTCACCAACTAATAGCATTAACAAGAGATTCAATTCAGCACACAAACAAGTCGCAGCAAGGCAAACAGCACAATCACAGGGAAGTACAACGAGCAAACCCAATCAAATGCAAATGCACACACAAGGATGATGCATGTCTAGCTCTAGTGCAGGTAATGAGCTCATCTGTCGATTTCTACCCACTCCCGTCGTAACCCGAAGTAGCTGAAACGGGTATGGTTTTCCAGTCAGCATAGGTACAGTTCTCACTAACCGACGTATGCGTCATATCCTCTGTAAGCATACTCTCCCTTACAGGTGGCGGCATTCCAGCCGTGTATGAAATCATATTCTCTATAAGCAATCCTTGTCTTACGGGTGCGGCATTCTAGCCGTGTATGAATTAATATCCTCTGCAAGTGATCCCAGGTTATCAGTTGCAGATACAGCTCTCAATAGCTGTGTAACACTGGATAACGTTCTGTGGTCGTACCACTATCTATCTGACTGCCTTCATGCAGCAGATCATTACATAATCATTCTCTTTATCATCATTCATTATCATTCTCATTTTTCATCATCATTCTCACATTCTTATGCAGTACCTCTTTCTTTCTCTATTCAATCATACTATATAAACTTTACATCTTTCACTTTTGCAATATCTTGGCTCAAGCCATTTCTCTTTATCATTCGGTCATAAAAATCTCAATCATCAATTCAGTTCATAATCTCTGCTATGGCAATCTTGAGTCAAGCCAACTTTAAAACTATCTTTCATTTGAAGTAATCAAATAAAACTCTTTCTCAAATTTACTAACTTCACAAAGATTCAAAAATCATCTCTCTTACTATTCAAATTTAAATATTATTATTTCACCAAATTCCTAAAAAGATCATCCTTTATTTCAAACCTAAAACATAACTCAAAACATGTTTCTTTCTATTCTTAATAAATCAACTCAAAACGGAATCCTTTTTATAATAAATCCATCTTAAACGTAATATTTTTTTCTTAATGAATAAAACCGAAAAATATAATTCATTTCTTTTCTTAGTAAATCAGAATCAAATAATATAATTTCCCAAATCCAAACCTTTTAAAATAATATTTCAGACAAAGCCTCAGATTTTACATAATTTCGACAGCACCTCCCCTAAAACTCGGACTTAGCCACCCTTACGGGTTCCCTCTTTCTCAACAATTCAATAATCCTTCCTCAACAATTATCAAATACAAGATTCTCAAGCAACCAGAAAATCCACAATTCACAATTCTCACATAACCCAACAATCCAATTTTTATCTCATCAATTCATAACTAAATTCATAAGTGATTGAATCCTTTCAAATTAAACTCAATCAATTCTCCATCCGTTTATCAACGACTATCATAACATATTCTCAATAATTACCTCATCATAATTCAGTTTAAGAACTAACATCCTTTCATCCATTAGAATCAGAATTTTCCATCAACCATTCTTGAAAATTAGCCCAATCCAATGTCAAAAAAATTATGAATAGTTTCCCAAAAATCGGTCTTTAACCTCATGCAATTTATGAATAGTTTCCCAAAAAAACATTATCATTCACAGCTACATTTCAACCAATTTCAACCCATCACAAGCCCATTTTACAACCATTCCAATATATTAAAATTCCAATTCAATATCAAATAATTCAAAATAACTCGTTCAAGATCAGAATCTCAGCCAACTTATCACAAAAATCAGTAATTCAAAATACAATTCACAACCAGATTTCAACCAATTTAGCAATTATCCATACGACAGCTTTTCAATAATTAAGTCAGCATACTTCAATTTAATAAATTATACTAAATTAATCATTAATCACAGCAGCATCTAAATTCAATCACAGCTCAGAATCATCACAACAATTAACTAACTTCAAATCCATTTCAAGTCATTCATGTCAACTAAGAGATTCTTAACCATTGTTAACCATTTGCACTTATCCAATAACTTTGTAAGCATTCCATATTAAAAATGTTAAATCCCCTACCTCAGAGTGCCGAAATTTGCAGAATTTAAACGCGGTAAACCCAATATTACGAATCGACAGCAGCAGCGGTGCTTCATCAAATCCCAGCACCTGTTCTTAGCTTCTGTGGTGACTTAGCAGCAGTCTCCAAATAGTGCCGGCAGCTACCTCCAGTAACGGCGGCGGCAAGGTAATTTACAATAATCTCTTTATACAATACAAACAGTTTCAGGGAGAAGCTTCAAAGTAGAAATAAATTGGTAGGACAAGGAAGCAAAAACAGGGGGCAGAACTTACCAAAGCAGTAGTGGTTCTAATGGTGGTTTTTTGGGCAGCTCGAATGTTGGTTCCTGGTGGCAGAGAGCTCTGGAAACTCACAGAAACCAGAGGCAGAGGCAGAACAGGGGATAAAAATGAGCACTGACATGGATGGATTGCTTCAGAACCAGAACAATATCCTCAGTAAGCTCCAACGACCTTCCCGGAGATGGCTACGGCGGCGCGGTGGTAGCGGCCGACTTCAGTGCTGGCGACGCCAGGCAGAACGGTGACGGTAAAAGCTCAGCGTGGTGGCTGGTCCTCAGCAGCGGTGGCGACAGCAACGATCCCAGTTCCTCCTCTTCATGGTTCTTCTCAGGCGATGGGACGGAAACAAGACGCGACGCTACTCTCCTCTGTTTCTCTCTTCCTTCTCGACACACGTGGATGGCACGACAGCAAGCAAGACACGGCTGGGTGTAACGGGTTCGGTGGAGTCACAGCGACGGTGACGCGACGGTGCAACTTCGACGGCGTTCGGCTCCTCAGAGGCTTCAGAACTGATGGCGACGTGACCTTGCTCCAGCGGCGGTGATGGCAGTGCGAGCTTGCAACGGCTGCACGGCGATGGGCATGAATAACGGCACAGGCGAGATGCGGCGGCGGCGAGCTGGACAGCGCAGAGTGCGACTCCCTCTTCTCCGATTCCAAGCCCTCAGTTCTCCCTTCTCATTTCTGCGTTTCTTTCTTTTTTTTGTGGTGTGGTTAGGGAGAAAGAGGGTGGGGCTGCGTTCAGAGGCTGGGGAAATGGAGAAAATTAGGGTTAGGGTTTTTGGGATTTGGGAATTAAGGTTTCTGATTCAATTTGGGAATTAGGGTTAAAAATTAGGATTTTATAAAAGAATATGGATAGATATGAATAGATATTTTGATAAAATTGAAGGGTAGAGTAATTTTAAAATCAAATATGCTCTATTAAAAATATTTAGGAACATTATTTATCAACATATTTCTAAGCTCAATCAATTATTTTTAATTTAAAATATAAAATGAGCATATTTATCACATTTTTATAAAATATATTTTAAACTCAATATTAATTATTCAAATTGAATGATATCACTTTCTATTATTTTTCTATCACCGAAACTTTAATTTCAATTTATAAAATAACTAATTATAATAAAAATTATACATAAAGATTAATTGACTTAAACCTAAAGTATTTATAAAAATTAATCTAATCATTTCTAGTAAATTAATTCCTAAGAGTTCAAATTAATAACATAATTCATTCAAAATAGAATTTATTTAAATTAAATTATACAATTCTTCTTATTTTTCAGTTATCAAAATTATAATTTCAATCATACCAAATATCTAATAAAGATTATATAAAAATTCTAATTAATTTAAACTCCAATTATCATGAAATTCTATTTAATTATTATTAGTAAAATAATTTTCTTAAAATAAAATTATCAACAAATAAAATAAATCACAAATAACTATTTTATTTGATTTTCAAAATCTAGGGTTCTTACAGTGATGGTGGTCGTTTCGCACGTCGCCGGCGGCAGTGGGGGCGCGCAACGGAGCATGGGGGAGGAAGAAGGGGGTTACGACAGGGAGTGAGAGAAGAGAGGCAGAGGCGAGAGGGGGGGGGAGGGGGACGGAGGAGAGAAGAAGAGAAGTAGGAAGAGAGGGAGGGGATGGGTTCGGCGGCGGTTGGTCGCCGGACGGCGGTTGGTGACGGTGGTTCTGGGTTTTGTGGGGGTCGTGAGTTAGAGTGGGGTGAGAGGGGACAATGGAACGTTGGAGGGAAGAAGTGTTAGAGCATGCGAATGGCAAGGGTTCCTCACGTGGATGGGGTATTGGTGATTTTCAATCCACACGTACGCGTCTCGTGCGTGTGCGCGTGGGTGGTGCGAAGAGGAGATGGACGCGGAAGCGTTAGGTGTGCATATGCGTGAGTGAGGAGTGGATGCATTGACGCGTACGTGATGGCGTGGAAAAGCAATTCCACACAAAACTCACCGGTAAGTGTACCGGGTCGCATCAAGTAGTAATTACTCACAAGAGTGAGGTCGACCCCACAGGAATTGATGGATTGGGCAATTTTAGTTAGGTGATGAATTTAGTTAAGCAAATATTTGATGAATGGAGTGATTTTGATTGACAGAAGGTAAATTGAAAGAAAATAAAGGTACAGAAGGTAAATTAAGCAGAAGAATAAGGTGCAGAAGAGGTAAATTGCAAGTAACTTAAAGAACAAGAAAGTAAAAGAGCTGATACTTAAATTGTAAGAAAAGTAAATTGCAGAAACTTAAAGTGCAAGAAAGGTAAATTGCTGAATCTAAATTGCTGAGAAATGTAAATTTGTTGAAGAGTAAAAGGAATTTGGGTGCTGGGATTTGGAATTGAACAAGGAATTGCAAACTAAAGTAAATCAGAAGGCTCTGAGATGCAAGAATTCAGATCTGGATATCAGTAGCAAGAACAGGAATGGAAAATTGCTTCAGGAGACAAAATAGCAAGAAAACTTGAGTCAATTTTGAAATCCTAAAGAGAAATTAAAGATCAAAGAAGAACAATGAAATTAGAAGACAGATCTAAATCTCAACTACTCTCTTGATCAAGCAGAAAGTAAACTGCAGAAGAAAATAAAATTAAAAACAACAAAAGAAACTTAAATCCAATTCTCCAATTCCAAAAACTATATGAAAGCAAGCAAAGATGATTCTCAGATCTAGATTCAATGAAATTCTTCAATCTCAATTCAAAAACCCAAAAGTAGAAGTTGCAGAAGAAAGAAAATGAAAATAGAAAACTAAATATAGATCTAATTCTTAGAACAATTGAGAGGAAGAGTAAAAGATGATTCTTAGATTTAGAATCAATAGAGCTCTTCAATCTCAATTTAAAATCCAAGAACAGACAATAGAAGTTGCAGAAGAAATGAAAATGCAGAAAGAAAAACTCAGATCCAAATTCCCAAATCTCAAATTCAAAACAATTGAAAATTAAAAGTGAAAACTAAAAAATGAGCTAAAGGTCCCCTTTTCGAATCAAACTTAATCCTATTTATACACTTTCTATTTTGGTCTTCAAAGATTGGAGTGGGCCTTTTGGTTTTTGGATTTGAAGAAAGATGGGTCCGGTTGGCTTTGGTTCAAATTGGTTTGGTGTGTGGGAACCTTCTAGGGGAGCGCTCCATTTGGTATAGTGAACGTCACATTCACTCTTAGTTGGTGAGCCAATTTGGTGTGCCTCCCTAGCCCATAGCGTTCACTTTGTGAGCGTTTCGCTCACTCTTTGAGCGCTACATGTTGCTGAGCCTTGGGTGAACTTTGCTTTCCTTGGTTGAGAGTGCTACGCTTGAGTTTTTGAGCGCTACTCCTTGTGTTTTGCTTTGTGCATGCTTGGCTTTTCTTGGTTCCTAGCTCGAGCCTTGGTGAGAGTGCCTTGCTTCTTTAAATTTCTTGGGTAAGATCCTTGCTCTCCTTGGCTAAGAGCACGAGAAAGTGAGAGAAAGTGAATGCCATGCTCGAATTCTTGAGCGCTACTCTTCATTGTGCATGCTTCCTCTTTGATGAAAGGCACGAAAAAGGGAGCAATAGTGAGCGTAGCGCTCATTTCTTGCAACGCTACCCTTGGCCTTTGGTTTGTGCTGCACCATTTGGTGCTTCCTCTTGGAGCGATACGTTCACAATTTTGAACATTCCTTGCTGTGCCTTGCCTTGATGCATGCGCGAGTTTGGTTCCTCTATTAGAGCGATACGTTCAATAAAGTGAACGTTGGCCTTGCTCCCTTGGTACTTGGCCTTGGTCGGGCGCCACATTTTATTTTCATAGGCTACGCATTTTAAATCGTTGCCTAAGGTACAAAGCGTGCTCAAACTTCAAAAGTGTGCCAAAATGTTCTCTTTCCACCATATCTTCATCTATTAGCAACCAAACAACTAATCAAAGTCCCACCAAAATCACTAGATCTTTGCATCATTTATAAAATTAATTAATTCTAGCATAAAACCTATGATTTTGTGTAAAATGAATGTTGTTTGATTGGTTCAACAAAGGCATGAAAATCCACTCCAATTACTTACTTATGGTGCAAGAAAGTGCATAAAACCTAATGAAACTAATGAAAAATGCTTGTAAAACTAGCATAAGATGACTTGTCATCAGTACGCGTAGAGTACGCGTCCGCGTAGGTTGATATTTGTGCGTTTCGCGCATGGTTTGCACAGTGTTTTTGCGACTCTCGGATGGGAGTATGGGAACTGTGTTAACCCATCCACGCATACACATGCATGACCTTGTGCTCCACGCTCAGTGTTCGCGTTGTGCTTGCCTAACTCTCTGGATCCATGTCTGGATCTGTATTCCCTCATCGACGCGTACGCGTACAGCGTGCGTACGCGTCCCTGCTTTCTTTTTTTTTAAGAAACACTAAAAACCGCTAAAAATCTCCCTAACATTACCTTCAACTCTAAATCAACCAAAAATGAAAAATTAATAAAAATTTCCAAAAGCAACCAAACATAACTTGAACCTTAAGCAACTACAATCAAAACATTAAGAGAAGACTACATTGAAGAGGAAAACTACCTACAATGGCAACTCGAATCACTTATTAATCAAATCTACAAGAGGAAATAGAAAGAGTTTACCATGGTGGGGTGTCTCTCACCTAGAACTTTTATTTTAAGTCCTTAAGTTGGACATTTGGGAAGCTCTTTGTCATGGTGGCTTGTGTTTGTACTCATCCTTGAATCTCCAAGGATCTTTGCTCCGCAAATGGTTGACAGAAATTCCAACAGTCTTCACCAAGCTTGGGTGAAGTTCAACCCAAGATATAAGGTCCCAAAGTTAGTCATCAAAGTATGATCCGGTGTCCCATATCTTATTTTCACACCCTTCTTCAAGTTGATTGTCATGGATCTTTTGTCCGGGTGGTTGACATGTAGAATTCTCTGTAGCACACCGAAATCTCTTCCTATACCCAAACAAAGTAGCATTCTTCCAATCATAGTCCCTATGCCTTGAAGTTGTGACATTAATGAGCCTAATACCACACTTCCAACCACTACACAACTCCTTCTTGCTATTGATTCCACAAAGAGCTCTAATTTGCCCGTTCGTTTCAATCAAGCCATATTCAAGTGAGAAAGTGAAGCTTAAGGGAAAGAATTTTTCCCACTTGAATGTTGTGTTGGGTGGTGAATTGGGAATGGGGACCTCCCCACACTTAGATAGTGCGAGGTCTACTTCTTTAGGTTCTTCCTTAGTTATTTCCACCTCTTGACAACTCCTTTCAAGTTCTTCTTGCTTGTCAATTTCTTCAACAAGGGTACCAATATTACTTGGTTTCGAGTTGTCTTCAATAATGTCAATTCCACACCTCATGGGAGAGGATTCAATTTTAGATAAAAAGTCATTGATGATTGAATCCATCTCTTGATCAATCTCTTCATATTCTTCAATTTTGATATGCTTCGGAGGTTGTTGCTCCCATGGTGGTTCCATATCTCCTAAAGTTTCAACCACGGTTTCCTCTTCTTCAACAATCATAGGTTTCTCCAATTGTTCCAATACAAAACCTAACTCCTCTTTCTCCACCGGACTTTTCAATTTCTTCTTCATGCTTTGCTCTTCTTTTGGTCTTTCACATGTGGGCACGGAGGAACCTTGAGTGTTCAAGCATTGGTGGGATAAAGTATGCACCACCATGGTTAAGTTAGTCACAAACTCTAAGGTGTTCCTTTGCATATCCGCTTGTCCTTGAAGTAGCAAGGTGAGAGAATCATCTATTGGAGCTTGGGGTGGACAAGAAGGTTCATCATTTTGGAGAAAGGATTCATAGTAGGAAGGCGGTTCTTCTTGGTAAGGGTATGGAGATGGCGTGTATTGAGGTGGTTCTTGATAGTAATCATGATAGGGTTGTGGTTGTTCTAAATTTTCTTCACTACAAGAAAACAAGCTTTTTGCTACGCTTTTAAAGCGTGGCGAAAAGACCTTAAAAGCGTGGCGATAGCTTTTCGCCACGCTTTTTGAGCTACCGGCACGCTTTTGAAAGGGTCACAACTGCAAGGGTGCCGGTTGCTCTATCGCCACGCTTTTCGTGACCTATTGGCACACTTTTTTCTTGCCACACTTTTAAAGATCACCACGCTTTAAAAGCATGGCCATATGTGTGAACTATTGCTACGCTTTTAAAGCGTGCCAATAGCATGGCATATAGCTACGCTTTAAAAGCGTGCCAATAGCAAGACATATGGCTACGCTTTAAAGCGTGCCAATAGCAAGACATATGGCTACGCTTTAAAAGCGTGCCAATAAGTGTGAGATACAGCTACGCTTTTAAAGCGTGCCAATAACAAGACATATGGCTACGCTTTATAAGCGTGCCAATAGGTGTGAGATACAGCTACGCTTTTAAAGCGTGGCTGTTCATGCGCACTGCAACGTATATCGCCACGCTTCCAAAGCGTGGCAACAAGTAGAGATATGGGTACGCTTTAGAACCGTGCCAATAGGTTCTGAACTAAATTACAGTAACGCTTATAAAGCGTGGCTATTGATTGCTGTTGTACAATATGGCCACCCTTTTAAAGCGTGGCTGTAAAATAGTTCCGTACCTATTGGCACTACTTTTTTTAAACCTTACAAAATCATTGATAATTTTAAAATTTGAAAGATGACTACTAATTTTAAATCAACAAATCCTTCCTTCATAAACTTGTCACAGAAAAAGTGTTTGATCACATGTTAGTTATACTCTAACAAAATACCAAAAATCAAAGTCTCGTCCACTAGCAGTTTCCTAATACATGAATTACAATTCCAACATGGGTTACATTATCTACTTCCTTTACACTTCATTACAAAATATAAAACTTCATGATTACTGATCATCATTGTGAGCAAAACTGTTTTCAGCACTTCCCTGCATAATTTTAAATATTGTTGTGTTAGTGCATCTTATACCAAACCAAAAAATGGAGACATATATTATCAACAAATGAATGTTATAGTTGTACAATAATTGTAACCAGCAAAGGCTTTTCTTTCATTGAAAGCCAGTATACTTTTTTTGTTCTTAAAGCTTTCAAAAAAGGGAAAGGGTACTGATATAGCTAGGAAGCTAACAATCAAACTGCCCCCCTCCCCTCCCTTTTTTTTTTCTGCAACAGTCACATGTTTCTCAACAATGGCATGTATCACCCTAACTCCTAATATATTTCACAACCAAATTAACCATTCTTGTAGCCCTATACTGCACCTGCAGTCACATGCATGCACAATTTATACTAGCAACTGGAGAATCAATACAAATTGCATATGGATCAATTCTATAACCGATCCCCAATAAATAAATCAAGCAAAATGAGATAAACCATGAGAGCCATTAATTCCTTCTGGAGTCTGCAAAAATCAAAACAAACAAAAACATTAAAATTCAATTATGGTTTCTTTTCTTTTCCTTTTTCCAATTTGATTAGGAAAAAGTGAAAATCTTCAAAGATTTCTCGTGTTTTCCAAAATTGAGATTCAATGCCACACTAGATACAAAACAAAACACAACTAAAAAGTCAACAACTTTGAATTCAGATTCCAATTCAACACCATTAGCACCATTTAGAATCTTTTATCTCACTATCAAATGTCCAAAATCAACAACAACAATAAGTCAACTACTTTAAATGGAAATATATCGAATATCCAAAGATAGTGACTTACATCTTTGGGTGGAATATGAGTTGATTCGGAGGAGCGAGGAGTATTTCTCGGTCTGCTACTTGAGGCATCCAAAGGAGAATTTTGGGCAGCTTGTACTAAGGCTGCTACCTCTTCCTCACTCATTCCAGGGTTGACTTGGTGCACCAATACCTTTAATAAACTACATACACCGTCCATCTTCTTCTCTAATGATTCAACCTTGTTGTTGTGTTCAACCTTGACTTGTCGAATCGCGTCATCCTTTTTAAGAGAGCTTTTTGTAATCGAAGCCCCAAAACAACGAACTCGACCTGGTTGGTCCTTTCCTAACATTCCTACAAATGCATCCTCATCATTTTCCCCTGCCTCTATGCGGGTTTGAAGTTCAGCCTGCCGTATTAACTCAATATTAATAGAAATCACTATAGAATTAATATTGTACAAATCTAAATACAAATACAAACAACTCACAATTGTGCTTTGTGTTTTAGCATCAATTTCTTTTCCTTTTTTACTTGTGCGAGTTGCTATGAAAACTTCAACTCTTAATGGTTCTTCACTGTTCTCTTTAGAGTCGCGCTAGAGTACATATAGAAAAATTTACATGAAGCATGCTAACTAGAAAACTACAACCTGAATATAAATGAGAAATCACAAAAAAATAAGTTATATTACCAGCTGCTTGCGCACTATTCCAAAATTTGTCGAACCCATCCGGTGAGGACATGTTTGCTTTGACCTATTTTTAGCATTCTTGGTAGACACAACCTAAATATAAACATGAAAAAGAGATGTTATTATTCTTAATAAACATGTTTTCTTATTTTTTCAAAATCACACTACCTTTTTCCAAAACACCAAGTTTAATCACATAAAGAACTAAAAGACAATATTACCTTAACAGTCGGAAGACTCCAATACCGAATTAGTTTGCAAAATTGAACCTCAGGGATCTCTAACGGTCGGTTCTTTATCATTTCTTTCTTTGTGTTGTACTTCAAGAAATGTTCCTTTTTTATTTCGCCTTTGTATTTTTTCCATGCACGACAAAATCCGTTCATTACCCACGGCTTTGAAGTTATTGGAAGAATGAATTTTTGCTAAACAAGATAACAAATTAGAATGTCAAAGGTTAGCATAAATAATGTAACAAATAAATCTTAACAAAATTATCTATAATTCTTACATACATTGGCATACTCCCACATGTCCTCTTTGAGGTTTTTAGGCACACCATGCCAACTAGTATATAGCAAAGTCATAAAACGAGGATTTCTAACTGTTGTGCCCAAGAGTTGGTTGAGGTTAGATACAACCTCCTTGGTTGGACCTATAGGCTGCCCTCCAAAAAATTCCACCTCCCGTCGATCATTAAAATCAGTGGCATGAAGCTTTTTGCACAGTCTTTCCACAAGTTTTCTTCTTTATTGTGCCTAAGTCTGATTAAAATAATAGAATTTTAAACTCAAATCAACTTAGAAGTAATACAAGCTATATTTTGACAATAAGGTAAAACAAGAAAAGCACCTTCATTACTAGCTTGTCCTCCATTACCCTCATCATTTGCAGTATCATCAAGCTCATCTTCCTCATCTTCATCATCTTCTTCATCTTCCAAATTTATCCCATGTACCTTAAAATACATGTCAAGACTCATTCCTTTTTTTGTTGAACTTGCAGTTAGCTCGCTTGTATCTTCTCCCTCATCATCAGAACTTAAATCATTTTGTTCCATTGTATCAGCTTCAACAGTCCTCTGATTCCCAGTTTTGGAGGTCTTTTCAGCTTGAGACATTGTCCCGTTCCCATTATGTTCACATTCTTGAAAAAGTGACATTGGTTACACCTTCTTTTTCTTCTTTGGAGTCCTAGCTTGCTCTTCAATGGCATCTTCCACGATTGTGATGGGTTGGTTTCTTGTTTGATCTTTTGGGTCTTGAGCTTGGAAGCTAGCCTTCTTATTTTCAGCCATGATCTTTTCTCTTTTAATATTGTATTGTTGTAGCAATTCAGCACTTGACCTCACTTGTGTAACCTCAAAGAAATTATTTTTTTTTGGGACTTTTTTCTTTCATTTTTTGTGCTAAGGTACTTATCCATTTTCTTTTAGCGATCTCTCTTTTCTCCATTCTGCATACACAAAAGAGTTGCAATGAAAAAAATGTTATTTTATGAATAATTAAATGGACATAATCAACATAAGCGAGTAATTAAATAAGCAAAATAACTAAAACAAATGAGACATTTAGAATTCTACCAAAACAGCATCACATGAAAACATGTCAAGATGTTTCAGAATCAGAGTCCTCCATGTACTCGTATTCACTTTCCTCATCTTCCTCACCACGTTGTTTGGCAAACATATTTGGAGCCACATCTATAATGGTTGCTCGTAGATCATTTCTCACTAGATCAACTTCGCCATTATCATTTGGAAGACTGGGAATCACTTCGAGTTCACATGGTTCCCTTGCATATATTATGGGGGAATCAGGCTCAAGGTCATCACTTATCCTAAATAAATCTCTTGGAATTGTTTTCATAACATAGTGTTTGTCACTCACATATGGGTCTTGCACATAAAAGCATTGGTTTACTTGGGATGCTAGCACAAATGGTTCTTCTTGGTAGCATTTCTTACTGAAATACACATATGAGAGACCAAAGTTATCTTTTGCAACTGTATACCACTCACACTTAAACAGGAATACCTTAAATTGGCCATAATAATCTAATTCAAACATATCAACTATTCTACCATAGTAGGTTACTTTGGCTTCAATTGGGTTCTTATCTTTCACAGTAGCAAAACTAGGAGTCAATGCCTCCAATGTGACACCACTATTTTGGGTTTTACGTCTCGCATCACAGTGCCTTGTATGGAACCTATACCCATTGATAACATAACCTGAAAATCTTTTTGCAACTCTATTTGGACCCCTAGCCAACCCTTTTGCCCAACCAGGCACATCCTTTTTCATGGCACGAGTTTTAAACCATTCTGAGAACTGTTGACTATGGTCTTTGGCTTTCTCCCACTTTGTTCTTCATGGAATGTTATCATTTACTGCCTCCTCATGCTCTCTGAAGATGAAATAATTATATTCTTATTTGTTACTAGGGTAAAATGTTATGATTGAGGTCTACAAAATGACAATGAATCAAACAAAATACCTCATGTAGACTTCGATCTTATCACAATTGTTTAGGATGTATGAATGACCTTGTATTTCTGATTTTTCATCTAACATGAACAAATCTCCCATTTTTCCACCCAAAGGACATCCTTTGCTTGGAAACAAACTCGTAGTTTGTAGCTCATCTGAAACACACTCATCATTGTTTCGAGGCACTCTGTTGAATCTTGTTTGGACATCTTCATGCAAATATCTTGAGCAAAAATTAATACACTCATTCGCCAAATATCCTTCAGCAATGGATCCTTCTGGACGACTTCTGTTACGAACATTTGATTTTAGTGTGCACATATATCGTTCAACTGGGTACATCCAACGATATTGAACTGGACCACCTAACCTCACTTCATTTGCCAAATGGATAGGCAAGTGCACCATTATGTCAAAAAAGCTTGGAGGAAAAATCCTCTCCAATTGGCATAATGTCGCAGCAATCTCTGCTTCTAAGTTAACTACCTCATCTATGCTAATTACCTTCTGACATATCCGGCGAAAAAAAGAACATAATCGAACTAAAGCGATGGCAACATCGTCAGGAAGTATGCTCTTGATCGGTACTTGCAACAAGTAATGTAACATGAAATGAGCATCATAGGTCTTGTAACCAGAAATCTTCTTTTCCGTTTGCTGCACACATCGAGCGATATTGGAAGCGCTTCCATCTGGTAATTTTGCCCCTTTTAACACACTACAAAAGATTGTTTTCTCTGCTGCAGTCATTGAGAAGCATGCCTTTGCTAACTTAGTTCTTTTACCATCATTCGTATCTCTTGGTTGAAGGTTTTTCCTAATACCCATGTCTTTAAGGTCAAAACGCGCAGCTGCATGATCTTTTGTCTTTCCAGAAATATCCAAAAGCGTTCCAATTATGCTATCAACTATATTCTTCTCTATGTGCATGACATCAAGGTTGTGTCTAAACATGTTGAACTTCCAATATGGTAAATCAAAAAAGATTGATCGCTTTTTCCAATTTGAAATGCCATTCTTTGCTTTCCTTTGCTTCTTCCCAAAAGAATTATCTACCCCTTGCAATATATGAAATATAGTTGTTCCATCTACCAACTGCGGTGGAGACCTAAGTTCAGTTTTCCCATTAAAAGATCTTTTATTATGTCTCCATGGATGGTTCATGGGTAAAAACCTTCGATGATCCATATAAACAGTCTTGTGGCTATGTTTCAGATATATAGAAGAAGTCTCATCATTACAACATGGACAAGCCAATTTTTCCTTTGTACTCCACCCAGATAACATAGCATACGCAGGGAAGTCGTTAATTGTCCATAAAAGACATGCTCTCATGTTGAATGTTTTGTTCTCTTTGGAATCATATGTTTCGACACCTGACTCCCACAATTCTTTTAATTCTTCAATTAGTGGTTGAAGAAAGACATCAATATCATTTCCCGGTGATTGTGGGCCAGGAATGAGTAAAGAGAGCATAAAATAATCAGGCTTCATGCTCATCCAAGGGGGTAGATTATACACCATCAGAAAAACAGGCCATGTACTATGTGTACTACTCAAAGTTCGAAACGGATTGAATCCGTCGCTTGCTAAGCCAAGTCTCACATTACGAGGCTCCTTTGCAAAATCTTCATGTCGACTGTCAAATGCTTTCCAAGATTCACCATCGGCAGGATGCCCTAACGACCCATCTTTAACACGTTCATTATGATGCCAAGACATAGCTTCAACCGTCCTTGTGCACATAAAAAGCCTTTGAAGTCTGGGAATCAGGGGGAAATGCCTTAGAGTTTTTGTAGTAACTTTACGAGGCTTTTTAGATGAGGTAGCATCGTCCTCTTCTACATGATGCTCAATATAACGGGATGTTCCACAGACATGGCAAGATGAGTGATGGGATATTTTAGCGGAAAAACGAATTTCTCCAAAACACCCAAAACTAACCGGCAAGTGCACCGGGTCGCATCAAGTAATAATAACTCACGGGAGTGAGGTCGATCCCACAGGGATTGAAGGATTGAGCAATTTTAGTTTAGTGGTTGATTTAGTCAAGCGAATCAAGATTTGGTTGAGTGATTTGTGATTTGCAGAATTTAAATTGCATGGAAAGTAAAGGGAATGGGTAATTGACATGAAATTAAAGAGAACAGGAATTTAAATGCTGAATCTTAAAGAACAAGAAATTAAATGGCAGAAACTTAGAACGCAAGAAATGTAAATTGCAGAATCTTAAAGTGCAAGAAATGTAAATAGCTTGAATTGTAAAGGGAATTGGGAGTTGGATTTGCAGAAATTAAACGAGGGAAAGTAAATTGCAACCAACAGAGAAGTAAAAGAACACTTGGATTTAACCGGATCTAAAAACAGAATTGTAAATAAGCATGAAAACAGTAAACAGAGAATGGGAAATGGGGAATCCGGATCTCAGGACCCAAGAGACTAGATAACCAAGTCTAGATCTCAATGCCTTCCTAGATCCAACAAGAAAAATTACAAAGGAATTGTAAATTGCAAAGAAAGTAGATGAAGAACAATTAACAGAAATTAAATTTAATAAGCAGTAGAAGAAATAGAGAGATCTTCGGATGAGATTGAAACAGAATTCCTTCAATTCTCCAACCCAAGATCCAAGACAATTGCAATTGAAATTGAAAGCAATAAAACTAAGAGGAAGAGAGTGGAATTCTCCTTCCCCGAAACTAAGAAATTAAAGATTACTCAATATCCAAAGCTCTCCGAAAACTATTATGAAAACTCAAAAGGAAAGCTTCCTTGAGGAAAAGTTTCAAGCCATTGTGCGGCCTTGTCCCTTAATGAGAACGGGAACAGCAGAAGCTTGTAGGTCTCAGGATTCACGCCATTGGACTTGACAGTGTCACAAATCCTTAAGAAGGTAGACAGATGTTGATTTGGATCCTCCAATGGTCCTCCCCCAAACGAGCAGTTGTTTTGGACCAATGTAATGAGTTGTGGCTTTAATTCAAAGTTATTTGCATTGACATTAGGGGTGAGAATGCTGCTTCCACAATGTTTAGCATTTGCAAAGGTATAGGAGGCCAGAACTCTCCTCTGGGGTGGATTGTTATTGTTGTTGTCTGCTCCACCTGGTGGATTGGTTGAATGTTCCTCCATATCTTGGAATTCTTCTTCTGATTCCTCTTCTCCAACAATATTTTTCCCTCTTTCCGCTCTTCTTAACCTTCTAAGAGTTCGTTCGTCTTGTTCATGAAAGATGGGTGTATTTTTTCTTGTACCTGACATACAAGCAGAACATAAGAAACACACAAACCAGTGACACTTCAATCTATTGCTAGAATGAAGTTTTAGTTAGCTTAAGCAAAAATTCAAACAGTTAGTGGGTTAATTGAAAATTAAAAGAACAGAAAATAAAAAGAAAAAATGCTAGATCTAGATCACCACCTCACTTAATCATTGTCAATCTAATCAATCCCCGGTAACGGCGCCAAAAACTTGATGGGATATTTTAGCGGAAAAACAAATTTCTCCAAAACACCCAAAACTAACCGGCAAGTGCACCGGGTCGCATCAAGTAATAATAACTCACGGGAGTGAGGTCGATCCCACAGGGATTGAAGGATTGAGCAATTTTAGTTTAGTGGTTGATTTAGTCAAGCGAATCAAGATTTAGTTGAGTGATTTGTGATTTGCAGAATTTAAATTGCATGGAAAGTAAAGGGAATGGGTAATTGACATGAAATTAAAGAGAACAGGAATTTAAATGCTGAATCTTAAAGAACAAGAAATTAAATGGCAGAAACTTAGAACGCAAGAAATGTAAATTGCAGAATCTTAAAGTGCAAGAAATGTAAATAGCTTGAATTGTAAAGGGAATTGGGAGTTGGATTTGCAGAAATTAAACGAGGGAAAGTAAATTGCAACCAACAGAGAAGTAAAAGAACACTTGGATTTAACCGGATCTAAAAACATAATTGTAAATAAGCATGAAAACAGTAAACAGAGAATGGGAAATGGGGAATCCGGATCTCAGGACCCAAGAGACTAGATAACCAAGTCTAGATCTCAATGCCTTCCTAGATCCAACAAGAACAATTACAAAGGAATTGTAAATTGCAAAGAAAGTAGATGAAGAACAATTAACAGAAATTAAATTCAATAAGCAGTAGAAGAAACAGAGAGATCTTCGGATGAGATTGAAACAGAATTCCTTCAATTCTCCAACCCAAGATCCAAGACAATTGCAATTGAAATTGAAAGCAATAAAACTAAGAGGAAGAGAGTGGAATTCTCCTTCCCCGAAACTAAGAAATTAAAGATCACTCAATATCCAAAGCTCTCCGAAAACTATTATGAAAACTCAAAAGGAAAGCTCCTCTAAGAACTTGAATTCTATCCTATTTATACACTTTCTTCAAATGATCTTCAAGCCTTGAGTTGGGCCTTTGCTCTTGGTGGAGTTGGGTTGAGAGAGGCCTTGGTTGATTGCTCTTGGAGTTTGGAGAGGAACCAAAGTGAACCAAGTGAACCGGGTTGGAGTTTGAGTAAAAGTTTGAGTAAAAGTTTGAGGCAAACTTTTGGTCCAACTTTTCATATCAGCCCCCATGTTTTGCTGATACCCACGTTGGTGCAAAAGTTAGGGGTCTAACTTTTGCTCCAACGTTGGCTTTCCTTAGTGCACTTATGGCGCCAACGTTAGCCCAAAAGTTAGGGGCTAACGTTGGCGCAAACTTTTTCTCCCCCTTTGTGTTTTTCATGTGCCAACGTTAGCCCAAAAGTCAGAGGCTAACGTTGGCGCAAACTTTTGGTGGCCAGGGGGTATTTTTCTCATGCCAACGTTAGCCACAAAGTTAGGGGCTAACGTTGGTGCAAACTTTTGGTGCCCAGGGAGTGTTTTTCTCATGCCAACGTTAGCCACAAAGTTAGGGGCTAACGTTGGCGCAAACTTTTGGTGCCCAGGGAGTAACTTTCATGTGCCAACGTTAGCCCAAAAGTTAGGGGCTAACGTTGGGGCCAACTTTTCACCCAAAAGTTTGTGCAAAAGTTTGAGGCTAACTTTTGGTCCAGCTTTTTGCTTCCTGGTTCATTTTCACTTATTCCATTGTCCTCTCTTTACTCCTAGCCATTCCTTCTTGCTTCAACCTTTCTCCAAGATTTCTTCACCTATCATTAATCAACCAAACACATCAAAGCTATGCTTAAAATCATGAGATATTTATTTTATCATAATATGTGACAATTATAGCCTAAAACCTCATGAAATAGCATGAATTCATACATGGTTAATTCAATCAAAGGAAGCATGAAAATCTACCCAAATTAGCTTACTTGTAGCTCAATAAAGTGCACAATTCAAGTGAAAACAAAAGAAAAAGACTAGTGAAACTAGGCTAAGATGACTTGTCATCAATGAGTCATTCTCATGCCCGTTCCGATACAACATGCAATCATTGGGACATGCATCGATCTTTTAGTAGTCAAGACCCAAATTCTTCACCATATTCTTCGTTTTATCAAAAGAAGTAGGAATATTCAAATGTGGCATTCCTTCTTTCAATAATTCTAAGAGAAAAGCGAACGACGCATTACTCCAACTGTGCAAGCATTTTAACAAGTAAAGACGGATGGTAAAGGATAATCTTGTGAATCCTTTACATCCAGGGTATAGTTCTTGGCTTGCCTCGTCTACCAATTTATAAAATTCTTTTGCACCTTCGTTAGGCCCCATGTTATGTCCATCAACTTGTGTAGTATCTCTGAATCTATCACGTAACAACTCATCAATATTATCATTGCAGTTATATTCCTTATCTGTGTCACTGTCAACATCCATAGCAACAAGTGATTCCCCATGATTAAACCACCGCCTATAACCTTTTACAAATCCATCGCATATTAGATGGTCATACACGACATCTCTCCTTAACCAAAGTCTATTACAACACTTTGCACATGGGCATTGAATTTCTTCCCCTTGAGGAATTCCCGGTGATGAAAAAGCAAAGTGTAAAAACTTTTCTACACCGAGTTGATATTCTTTTTCATGACGTGGTGTATCCATCTAATCCTTGGACACATCCATCGAAAACCTATATATTTCAAATAGATAGCTAAGTTTCTAGTTTGAAGTCTTTACTGCTAGTCTCACTAACTGCGAGTCTAGCTTTCTAATTAACTAAGAGACAAAATTTTCCAAGTCTCCAAAATACTTTAAAGGCATTGGACATAAAATAGCGAAGAAAATTAAATTTTAGCAATTCTTAAAGAAGGTCCTGAAGTGAGTGCCTCAGGAAAGCACTTAAGTTGTCCACATAACATTAATAACAAATTAAGAGATATATTTAAATTCGCATGAACCAACCTTAAATACTGTCTTAATCCGTACAACACCAGCACCAAAGTAGTAGCGCAGCAGAACCAGAATTAGAAAGGTAGCAGCGGCAGTGAATAGCGGTTCGGCAGCAGATAATCAGCACCACAGCAACATCAAAGCAATACCACAGGAGCAGCAGAATAAAAGAAGTGGTAGTAGTGGTGGATAGATAACTATCAAAAGCCTGTTGGAAAGCATAAAATTAAAATGCCCTTGAGAATTAAATTTTTTTCTTACTTTAAAACATAAAAAATACCTGAATATAAACTCTTTTGAGAATTTTAATTCTCATCTTCAACTAGGGTGAGAGTGGCCCCTAACACTTGTCAGCCTATTTTTTTTTTTACCGAATAAAATAGCCATCGTAGCATGTAGCAACCAACCAGCAATTAACAAATTTCTTGATTATTTTTCGCTGTTATATAAACTATTTTATGAATTACTAGTACTATTTCAATTTTGACTTAAAACTGGCAAGTATGTCTCAACTTTAATTTCTCTGAGATTAAAGTATATCTAGGCTATGATTTTTCAATAATCTAATTTTAGGTCTCCTAATAAGTATACTTTAAATACAATCATTCTCAAGCCATATAGTAATCATAATAATAATAAACTTCTACCTAAGAATAACTGTATTAATTAAAGATTACTCTGTCAAATACAAACAGCAAAGCATGAAAAATTATGCAACTCTCTTTTTCTGACCACAGCAATTACCTTGGAAAGACATGAGCAAGCAACTCAGAATCAGAGCGTTAAACCTGTAGTGCTCTTTCTTCACTTTCTTCTACATTATGCAGTGTAAAAAAGATTTCTAAGTAGTATTCAAAAAATGCAGAATGAAAAGAATAAGAACTCCACAACCCAAACTATCATATGTAATGTCGGTGGCATATGGCAAGAAACTGTTAAAAATAGTTGAAAGTTTAAGAAACCAAAGTATAAACAAAGCAGTACCATAGGAGCAGCAGAACAAAAGAATTGAAAATAATTTCATACCCTTAGCTTCAGATCCATTTTTATCCATTTCAAACATATAACAACAGATCATATTTATATTTTTGTTAAGAGTTTTCATTCATCAACATTTAAAAAAAAACTAACTATATATATTTTTATATATTTTATACACTAGCATAACAACAGCTCAATGAAAGCAACAAAAGAAAACTGCTTAGACAGAAGGCAACTATAGTTGTTAGTTAGCTAAATGCCTAAATGTTTTGCGTTTATTTAATTAATTAATTAATTATACTATTCAGTCACGCTTAAACAGATCCCACAAGCTTTTCCATGCATGAACAGAAAAAGAGTCCTTAGCTTGTTATATTGTAATGTATATGTAAAATATAAATATGAACTTGGATAGAGAAACAAGAATTCAGAATTGTGAACATGCATAAACCAGAGAGGAATATCAAAGAGGCATATCAGAGAGCACTTGGCGTGCATTAATACTGATAATAACAAATAGCATAAACCAAGTGAACCAAATGCACCAATTCACAAAATTCAATATTAAAAGCACAAACAGTGGCAATCGGCAAGAATTAGTATCCAAATCTAGTAATAATAATCCAATAATTCAAGACAAAGACACCAGTAGCATCAATTCCCAAAGCCTTTACGAAATTCAGAAAACAGGGAAGGAGGAAGAAAAAAGAGGTAATACCATCAGCAGACATAGCAAAAATTAACAAGTTTCTTGGAGTCTTGTGGTGCAAATGGTAGAGCTTTGAAGAAATTGAATTTGTGAGATTGCTCCCTGAATTTGAGAAACAAAAATTTGTTACTATTTATCCAAAGTAAATTACAACATATCAGCATGAAAGCCTTATGCATGGCACATATAATAAATCCTATAGGAAGGAAATAGATTAACCCATGAGATAGAAATAAAAGAAAGATAAGAGAATTCAGAGAAGTGTGTTTATAAGGAAAAAAATCTTAAACCAAGGATTGAATTTTGGAAGTTAATTTTTACCTTGTAGGTACGGTTTGGAAGACAGTCGCAGGATACAATTGAATCTACAGTTTGAACAGCACACAATTTCAGGGTAAATCATACAAGAGTATGAAAAATTGCCGTGCATATACAGACGTGAATAAACTAATATTCAGATGTCAAACATAAAATTTGCACCCCAATAATGTAAGATAAGAAATTCTCAGTTGAAGTTCAATCTAGACTATGAAATATGCAGCTACCTAAATATTTACAATGAGAATAGAAGGAACATCCCCAGGTATGCTGATAGAAGGAACTCCTAAACAGCGCGCAATATGTTCAGTTTTTAGCTGAGAAAGAAAGAGGTCTGCTCCAAGGGAATAGAAAGCAGCATTGGTTGGCGCAAATTCTTTCTTCTTGTCCCTGCCAACCAAGTCCAAGCAACAATGAATTCTAGCACTATCAATAATGAAAAATTTTGTTTTTGTCATGATATCCTCAACAAGAGGGTGATCATAACCCAAAGGTTAAGCATTAATCCCCCCAAAATGGTGTGTATACAAAAACAAGTATTTTGTACCAACCTAAAGCAGTTTTTTCCTCTGACTTTGAATGAACTTGGCTCAATTAAAGACCAAGAACCAGGGCTTTGTTTCTCTTATCCAAAAAAGTAGAATTGACAAATCTGCTATTGGCTTTAGTTTAGGTGCCTTGGGTGAAACTGAAACAAATGAGACCAGAGTGAGAAACAAGAAAAACTACCAAAAAACAAGGGTAGTAAACATCCGAAAACTAAAAGCAAATAAACTTGGAGACTAAATTTTCATGTTCATATATTTTAACTTCTTGTCTTAACAGTTGGGGAAATAAAAGAAGCTCAATCATTCACAAGAAACACCATTTTTGCACTCATTCTAACTCTTCTACTGACATAAAATAGAAAAATAAACAAAATTAGGAACAAAATAGCTTCCCCTGTAGAAATAAAATATAAATCAGCTCTACAACCAACCCTGATTCCAATGCAGAATTTTAAAATCTTTTGGCTGATCTTGATGTTGGTTGCTTATGCACAAAAAATCATAAGTGACCTTTAATTTTCTACTACTGTTGCTAGGTATCTAATGCTAGAAGGAGAGTAAGCCACAGTATATTGCATTCTGAGGCAAAGAGGTCTTTTGAACACTTACTTCACATTATATAAGCCCACCCGCACTTGATTCCCTTTCTTAAGCATAACAAATTGTTCCCAACTTTAAAACAAACTCAAATTTTATGTGTTATTTTCCTTTTCAAATTTCAGATGGTCTTATGTATTGGGTTTGAAACCAGTGCTCTTTCTTTTCCAAATGGTGCATTTCTGCTTCATTTCTACTAAGACTCAGTCAAATAAAGCAAAACACAATGAAAACATACGACCATGAACTCATGTTTGGTGCAGAAACCTAAACTTACACACATGAACATAGGACATGATAGCTCAAATGAACCTATAGTAACCATCACAGAAACCAATTTAAAATAACCAAAATGAAGATACAGTGAGCCAGTAGAAAATCATTATTAAGCTGCAGTAATTAAAATCCAAATGATTTAATAAAGTAGAAAAAAATTCTCTTGACTAATAACTCTATATGCGTTCAATTCTTATTTAAAGTGACAGCAAGACAATACATCAAACACACTAAAGTTTTGGCATATAAGTAATGAAAGAATAATGCATCATAGTGAAACTAATATATATGTTTAGCTTTTGATAATGGCAAGAGCTTAGCTCTTGGGGCTGTGACACTAAGCTAGACAAGTTTAAGTAACTAAAATAAGGTAGAATCAAGAGTTAATAAGAGTTAGAAGTCTCTAAAACTCAAAATGATCATTTAGAGTTTGAACCGAATTCGACAGTATTTATTGTAGAAATGGCAATAATTTTCATAAATTTCTGCTCTCAATCTAGACATCCAAAAATAGTGAAAAATATTTTTTATAAAACTTTGAGAAGTCTATTACATTCTTAAAATTTCAGTCAAACAACACCACCAACAAGATCAACAGGATGCACTCTTTCTCTCAGAAAATGAAGCTACAACTTCAATACATTCACCATATATATGTTTAGCTTTCAAGCTTCCCTTTCCTTTTCTGAAACTGATATCATTTCCAAAATGTGAAATTGCAAAGAGGAAGTTAAATGCAATTAGATAAAAAAATAAAGTGATCAGAAGCATCATCTAATTGCCATAAGAGGAAAATATTACTACACTTGAAGCATTACACAAACATAAAACAGGGCAAATGAAACAAAATGGAGATACTTATTTACACACCTTTGGTTCTTGTCAAGGGTCTTGGTGAACTGGTTCAAAGCTGGTGGAGCCTTCAACCTCTGCTTGAGGATCCTCTTCTTCCTCTGCTCCTCTGATCCCGAACTGCTTAGGATGGTTTTCGACTAATGGGTTCCTCACCTTCTCCTGAAGAAATGCATGAGAATCAAAACAATGAACAATAAAAAAAAAGAATGAAAACTTAGAGTCATCCTCATGAATCTGACTGCAGAAAAACAAAAGGAGGAGAAACCTACAGCCTTATTCGAAGCTGGAAATGGCACTTTTCCACCTCGTCAGATGTTAGGGCTTCGTCATTCTTCATGGAAGCGAAGAAGCAGGAAGCGAGTGGCAGCGCGGAAGGGAGGGCTTCATCATTCTTCACGGAAGCGAAGAACCAGGAAGCGGGCGGCAGCGCGAAAAGGAGGGCTTCGTCGTTCTTCAGGGAGGCGAAGAACCAGGAAGCGAGCAGCAGCGCGGAAGGGAGGGCTTCGTCGTTCTTCACGGAAGCGAAGAAGCAGGAAACGAGCGGCAGTGCGGAAGGGAGGGCTTCGTTGTTCTTCGTTGGAGTGTTGTCGTCGCGGTGAGGACAGGGGTTAGGGCTTTTGAAGAAGGGTTAAGGCGAAAAAATTGAAGAATGATTAGCTAGGGCTTTCGGAGGGGGAAGCGGTGAGGCACAAAGAAGGAGGAGATTGGTGGTTGCCATTGGGGCTTTCGAAGGAGGAGTTAGGGCAGAAGGAGTTAGCTTTTTTTCTCTAAGTGTTAGAATCACGAAGAATTGATCTCTAGCTATCTGGAGCGTTTTTGTTAATTCGAGCTTCTTTAATTTTTTTTTTCTGAGGGAACCTTTTGGCCACGCTTTTGAAGTGTGCCCAAAGGCTTGTAGGAAACGGCTACGCTTCTAAAACGCCACAATAACAAATACCTGTTGCCACGCTTTAAAAGTGTGCCGAAATCTGTCTATGGCTACGCTTTATAAGCGTGGTAGAAAAAAATGTGGTTAAATCTCACATCAACTGCCACCCTCATAAAAGCGTGGCCATAGAGAGATTTCGGCAAGCTTTTAAAGTGTAGCAAAAAAAAAAGCGTGGCAAAATCTCTATTCAAACGCCACACACACATAAGCATGGCCATAGCCTACTTTTGGCCACGCTTTTGAAGCGTAGCAAAAAAAAAGCGTGGCCATAGGCCTTTTTTCTTGTAGTGCTTGCTCGTAGTGGTCACAAGGAAATGGTATGGATGATTGGTCGTATGATGGATATGGGTCATAGGAAGGTGCTTGGTAAAGAGAGGCTTGTGAGTATGGTTGAGGTTCATGTTGAGGATATGGCTCATAGGCATATGATGATAGTTGTTGATTTTCACAAAAAGAGTCACCATAGCCATTGAATTGACATGCATTAGGATGGTGATTATACCTATAAGTATCCGGAGGTTGTTGCCAATAGGAGTGAATAATTCCTTGAGGCTCCTCCAATCTTTGTTGGTTCCATCGTTGATACATGTGGTCATTGAAGTTTATGTTTCCTACAACACAATTAGAACCAAACTCATAGCCAAAATGAGAATTCATAGCGAAAACAAAGGCAAATTAACTAAATCTAAACAAGTGAAAGAGCAACGTATTTACAATATTCACATATATACAATAACCAATAACATAACACCATTGCAACTCCCCAGCAACGGCGCCATTTTGATGAATGGTTTTTTGTGTGGTCTAGAATTTCACAATTAAAATCTCGTCGAAGTATAATTTCTAAACCAACAATAATCCTTTCATACAAACATTTGTTTGTCACAAGTACAAACCCCTAAAATAATAAACTGAAGTTTTTAAACCTTGGGTCGTCTCTCAAAGGAAATACAGGGTAGTGTTCTTGTTATTGGTCATGGGCATGTATATTTTGGGGTTTTGATTAGGAAACAACAAAAGTAAATGATATAGGAAATCAAATGACAAAAAGGTCTTGGCAAGGTTTGGTGGTCAATGATAAACCACTATTTTATGGTTTATCTTGTGCTCAATTGAGTGGTTTTATCAAGTCTTTACACACTTATTCATATAGATTGCATGATTTTACAATTCCTTCCTAGTTTTGTTCCATAATTGAAATCTTGCTTCCTAAGCCTTTAAATTGTGTATTTTAATTTCCCTTTTTTTTTCCGTTCGATGCCGTGATCTGTGCGTTAAGTATTTTCAGGCTTATTAGGGCAGGAATGGCTTAGAGGATGGAAAGAAAGCTTGCAAAAATGGAAGGAGAACAAGAAATAGAGGTGACAACCAGCGAGCAGCGACGCGCACGCATGGCTCATCCAGAATAGAAGGACACCCCAGACTCCCTCTCATCCAGTAGCACAGGCAGCCAAGGCGAACCAGACACTGGAGGCGACGCTTCCAGCCCTCACTTGTTCCTTACTGATGGCACGGAGGACCGTGCCAAGCCTTAAGTGTGGGGAGGTCAGTCCTTTGACTTCTGGAGGTAACTTCTCTCTCTTAACACCAATATTTTGACTTTTTTTTTGTTAGATAGGATAGATTGCGTGATAATAATTGTTTTCATGTATGTTTTGCTTGGTTAGAGTAATGAGTTTCTTTTCAAGACCCTTTTTTATAGTATTGCACAAATTTAAATTGAAAATTTTGTCTTAAACTTGTTTGAAGACTGTAAATTGGAACATGAATTAGAGATAAGAACACACAACCTGTGAGATTTGAGCTTAATTACATGGTTACATTATTTAACTATAACATTCCATTCTTGTGTGTTTTCTTTTCTATGATTGTAATCTATATTTTGTTCCATTCTATATGTCCATTGTTTAGTGTATTTACATGCTTGCATATGATTGAGGTCATCGTTTGTTATTAGGTCACTTATCCCAAATAGCCTACCCTTTCAATCACCTTTATTAGCCACCTTGAGCCTTTTAATCCCCATTTATTCTATATTTTACCATGAGAGCTTGGGTTAATAGGAAAGTGTTGAATTTTATTGAAAAATATATTGGGAATTTGCGTACCTACTTGGTGCACGAAATTGTGATCACACTTTTCACAACTCCGCACAACAAACCAGCAAGTGCATTGGGTCGTTCAAGTAATACCTTACGTGAGTAAGGGTCGATCCCACGGAGATTGTCGACTTAAAGCAAGCTATGGTCATCTTGTGAATCTCAGTCAGGCGGATTCAATTGGTTATGAGGTTTAGATAATTAAAAGATAAATAAAACATAAAATAAAATAAAGATACCTATGTAATTTATTGGTGGGAATTTCAGATAAGCGTTTGGAGATGCTTTGTTGCTTCTGAACCTCTACTTACCTATTGTCTTCTTCCAACCATGCGTGCTCCCTTCCATGGCAAGCTGTATGATCCTCTCGGATGAAAAATACCAGGTACGATCTCTGCACGGCTAATCAATTGTCGGATTTCTTGTCTCGGATGAAAAATACCAAGTACAGCTACCGCACGGCTAATCATTTGTCGGTTCTCACTAACGTCAGAATAGGATCTCTCTATCCTTTTGCACACTGTCACTATGCCCAACATTCGCAAGTTTGAAGCTCGTCACAGTCATCCCTTCCCAGATCTTACTCGGAATACCACAGACAAGGTTTAGACTTTTCGGATCTCAGGAATGCTGCTAATTGGTTCTAGCCTATACCACAAAGATCCTAACCTCATGGACTCAGTCTATTGATTAGAGACCCAAGAGAATATACTCCGGCTGTTGTCCAATGACTATGGTGAACATCATGTAGATCGCTTTGTGGTTGTCAGGCACGTGGATCTTGGCTAAGCGAGTAACGAAGATAGTGGGTGATTGTCATGGGTCACCCCTTCATTCTGACTTAACTGAATTAAGTACGAGAGTATATCTTGGAGAAGAAGTAGGCGTGAATTGAAAGAGAAACAATAGTACTTGCATTAATTCATGAAGAACAGCAGAGCTCTGCACCTTAATCTATGAGATGTAGAAACTCCACCGTAGAAAATATATAAGAGAAAAAGGTCTAGGCATGGCCAAATGGCCAGCCTCCAAGTCCAAGTCTAAGGACTAAACGTCCAGAGATGCGAATACAATAGTAAAAAGTGCTATTTATACTAAACTAGTTACTAGGAATTACAGAAAATAAGTAACTAAGTGCAGATAGTGTAGAAATCCACTCCCGGGCCCACTTGGTATGCGCTTGGGCTGAGCATTGAAGCTTTCATGTGTGTTGGCCATTCTTGGAGTTAAACGCCAGCTTGGGTGCCAGTTTGGGCGTTTAACTCCAATTCTGGTGCCAGTTTGGGCGTTATACTCCAGAAAAAGGTCTCTGGCCGGCGTTTAGACGCCAGTTTAGGCCATCAAATCTCGGGAAAAGTATGAACTATTATATATTGCTGGAAAGCCCAAGATGTCTACTTTCCAACGCAATTGCGAGCGCGCCAATTTGACTTTTGTAGCTCCAGAAAATCTACTTCGAGTGCTGGAGGGTCAGAATCCAACAGCATCTGCAGTCCTTTCTCAGCCTCTGAATCAGATTTTTGCTCAGGTCCCTCAATTTCAGCCAGAAAATACTTGAAATTACAGAAAAACACACAAACTCATAGTAAAGTCCAGAAATATGAATTTTGCATAAAAACTAAAAAAATATAATAAAAAGTAACTAAAACATACTAAAAACTATGTAAAAACAATGCCAAAAAGGGTATAAATTATCCGCTCATCACAACACCAAAATTAAATTGTTGCTTGTCCCTAAGCAACTAAAAAAAAATAGGATAAAAAGAATAGAAAATACAGTAAATTCCAAAATTATCAATCAAGATTAGTTTTAATTAGATGAGCGGGGCTAGTAGCTTTCTGCTTTTGAACAGTTTTGGCATCTCACTTTATCCTTTGAAGTTCAGAATGATTGGCATCCATAGGAACTCAGGATTCAGATAGTGTTAATGATTCTCCTAGTTCAGTATGTTGATTCTTGAACACAACTACTTTATGAGTCTTGGCCATGACCCTAAGCATTTTGTTTTCCAGTATTACCACCGGATACATAAATGCCACAGACACATAACTGGGTGAATCTTTTCAGATTGTGACTCAGCTTTGCTAGAGTCCCCAGTTAGAGCTACCCAGAGCTCTTAAGCACACTCTTTTTGATTTGGACCATGACTTTAACCACTCAGTCTCAAGCTTTTCACTTGGACCTTCATGACACAAGCACATGGTTAGGGAGAGCTTGATTTAGCCGCTTAGGCCAGGATTTTATTCCCTTGGGCCCTCCTATCCATTAATGCTCAAAGCCTTGGATCCTTTTTACCCTTGCCTTTTAGTTTAAAGGGTTACTGGCTTTTTCTGCTTGCTTTTTCTTTTTCTTTCTTTTTTTCGCAAGCTTTGTTTTTCATTGCTTTTTCTTGCTTCAAGAATCAATTTTGTTATTTTTCAGATTATCAATAATATTTCTCTTTTTTCATTATTCTTTCAAGAGCCAAAAATTTTAACATTCATAAACTTCACTATAAAAAATATGCACTGTTCAAGCATTCATTCAGAAAACAAAAAGTATTGCCACCACATCAAAATAATTAAACTAATTTCAAGATAGAATTCGAAATTCATGTACTTCTTTTTCTTTTTCAAAAAACATTTTTCATTTAAGAAAGGTGAAGGATTCATGGAATCATTCATAGCTTTAAGACATAGACACTAGACACTAATGATCATGTAATAAAGACACAAATATAGACCAAACATAAAGCATAGAAACTGAAAAACAGAAAAATAAGAAAAAGGAAATTAATGAATGGGTCTACCTTAGTGACGGCGGCTAGTTCTTCCTCTTGAAGATCCTATGGAGTGCTTGAGCTCCTTTATGTCTCTTCCTTGCCTTTGTTACTCTTCCCTCATGGCTCTTTTTGAGGTCCATGAGCAGCTCTCTTGTTTGCTCCATCCTCTTTATAGTGATGGGCTTTTGAGATGAATCTCTCCATCTCCCATGACTCGGAGTTGGAAGCAACTGCCTTCCCTTTCCTCTTCCTAGAGGTTTCTCCGGCCTTAGGTGTCATTAATGGTTATGGAAAAATAAAAAGCAGAGCTTTTTTCCACACCAAACTTAAAAGGTTTGCTCGTCCTCGAGCAAAATAAGATAGAAGGGAGTAGAAGAAAAATGATGCAATTAATTTTGAAAACTTATTACTGTATGAAAGAGAAATTAAAAAGAGTTGAAACGAATTTGAAAAGATATGTAAGTTTTGAAAACGTCTTGGAAGGAATTGAAAAGAATTAAATAAATTAAAAAGAATTGGAAAGGTTATTTATATTTGAAAATAGAAATTGAAAGATGAATGTTTAAAACATGTTTGATGCAAAAAATTATGAATTAAAACATGCAAATTTGAAACAAAATTGAATTGCAAACAAAATTACCTCCCTTGTGTCATCTTGGCGTTAAACGCCCAGAATGCTATCCTTTCTGGCATTTAACGCCCACTTGACTGCCTATTTGGGCGTTTAACGCCCAGCCAGATACCCTGGCTGGTGTTAAATGCCAGGAATCCTTCTTTACTGGGCATTTTTCTAAACGCCCAGAATGCTGCCTGCATGGGCGTTAAACGCCCATTCTGCTATCCTTACTGGCGTTTAAATGCCAGTAAGCCTGTCCTCCAGGGTGTGCTATTTTTGATGCTGTTTTTGATTCTGCTTTAATTCTGCACCTATTTTTGTGACTCCACATGATCATCAACCTAAAGAAAACCTAAAATAGCAATGGAAAACAAATGAGAAAGTAATTAACATAGATAAATAAGATTGGGTTGCCTCCCAATAAGCGCTTCTTTAATGTCAATAGCTTGACAGTGAGCTCTTAGAGAGCTTCACAGAGACTCAGAGCTTAATGGTGGCCTCGCAACACCAAACTTAGAAGTTGAGTGTGGGGGCTCTGTTTAACTCTGTATTGAGAGAAGCTTTTCATGCTTCCTCTCCATGGTTACAGAAGAATATCCTTGAGCCTTAAACACAAGGTAGTCTTCATTCAATTGAATGACTAACTCTCCTCTGTCCACATCAATCACAGTCGTTGCTGTGGCTAGGAAGGGTCTTCCAAGGATGATGGATTCATCCTCATCCTTTCCAGTGTCTAGGATTATGAAGTCAGCAGGGATGTACAGGCCTTCAACCTTTACTAAGACATCCTCTACAAGTCTATAAGCATGTTTTATTGATTTGTCTGCCATCTCTAATGAGATTATTGCAGCTTGTACCTCAAAGATCCCTAGTTTCTCTATTACATAGAGTGGCATGAGGTTTATTCCTGACCCCAGGTCACACAGAGCCTTCTCAAAGGTCATGGTGCCTATGGTATAGGGTATTAAGAATTTTCCGGGATCCGGTTTCTTCTGAGGTAATTTCTGCTAAACCAAGGCATTTAGTTCATTGATGAGCAATGGAGGTTCATCCTCCCAAGTCTCATTACCAAATAACTTGGCATTCAGCTTCATGATTGCTCCTAGATACTAAGCAACTTGCTCTTCAATAATATCTTCATCCTCTTCAGAGGAAGAATACTCATCAGAGCTCATGAATGGTAACAGTAAGTTTAGTGGAATCTCTATGGTCTCTGTATGAGCCTTAGATTCCTTTGGTTCCTCAATAGGGAACTCCTTAGTGGTCAGTAGACGTCTATTGAGGTCTTCCTCATTGGAAATCACTGCCTCTTCCTCCTCTATAGGTTCGGCCATGTTGGGTATATTGATGGCCTTGCACTCTCTCTTTGGATTCTCTTCTGTATTGCTTGGGAGAGTACTAGGAGGGATTTCAGTAACTCTTTTACTCAGCTGACCCACTTGTGCCTCCACATTTCTGATGGAGGACCTTGTTTTAGTCATGAAACTGAGAGTGGTCTTAGATAGGTCAGAGACTATGGTTGCTAAGTCAGAAAGGCTCTACTTAGAATTCTCTGTCTGTTGCTCAGAAGATGATGGAAAAGCCTTGCTATTGCCAAACCTATTTCTCCTACCATTATTATTAAAGCCTTGTTGAGGCTTCTGTTGATCCTTCCATGAGAAATTTGGATGATTTCTCTATGAAAGATTATAGGTGTTTCTATAGGATTCTCCCATGTAATTCACCTCTTCCATTGCAGGATTCTCAGGGTCATAAGCTTCTCCTTCAGAGGAGGCTTCTTTAGTACTGCCGGATACAGCTTGCATTCCAGTCAGATTCTGAGAAATCATATTGACTTGCTGAGTCAATATTTTATTCTGAGCCAATATGGCATTCAGAGTATCAATCTCAAGAACTCCTTTTCTTCTGAGTTATCCCATTATTCACAGGATTTCTTTCAGAAGTATACATGAACTGGTTATTTGCAACCATTTCAATGAGTTCCTGGGCTTCTGCAGGCGTTTTCTTTAGATGAAGAGATCCACCAGCAGAGTGGTCCAATGACATCTTGGACAATTCAGACAGACCATCATAGAATATACATAAGATGCTCCATTATGAAAGCATGTCAGCGGGACACCTTCTGATCAATTGCTTGTATCTTTCCCAAGCTTCATAGAGGGATTCACCTTCCTTCTGTCTGAAGGTTTGGACTTCCACTCTAAGCTTGCTCAACTTTTGAGGTGGAAAGAATTTGGCCAAGAAAGCATTGACCAACTTTTCCCAAGAGTTTAGGCTTTCTTTAGGTTGTGAGTCCAACCATATCCTAGCTCTGTTTCTTACAGCAAAGGGAAAAAGCATAAGTCTATAGACCTCGGGATTAACCCCATTGGTCTTAACAGTGTCACAGATTTGCAAGAATTCAGCTAAGAACTGATGAGGATCTTCTAATGGAAGTCCATAAAACTTGCAATTCTACTGCATTAGAGAAACTAATTGAGGCTTAAGCTCAAAGTTGTTTGCTCTAATTGCAGGAATTGAGATGCTTCTTCCATAGAAGCCAGAAGTTGGTGTAGTAAAGTCACCAAGTACCTTCCTTGCAACTCTACCATTGTTGTTATTTTCAGCTGCCATGTTTTCTTCTTTTTTAAAAATTTCTGTAAGGTCCCCTCTAGAGTGACAAAAACTTGGTGCACGAAATTGTGATCACACTTTTCACAACTCCGCACAACTAACCTGCAAGTGCACTGGGTCGTCCAAGTAATACCTTACGTGAGTAAGGGTCGATCCCACGGAGATTGTCAGCTTGAAGTAAGCTATGGTCATCTTGTAAATCTCAGTCAGGCGGATTCAATTGGTTATGATGTTTAGATAATTAAAAGATAAATAAAACATAAAATAAAATAAAGATACTTATGTAATTCATTGGTGGGAATTTCAGATAAGCGTTTGGAGATGCATTGTTGCTTCTGAACCTCTGCTTTCCTATTTTCTTCTTCCAACCATGCGTGCTCCCTTCCATAGCAAGCTGTATGATCCTCTCGGATGAAAAATACCAGGTACGATCTCTGTACGGC
Source organism: Arachis hypogaea (assembly GCF_003086295.3). NCBI lineage: Eukaryota > Viridiplantae > Streptophyta > Magnoliopsida > Fabales > Fabaceae > Arachis > Arachis hypogaea. Next base: position 92,527,068 of record NC_092046.1, on the reverse strand, counting down.
TAATCAACTGTCGAATTTCTCGTCTCGGATGAAAATTACTAGGTATAGCTACCGCACGGTTAATCATCTATCGGTTCTCACTAGCGTCAGAATAGGATCTCTCTATCCTTTTGCACACTGTCACTGTGCCCAACATTTGCATGTTTGAAGCTCATCACAGTTATCCCTTCCCAGATCCTACTCGAAATACCACAGACAAGGTTTAGACTTTCTGATTCTCAGGAATGCTGCTAATTGGTTCTAGCCTATACCACGAAGATCCTAACCTCACGGACTCGGTCCGTAGATTAGAGACCCAAGAGAATATACCCCGGCTGTCGTCCAATGACTACGTTGAACATCATGTTGACCGCTTTGTGGCTGTTAGGCACGCGGATCTTGGCTAAGCGAGTAACGAAGATAGTGGGTCACGGGTCACCCCTTCATTCTGACTTGACTGAATTAAGTACAAGAGTATATCTTGGAGAAGAAGTAGGCATGAATGGAAAGAGAAACAATAGTATTTGCATTAATTCATAAAGAATAGCAGAGCTTCGCACCTTAATCTATGAGGTGTAGAAACTCCACCGTAGAAAATACATAAGAGAAGAAGGTCTAGGCATGGCCGAATGGCCAGCCTCCAAGTCCAAGTCTAAGGACTAAATGTCCAGAAATGCGAATAGAATAGTAAAAAGTGCTATTTATACTAAACTAGTTACTAGGGATTACAGAAAATAAGTAACTAAGTGCAGATAGTGCAGAAATCCACTCCCGGGGCCCACTTGGTGTGTGCTTGGGCTGAGCATTGAAGCTTTCACATGCATTGGCCATTCTTGGAGTTAAACTCCCACTTGGGTGCCAGTTTGGGCGTTTAAATCCAATTCTGGTGCCAATTTGGGCGTTTTACTCTAGAAAAGGGGTCTCTGGCCGGCGTTTAGACGTTAGTTTGGGCCATCAAATCTCAGGCAAAATATTGACTATTATATATTGCTAAAAAGCCCAAGATGTATACTTTCCAACTCAATTGAGAGCGTGACAATTAGGATTCTGTAGCTCCAGAAAATCCATTTAGAGTGTAAGAGGTTCAGAATCCAACAGCATCTGCAGTCCTTTCTCAGCCTCTAAATCAGATTTTTGCTCAGGTCCTTCAATTTCAACCAGAAAATACCTGAAATTACAGAAAAACACACAAACTCATAGTAAAGTCCAGAAATGTGATTTTTGCATAAAAACTAATAAAAATATAATAAAAAAGTAATTAAAACATACTAAAAACTATGTAAAAACAATGCCAAAAAGGGTATAAATTATTTGCTCATCACTACTCATGTGAGACCAGAAAAAAATAATTAAAAACCTATGTGCATTGATAAAGTTATGTTTGCTTTCATGTTTATAAAAAAAATAAAAAAACAAAAAAACAAAAAATATTCAAATAAATAAGTAAATAAATAAATAAGGGGACGAAATTACCCCAATGCTAAGTTGAATAAAAGATCAATGCATAGGTGATGAAATTGAAGAAAAATTTGGCTACATGAGTATGTAAAATAAGCAAAAGTGGGAAGTATGGGTAGCTAGGCATGAATTGGAATTACATAGAGTGTGTGTGTGTGTTACGTAAGAGCTTAGGTTAGTCAAAGATTCAAATTATAGCTCACTTGGCCATACATATATCCTCACCCTTACCTTAGCCCCATTACAACCTTGAAAAGACCTCATGATGTTTGGATTGGTATACTAAATTTTTGTTGATTGGTTAGATGAAGAACAAAGTCTAGAGAGCATGACTAGAAAAGAGTAGAGTGAATTAACCCTAGACACTTGAGCGATTAGAGTGCATATACACTACCAGTGAGGGTTCAATGCTTAAATTCTATGTTCCTTGCTTTCATGAGCTATCTTCTTACAAGTTTACTTGTCTTTTATTGTGTGGTTTGAATTAGTGGAATCTGATTTATGCTTGTCTTGAAGAACTTATTTACTTTTGACCAAGTAGACAGAATCATCTTAGCATATAGTTGCATTCATAGGTTGCATCTCATGAGTCTTACTTTCCCCTATTCATTCTTTTGTCTCCTTGAGCTTAGCATGAGGACATGCTAATGTTTAAGTGTGGGGAGATTGATAAACCACTATTTTATGGTTTATCTTGTGATCAATTGAGTGGTTTTATCAAGTCTGTACACACTTATTCATACAGATTGCATGATTTTACAATTCCTTCCTAGTTTTGTTCCATAATTGAAATCTTGCTTCCTAAGCCTTTAAATTGTGTATTTTAATTTCCCTTTTTTCCATTCGATGCCGTGATCTATGCGTTAAGTGTTTACATGCTTATTAGGGCAGGAATGGCTTCGAGGATGGAGAGGAAGCTTGCAAAACTGGAAGGAGCACAAGAAATATAGGAGACAACCAGCGAGCAGCGACGCACACGCATGGCTCACGCGTGCGCGTGAATTAGAGTTCGCACAGCGACGCATGCGCGTTCCTGACGCGTACACGTGATACGCGAAGTTGTCCAGCGACGTGTACGCGTGACTGACGCGTACGCGTGACATGCGCTACCTGCAAAATTCGCAGAAAACACTGGGGTGATTTTGGGCCAAGTTTGGACCCAGTTTCCAGCCCAAAAACACAGACTAGAGCCAGGGGACAAGCAGAGACTCAACAGACATTCTCATTCGGATAGTTTTTAGCTTTAAATTGGAATCTTAGAGAAAAATCACTCTTCCTCTAGGCTTTCTACACATTCATAGTTTTTATAGTTTATGCTTTTGCTTTAGATTCTGAGAAGAGTCGATACCTCCATTGAAGTTACTATTCTAGTTTGTTTTCTTATTCCTTTACTCTTTTGATTACTTATTAACCCTGTTCAGATAAGGATGTTGCATTTTGGGATTTATTAATGCAAAGAATTACTTTTACCTTTAATTAATTTTCAGTTCTTATTTTATTTAATTTATCATGTCTTCTTTTTATATTTCTATGAAAGTTATATTCATGTCAATGGAGTAGACTCCTAACATGACTTTGGAATTGATTAATAGGAGAACCTTGAGTTGGAATACTCAAGTGTTAATTTTAATTGGAAATTTTTGGCTGGCTCTCTAGTCTCTAACTCTAATCCTTCCTCGGGGAGAGGATTAGGACCTGAGGTTTATAGTTGGTTAGTTAGTTACTTGACTTTCCCTTATTAGGTAAGGGATGTCTAAGTAGAACAACAACCTCTTAATATTACACTTGGGAAAATCCAACAAGGATAGAACTTCCAATTAATCTTGTCTGGGTCAAGGCTTTTATTTTGATTATATAAATTCTCTCATTAATTTTCATTGCTTTAATTTACAATTATTTACTTTTTCTTTTCTTCAACCTCTTACAAATTCTCGAAAAACTCCTGACTAATAAAATAGCACTCTTTTGTCAACTCGTTGGGAGACGAACTGGGATTCCTACTTAATAAACCCATATTTTATGATATATTTTAGGCTTAGTTTGAGTGATTTATTCAATCCTTCACCCACTTATTCATATTAATTGCATGGTTTTACTTTCCCTTCCTTATTATGTGATGTATGTGAAAAACATGTTTCCTAGGCTTTAAAATTAATTATTTTAATTACCTTTATTTCCATTCGATGCCGTGATTCGTGTGTTGAGTAGTTTCAGATCTTCTAAGGCAGGAATGACTTAAAGGATGGAAAGGAAACATACAAAAATGGAAGGAAAACAGAAAATGGAGTTTCTGGAGAAACTGGCATCCACGCGATCGCATGGGCAACGCGGCCGCATGACTGACGCGACCGCGTGCCTTAAGAAAAATACATATGACGCGGCCGCATGACTGACGCGACCGCATGACAAGGAAAACTCTGAATGACGCGACTGCGTGACCCACGCGGACGCGTGACAGAGGCCACGCACCAGAAATTGCAGAAAACGCTCATAGCGATTTCTGAAGCCCTTTTTGGCCCAAATCCAAGTCCAGAAGGCATAGACCAGAGGTTATGAAGTGGAGGAATGCATCCATTCAAAGGGGAGTCTCCACTTTAGTTAGTTTTCCATGATTTAGATTTAGTTTAGAGAGAGGTTCTCTCCTCTCTCTTCTCTCTTTAGGATTAGGATTTAGAATTAGGATTTTATTCGCTTTCCGGATTATCTCTTTATTAGGTTCAATATTCCTTTTTATTTACTTTTGCAATTTAATTTATGAATTCTTCCATGTTATAGATTACTCTTTTGAATTAATGTTATTTGAGGTATTTCATTTTATTGTTGCTTTCTTTTATTTACATTATTATTATTCCCATCTGAAGACATTTTTATTCTAGTAGATTTACTTTTCCCCTTTTGGTCTTGGTTAAGAAATCCGTAACTCAGGAGTTATCAAACTCAAACATGAATGATAATTGTTATCTTTGTTAATTAAATTGAACTTCAATAATCCCAATCTTTTCTTAGGAAATAAATAGGATCCGAAGATCAAACCAATTAATCCCTTGACCTTCCTTTATCTTAGTAAAGGTTAACAAAGTGGAATTAAGATTTAATTCTTATCATCATTGATAAGGATAACTAGGATAGGACCTCCAATTTCTCATACCTTGCCAAAAGTTTATTTACAGTCATTTATTTATTTTACTCGCCATTTAAATTGCTTGTTCTTCATTTACTTTAATTGATAATTAAACTATTCACTCCTCATTCACAAAACCCTAATTTACTATCTCCATAACCAATAATAAGAACATACTTCCCTGCAGTTCCTTGAGAAGACGACCCGAGGTTTGAATACTTCGGTTATCAATTTATTTAGGGTTTGTTACTTGTGACAACCAAAACGTTTGTATGAAAGGACTTTTGAAGGTTTAGAAACTATACTTGTAACGAGGATTTATCCGCAAATTTCTAGACCACACAAAAGTTCTCTCATCAAAATGGCGCCGTTGCCGGGGAACTGCAATCGTGTGCCTTCTTATTGGTTATTGTAAATATTTTTCTTTTACTTGTTTATTTGTCTTTATTTTTTCCCCTCTTTATTTCTTTTTAGCTACTATGAATTCTCACCCCTTTCGCTTTGAGTTTGGTTCTAATGTTATTGAAAGGAATGGAAGTTATAACAGAAACATGCATCAAGGTCAGAACAATCAAAGATGGATGGAGCCAAGATAATCTGATCAACCCTTTAGGCAACAACACCCTCCAAGATATCATGGACAAGGACCATTCTACAATGCATACCAAGCCAATAGACATGGTGGACAGCCTTGTAATCACCAACAAGCCCCACCATGTGCTTATAGACCATCCTCTCAACATAACTTCGAACCACCACATTCACAAGCTCCTTTTCGCCATTCACCACCGTATGATCCTCATCTACCGGATTCCAGTCCAATTACTCCCAAACATCACCACTTCTGCCTGTACTATATCCAAATCTATCACCCCGAGAATCAGAGGTTCGCCTCAAGAAAACAGTAGATCAACTTCAAACAACCCTTCATCAACTGGAGCAAGCAGTAAGGCAATTATCAGCTAGACGTTCGAACATTCAAGGACATCCCATAGCCCCATGTGGACAATCTAATGAAGAGCGTAGCATGAAGGAGATACTAGAAACTCCAGTAGACAAGACAGAGCATGGTTTCGTATTGGAACAAGTAGAGGAAGCTGTCATTATTGAAGAAGAAGAGTTGGTTGAAGACTTAGGAGACGCTGAACCTCCATGGGAATCCAAAGTTGTGGAGCATTCTGTCAAGGATGTTACAATTGATGCTAAGAAGGATTGTGCGCAACCCCCAGAGCAAGTCTTTCATGAAGAACTAGACAGAATAACCCAAGAAGTAAGTCTGCTTGATGATGATAATCTCAAGTCAAGTTCTTCTAGTAATGAGCTTGCATCCACAAGCGAATTCTCTGAGATCAGAGAATGTTCCCCAAGTGAATACGAAGATGATACGGAGGTAGATTTCTCTCAACCTCCAGTCTATGACTTAAGTGATGAGGAAAACATAGATTGCTTTGATCAGGACATGGATACATTTGAAGAATCTTGCAAGGAAGTGGAGAAATTCACAGAAGAGCACAAGTGAGTAGAACTTACAGAACCACTAGAACCACCTACCCCAAGGCCATTACCACCCAATACAAGCTTCAAGTGGGTACAATCCTTAACCTTTAACTGTACTTTTCTACTTGAATATGGTTTGCTTGAAACAGATGGCCAGCTTAGAGCTCTCTGCGACTTTAGGAGTAAGCGGGAAATGGCTCGTACTCAGAGCTGGTGCACAAGGTTCAATAAGTTTCCATGCTTCAACTCGAAGTGCACGGATTGGCATTATGATCAATCAGATGGATCTTGAAAAATGTTTGGTTATCCTGGTGAGAATCTAATTTCTAAACCACCCAGATGGAAAAGTATAGATCAAGACGAAAGCGGATTTAAAAGCAAAGTTTGGGATCCTGGAATCTATGCTGACATTCGTCACCCCGGGAGCCTGACAATCTGTTTGAAGCTGCTCAGAAGCTTCACATGCCTAGTTTGGGACCCCGGAGGCTATTGGCATTCCAAGCATTGGTGGAGATTTATGGATGAATTTAAGCATAAGCCGCCATAACAGGAAGCTCATCCAACGTCCAACTTAAGGACTTTAACTAAAAGTGCTAGGTGGGAGACAACCCACCATGGTATGATCGTCCTTTTTTCAACTTTTATTTAGTTTTATTTGTTTTCAAGTTTTATTTTATTGAACCTGGAGTTTTGAATCTCATTCATATTAATCATTGTATTCTGCATAATGCATAATTGCATACCTGTAAAAAAAAAAAGGGGTGTGCGACGTGACCGCATCATTCATGCGATCGCGTCAAGTTGCGAAAAACAGTTCCCACGCGACCGCGTCATCCACGCGGCCGCGTGCCTTGGAGATCGGCATAAAGATCCAACGTCCAGAAAGTTAGGCTGGAATCGTGCGGCCATTGTGCGTTTTGCACAAATGACCCACACGATCGCGTCACTCACGCGATCGCGTCACTTGCACAACCTCAATCCCACGCGACAGCGTGAGCGACGCGATCGCGTCGCATGGATTGCACAACACCCCAAAAGGAGACAGATAGTTGCGCTGAAATGACGCCGGAATCATGCGTTTAACACAATTTCCATCGACGCGATCGCTTGCCTCATGCGATCGCGTCATTCACTCTTTTAGTTATTCCATGCGATCGTGCCACTGACGCAATCGCGTCAACCACCATTTCAGCCCAACCATGCGACCGCGTGCCCTATGCGATCGCGTGGATTCAAATTTATACCCCCCAGTCACGCGAACACTACCAGTCGTGCCCCCTCCCCCTCAAACCCCTCTATTCCCTCTCTTATTCTCCAATCACACCACCACCACCCAGCCACCACCACCGAACTACCATCACGCTGCCGAGCACCCAGACGCCGCCGCCACCCACCCCCCTTCCTCCTTCCCCCTTCTTTCTTCTTCTTCCTTCTTCTTTCCCCTCCAACGCCACTGCCCCCCTCCGCGACCACCACCCACCGCCACCGCCCCGTCACCACTGCCCAGCGCCACCCACACGCCCCCTCCCTTCCCCTATTACCCCCCACCCCCATTACCCCTACCTTTCCCTCCCTTCCTCTGAACAGCCGCCACCGCCGCCGCGTCACCCTCCTCCGCCGCACCAGACGCCACCGCCGTCATCCCTAGCCACCTCTCTGCCCCACTCTCTTTCTTACGCCTACCAGGTTCCGACGAACGCCACCCTTCTATCCTTCGTAGTTAATTCATATTTTTCTGTTTATGTTCGTCATTAGGCTAGTTAGATATGCATGTTGTAGTGGATTTTAGGTTGTTAGGCAGCCTAGGATGTGGTTAGTGAATTTAGGTCTGTTTAATTGCGCTGTTCGTGTTTCTTGTTTCATTATTTTCGTAATTCTACTGTTGTTGTGATGTTAGTTTTGTTCATATGCTGTAATTTCTTATTTCATGCTGCTCTTTACTCTGATTTTTCATGTTCTTATTCCTTATATGTAATTGCAGCTATATTTTTTATTCATATGAACTATTCTGTTGTTGTTTATTTTCCGGGACAATCCAATTTTAGCCGAAATGCTGCCCAAATTTCTGTAAAATATTTCCATTCATGTCTTGATTTTGGCATTTTCAACTGTGCTTTCCTTAGATTTAACCAAACCATTCATGAATGCCACGGCAAGCTTTCTTATTCTTTTTGATTTCCTGGTTCATAATTTGCATTTTTGATGTTTGATTCCAATTTTTGCTATTTCTATATCTATTTGAATCATCATCAACCTGTTTTTCTTATTTGGATATGAGTTACTTATAGCTTCTAACTGTGAATACTTGTTACTTGGAATATTTTCATTATGCCACTTACTTTAACCCACTTTTTACTAACTCACTAATGTTAACTTCCTAAACTCCTTTTCAATTCTAACCAACCTAACCTTTCAAAACTTCTCTTCTGATTTTCTTTCACTTTCTTTTAACATTCTAACCATGGCATGATGTTAATTTTTCTATTTAACATGAATTCAATTACATTTTGGATTGTGAATTCTCCTTTTCGGACATTTAACTCCTATACAATCCTTAATGCACATTTACTTAACTCATTTTCCTGATCCTTTTGCTCCTTTGCCACTTTGTGTTTCTTTTGATTATTTGCCTATTTATTTTCCTGTTTTCACTATATCCCAGTTTTCTGTTTTTTCAGGATGTATGCCAGCCAGAGAAAAGGAAAAAGAAAGGTTACTATTGGCAAACAAAAAAGAGGAGAGTCCTCCATGTCCATTATAGATATTATGCACGATGACTCCTTGCGGGAGAAAAATTTTACCCCGCAAGAGAAGGCCGACCAGCTAATCCCTGCCACTGATCCAATAAAGTTTGCAAACCGATACTGTGAGCTAAAGTATCCGGTGTTTGCAACCTCCAGGAACCTATACCTGTAGAGGGCTTTGAAGATCCCAGAAGAACTCCAGTAATACACCTCTGATCAGATCAAACAAAGAGGCTGGTTCTTCCTGGAGAGAAACCTAACTGAGGTCAATGCATCTTGGGTTAGAGAATTCTACTGTAATTACCTCAAAACCTCCCTAGATGCAGTGAACCTTAGAGGAAAGTAGATTCTGGTCACTGAAGAGGCCATTGAAGATGTTCTGAAGCTTCTGCCTAAAACTGATCAGCTGGATGGTAATCAAAAAGCTGAGGAGGATATGCGCTTCATGCGATTTGATTGGGATGCAGTCAAAGCCCGGATAGCCCTTGACCCGACCGTTCCTTGGATTATGGGTCAGAACACCACCATGCCAAAGGGAATCAAGCGGATTTACCTGAATGATGAGGCTCGGCTATGGCATCAGATACTTAGCAACTTCATTATGCCGAGTACTCACGAGACTGAGATACCAGCCGCTATGATCACCCTCCTATGGTGTGTGATGGAGGGTAAGGACCTGTACCTGCCACGCTTTATCTGGTACTATATGGCCAGGGTCCATGTCCGAGGCACTCTTCCCTTTCCTTATCTGATTACACAGCTAGGCCGTCGAGCTGACCTGCCTTGGGGGGATGCTGATGAAAAGCCACCTGCTGCGGAATGCAAGAAGATTATCCCTCACAGTAGGAACTTTCTGGCTTTGGGCTACAGACCTCTATTCTTCACTACTACTGCTGACACAGCCACACCATCTGCCGGCCCCTCTTCCTCTACAGCTACCCTTGCCATCACCACTGCACCTCCACCTGCCCCGGAGCCCATCTATCATCTAGTGCACCGCTTGTTTCGACGGCTTGACCAGATGGAGCGTCGCAACAAGCGACGCTATGAGCACCTGAAGCTGATGATACGATCTGGCGACATCCCCTCCGAGCCTGATACACCATCCGAGGCATCTGAGGAGGAGGCAGATGATCACGAGGCAGAGACCAATCCACAAAGCGAGGCTGCGCAGGCAGGCACAGAGCAGGCTACATCACATCAGGAGGCTCCGCCTCAGATTCAGGCTGTAGACCCCGAGATCCCTATTCAGTCAGCACCTCCTCTGCAGCAGGCTGATCCCTCGACCGCCACCACAGAGACCCCAGCTACCCGCCCTTCTAGTGATGACACCCCTTCACACCCTGCTTGAGTGAGCATCAGGGACGATGCTTCATTTTAAGTGTGGGTCTCAATCAATCATGATCGCCAAGAGGTCAATGAGTTGCATGATTGAAGAGGATATGAGCTGGATTTAGTCCAAAGAGACAATATCTCCTGATCTCAATGAATTCCCTTATTCTTATCTTCCACTTTCTTTATAGCTTTCTTTACATTCTGCAATTCCCCATTCCCAATTATAATTAAGTCATTTAAGTTTCTGCTCTTTATTTTCCTGCCATTTTCAATTTTGCTATTTACTGCTTTCCTTTACTTTTGAGTCATTTATATTTCTGCACATTTATAATTCGATAATCACAATTTATTCTACTTAGCTTGACTAATTCACCAATTGATTAAAATTGCTCAAATCTATCAATCTCTGTGGATACGATCCCACTCCACTGTGGGTTATTACTTGGCGATAATTTTGGTGCTCTTGCCAAAAGAACGGATTCACAAATTTTATAATGGGGGTGTGAATTCAGCTCATCAATAGTTTATCTAGAGTATTAGACAGATGTGTTAGTTCAAACTTTGTTTCAAATTTTGAAAAAAGTCATTTTATGGTAAAACAAGGTATTGTTTTAGCACACGTTGTTTCTAATGCTGGTATTTCAGTTGATCCAGCAAAGGTAAATGTCATTTCTAGTTTACCTTACCCCTCCTCCGTGAGGGAAGTCCATTCGTTCCTTGGTCATGTAGGTTTCTACCGGAGATTTATCAAGGACTTCAGTAAGGTAGCACTGTCCTTATCCAGATTATTGCAGAAGGATGTTGAGTTCGAGCTGAGTGAGGACTACATGAAAGCATTTGATAAGCTGAAGATCGCCTTGACTCAAGCTCCGATTGTCAGAGGACCCGACTGGGACCAGCCATTTGAGATTATGTGTGATGCCTCCAACCAAAGGTAAGGACCCTTTCATAATTGCATATGCTTCCAAAACCTTAGATGCTGCTCAGTCTAATTACACAAGCACTGAAAAAGAGCTTCTGGCTATTGTTTTTGCTCTGGATAAATTTTGAGCCTACTTACTTGGTACTAAGGTGGTAGTGTACTCAGACCATGTAGCTCTAAAATATCTATTAGCTAAAAAAGAGTCCAAACCAAGGTTAATACGTTGGATATTGTTGCTGCAAGAATTTGATTTAGAAATTAAGGATAGGAGTGGTTCCCATAATTTAGTGGTGGACCACTTGAGTCGCCTAGAGCACATTAAGAGTGACTCCACTCCTATCAATGATGCTTTTCCATTTGATAGTTTGCATGCAATATCTGAAGTAATTCCTTGGTATGCACCTATAGCTAACTATCTAGTTAGTCATACCTTCCCTCCCAATTTTACTAAGCATCAAAGGGACAAGCTGAAAAGTGAGTCCAAATATTACATATGGGATGACCCATATTTATGGAAGTATGGTGCTGACCAGATAATTAGAAGGAGTGTGCCTCAATCAAAATTCGAGTCAATTTTAGAGGCCTGCCACTCTTCTGAGAGTGGTGAACATTTTAGCCCTCAAAGAACAGCTAGAAAAATTTTAGACTGTGGATTCTGGTGGCCCACTCTTTTTAAAGATGCTACTTCCTTCTGTAGATCTTGGATTTGAATGCATGTACTGGACTTGTTCCTGCTGTTGCTCCTCTTGGATTTCTTCATTTTGCCCCCATGTGGCTGATGGTTGGCTGGTGTTAACTGCTGCAACTTGGAGGCCATCAATCCTCTTGGTCATTTGCTCAAATTGTTGTTGAATTTGCTGCTGCATCAATTTGTTTTGAGCCAGGATTGAATCCACTCCTTCTAGTTCCATTACTCCTCTCCTTTGCGATGGTTGGCGGCCTCTTTGATAAGCAAAGAAATATTGGTTGTTGGCCACCATATCAATGAGTTCTTGAGCCTCCTCTGCAGTTTTCATGAGTTGCAAGGAACCTCCAGCTGAATGATCCAAAGCTTCCTGGGATTTTAGTGTTAAGCCTTCATAGAAGTTCTGCAGCTTCTCCCACTCATTAAACATGGCAGGGGGACATTTCCTGATTAGAGCCTTGTACCTCTCCCATGCCTCATAGATGGGTTCAGCCTCTATTTGTGTAAATGTTTGTACCTCAGCCTTCAACCTTATAATCCTCTGAGGTGGGTAAAACTTGGCAAGAAACTTGGTTACCAAATCATCCCAGTTATTGATGCTGTCCCTTGGAAAAGATTCCAACCATTGAGTGGCCTTGTCCTTGAGAGAAAATGGGAATAGCATCAGCTTGTAACTGTCAGGAGGCACACCATTAGTTTTGACAGTGTTGCATATCCTCAAGAAGGTGGATAAGTGTTGGTGCGGGTCTTCAAGTGGTCCTCCACCAAAAGAACAATTGTTCTGAACCAAAGTGATGAGTTGTGGCTTGAGTTCAAAATTGTTAGCATTGACATTTGGAGCCAAGATGCTGCTCCCACAATGTCTAGGATTTGCAAAGGTATAGGAAGCCAAAACTCTCCTCTGGGGTGGGTTGTCATTGTTGTTGTCTGCTCCACCTGGTGGATTGGTTGAATGTTCCTCCATCTCTTGGAACTCTTCGTCTGATTCCTCTTCTCCAACAATGTTTTTCCCTCTTTCAGCTCTTCTTAACCTCCTGAGAGTTCTTTCGTCTTGTTCATGAAAATTGGGTGTGGTTCTTCTTGTACCTGACATACAAGCAGAGCATGAGAAATGCACAAAACCAGTGACACTTCAATCTACTGCTAGATTGAAGTGTTAGTTAGTTTAAGCAAAAAATCAAACAGTTAGTGGGTTAATCAAAATTAAAGAAAAAATGCTTGATCTAGATCACCACCTCACTTAATCATTGTCAATCTAATCAATCCCTGGCAACGGCGCCAAAAACTTGATGAGTATTTTGGTGGAAAAATGAATTTCTCCCAAAACACACAAATCTAACCGGCAAGTGTACCGGGTCGCATCAAGTAATAAAAACTCACGGGAGTGAGGTCGATCCCACAGTGATTGAAGGATTGAGCAATTTTAGCTTAGTGGTTAATTTAGTCAAGCGAATCAAGATTTGGTTGAGTGTTTTGTGATTTGCAGAAATTAAATTGCATGGAATTAAAGAGAACAGGAAATAAATTGCTGAATCTTAAAGAACAAGAAATTAAATGGCAGAAACTTAGAATGCAAGAAATATAAATTGCGGAATCTTAAAGTGCAAGAAATGTAAATGACTTGAATTGTAAAGGGGATTGGGACTTGGAATTGCAGAAATTAAACAAGGAAAAGTAACTTGCATCAAACAAAAGAGTAAAAGAAGGTGTGGGTTGAATCGGATCTTGAAGCAGTAAAGTAAATAAACATTAAAAGCAAGAAACAAAATGTAAATTGGGAATTCAGATCTCAGGACCCAGAGACTAGAAAACCAAGTCTATATCTCAATGCCTTCCTAGATCCAACAAGAACTATTGCAAAGGAAATTGTAAATTGCAAGGAAAGTAGATGAGAATCAAGTAACAGAAACTGAAATTCAATTGCAGTAAATAAACAGAGAGATCCAAGGATGAGATTGAAACAGAATTTCTTCAATTCTCCAACCCATGATCCAAGACAATTGTAATTGAAATTGAAAGCAATAAAACTAAGAGGAAGAGAAGTGAATTCTCCTTCCCCCAGACTGAGAAATTAAAGATCACTCAACATCCAAAACTCTCCGAAAACTATTATGAAAATTCAAAAGAAAAGCTCTCCGAAGAACTTGAATTATATCCTATTTATACACTTTCTTCAAAAGATCTTCAAGCCTTGAGTTGGGCCTTTGCTCTTGGTGGAATTGGGTTGAAAGAGGCCTTGGTTGATTGCTCTTGAAGTTTGGAGAAGAACCAAAGTGAACCAATTGAACCGGGTTGGAGTTTTGCAAAAGTTGGACCAAAAGTTGGAGCAAAAGTTATGGTCTAACTTTTGGTCCAACTTTTCATATCAGCCAACATAACTTGCTGATACTCACGTTGGTGCAAAAGTTAGGGGTCTAACTTTTGCACCAACGTTGGCCTTCCTTGGTGCACTTGAGACGCTAACGTTAGCCCAAAAGTTAGGGGATAACGTTGGCGCAAACTTTTGCTCCTCCCCTTGTAGTTTTCATGTGCCAACGTTAGCCTCAAAGTTAGGGGCTAACGTTGGCGCAAACTTTTGGTGCCCAGGGAGTGTTTTTCTCATGCCAACGTTAGCCTCAAAGTTAGGGGCTAACGTTGGCGCAAACTTTTGGTGCCCAGGGAGTGATTTTCAAGTGCCAACGTTAGCCTCAAAGTTAGGGGCTAATGTTGGCCCAAACTTTTGGTACCCAGGGAGTGATTTTCAAGTTCCAACGTTAGCCCAAAAGTTAGGGGCTAACGTTGGGGCTAACTTTTCATCCAAAAGTTTGTGCAAAAGTTTGAGGCTAACTTTAGGTCCAGCTTTTTGCTTCCTGGTTCAATTTCACTTATTCCATTGTCTTCTCTTTACTCCTAGCTATTCCTTCTTGCTTCAACCTTTCTCCAAGCTTTCTTCACCTATCATTAATCAACCAAACACATCAAAGCTATGCTTAAAATCATGAGATATTCATTCTTTCATAATATGTGACAATTATAGTATAAAACCTCATGAAATAGCATGAATTTATACATGGTTGATTAAATCAAAGGAAGCATGAAAATCTACCTAATTGACTTGCTTATGGCTCAAGAAAGTGCATAATTCTAATGAAAACAAAAGAAAAAGACTAGTTAAAATAGGCTAAGATGACTTGTCATTAGTCATCCTTCAAGCTCCAAATTCATCAAGGTCAATGGACATCGCTTAAAGCTGTATCATGATAAGAAGATGAAGAACACCAAGGAGCTAGAGATCTTCCTCTTGAAAGATCCACCAACAGCAGAAGACTGAGCTTGTGGACCGTCCAACTTAAGGACGTAAAAGTAAAGTGCTAGGTGGGAGATAACCCACCATGGTATGATTGTACCTTTTTATTCCTAGTGTCATTTTCTTTTGTTTTTCATAAGTAGTCATTCATAATTTCTGTATATTCATCTGCAATCTGCATTTTGCATTCTGCATAAAAAAATGGCACCCGACGCGGAAGCGTCTCTGACGCGTACGCATCACATGTGAGTGTGTGAACTAAAGGAATGGAACAGAGAGTTACGCGGGAGTAGGGCTGGAAGCGTGCCTTAGGCACAAGCAAGACCACGCGTATGCGTCCATCATGCGTACGCATCGCTTGTGATTTTGGCCCCTCACGCGTACGCGTCCATCACACGTACGCGTGACCCTGCTAATCGGCATAAATGGGTGTATGGCCAGAGAGTCATGATGGTGTGGGGCTAGAACTGTGCTAGGAGCACAACCTCCATCACACGTACGAGTCCCTGACGCGTACGCGTTGTTTTCCCATCCAGGCCATCCACGCGTGCGAGTCCCTGACGCGCACACATCATATGCATTTTTTACTCTCATGCGTATCAAACAGAGAGTTGTGCACGTGCGGGGTTGCCTTCGCGCCAATTGCGCAACCCATGTCACGTGTACGCGTCGCATGTGACGCACAATTTATCCAATTCTGCGCCTGATTTCAAATTTCCTCTCCCCCAATCCTAATTATTTCTTCCTCCTTTCTTTTTTCTTCTTTATTCTTTCTTACTTTTGATGACAAGTCATCTTATGCTAGATTCACAAGCATTATTCATTTGTTTCATTAGGTTTTATGCACTTTTTTGCACAATAAGTGATTGGAGTAGAATTTCATGTTGCCTTAATTCAATTAAACATTGTTGATTTTTGTATAAAATCATGAGATTTATGCACAATTTAGTTGATTATTATAGATGATGTAAAACCTTGTGGTTTTTGGTTAGACTTTAATGGCATGTTTAATTGATAACAGGTGAAGAAACAATAAAGAAGAAACAAAAAGAAAAACAACGTGCAGGAGAACACTGCGTTCACTCAATGAACGCCACGTCCACATGGACGCGGACGCGTACCAGACGCCAGTGCACGGAAAAGCAATTTTGGAGATCCACGCGCATGCACAGATGGCGCACCCGCGTACATCGTGGATCAGTGTTCACCAACACTGAACGCTATGTTCATTTTGAGTGAATGCCTGCGATACTTTCAGAGTGGGAACCTGAAAAAGGGAATCGATGCGCACGCATACAATCTACGCCCGCGCCGATGGAGTAAAAGTGGTGATGGACACAGACGCGTACAAGACGCTGGAGCACAGAATTGAGTTGTTGCTATACATGCGCAAGCGCACAAGGCACGCACGCGTGCATAGCATTCATGGCACGAATGGAGTGTTCAGTTGATGAACGCTGCTCAAGGGCACGCTCGCGCACAGTTTACGCCCGCGTCGGTGGGGGAAAAGCGCAAGGGACGCGCTCGCGCACAGGACGTGCCCGCATCGGTGAAAGAACGCAGTGTTCAACTTGAGAACGCTACGTTCACCTGAAGCTGCAATAAATGGCGATTTTAATCCACTTCATGCAAGACCAAAAAGCCCACTACATGTGCTGAAGGCCTGAAATAGAAAGTGTATATATAGATAGGAATTTAATTTCAAAAAGGGGGCTCTCCTTTAGTTTTGAGTTTTTAGAATTTTAGAATTTTAGAGATCAGATCTGAATTTTGCTTTCTGTTTTCACATTCTCTCTTCTGCAATCTTTTATTTTTTGTTTTAGATCCTGAACTTAGATTGAAGAATTCTACTGAATTTCTTTATCTGAGGACTTAGATTTTAATTTTTCTTTCATGGTTCTATGAATTTGAGATCTGATCACAGTTTACTTTCTAATTTTCTTTCTTCTGCTATTTCTTCATTTCTGTTTTGAGAGCCATTGGATTTAAGTTTCTGTTTTATCTTTCTTTTGCAATTGTCAATTTCTCTTGTAAGATTCTAGAACTAGTTTACATTTTCATTCTGTTTCAACTCTTCTGTTTTGATTTCTGTTTGGTACTAAATTCCTGATTGCTTTACTCTTTAAATTTCTTCTTCTGAGCATTCTTTAGTTTACTACAATTTAACTTTTCAGTTTTGCTGTGATTCCCAATACCTAAATCCCTTTACTATTCATGCAATTTAAGTTTCCCAGCAGTTTAGATTCAGCAATTTATATTACTTGCACTTTAAGTTTCAGATATTTACTTTTCTTGCAGTTTAAGTTTCAACTCCTTTGATTTCTTGCACTTTAAGTTTCTACAATTTTACTTCTTCTACACTTTAATTTTATGCCAATTTACCTTATGCATTTTAGTTTTCTGTAATTTCACTTCTGCTGATTAAAATTTACTCAAATCGTCAAATATTCGCTTAACTAAATTCATCACCATACTAAAGTTGCTCAATCCATCAATCCCTGTGGGATCGACCTCACTCTTGTGAGTAATTACTACATAATGTGACCTGGTACACTTGCCAGCAAGTTTGTGTGGAATCGTTCTTCCCTCATCAAGTTTTTGGCGCCGTTGCTAGGGATTGATATAGATTGACAATGATTAAGTAAGGTCATAATCTAGATTAAGCATTTTATTTTTATTTTTACTAAGCACACTAACTGTTTGAGTTTTTTGTTTAAGCTAACTTTAACCTCACTCTAGTAGTAGAGTGAGTTACTTTTGGTTTCTGGTTTCGTGTATGTTTCTTGTTGTTTTGGTTGCATGCCAGGAGGAAGAACAGGTGAATCTACTTCTTTTGATCCTAAATTAGAAAGAACACTCTCACGGTTGAGAAGAGAAGCAAGAGGGAAGGGAGTTGTTAAAGAAGAAGTATTGGAAGAAGAAGTCTAAGAAATGGAAGGGAATGTCTCTAAACCAATAGAAGAGGTGGCTAATAACAATGGTCAGCCTCAAAGGAGAGTTCTAGCCTCCTACAACTTCTCTAATCCAAAGCACTGTGGGAGCAGCATACTTACTCCAAATGTCAATGCAAACAACTTTAAATTGAAGCCTCAACTCATCACTTTGGTGCAGAATGATTGTTCTTTTGGAGGAGGCTCCTTGGAAGATCCAAACCAGCACCTATCTACCTTTCTAAGGATATGTGACACAGTGAAGACCAATGGTGTGCATCCAGATATTTATAAGTTGCTGCTATTCCCATTCTCATTAAGGGACAAAGCTGCTCAATGGTTGGAGGCATTTCCAAGAGAAAGCATCAACAGCTGGGAGGATCTAATAAACAAGTTCCTAGCCAAGTTCTATCATCCCCAAAGGATCATCAGACTGAAGACAGAGGTCCAAACATTCACTCAGATGGATGGAGAGTCATTCTATGATGCCTGGGAGAGATACAAAGCTTTAATCAGGAAATGTCCACCAGAGATATTCAATGAATGGGATAAACTTCAAAATTTCTATGAAGGATTCAGCAGGAGGATCATTACAACTCATGAAGACAGCTGAGCAAGCTTAGAACCTCATAGACACTGTGACAAACAACTAATACTTCTATGGTCATCAAAGACAATGCCAACCAGCTCAAAGGAAGGGTGTATTGGAGCTGGAAGGTGTGGATACCATTTTAGCTCAAAACAAGGTGATGCATCAACAGATCCAACAACAAATGGAGATGATGGCCAAGAGGATTGATGGTCTTCAAGTTGTAGCAGTGAACACTCCAAGTTAACCACCAGCTGGGTGGGGGAAAAATGAGGAAATCTATGAAGAACAGCAGTAAGAGGAAGTCAATTATATGCATAACCAATGTGCTAATCAGAATGAATTCCATGGAGATACTGACGTTAGAGATTTTTGCCAGTAAAGAATTTTATAAAAATAGTCGCGTTGTAGATATAGTCTCTAAACCAACAGAAATCCCTTCGTACAAACGTTTTGGTTGTCACAAGTAACAAACCCCTTTAAAATTGTTAACCGAAGTATTCAAACCTCGGGTCGTCTTCCCAAGGAACTGCAGGGAAGTATGTTCTTATTACTGGTTATGGAGATTGTAGATTTGGGGTTTCAAGAATGTGGAACAAATATGACAAATAATTTAAATGACAATTAAAAATAAATAAATAACTGTAAAATAAACTTTTGGCAAGGTATGAGAAATTGGAAGTCCAGACTTAGTTATCCTTATCAAAAACAATGAAAGTTGAATCTTAATTCCACTCAGTTAACCTTTACTAAAGCAAAGGAAAGTCAAGGGACTAATTAGTTTGATCTTCGAATCCTATTTATTTCCTAAGAAAGGGTTGGGATTATTGAAGTTCAGTTTAATTAGCAAAGATAACAGTTATCAATTATGTTGAGATAAGATAACTCCTGAGTTACTGCTTTCTTAACCAAGACCAAAAGAGGAAAAAGTAAAATTGCTGGAATAAAAATGTCTTCAGATTGCAAGCAATGGTGACATAAATAAAAGAGAGCAATAATAAACTGGAATACCTCAAATAACATTAATTCAAAAGAGTAACCTGTAACATGGAAGAATTCATAAAATTGTAAGAGTAAATAAAAAGGAATGTTGAACCTGATAAACAGAGATAATCCTAAAAGCGAATAAAATCCTAAATCTAAATCCTAATCCTAAAGAGAGAGGAGAGAATCTCCCTCTCAAACTAAATCTAAATCATGAGAAATAACTAAATTGGCGAGCTCTCTTTGAATGGATGCATTCCCACACTTTATAACCTCTGGTCTATGCCTTCTGGACTTGGATTTGGGCCAAAAAGGGCTTCAGAAATCGCTGGGAGCGTTTTCTGCAATTTTTGGTGCGTGGCCTCTGTCACGCGTTCGCATGGATCACGCGGTCGCGTCATTCGGAGCTTTTATTGTCATGCGGTCGCGTCAGTCATGCGGCCGCGTCATATGTGTTTTGCTTAAGGCGCGCGGTCGCATCAGTCATGCGGCCGCGTCACTACTTCTTCGCGCTTGGCATGCGGTCGCGTCGTCCATGCGATCGCGTGGATGCTAGTTTCTTCAAGGACTTCGTTTTGTGCTTTCCTTCCATTTTTGTATGTTTCCTTTTCCATCCTTTAAGTCATTCCTGCCTTAGAAGATCTGAAACTACTCAACACACTAATCATGGCATCGAATGGAAATAAAGGTAATTAAAATAATTAATTTTAAAGCATAGGAAACATGTTTTTCACATACATCACATAATAAGGAAGGGAAAGTAAAACCATGCAATTAATATGAATAGGTGGGTGAAGGATTGAATAAATCACTCAAATTAAGCACAAAATATATCATAAAATATGGGTTTATCAACCTCCCCACACTTAAATAATAGCATGTCCTTATGCTAAATCCAAGGCAAAAAGTAAGGTTAGAGTGGTGGAATGTCATGCAATGCAATCTACCTAGATGAATGATGTATCATGCAATTCTATATTTTATTCACTTGTATATAAAGCTTGCATGTAGTTAAATTAATTCACATTCTCAAGGAGTCATGTATATATATAGCCAAACCTTAGCTAGTGATAAGGTGCCTTTACAATTGAGATGGGAGAGAAAAACATTTTAAAAACTTGCAAGACAATTAATAATTTAAACAGAGATAAATGTCGATGAGCTATTGAACCCTCACTGGATTTTGTGTTTACTCTCTAATCACTCCGTGTTTATTGGGTTAATCACTCTATTCTTCTTTTTATTCTTACTTTCTATAACTTTGTTCTTCATCTAACCAATCAACAATCATAGAATATAGTCATACCAAAAATCATGAGGTCTTAAGTAAGGTTGTAATGGGGCCAAGGTAAAGGTAAGGGTATATGTATAAGGCTAAGTGAGCTAATAAGTGAATCCTTAATTAGACTAAGATCTCACCTAACATACATTTTTTCTAAATCAAAGCTTCTTTACCTATTTTCCATATTTTCTCACTTTTGATGTTACATGCTCATATCTCAATATTTATTTTTATCCCATGTGCATTGCTTTATTTCATAATTGGGGAATTCTTTTTGTGTCCCCTTTATTCATAACATTTTTTTTAATGCACATGGTAATTCAATTATAATTGATTTTACATGAGCATGCTTCCCAAAACTTTTTATTTGAGTTATTTTATTCTTTTCAACTTTTCTACCTTTTATTTTTTTTTATTATCCATGTTCCCAATAGGTTTTCCCACATTTAAACTATACAAAATTTTCTATCTTAAGCTAACCAAGGATTCAACTTGGGATTTTATTTTGTTTTTCTACTTAAGGCTAGTAATGTGGCTAATAGAATAAAAGGGGATTTAAAGGCTCAAGGGGGCTAACAAGGGTGATGTAAAAGGTAGGCTATTTTGGGATTAAGTGAGCTAAAATCAAATAATGGCCTCAATCACTCTCTTGGTATGTATCTACATTCTATAATCGGACATATAGATTAAAACAAAGTAAAGAACACCAGAATATAAAAGAAGGGCGGAACACACAGGAATAAAAATTATGGTTTGAATGTAACCATACAATTAAGCTCAAAACTCACAAGCTATGTGTTCTCTAGCTCAAAAATCATTTATCACTTATGTATGTCATGCAGGTTTAGTTAAAAATTCCCATTATTCTCAATGTAAAACTTATATTGAATGGATTTAAAGTTCTAGTGTTTCTCCTTGATGAAGTGTTGTTAACTAACATGTAATGCTATATATACAAGGTGTGGGTTGTTTTGATTCTGTTAAAGTCTCTAGTTTACTTCCTTTTTCTTTTCAATCTATTCTGAGTTATCTTATGCTAAAAAGGGTAAACTATACTAATCAATCCACAATTTCTATAACTAATAAGTTAGAATTACAACTAAACTAAGTGGCTAAAATATGAACTAAAAATGCAAAATGCAAAAATAGAGTAAAAATACATGAAAGTAGCAATGTATAAGTACTCAGAAAATAAAAATAAAAATAAGGAGAAAAATACAGAAAAATATCCAAAATAAAAGAAAAAGAGTCTGTAGTGGTTCACCAAAATAATACGCCAGAGATGGCGACCTCCCCACACTTAAAATGTAGCATCGTCCCCGATGCTCACTCAAGCAGGGTGTGAAGGAGTGTCATCACTGGAAGGGTGGGTAGCTGGGGTCTCTGTGGTGGTGATCTGAGGGTCTGACTGCTGTGGAGGAGGTGCTGACTAAAGGGGGATCTCAGGGTCTACAGCCTGAATCTGGGGCGGAGCCTCCTGATGGTGTGCTGCCTGCTGGGTGCCTGCCTGCTCTGCCTCCTGCTGTAGGTGGGTCTCTGCCTCGGGCGCATCTGCCTCCTCCTCAGATGCCTCGGATGGTCTGTCGGGCTCGGAGGGATGTCGCCAGATCGTATCATCAGCTTCAGGTGCTCATAGCGTCGCTTGTTGCGACGCTCTATCTGGTCAAGCCGTCGAAACAGGCGGTGCACCAGATGATAGATGGGCTCTGGGGCAGGTGGTGGTGCAGTGGTGGTGGTAGGTGTAGCTGTAGAGGAAGAGGGGCCGGCAGATGGTGTGGCAATGTCACCAGGAGCAGTGAGAACTAGAGGTCTGTAGCCCAAGGCCAGAAAGTTCCTACTGTGCGGGATGATCTTCTTGTATTCTGTAGTAGGTGGCCTCTCATCAGTATCCTCCCAAGGCATGTCAGCTCGACGGCCTAGCTATGTGATCAAGTATGGAAAGGGAAGAGTGCCTAAGACGTGGACCCTGGCCATGTAGAACCGGATAAAGCATGGCAGGTACAGGCCCTTACCCTCCATCACACACCATAAGAGGGTGATCATAGCGGCAGGTATATCAGTCTCGTGAGTACTCGGCATAATGAAGTTGCTAAGTTTCTGATGCCACAGCCGAGCCTCATCATTCAAGTATGCTCACTTGATTCCCTTGGGCATGGTGGTGTTCTGACCCATAATCCAAGGAACGGTCGGGTCAAGGGCTATCCGGGCCTTGACTGCATCCTAATCAAACTTTAGAAAATGCATGTCTTCCTCAGCTTTCTGATAACCATCTGGCTGATCAGATTTAGGCAGAAGCTTCAGAACCTCTTCTATTGCCTCTTCAGTAACCAGAATCTGCTTTCCTCTGAGGTTCACGGCATCTAGGGAGGTCTTGAAGTAATTGCAGTAGAATTCTCTAACCCAAGATGCATTGACCTCAGTCAGGGGTCTCTCCAGGAAGAACCAGCCTCTATGTTTGATCTGATCAAAGGTGTATTGCTGGAGTTCTCCTGGGATCTTCAAGGTCCTTTCCAGGTATAGGTTCCTGGAGTTTGCGAATACCGGATACTTCAGCTCATAGTATCGGTTTGCAAACTTTACTGGGTCATTAGGAGGGAGCAGCTGGTTGGCCTTCTCCTGCGGGGTGAAGTTTTTCTCCCGCCAGGAGGCATCATGCATGAGATCTATGATAGACATAGATGATTCTCCTCTTTTACGTTTGCCAGTGGTAGCCTTTCCTTTTCCCTTTCTCTGGGAATCCGACATCCTAAAAAATAGAAAACCAGGATATAATAAAAATAGGAAAACGAATAGGCAAATAGTCAAAAGAAACACAAAGTGGCAAAGGAGAATTAGAATGACGTAAATGAGTTAAGTAAATGTGCATTAAGGATTGTATAGGAGTTAAAAGTTCGAAAGGAAAAATTTACAATCCAAAATGTAATAGAAGGCATGTTAAGTAGGAAAAAGTATTAGTATGCCATGGTTAGAGGGTTAAAAGAAAGTGAAAAACCAGAAAAAAGATTTTAAAAGGTTAGTTTGGTTAGAATTAATTAAAAAAAAAGTTCAGGAAATTAGAATTATTGAGTTAATGAAAAATGGGTTAAGGTAAGTGGCATAAGGATAAATTTCTAAGTAACAAGCATTCATAATTAGAAGCGATAGGTAACTCATAACCAAACCAGGAAAACCAGTTGATGATGATTCAAATAGATATAGAAATAGCGAAAATTGGAATCAAACATCAAAAATGCAATGTATGAACCAGGAAATCAAAGAGAATAAGAATGCGTGCCCGACATTCATAAATGGGTTTGGGTAAAGCAGAGGAAAGCAGATTTCAAAATACCAAAACCAAAACATGAATGAAAATAGTTTACAGAAATTTGGGCAGCATTCCGGCTAAAATTGGATTGTCCCGAAAAATAAACAACAATCAAATAGTTCATATGAATTAAAATTAAAGCTTGCAATTACATATAAGGAATATAAACATGAAAATTCAGTGTAAAGAGCAGCATGAAACAAGAAATCACAGCATATGAACATTACAAACATCACAGCAACAGCAGAATTGCAAATTCGATAAAACAGAAACATAAATAGTGCAAGTAAACAGGCCTAAATCCACTAACCACATCCTAGGCTACCTAACAACCTAAGATCCACTACAACATGCATATCTAACTAGCCTAAACATGAACATAAACAGAAATTAATGAAATAACGACTAAGCATAGAAGGGTGGCGTTCGTCGGAACCTGGTAGGCCGAGTAAGGAGAGTGGGCAGAAAGGTGGTGATGCCAGGGCATTTTGGCCAGTTTCACTGACCTTTTCTTTACTGTTTTTAGGGTAGTTTCATGCATTTCCTTAGGAAATAAGCTAGTTTTGGGTAGATATACACTTACATCTTGATTCAAGCATACATTGTGCACTTTACATGATTTCATGAGGATTTTGCATGAATTTAAGGACAAATTGGATGTTGCATTTCCCATGAATTGGACTAGAACTTTGATTCACTTTATTGCTTGATTTCAGGACAAGGGAAGCAAAGAAGAACTACATTAGTGGCTACCTTAGTTACACTAACGTTAACACTAACGTGGAATGGGAGTAACTTGCAAAGTTAATGAGAAAAGTGATTGCCAATAACGCTCTCGAAGCCATCATTGCCAACGTTAAGAGTCATGTTAACTAAGTTAACGTGAATTCTAACGTGGAAGTAAAGAAATGAAGCCAACGTTAGTGACACTTAACATTATCACTAATGTTGGATCAAGATCATGAGTGGCCACGTTAGAGTCCAGGTTAACTTAGTTAACGTGGCCTCTAACGTTAAGAAGAAAGGGGGGAAGCCAACGTTAGTGACACTCAACATTGTCACTAACGTTGGCCAAAGCACATTAAGCCACGTTAACTCCAACGTTAACCTAGTTAACGTGGAAGCTAACGTGAAGAAACAAAGTGGTCGACAACGTTAGTGACACCCAACATTGTCACTAACGTTGGAAGCACACAAGCCCCCAATACGCCACGTTGACTCCCACGTTAACCTAGTTAACGTGGAAGCTAACGTGAAGAAGGAAGGTGATCGCCAACGTTAGTGATACCCAACATTATCACTAACGTTGGAAGGAGCCACACATGCCACCATGAGCCACGTTAACTCCGACGTTAACTTAGTTAACGTGGATAAGGGAATGATGAGCCAACGTTAGTGACACTCAACTTTGTCACTAACGTTGGAAATGGCTAGCAAGGCCACGTTAGAAGCCACGTTAATCTAGTTAACGTGGACTCTAACGTGGAAAATAGGGGCAATTTGGAACGTTAGTGACAATGGTAAGTGTCACTAACGTTCTCGAAGGAAGGCAAGCCTACGTTAAAAGAGCCACGTTAACTAAGTTAATGTGGACTCTAACATAGGGAAGGGGGAGGCTTCTCAACGTTATTGGGAAAGTTGAGTCCCAATAACGTGTGCGAAGGACATAGTGGAAACGTTAGTGACAACGTTTGTGCCACTAACGTTGAGGTTAACGTGGCTTTTAACTTTGGTGAGGAACGTTAGTGAAAAAGGTGATTGTCACTAACGTTCTCGAACCCATATTTTCACTGAACGTTAACACCACTAACTTCCTGAGCCAAGGTCCCTACCCACTTTATACTTTCTCTCTGCAAGTAAAAGCTAAGCCCAATGAAGAAGAGAACTGCTTCAAACTCAAGATCCAAAGGCCCAAGACTTGAAGAATCAACTAGAAGAACAGAAGAGTAGTATATATAGGAGTAGCTTTGAATTATTTAAGGAGAATAGAGGGAGCCTCTTGGCATAGAACTACTCTCTGTATTTTTACTTTCTCTGCACTTCTAGTTTTCATCATGTATTCTCCATCTTTGTTTTCATTTTCTAGAGCTATGAACAACTAAACCCCTTTCATTGGGTTAGGGAGCTCTGTTGTAATTTGATGGATCAATATTAGTTTTCATTATTCTTCTTCTATCTTTTCTCTTGATTTTACTTGAAAGCTTTCGATCTTCATCCAATTGGGTAGTTATCTTGGAAAAGAAGCTATTCATACTTGGATCTCTTCTGAACCTTGAAAGAGGAATGAAGAGATCAAGCTAGAAATGCTTTCTCATGCTGGACCAAATTGGGTTTGGATGGATATGTGACTATAATCATCTCAACACTTGATTTGGGAAATGCATGTGGTATAATCAGTGACCATACTTCATCTCTTCTCGTGAGCAATTGACCAAGGAATTGGCTATTGATCAAGATTTGAGAGATTGAATTACAAGAAATTGTAATCCAATCACTTAAGATTGCCAAGGAGATCAATGAGTGCATTGATTGAGGAAGAGATGAAAATCATATTGATCCGGAGAATACAACATCTCCTAAGCCCAATGAACTCCCCATTTCTGATCTTACCCATTCTCTTTAATTTTTGTCATTTACATTTATGAGCAAATCCCCCATTCCCATTTAAGATTGTGCTATTTACTTTTTTCTATTTACTTTTCCGCCATTTAATTTTCTGCAATTCTCAACTCAATTTCTGATTCGCTCAACTAGAACATTCCTCTAATTAAAGTTGCTTGATCAATCAATCCTTGTGGGATTCGACCTCACTCTATTGTGAGTTTTTACTTGACGACAAATTCAGTACACTTGCCGAAGGAAATTTGTTATGAGACAAGTTTTTCGTGCATCAGGTGGCTGGGGGTGGTGGTAACAGAGGCTGGTGCAGTGGCTGGCGGTGGTGGCACGGCTGTTAGGGCAGGGGGGAAGAAGGGTTGGCTAATGGGGTAGGGGGTAAGAGGGGAAGGGAGGGGGTAGGTGTGTGTCTGGCGGATGGGGGTGGCGCGACTGGGACGGGCGGCGGCGGTGGGTTGTGGTTGCGAAGGGGGTAGTGGCAGAAAGGAGGGGAAGGAGGAGAAAGAAGAAAAAAGAAGGGAGAGGAGGAAGGGGGGTCGGTGGCGGCGGCGTCTGGGGGTGGCAGTGATGGTGGCTGGATGGTGGTGGTTGGATTGGAGGGGAAGAGAGGAAGGAGAGGGTTTCAGGGGGGTGGCACAACTGATAGGGTTCGCGTGGTTGGGGGGTTATAAATTTGAATCCACGCGGCCGCATGGGGCACGCGGTCGTGTGGCTGGAGCGAAATGGGGGGTGACGCGATCGCGTGGAGGGTAAAAAGAGTGAATGACGCGATCGCCTGGGGCATGCGATCGCGTCACTGGGATTTGTGCGAAACGCACGAATCCAGCGTCATTTCTGTGCAACTCTCTGTCTTCTTCTGGGGTGTTCTGTAATCCATGCGACGCGATCGCGTCGCTCACACGGTCGCATGGTGTTGGCATTGTGCAAGTGACGCGATCGCGTGGGCCATTTGTGCGAAACGCACAATTGCTGCACGATTCCAGCCTAACTTTCTGGATGTTGGATCCTTACGCCGATCTCCAGGTCACGCGGCCGCACAGATGACGCGGTCGCGTGGGTAGTGTTTTTCGCAATATGATGCGATCGCATGAGTGATGCGGTCACGTCGCGCACCCTTTTTTTTTATGCAGTATGCAGAATGCAATGATTAATATGAATGCGATGCAAAATTCCAGGTTCAATATTATAAAATAAAATAAAACTTTAAAACAAACAAAATGAAATAGAAATAGAAAAAATGAACGATCATACCATGGTGGGTTGTCTCCCACCTAGCACTTTTAGTTAAAGTCCTTAAGTTGGACATTGGAGGGGCTTCCTGTTATGGCGGCTTATGTTTAAATTCATCCAAAAATCTCCACCAATGCTTGGAATGCCAATAGCCTCCGGGGTCCCAAACTAGGCATGTAAAGCTCCTGAGCAGCTTCAAACAAATTTTTAGGCTCCTGTAATGACGAATGTAGGAATAGATTCCAGGATCCCAAACTTTGCTTTTAAATCCGCCTCCGTCTTGATCTATATTTTTCCATTCAGGCGGTTTAGAAAGTAGATTCTCACCATGGTGACCAAATGTTTTCCGAGATCCATTCAATTGAACATAATACCAATCCGTGCACTTCAAGTTGAAGCATGGAACCTTTTTTATCCTTGTGCACCAGCTCTGAGCACGAGCCATTTTCCTCTTACTCTTAAAGCCGCAGAGAGCTCTAAGCTGGCCATCTGTTTCAAGCAAACCGTATTCAAGTGAAAAAGTAACGTTAAAGATTAAGGATTGTACCCACTTGAAGCTTGTATTGGGTGGTAATGGCCTTGGGGAAGGTGTTTCCGGTGGTTTTGTAAGTTCTACTCCCTTGTGCTCTTCTGTGAATTCCTCCACTTCTTTGCAAGATTCTTCAAATGCATCTGTGTCCTGGTCAAAGTCTTCTGTGTCTTCCTCATCACTTAAGTCATAGATTGGAGGTTGAGAGAAATCTACCTCTGCATCATCTTCGTATTCATTTAGGGAAGATTCTTCGATCTCAGAGAATTCACTTGTGGATGCGAGTTCATTACTAAGAGAGCTTGACTTGTGACTATCATCATCAAGGGAATTTGTGTCCTGGGTTATTCCGTCTAGTTCTTCATAAACGACCTGCCTTGGGGATTGTGTATTGTCCTCCTTAGCATCAACTGTAACGTCCTTGACGGAGTTTTCCTCAGCTCTGAATTCCTATGGAGGTTCAGCGTCTCCTAGATCTTCAACCAACTCTTCTTCTTGCATAATGACAGCTTCTTCTACTTGTTCTAGTACGAATTCATTCTCTGTCTTGTCCATTGGAGTTTCTAGTATTTCTTTCATGCTACGTTCGTCGTTAGATTGTACACATGGGGCTGTGGTTGGTCCTTGATTGTTCGAACGTCTAGAAGCTAATTGAATTACTGCTTGCTCCAGTTGTCGAATAGTTGTTTGAAGTTTATTTACTGTTTCCTTGAGGCGAACCTCTAATTCTCGGGGTGATGGATTTGGACATGAAACATGGGGAAGTGGTGGTGCTTGGGAGTGATTGGATTGGTACTGGGGTAAATAGGGATCATGTGGTGGCGAATGGTGAAGAAAAGCTTGTGAGTGTGGTGGTTCGAGGTTATGTTGAGAAGATGGTCTATAGGCACGGGGTTGGGCTTGTTGGTAGTTACAAGGTTGTCCACCATATCTATCAGCTGGGTATGCATTGTAGAATGGTCGTTGCCCATTATATCTTGGAGGGTGTTGTTGCCTAAAGGGTTGATTAGATCCTCTTCGCTCCATCCATCCTTGATTGGTCTGACCTTGATACATATTCCTGCTGTAACTTCTATTTCCTTCAACAAAGTTAGAACCAAACTCAAAGCGAGAAGGGTGAGAGTTCATAGTAGCAAGTAAAATTAAAAAGGAAAAACAGAAATAAATAAACAAGTAAAAGAAAAATATTTACAATAACCAATAATAAGGCACACGTTAGCAGTTCCCCTGCAATGTCGCCATTTTGACGTTAGAGATTTTTGCCAGTAAAGAATTTTATAAAAACAGTCGCGTTGTAGATATAGTCTCTAAACCAACAGAAATCCCTTCGTACAAACGTTTTGGTTGTCACAAGTAACAAACCCCTTTAAAATTGTTAACCAAAGTATTCAAACCTCGGGTCGTCTTCTCAAGAAACTGCAGGGAAGTATGTTCTTATTACTGGTTATGGAGATTGTAGATTTGGGGTTTCAAGAATGAGGAACAAATATGACAAATAATTTAAATGGCAATTAAAAATAAATAAATAACTGTAAAATAAACTTTTGGCAAGTTATGAGAAATTGGAAGTCCAGACTTAGTTATCCTTATCAAAAACAATGAAAGTTGAATCTTAATTCCACTCAGTTAACCTTTACTAAAGCAAAGGAAAGTCAAGGGACTAATTAGTTTGATCTTCGAATCCTATTTATTTCCTAAGAAAGGGTTGGGATTATTGAAGTTCAGTTCAATTAGCAAAGATAATAGTTATCAATTATGTTGAGATAAGATAACTCCTGAGTTACTGCTTTCTTAACCAAGACCAAAAGAGGAAAAAGTAAAATTGCTAGAATAAAAATGTCTTCAGATTGCAAGCAATGGTGACATAAATAAAAGAGAGCAATAATAAACTGGAATACCTCAAATAACATTAATTCAAAAGAGTAATCTGTAACATGGAAGAATTCATAAAATTGCAAGAGTAAATAAAAAGGAATGTTGAACCTGATAAACAGAGATAATCCTGAAAGCGAATAAAATCCTAAATCTAAATCCTAATCCTAAAGAGAGAGGAGAGAATCTCCCTCTCAAACTAAATCTAAATCATGAGAAGTAACTAAATTGGCGAGCTCTCTTTGAATGGATGCATTCCCACACTTTATAACCTCTGCTCTATGCCTTCTGGACTTGGATTTGGGCCAAAAAGGGCTTCAAAAATCGCTGGGAGCGTTTTCTGCAATTTCTGGTGCGTGGCCTCTGTCACGCGTTCGCGTGGGTCACGCGGTCGTGTCATTCGGAGCTTTTGTTGTCATGCGGTTGCGTCAGTCATGCGGCCGCGTCATATGTGTTTTGCTTAAGGCGCGCGGTCGCGTCAGTCATGCGGCCGCATCGCTGCTTCTTCGCGCTTGGCATGCGGTCGCGTCATCCATGCGATCGCGTGGATGCTAGTTTCTTCAAGGACTCCGTTTTGTGCTTTCCTTCCATTTTTGTATGTTTTCTTTTCCATCCTTTAAGTCATTCCTGCCTTAGAAGATCTGAAACTACTCAACACACTAATCACGACATCGAATGGAAATAAAGGTAATTAAAATAATTAATTTTAAAGCATAGGAAACATGTTTTTCACATACATCACATAATAAGGAAGGGAAAGTAAAACTATGCAATTAATATGAATAGGTGGGTGAAGGATTGAATAAATCACTCAAATTAAGAACAAAATATATCATAAAATATGGGTTTATCAGATACCTACAACTCATCCTGGACGAACCACCCCAATTTGAGGTGGGGAGACAATCACGATCAAAACCAACAGCATTGGCAGAGAAACTCAAACCAAAACAACTCCAGAAACACAAATCATCAAAACCATCCAAACACTAATCAAAACCAATATAGAAAACCACAAAACAATCAACCTCAACATCCCATAATCAACCCAACAACCCATCCACTAACCAAAATAACTATCATCCACCCTCAACATCCCATAATCAACCACAACCACCCCAAGAATCTCAAAGAATCTCCAACTTGGAGATGATGATGGAATAAATGATCAAGCATCAAGAATTGGCCAACAAAAACCATGAAGCTTCACTAAGGAACTTGGAAAGGCAAATTGGACAATTGTCCAAGCAAACAGCTGCTGAGAGAGCACCCAATGTACTGCCAAGTGATACCATTCCCAACCCCAAGGAAGAATGTAAAGCAATTCAACTAAGGAGTGGAAGGACATTGGAGAGCAATAAAGAAGCCACCAAGAAGCCAACAGAGGATGATAAGGCCAACAACAAGGAAGAAGTCACAATTAATGAAAAGAACCAGGAAGAACTCAAGAGAAAGGATGGGGAATCTCAACCTTCAAAGAAGGGAAAGGAAGTCATGGAGGAGCAATCACAGGAACAGAGGAAAATGGTAAAGACTCACACCCCTCCTCTGCCATATCCTCAAAGATTTCAGAAGGATATTAAGGACTAATAGTTCCCAAAGTTTTTAGAAGTTTTTAAGAAACTGGAGATCAACATTCCACTTGCTGAAGCTTTAGAGCAGATGCCTCTATATGCTAAGTTTCTCAAAGAGCTCATCAACAAGAAGAGGAGCTGGAACAAAAAAGAAATGGTGATTTTGACACAAGAATGCAGTGCAGTGATCCAAGAAGGCATCCCACCAAACTCAAAGACCCTGGGAGCTTCTTCTTGCCTTGTACCATTGGTAACATAATCACTGACAAGGCACTGTGTGAGTTGGGATCCAGTATCAACCTGATGCCTATGTCTATGATGAGAAGGTTATGTATAGAAGAAGTGAAGCCTACACAGATGTCATTAAAGCTAGTGGATAGATCTCTGGTAATTTCTAAGGGGGTGATTGAAAATCCCTGGGTCAAAGTAGGAAAATTCATATTTCCAGCAGACTTTGTAATCTTGGACTTAGGTGAAGAGGGAAATGACTCTATTATACTGGGAAGACCTTTCCTGGCCACAGCAAAGGCCATCATTGATGTAGAACAGGGAGAAATGACTTTGAGGGTAAATGATGAGAAGATCACTCTAAATGTCTTCCAGGAACTATAGCATACTATTGAAGAGACAAGCTACATGAGGGTTGAAGAAGAATACTTACATTGGAAGGAAAAAGCCAAGTAGGCACTCATCAACTCACCTGTAAGGCAAGAAATGGACAGTGGAGAAGAAAAAAGCGGGTAAAGAACATGTGAAGGCTAAGATGAAAATGCAGGAAGAGATTGAAGAGTTGATCACAGACCCTGACATAAAGCCTGCTGTAAGGACAGAAGAGCCACCAAAAAAGGGAATGAAGAGCAAGAAAAGGAGTTCAAAAGGTGGAGAAACAAAAGAATCCCAACTGAGGGGTTCTCTAAAGGAGATAAAGTGCAACTAATATACCAACAGTTGGAGATAGGCCCACAAACTGATGATTACTATATCGTCAATAAGATACTCTTACTGGAGCATATAGAGATTGATCATCATGGCACAGGAAGAAGGCTCACAGTGAGAGGGGACAAGCCGAGGCATCATAATCATCAGCCACCCTAACAAGGGACCAATGTCAAGCTAGTGACAATAAAAGAGCGCTCCATGGGAGGCAGCCCATGATTTAATATTCTTGTTTTTGTTCTAATTTCAATAATTAATGGTTCTTCTAGCATAAATTTGAGCTCTCATGAGTAGATTTGATAATTGCACACATCATTTTGAAGCATATGTTTGACTCCTAAGTTTGGTGTGCCTAAAGGCACTTTAAATAGCTTTTCAAGCATGCTGATCATGTAACCATCCTAGGATGTATACTCATTCATTCTATTGAAGTATATAGCCAAACATTAAGTTTGGTGTCTACATATGCTATGAATTTTAAGAAAATCACTTTTGCTCAAAGGCTTAAATTCATAAATAGATAAACCATGTATTGCATCATTTTATAAGTTTATTGCACTAAGGTAGAAAATAAAATGTTCCTTATAATGAATATACTAATTATGATAGACATTAATTAGATTTCACATGAAGCACTTAGCAGAAAACAAGTTTGGTGTTCACAAAAAATTTTGCCCAATTCCTAAGGGACATAGTTGGTTTTTCATAAACAA
This sequence comes from Arachis hypogaea, assembly GCF_003086295.3. Classification (NCBI taxonomy): domain Eukaryota; kingdom Viridiplantae; phylum Streptophyta; class Magnoliopsida; order Fabales; family Fabaceae; genus Arachis; species Arachis hypogaea. The sequence continues at coordinate 92,493,482 of NC_092046.1, read as the reverse complement.
GGAACATATAGTAAATTTTGTTTTTCTTTATTGCTTTTCACTTGATAACTACCACCGTGCTACATCCAAATTTTTAGCTCACTATTGCTTTGATTGAAATGGATAGGTATGAAGAAAAATGAAGAAAGGACAAGACCATGCATGCTCGGTTACTACAAGAGTAAACAGCATGTCACATGTGCTCGAAAATTGATCATTAGGAAGCAAAAATCTGCAAGACTCGTCGCCTAGGAGACCGAACCCATGTGCTCAATGAAGAGGTAATTTTTGTCCTTACTCCATTCCACATGCACATTGTTCATTCCCTTGCCTTCAACCACATCTTTACCTTTCATTTCACCACCAATCTATTGTTGTGTTTCAATGATTCATGCCCTTGCTATGAAAATTGGCTAGCAATACCTCCTGAGCCACACATATTTGCTTGATTCATATAACTCCTTCATACAATTTACATCCTATTTTCTTCCCTTTATCACACAATACCTACTTCTCCTTCCTTTCATCCTAGATCGTGCTTCAACCAAAGAATCCTTACCCTTATTCTCTCCCCTACTCAAATGGCTTCATCAAGCTCCAGAACAAGGAAAGGAAAGGAACCAGCTGTAGCCGAACCACCAACTTATGATACCAATAGATTAAGTCCCAATTCCATGAATCACAGTATCATGGGTGGATGGAGGAGAAGAAAATAATTCCAGAAGTCAGATTCAGAATGAAGGATGGTGAGTATCCTATCATGAGGAAAATCATTGAGAAGAGAAGATGGAAACTCCTCTGTGAACCCCTCATAGATGCAAGCGCAACTATGATACGGGAGTTCTATGCTAATGCAGTACGACAAAGAAAAACTGAACTTCCCTACAGAAGTTATGTGAGGCGGTGGAAGTGGACTTCAGCCCAGCTACAATCATGTGGGTCTTACAAATAAGAATGATACCTTTCAGAGAACCCAGTTTTGATGAGAAAACAAATGGTAAAAATGATCCTGATGAGCTCATAAATGACATATGTCTGGAGGGTAGAGATTGATGAGATATTTTGGAGGAAAAATAAATCTCTCCGAAAACACACAAATCCAACCGGCAAGTGTACCGGGTCGTATCAAGTAATAAAAACTCACGGGAGTGAGGTCGATCCCACAGGGATTGAAGGATTGAGCAATTTTAGTTTAGTGGTTGATTTAGTCAAGCGAATCAAGATTTGGTTGATGATTGTGTGACTTGCAGAATGTAATTTGCATTGAAGTAAAGAGAACAAGAAATAAATTGCTGAAACTTAAAGAACAAGAAATTAAATGGCAGAAACTTAAAGTGCAAGAAATGTAAATTGCGGAATCTTAAAGTGCAAGGAATATAAATTGCTTGAAATGTAAAGGGAATAGGGGAATGGATTTGCAGAATTTAAACAAGGAAAAACTAAATTGCATCAAACAGAAGAGGGAAAGGGAATTGGGATTGAACCGGATCTTGAAGCAGTAAAGTAAATGAATCAGAAAAAGCAATAAACAGGGAATTGAAATGAGAAATTCAGATCTCAGGACCCAGAGACTAGAAAACCAAGTCTAGATCTCAATGCCTTCCTAGATCCAACAAGAACAATTGCAAGGGAATTGTAAATTGCAAAGAGAATAGATGAAGAGTAATGAACCGGAAATGAAATTCAATTAACAGTAAAAAAAACAGAGAGATCCAAGATTGAGATTGAAACAGAATTTCTTCAATTCTCCAATCCAAGATCCAAGACAAATGTAAAATGAAATTGAAAGCAATGGAAACAAAGAAATTAAAGTTCAAAAGCTCTCCGAAAACTATTATGAAAATTCCAAAAGGAAAGCTCTCCTAATAACTTGAATTCTATCCTATTTATACACTCTCAAAAATGATCTTCAAGCCTTGAGTTGGGCCTTTGTTCTTGATGGAATTGGGTTGAAAGAGGCCTTGGTTGATTGCTCTTGAAGTTTGAAGAAGAACCAAAGTGAACCAATTGAACCGGGTTTGAGGTTAGCCAAAGTTGGACCTAAAGTTTGAGCCAAAGTTAGGGGTCTAACTTTGGCCCCAACTTTTCATAGCAGCAAGCCAAATCCTTCTGGTATGGACGTTGGTGCCAACGTTAGGGGTCTAACTTTGACCCTAACGTTGGCAATGCTTTGTGCTAGTGGCGCCAACGTTAGCCTCCAAGTTAGGGGGCTAACGTTGGCGCAAACGTTGGCCCTTCCCCCTTTGTAATTTATGTGCCAACGTTAGCCTCCAAGTTAGGGGGCTAACGTTGGCGCAAACGTTGGTGCCCAGGGGAGAAACTCTCAAGTTCTAACGTTAGCCTCCAAGTTAGGGGGCTAACGTTGGAGCTAACTTTTGCCTCTTCCTTGAATGTTCATGTGCCAACGTTAGCCCCCAAGTTAGGGGTCTAACGTTGGCGCAAACGTTGGTGCCCAGGGAAGAAGTTTCTCTTGCCAATGTTAGCCTCCAAGTTAGGGGGCTAACGTTGGCTCAAACGTGGGGAGCCCAGGGAGTAATCTTCATGCCTAACGTTAGCCTCCAAGTTAGGGGGCTAACGTTGGGGCTAACTTCATGCCTCCTGGTTCAATTTCACTTATTCCATTGTCCTCTCTTCACTTCTAGCCATTCCTCTTTGCTTCAACCTTTCTTCAAGCTTTTTTCACCTATCATTAATCAACCAAACTTATCAAAGCTATGCTCAAAATCATGAGATATTCATTCTTTCATAATATGCAACAAATATAGCATAAAACCTCATGAAATGGCATAAATTCATATATGGTTGGTTCAATCAAGGGAAACATGAAAATCTACTCAATTAGCTTGCTTGTAGCTCAAGAAAGTGCATAATTCTAATGAAAACTAAAGAAAAAGACTAGCTAAAATAGGCTAGGATGACTTGTCATCACAACACCAAACTTAAAGCTTGCTTGTCCCCAAGCAAGAAATGAATTATTAAGAAGAAAGAATGAAATGGAAGAGGAAGTTCATGCTAGCAGAGTGTTATTGATAGTTCATGGGGTTTTATGTGGATATGCAAATACTCACTTCTTATTGATTTCTAGGCCTAGAAAGTCTCCTTCAAGCTTCAAGTGACATACTGCTATGACCTCTCATTATTCCTTTATCCTTGGCTATTACTTTATTCAAAAGCTTTATTTGAGTGTCATGTGTAGCAAGTTCATTTTATTTTCTTTATACTTGACACATTATTCACCATAGACACTTGGCTCACATTCCTTCTTAAAACATTGATGCCCAGCACCTCTTTGGGTTACTAAATGCCTTGTAGTTAGGTTGCTCTTGATAGTGGACTTTCAGCTGATGATCCCGGGTTAGTTAACCCAAGTCACCAAGTGTTGAGGCACTCCTAAGAGCTTACTAATCCAAGCAGATCCTAGTACAAAGACATCACAGGCATATATTTTAAGGTTCAAGCTATTGGTGTCCAGCTTTGTTTCTTTTTGTTTTTCTTTTGTTTTGCCACTTTTTGGCTCTCTTTGTTCTTTCCTTCTTTTTGTTTTTCTTTCTAACCAAGGAATTTAATTCAATTGAGATTCCTAGACAGTAAGCCACTCTTTACTTAGAAGGGGATATCCTAGCTCTTTATTCACTAAAAGTGAGCTATTATACAATCACACACATACCACCACTTACTTTTATTCCACTTCTAACTAACAGAGACCATTTCACTTCACATTCAAACTGTTCTTTTATTGAATTTAAAGATGCAGGGGACAATACATACTTCTTGTCAAGTGAAAATAAACACACAAGCACACACATAAACTAGCCTATTTATTTTAAAAGAAACAAACATAATGCAAAGACTTTTAAATGACTACTTAAAAATGCAAAGACAGATTAGAACAGATAGAATGCATGTTGTGATGAACAAGGAGCAAGTCCACCTTTCATTTGTCATGCCTTTTCTTTCTCCTTTCATACACTTGGCTGCTAGTGTTCCCACCATCCTTGTTTAGTGGTTGTTGATCTTGCCAAAAGCCAGCCTTATTCATAGCCTCCTCTACTCTATCTTCAAGTCTCATAGCCCTGTTTACTTCTACCTCACTTCTCATTTTGAAAAATTCATCAAAAGTTGGGAATGCCGGATCCATGTTGTGCATATGTTCTCCAATATAGTTTAGTTTGATTTGGCTATTGACATTATAATCGGCTTGCACTTCATACCTTGCTTCTTGGAGTGTTGTGAACTCCTTGAATGCCTTCAAACTTTCAGCTTGCATTTGTTCCAACTTCCCAAAAGATTCATGAGATTGAAAGGCATGTTCTTCTTGCATCGCAAGAAATCTTGACTCGAATTCATTTTGTTTGTTGATTATTCTTAGCTCTCTTTCTTCTTGTGCTTGTTGGTTTTGCATGTACAGAGAATGGTATTCCTCTTGCCTCTCTTGGATTCTCGTGTACTGTTGAGACAATCTCCCTATTGCTTCTTGCATTTGAGTCATATCCATATTGCCATGTGGGAAAAAGTGTGGCTGCTCCTCCTCCTCTTGTGGCTCTTCTTCTATGTGTGGCTCATCTTCTTCCATTTGCTCTTCTCTTTCCCTTCCTCCATGTGGCCTTCGGCCTTGATGTTCTTCAAGGGGCATCATCATCCGTTCAATGGTTATGGGCATGCCCTGGCTTAACCACATTGGATTCTCCTCTTCCAATGGAGCTTTAGCCTTTGCACACAACTTCCAAATGGTGCTCGGATAGTACAACCAAGATCCGGCAGAATTCTTTTCAGCTATCTTTTGAATGTCTCTTGCAAGGATTTCATGAACTCTTATCTCTCCACCCACCATGATACAATGCAGCATTAAGGCTCTCTCCCTGTTAACTTCTGAGGTGTTCACTGTCCCCAAAATTGACCTTTTCATCAACTCATACCATACTTTAGCTTCCGGAGTGAGATTACATCTCTTCAGGAACTTGTATCTGTTCTTGTTATCTCCTTCCCATTCTGAGTTCTCAAAACAAATGTCTCTTGCAATCTCCTCATAATCCTGCTCCTCACTCAATCTTTGTTGGTATCCCGGTTCATCAAAGCGGACTGATTTTAGTTTCAAGACTTTTTTGATTGCATCCGGGCTAAAATCTACTTCCACCCCACGCACATAGCTCTTGTACGTTGGGGGTTCACGCATGTCAATCCTTGGGACATTTTCATAGAACTCTCTTATGATATTGGTATTAATTCGGGTGGCCGGTGATATAAGTTCCTCCCATCTCCTCTTCCGGATTTTGTTCTTCATTTCTTGACATCCATCATCCGGCAACATGAATGGAATTTCAGGATAGATCTTTTTCTCGTTCATCCATTGAATTTGCATTTGATGAGACCAAGACTTGAACCTCCATTGGTCATATTCATGTGTTTCTTCCTCCACTATTGGATCTTTTCCTTTTCATCATTTGGTTCTTGAGGAGGATGCCATGATCACTTGGTTGGTTGAGAGGGAATGTGAAGAATGTTGGAGAGTTTGATGTGTGTTTGGAGGAAAAAGGGATTAGGACCGAACTTGTTATGACAAGAAATTATGAAGAGAAGTTTAAGTGGTTGGAGTTTAAAGTAGAAGAAAGGTTGCACAAGGCTTGTTATGTTGAGGAGTGATTCGGTTATGTGCATGGCTTGAAGGTGGTATGCTTTTAAATGAGCAATGAAGGGCTAGGATGCAATTAGACACTATGGGGATCAAGGGTGTGCATGTATGGATGAATGAAGACAAAATTTGCTCCTTCCCTTGCCTTTGCCGTGATCATTCTCAAGGAGTGGCAGATTTCTTACTTGAAGCATGTGATAGGATTTTGTCCTTATGCTATGCTTTCCTTTGTCTTGTCTTTTTCATTGAAGATTCTTTGACCTCCTAGTCATCACAACAAGACAACATACATTAGTCTTATCCAACCGTAGCAATATTGTTCTTTTTAGTAAAAATATGTGAACCATCAATTCTTATCTCATGTGAACCGTGACACTTCCTTTGGAGGACACCAAACTTGATGTTTGGTAATGTATAAAGAAAATGAGTTTCTTCCTCCAATTAGTGAAGTTTAAATGTTCATAAGAATTGTTTTCATCATACTTTCTTTTTCTCTTTTTTTTTCATGAAGGATTAATTGTATCCTTGAATCGGTGCATCAAGGTTTGATGAACACCAAACTTGTTTCTTGTCAAAGGGTACATCACAATTAATGCCTTCATTACCGAATAAGAATTTTTCTATTTATAAGGTTTTGGAAAATAACACATGTATGATTATTGATGCATGAATTTCAAATTTTCATGAAGCTATGTGGACACCAAACTTAGTGTTCGGCCATATGCTCTATCAAAATATTTTAAGCATGTGAAACAAAATCCTTTGTAATATTGGTTGAGTGTGCTTGAAGACACACTAAACTTAGCATATGTTTCAAAATAATGCATACAATAAATGGACGTGTTCATGAAAAGAGAAAAGAATTCATGCATCAAGTGATCATAACTTATTGAATTTAAAATGACATGAATCTTAAATCATGGGTTGCCTCCCATGGAGCGCTCTTTTATTGTCACTAGCTTGACATTGAGGGTTTCTTTTATGGTGGTTGGTGCTTGTAGGGCCTCAATTTGTCTCCCCTGACTGTGATCCTCTTCTTTGTTCTCTGGTGTTCAATTTCAGCATGTTCTAATGATAGTATGTTGCTGACAGTGTAGTAATCCTCGGTTTGTTGATTTGCCCCCAGCTGTTGATATATCAGTTGCACTTTGTCACCTTTAGAAAGCCCCTCTGTTGGAATCTTTCTATTCTTCCAGCCCCTTTTTGCTTTGTTTCTGCGCTTCATCTTTCCTTTTGTTGATCTTTCTTTTCTGGCTGTAGACTTTCCTTGGGGACCTCTCTTCTCAGTGGCCAATACTCTAACATCCTCTTGGGCTTTTTCATCAGTCTGCACAGTCCTTAGCATTGGGATGTTGCTGTGACTTTCCTGGTCACTCTTCATACAGTCTTTCTTCTCCTTGCTAAATTGTGCCTCTGGTAATACCTTCAGAGTGATGCTTTGGTCATGCATCCTGAGAGTTAATTCCCCTTCCTCTACATCTATGATAGCTCTAGCAGTGGCCAAGAATGGCCTTCCTAGTATAACAGAGTCACCATCATCATTATTTGATTCTAGAACCACAAAATCAGCAGGGTATATAAAACTGTCCACCTTGACCAAAAGATTTTCAATTACACCCCTGGGATATACCATTGACTTGTCTACCAGCTCCAGAGACATTTGTGTTGGTTTGACCTCCTCTATATGCAGCTTTTTCACCAAGGAGGATGACATTAAGTTAATACTTGCTCCGAGATCACACATTGCTTTAGTGATTGTCAATTTCCCAATGGTGCAAGGCAACAGGAAGCTTCCTGGGTCCTCAAGCTTGGGAGGAAGCCCCTTTTGAATCAAGGCCCTGCATTCCTCAGCAATCATTATGGTTTCTTTCTCATCCCAGCTTCTTTTCTTGTTGATAAGATCCTTCAGAAACTTGGAATATAGAGGCATTTGCTCAAGTGCTTCAGCCAAGGGAATATTGATTTCCAGCTTCTTAAAAATCTCAAGGAATTTGTGAAAATGCTGGTCTTTAATCTCTTTGTTGAACCTCTGAGGGTAAGGCAGTGGAGGTGTGATGCTTTTTCCCATTTGCTGCTGCCCCTGAGCTACTTCCTTTGAGCTATGTGGCTGGTTGTTCTTCTCTTTGAGTTTTTCAGTGTCTTTGTTTGGCATCACATCTTGCTCCTTATCCTCATCTGCCTTTGTTTGATTCTCATCCTCTGTTGGTTCTTTGATGTTCTCTGCTTGCTTCCTTGTAGTGTCATTGTTGCTTATCAATGTTCTCCCACTCCTCAATTGTATTGCCTTGCATTCCTCCTTGGGATTTGGAATTGTGTCACTGGGCAGTGCGTTTGAAGGTCTCTCAACAGATACTTGCTTGGAGAGTTGCCCCATCTGTCTCTCTAGGCTCTTTATAGAGGCTTCCTGATTCTTGGCTACCATTTCTTGGTGTTTCAACATTTTGTCTATCATGGCTTCCAAGTGAGTGATTCTTTGGGCTTCAGGTGATACTTGAGGTGGGTTATGAGATGTGGGTGGTGGATGGTAGGCATTTTGGTTGGTGGGTTGGTTATTAGATTGGTATTGGTTGAGGTTGGGGTAGTTGTTTTGAGGTTTTCTGTAGGGGTTTTGGTTAGTTTGCTGCTGGTTGTGATTTTGGTTGCTTCTTGGGTTGTGTTGGTTTGGGTTCCTCTGCCATGGTTGTTGGTTTTGGGTATGGTTATCTCCCCATCTGAGGTTTGGGTGGTTTTTCCAGGATGGATTGTATGTATCACCATACACTTCATTTGGTCCTTGGTTGTGCATATACTGTACTTGCTCTTGTTGTTGTTCTTCTTGAGTTTCTTCACTTTGTCCCCATGTGGTTGATGGTTGGCTGGTGTTAACTGCTGCAACTTGGAGACTATCAATCCTCTTGGCCATTTGCTCAAATTGTTGTTGAATTTGCTGCTGCATCATCTTGTTTTGAGCTAGGATTGAATCCACTCCTTCTAGCTCCATTACTCCTCTCCTATGTGATGGTTGGCAGTTTTTTTGATGAGCAAAGAAATATTGGTTGTTGGCCACCATGTCCACAAGATTCTGAGCTTCCTCAGCAGTTTTCATCAGTTGTAGTGAACCTCCAGCAGAATGATCTAATGCCTCCTGAGATTTCAATGTCAGGCCTTCATAGAAATTTTGCAGCACGTCCCATTCATTGAACATCTCTGGAGGACACTTTCTGATTAAGGCTTTGTACCTCTCCCATGCTTCATACAAGGATTCGGCATCTAATTGTGTGAATGTCTGCACCTCGGTTTTCAGCCTGATGACTCTTTGGGGTGGATAGAATTTGGCTAGAAATTTAGTCACCAAGTCATCCCAACTAGTGATACTTCCTTGGGGAAAAGTTTCAAGCCATTGTGCAGCCTTATCCCTTAATGAGAACGGGAACAGCAGAAGCTTGTAGGTTTCAGGATTCACGCCATTGGATTTGACAGTGTCACAGATCCTTAAGAAGGTAGATAGATGTTGATTTGGATCCTCCAATGGTCCTCCCCCAAATGAGCAATTGTTCTGGACCAATGTAATGAGTTGTGGCTTCAGTTCAAAGTTATTTGCATTGACATTAGGGGTGAGAATGCTACTTCCACAATGTCTAGCATTTGCAAAGGTATAGGAAGCCAATACTCTCCTCTGTTGTGGTTGATTATTGACTCCTTCTCCTGGATTAGATGTATCTCCTTCCATCTCGTGGAATTCTTCGTCTTATTCCTCTTCTCCAACAATACTTTTCCCTCTTTCAGCTCTTCTTAACCTCCTGAGAGTTCTTTCGTCTTGTTCATGAAAATTGGGTATGGCTCTTCTTGTACCTGACATACAAGCAGAACATAAGAGCACACAAACCAGTTACACTTCAATCTACTGCTAGAATGAAGTTTTAGTTAGCTTAAGCAAAAATTCAAACAGTTAGTGGGTTAGTCAAAATTAAAGAAAAAGTGCTTGATCTAGATTACCACCTCACTTAATCATTGTCAATCTAATCAATCCCCGGCAACGGTGCCAAAAACTTGATGAGATATTTTGGAGGAAAAATAAATCTCTCCCAAAACACACAAATCCAACCGGCAAGTGTACCGGGTCGTATCAAGTAATAAAAACTCACGGGAGTGAGGTCGATCCCACAGGGATTGAAGGATTGAGCAATTTTAGTTTAGTGGTTGATTTAGTCAAGCGAATCAAGATTTGGTTGATGATTGTGTGACTTGCAGAATGTAATTTGCATTGAAGTAAAGAGAACAAGAAATAAATTGCTGAAACTTAAAGAACAAGAAATTAAATGGCAGAAACTTAAAGTGCAAGAAATGTAAATTGCGGAATCTTAAAGTGCAAGGAATATAAATTGCTTGAAATTTAAAGCGAATAGGGGAATGGATTTGCAGAATTTAAACAAGGAAAAACTAAATGCATCAAACAGAAGAGGGAAAGGGAATTGGGATTGAACCGGATCTTGAAGCAGTAAAGTAAATGAATCAGAAAAAGCAATAAACAGGGAATTGAAATGAGAAATTCAGATCTCAGGACCCAGAGACTAGAAAACCAAGTCTAGATCTCAATGCCTTCCTAGATCCAACAAGAACAATTGCAAGGGAATTGTAAATTGCAAAGAGAATAGATGAAGAGTAATGAACCGGAAATGAAATTCAATTAACAGTAAAGAAAACAGAGAGATCCAAGATTGAGATTGAAACAGAATTTCTTCAATTCTCCAATCCAAGATCCAAGACAAATGTAAAATGAAATTGAAAGCAATGGAAACAAAGAAATTAAAGTTCAAAAGCTCTCCGAAAACTATTATGAAAATTCCAAAAGGAAAGCTCTCCTAATAACTTGAATTCTATCCTATTTATACACTCTCAAAAATGATCTTCAAGCCTTGAGTTGGGCCTTTGTTTTTGATGGAATTGGGTTGAAAGAGGCCTTGGTTGATTGCTCTTGAAGTTTGAAGAAGAACCAAAGTGAACCAATTGAACCGGGTTTGAGGTTAGCCAAAGTTGGACCTAAAGTTTGAGCCAAAGTTAGGGGTCTAACTTTGGCCCCAACTTTTCATAGCAGCAAGCCAAATCCTTCTGGTATGGACGTTGGTGCCAACGTTAGGGGTCTAACTTTGACCCTAACGTTGGCAATGCTTTGTGCTAGTGGCGCCAACGTTAGCCTCCAAGTTAGGGGGCTAACGTTGGCGCAAACGTTGGCCCTTCCCCCTTTGTAATTTATGTGCCAACGTTAGCCTCCAAGTTAGGGGGCTAACGTTGGCGCAAACGTTGGTGCCCAGGGGAGAAACTCTCAAGTTCCAACGTTAGCCTCCAAGTTAGGGGGCTAACGTTGGAGCTAACTTTTGCCTCTTCCTTGAATGTTCATGTGCCAACGTTAGCCCCCAAGTTAGGGGTCTAACGTTGGCGCAAACGTTGGTGCCCAGGGAAGAAGTTTCTCTTGCCAACGTTAGCCTCCAAGTTAGGGGGCTAACGTTGGCTCAAACGTGGGGAGCCCAGGGAGTAATCTTCATGCCTAACGTTAGCCTCCAAGTTAGGGGGCTAACGTTGGGGCTAACTTCATGCCTCCTGGTTCAATTTCACTTATTCCATTGTCCTCTCTTCACTTCTAGCCATTCCTCTTTGCTTCAACCTTTCTCCAAGCTTTCTTCACCTATCATTAATCAACCAAACTTATCAAAGCTATGCTCAAAATCATGAGATATTCATTCTTTCATAATATGCAACAAATATAGCATAAAACCTCATGAAATGGCATAAATTCATATATGGTTGGTTCAATCAAGGGAAACATGAAAATCTACTCAATTAGTTTGCTTGTAGCTCAAGAAAGTGCATAATTCTAATGAAAACTAAAGAAAAAGACTAGCTAAAATAGGCTAGGATGACTTGTCATCAGAGATCGGGTAAGAGATTCAAATGGGGAGCCATGTCACTTAAAGAGGATGGACCTCTCGCCTGAGGCTAGGGGCTGGTACGGGATAGTGAGGAGATCAATCCTCCCCACTGGAAACCCCTCAGAAGTCACAATAAGAAGGGCAATTATGGTACACTGTATACTAAAAGGAGGAGAAATAAATGTCCCTCAACTTATTACAGACAACATCCAAGAGATGTCCGAAAGCAACAGCAAGTTAGCTAGGCTTGGCCACCCAAGTACCATATTGTGTTTATGCAATAGAGCAGGGGTGCTTTTTGAAGATTCAAACACAGATTGGGTGCAGGATGGAAGGGCACTCACCAGGCAAAGACTAGAAGGTGCCATTGGTGAATAGAGTGAGAGAAGATCCCAAGGAAGAAGAAGGAAGCCACAAATAGAAGAAGAACAAGCCTCTAAACCACAAATGGAGGGAGAACAAGCTTCTGGTGCAATGGACCTGAGCCAAATGCAAAGAGCCATTGAAGAAATGTCTCAACAATACATGAGAGCACAGGAGTAGCAACAGGAGTAATACTTGAGGCAACAAAAGTAGTATTTGAAGGATCGAGAGCAACAGGAGAATTGGCAGTGGCAGATGATGGAGAAGCAAGAAAACTTTCAGCTCAAGATGTTGGATCAACAAAGAGTGTTTCAAGCAAGAACTCTTGCGGGGCAAAGGGAACAATCAGTAAACTTTCAAGAATCATTTAATAGATTATCCCTACGACAAGACAAATATAGGGAGTACACCCAAAATCTCTATCAATGGAAGAACATATATCATACAATTGGAGAGCATAGGAACTTGGACAGAATGGAGTATGATATAGAAATTCAAGCAAAGTTGGACTATGTAGTCCATAGCATGCCAGCATTGAACCAACAAATCAAGCCATTTGAGCAATTCCAAGAATTGGTAGACCATCAAAGAGCACAAGCCAATAAAAATATAGCACACATGCAACAAGGATTGAAGGATGCTGGGCTCTACGGTCAGATAGACCATATTTGGGATCGAAGATGCCCTATTGAAGAACCCCTAGAAACAAGCAAGATGTAACGACCTAATTTCTAGTACGTCACGATCATACTAGAAACTGAGCGCTACCAACTTGTCTACCTAATTATTATCTATTATTTATTATATGAGCCTGATTCGTTGTTAAAAGCGTAGTTATTTTACGAGGTACTTTTTTTTCTGAAAATGTTTGGATTAACAAACAGTATCATTCATAATCAATTCACAACTGATAATATATAAAACAATTATAAATAACCACACATAAATACATCACAAGCAGTTGACAATATTCGGTGATCCAACTTTTATTAGAGTATAGACTTTTAGTTAGAACACCCCTAGACATAGCTAGATAATAACTATATACATATATATACATACAACATCCCAGGTCCTGACCTGTTCAAGAAGTCCCTAAGATGGCGCCCAGGCTAGCCTAGACTCTATACTCACCTAGTCCCTCTAAACTACTAAAGCGAGGGAAAGTATGTTCTAGGTCTTCAAAACTCAAGTCAGGTGGATCGTCATCAAAAGGTGGAAGGTCGTCTACTAATCCTCTGCACGATCATATGTCATCAAAGAGCATCTCTCAAGTACTTCATCGAGTGGCCACATAACAGCAACATCGTACGGAGGACTTAGGTTAAAGTTTGTAGATAAGCAGGGTGCAAACGTTGGCTGGCCTCACAGTATATACATATAAACAGGTAACAGAGTTCACTCTAGACTCAGAAGACTACCTAGAGCGGAATCCTCTTTGCAGAACAGTCATCAGCAAACTACGGAAGGGTACTCATGCTTCCATCTGAAGGGGGAAGGGAGAGAGAAGGGGTAAGAACTGGGGAGTTCTTAGTAGGGCCGGGGTTATTAGTTACGTTCATTAATTCTGTGTTGTTTAGCAGATAAATAGCAGAATACCGAGAAGCAGTAGACAGAAGAAACAGATAAATAGAGAAAATAGAGAAAACAAAAAGCAAAACACAAACAAAAGAATACAAGAAAACAAAACACAGACACAGAGAATAGAATGAAAACAAAGAAGGCATACATTCAAACAACAATCATAACAGAGGAAATGCGCAACCAAATATGATGCATGTCTAGCCCTAGTGCAAGTAATGAGCTCACGTGTCGGTTTACACCCTACATCCCGACATTACCTAGGAACTAGTCCTAGATATGGCTTTATCTCTGTAGGTGAACTTCAGCCTACAGAAACAGCACTCCCATAAGTGAACTTTGGCTTACAAGAATAGTTCAATCACAACATAAGTGAACTTCGGCTTACAGGTATCACAACTCTCTGTAGGTGAACTTCGGCCTACAGGAGCAACACCTTGAGATACACAATTGATATTCACTGTAGGTGAACTTCAGCCTACAGGAATAACAACTCACTATAGGTGAACTTGGGCCTACAAGACCTCTAGGGCTAATGGAAAAGCAGCAAATGAACATACAACAGAACATCATGCCACAAGGCTTAACTCTTTATTCTTATTCTCTTCTCCTCTATTCTCTTTGTTATATTACTCTTTTCTCATTGTCTCTTTACTCTGCTCTAATTTCTCTGTTTAACGTATGTATTTAAAGCTTATGTAAATTTCGGTATGAATAGTTAGTCTGTCCCAAGTATAGGTTCATTAAGTCTATACTGAAACAGTTTACCTTTTCATATAATAATACCTAACCCTAGTCGCAACTCAAGGACTAACTATGTTGTCCTAGTTCGTTCGCTATTCTCTGTCTGTTTTTCTGTCGTTAAAACTTTACAGACTTTTCTTTGGTTTTTATCTTTTCTTTATCTTTTTATCTTTCATTTATCTTTGCCTCACTAACATGTTCTTACCACTCCCTAAGTGTTTTATGAAGGTAATTATGAGATTCTCCGCTTAAAGTTGTCTTTCTAAAGCTTTTACAGAAAACTGCCTTTTTCGTATTATTTTATTATTTTTATTAAAATATTATTTTTAATTAAATATTATTATTTAATATTTTATTATTATTTATTATTTTATCATTAAATTTTCAAAAATTACTCCACTTTAACTTTTAACCTTTAAATATTCACTTTTTACCACCCGTAACTTTTAATATTTCTACTTTAACCACCTTAACTTTCAGAAATTACAAAATAACCCCTCAAACACCAAAATAATTACAACCTTACCCTTTTTAAGATATAAAAGGTGTTCTTCAATGTTCTTCATCACACTCAAAGTGTTCTTCATGTTCTTCGTAAATTCTTCAGATTCTTTCTCTGTTTTTACCCGTTTTTCAGTCTTTTCAGCAACCGATTTTTACCATAATTTATAATAAATTCTGATGCATGGAAAACTTGTCTCATAATCAATTTCCTTCGGCAAGTGTACCGAATTTGTCGTCAAGTAAAAACTCACAATAGAGTGAGGTCGAATCCCACAGGGATTGATTGATCAAGCAACTTTAGTTAGAGGAATGTTCTAGTTGAGCGAATCAGAATTTGGGTTGAGAATTGCAGAAAATTAAATGGCGGGAAAGTAAATAACAGAAAAGTAAATGCTAGAAATAAAGAGCTGAATGTAAATGACGGAAAGTAAATTGCAGAAGCTTAAATGGGAATGGGGTAATTGCTCATAAAAGTAAATGACAGAAATTAAAGAGAATGGGTAAGATCAGAAATGGAGAGTTCATTGGGCTCAGGAGATGTTGCATTGTCCGGATCAATTTCATTTTCATCTCTTCCTCAATCAATGCACTCATTGATCTCCATAGCAATCTTAAGTGATCGAATTAAAATTCCTTGTAATTCAATCTGTCAAATCTTGATCAATAGCCAATTCCTTGGTCAATTGCTCATGAGAAGAGATGAAGTATGGTCACTGATTATACCACATGCATTTCCCAAATCAACTATTGAGAGGATTATGGTCACATATCCATCCAAACCCAATTTGCTCCAGCATGAGAAAGCATTTCTAGCATGATCTCTTCATTCCTCTTTCAAGGTTCAGAAGAGATCCAAATTTGAATAGCTTCTTTTCCAAGATAACTACCCAATTGGATGAAGATCGAAAGCTTTCAAGTAAAATCAAGAGGAAAGATAGAAGAAGAATAATTAAAACTAGTATTGATCCATCAAATTACAACAGAGCTCCCTAACCCAATGAAAGGGGTTTAGTTGTTCATAGCTCTGGAAAATGAAAACAAAGATGGAGAATACATGATGAAACTAGAAGTGCAGAGAAAGTAAAATACAGAGAGTAGTTCTATGCCAAGAGGCTCCCTATAATTTCTGTAACATCCCGTCCAGCAAAATACCTTGCTTAAGTCAGGGTATTTCTACTAGAAAGAACATTACGTAACCTTTTCTAGTATTAACTACTTAATTATCAAGCCTTTGTATCGAGTTTGCGTTTCAGTTTTAAGAAAATGCCAGAAAATTGTTTTTTTTTTTTATTAAAGTCATAATTCAAACATTCACAAATAATAATAATCACATAAATATTATTGATAATAATTCTTATACAAAAGAGACCAAATAAAACTCAAATACAATATGCTAAACCTACCCCTCTATGTAAAATAAAATCTCAAAGGACAATAGCGAGGGGACTTTATGAAAGCAATTAAAACCATAAAGAAAGCCTACTGATCGCTCGCAGCTTCAAATTGCATCTTCAAACCTGTCGCTGAAAGGGTGGAAAATTTGGGGGGTGAGAACCAAACCACATGTTCTCAGTAGAGGTCGAGAATGCCGTGAAAGTAAAGAATAAAGCGCAAATATTTAACTGCATTCATAGACATCTAAAAGGAAACTAACTTTCTTTAAAAGCATTAGTTAATTACTCAATATCCTAAATTCATATTTTTCTTGTAAAAGTTTTAAAAGTTTCCTAAACTGTATGAATGACTAACCTGTCCCAGTCATAGGTTCATTAAGTCTATGCTGAACCAATTTGATTTTTCATTCCTTACTAGACCATAACATAAAAGAAGTTACCTACGCGGTATAAATGATCATCCTGCTCCAAGCACAGGTTCATTAAGTCTATGCTGAATCAGTCAGATACTTTATACAAAACTAGACCTCAAACGTACCAGTCACGGCCTTAGGCCCAAACAACTCAATCAACACCCAATTCACCACAATCCAGCCAATCAGTTACAAACACAAGTAATGAGGTTCAAACACAATCAAGAGCAATTACATCAAGTATAACAACTAGCAGTTAAACAGGATTATTCACTTAGGCAAACCAATTACAATATACACACCCAAACAATGTCACATAGATGCATATGATGCATGCCTGTCCTACTGGCCATGAGCTCACGCGTCGGTTATGTTGCCAAACCCGACTCGGATAAGCGGGATTAGACCACCATCCTTATCCGTAGGTTCCATAGACAAGCGGGAATTAAACCACCATCCTTGCCCGGAACACGCAAGTGGGATTAAACCACCGTCCTTGCCTCCACAGTAAGCGGGATTAAACCACCATCCTTACTGGGTACATAAAATAATACGCAAGCGGGATCACACCACCGTCCTTGCTGAACAATTTATCAATACGCGAGCGGGATAAAACCACCGTCCTCACTGCAGGCGGGACAAAACCACCATCCCTGCATAATGGTTTACGCACTGAGCAAGCGGGACTAGACCCACGCCCCTACCAACAATCTCATAAACCAAATATTCTTTTCTCAAAAGAAACATTGAAGTTATTATCATTAAATAAGTCTTAAATATTTATTTTGATCAAGTCCTTATATTTTTTTATAAAATTTGGACATAATCTCCTTTAAAAATAGGACTTATCCACCCTTACGGGTTTCTTCTTTCTCAACAATTCATCAGCCTCTTTCAGCATTTGCCACAGCAATATATTCTCAAAAACATTTGATAATAGAAAATCTATTTCTTAAATTCCATATCCAAAATAATTACCAACACAACTTGGCAGCCTGATTTCCATTTTGTTTTTAAAATATCAAATGAAATCAGAATTACGCAAACTTTAAATCCATGTGACCGTCTCGGATTAAACTTTCTATTAAATTAAAAATCATAATTTTTCGTTGTCTCTAGCTTCGGGAATATAAGCAAAACCGTGACTGTTCTGCAGTATTTTAAATCGAAAAGACAGCAGCACCATACAACATTTGAAATTTTATATAAAATCTAAATTAAATCCAAACACCTTCAAAATTAATGTGGTTAAACATAACTCATCCAAATTGCTTTCTAAATTGGTTCCAGGGTCATACCATTTTTAATGAAGGAGTTACGTAGCTTGGAAGTTAGGTAATTTTCTGCAGAATTCTGTTTTACAAATCATTGAACACAACCTCTTCCAAGTCCCATAACTCACTTATTAAAACATAGAAAATCCTGAAATTTAAATCACATATACTAAACATAATTAATTTTTACCTCCAATTGGTTGCATCTCAATATCTATCCAGGATCAAAAGTTATAAACTTCCAAAATTACTAATTTAAGGAAACAGAATCTGGCTTTTTCTGCATAATGCATCATCCTTCAAAAATTCATATCTTTAAAACTACAAGTCCAATTGTTCTGAAATTTTATGGCATTAAAATAATAGGAATAAAGTTTTATTTAAAATTAGTTCCATTTCAAATTTCAAACTGCAGAATATCCAATTGAGGAATCAAGTTGCTGCTGCGTTAAACATTCTGCAGAAAAACCAGTTTTGACATCCATGATTCAAAAATTCACCATAAATCATAAACTTAGTGAAAAAGTCTCAAATTCAGCAGTCCAGTTCCCTATATCCCCAAGCTCAATCCGGACTTAGTCCCATGCAATTCCGATAATCACAGAAATAGTTATAGTTTTTCAAAGTTTTTGGCTTCCTTTAAAAATAATGCAGAAAATCAAGTTTTACATTTTAACTTTGAAAAATCATTACTAGTTCTATAGTTAATTCAAACTTCTCAAAATTGAGTCCCAACAACAACTTTTATTATACTTTACTCAGCCTTTGCTCTTATATCATTTCGATTATCGTTGAATAACGGATTCACTTCCAAAGTCACCTTTTAATTTCAAAAATCAGTTTTTCAGCAATCTATTTAGTATTCAAAATCCAACCCTTCAAAACCCCTCAAAACCAATTCCAAATCAACCACCAACCAAGTTCATTAACATTACAATATACCAAATAACAACTCAACGGCAACAAATCCAACATAACCCATTAAAATTCAGAAATTCTCAATAATTAGTCATCAAGCAATTCCCAATCCACATAATCAATCAATATCACTAATCAACAATTCCAAATAACAATCTCAACCATTCCAATCACAATTTCAGCCACAATTCAATATTCACATAGTCAATCAATTACTCACAGATATTAAATCTATTTGCAGTTATTCAATAAACCTTGTAGGCATTCCTAAATTGAAATCGTTTTAAACCCCCTACCTCAATGTCAAAACTCGCAGAAATCAATAAACCCAGCAGCTCCATTGGCAGTTCTAACATCCATTCTGCTCTCTTAGCAGCTACCATTATGATTCTGGGCAGCTCCATTGATGGTGAAAGGTCTCAGCATCAGCCAAACAGCACGATAACGATTCAGAGTGGAGCCAGAGCATGGCCAGACCAACAATAACAGTTCCAGCAGCGGCGGTGGTGTCACGTCTCTTCCTCTCCCCTCTGTCCAACGGCGACGTTTGTGGCTCCACCAGTAGGGACAGCGGCAATCAAGGTTTCCGATGGTAGTGGCGTCGCAGCTCAAAATAGAACCCAAATAGAGCGACGGTAAGAATGGCGGCCATGGGTGACAGCGATGCGGGTTCCATCACCACGACTGTGAAGCGTGACAGTTGTGTCTTCCCTCACTCAACGATGCTCTCTCTCTGTCGGCCTCCCTCCATCCATTAGCTTCTTCCTTGGCGGACCAGAGCAGCAGAAACAAAGGAGCTACATCGTGCTTCTCTCTCGCGAGCTGGCAAGGACGACAGTGACACGGGCTTCGGTGACGGCTCCATCTTCAACAGCGGTGGCGACTGGCGCGACGATGGCTCCGGTGACGAGTTCGACGACAACGGCAAGAGGGTGTGCTTGGCGGATTAGAGACTTGAAATCGACGGCGCACAATGAGAGGAAGCTCGACGGGTCGGCGGCGGTGGCATCCCTCCTCGCCGGCGACTCCCTTCTCCCTCTCCTCTTCTTCTTCTTCCTCGCGGTGCTCAGCCTTTCTCTCCTCTCTCTGTGTTTTTTTTTTCGTAGGTTCTGTGTCTGTGTTTTGTCACGTTGAAAGTGATGAAAGGGGGGTGTGGGCTGCATTCAAAGGCTGGGGAAAGGGGAAAAATTAGGGTTAGGGTTTCTCAATTTGGGAAATTAGGGTTTCTGAGTTTGATTTGGGAATTAGGGTTAGAAATTAGGGATTTTATAAAAAAATATGGATAGATATGGATAGATATTTTTATAAAATTAGAGGGTAGAGTAATTTTAAAACCCAATATACTTTATTAAAAATATTTAGGAACATTATTTATCAACATATTGTTAAGTTCAATCAATTATTTCTAATTTACATTATAAAATAAACATATTAATCACATTTTTATAAAATACAGTTTAAACTCAATACTAATTAGTTAAATTAAATGATATAACTTTTTATTATTTTTCTATCACCGAAACTTTAATTTCAATTTACAAAATAACTAATTATAATAAAATTACTTAAACTTAAAGTATTTATAAAAATCCATTTAATCATTCCTAATAAATTAATCTCTAAAAGTTCAAACTAATAAAATAAACCATAATTCATTCATATTAGAAATTACCTAAATTAAATTATATAATACTTTCATTACTAAATTTTATTTCCAAACCATTTGAAATAACCAATTATAAAAATTACATAAGAATATTAATCAACTTAAACTCCAAATATTAATAAAACTAATTTAATTACTCTTAATTAATTAATTTATAAAATAAGATATCAAATTAATAAAATAAATCGTAACCTTTTCAGAATAAAAGTTACTTAAATTAAATTATACAATTCTTTCTTATTTTTCAATTACTAAAATTATACAAAATATTCTATTATAATAAGATTACTTAAAAATATTAATTGATTTCGAAATAAAACTATCTCCGAATCTATTTAATTATTTCTAACAAAATAATTTCTAAAATTATAAAGTTTGAACTTAATAAGATAAAATCATAATTTATTTATAATTAGATTTTCAAAAATGCGGGATGTTATATTCTATCCAACTTACAAAAATTTTCGCCCTCGAAAATTGATATAAGATGGAGAAAAGATTCATATTCACATCCCCTTTCGAATATTTTAAAGATACCAAGAAAATTATATCACATAAACATAGAAGAAAATATACTAGGTAATGCAAGAGTTGATAAAATAACTTAACATAAAAAAAATTTTAAAATCCAAAATCAAATAGGCACAATATTCGTTCAGAACTCTTAACAAAGCATGATCACTTCCTCTCGTCACCTCAAAACTCCATAACTCCTTATAACTTCGTATACTTACCAGATTCACTTTCCGTACGCACAAATCACGTCCCTAAGAACTACTGCATATAAGGAATACGAAACTTGAGAAGAGAAAGACAAACGGCACGAAAGGTTTATGCGAGAAATTGGAAGAATACTCAAGTTCACAGTTGGACAAAGATGGTATTTCGCAAGGATTTAAAGGAATACGTAAGATTATCAAACAATAAGGATATATATAAGCAATGAAATATACCGGAAGGAGAATTAAATTGAAAGCTTAAGAAAGGATTTTGAATTAAAGAGTTTTGATATGAACAGTAATAGAAAAGATAGTACAGCAATTTAGAACAATTTCAACTTGAACCAGAAGGAATTAGTTTATCTTTTTCAAAGGAAAATATTTAAACCCAACATTTTTCAAAAGTACTAAACTTAGTATAAATAATACGTTATACCGATTTTAATTTCAGATCAAGCAAATCATGCATGGTTTGTAAATTAAAGTTTGTTTGGTGTTAAAGGCAAAATATTTTCTTTAAAAATCTTGGAGGATACTTAAATACATAATTAGGTAAGAATAGCTATAAAAGTATAATAAAGTTGGCTGAAAATCAGCTTCTATTTAAAGAATAAATTTTGAAATAAGATTTTCTATAAATCAATAAAAGATAAGTGGTATATCACAGATAAACAAGATTAAACTATATAAAGAAGTTTTAGAGTTTATGTTAGAAAGTCTAGACCGAATTAAAAACAATCCCATCAAAATTTAAGCAAGGGTTGTGGATACAGTCAAGTAAGAAAAGATTTAAATTGAAATTTTTCTCAAAGAGAATCTGAAACAAGTACTCAAGAAAGAAATTACAAGAAATAGTATGCTGTACCGAAATAATTCCGAATTCAGAGCAAGGAGCATAGAGTTTGTAAGGTAAGGATAAATGTTTCAAAAGATTCAAGCAACAACCAGATACAGAGTCAAGCAAGGACATGCACGAATGATAATACAAGATTAGCAAGAAAGAGATCAGAAACTAGAAATTCCAATACAATTAATAGAAAATGAGATAACACTAAGCACGAATAAAGAGCATACATCGAAACGGAACTAATCTCTAGAATTTAGTTTCTAACGTCCCCAAAATCTCGTAATTCGCGTTAACCTATCACTTCTATTTCGCCTGTGATAACCTATTAGTGTTCCCAAATACATAAATCATTAGTATTAAGTTGGCCAAACTTGATACCATGAGGTATGCAATGGTAAACTAATAGCGTTAATCACTAGACAGTCATGCATATAAAACATAAAATCTTGTCATCAGAACAAGTTAGAAAGCATGACAGACACTCAGAGTATGCAATGAAGCATAGTCAGTCCACTCCCCAGGCTCTACAGGAAGGACTGCTCTGATACCATATTGTAACATCCCGTCCAGCAAAATACCATGCTTAAGTCAGGGTATTTCTACTAGAAAGAACTTACGTAACCTTTTCTAGTATTAACTACTTAATTATCAAGCCTTTGTATCGAGTTCGCGTTTCAGTTTTAAGAAAATGCCAGAAAATTGTTTTTTTTTTCATTAAAGTCATAATTCAAACATTCACAAATAATAATAATCACATAAATATTATTGATAATAATTCTTATACAAAAGAGACCAAATAAAACTCAAATACAATATACTAAACCTACCCCTCTATGTAAAATAAAATCTCAAAGGACAATAGCGAGGGGACTCTATGAAAGCAATTAAAACCATAAAGAAAGCCTACTGATCGCTCGCAGCTTCAAATTGCGTCTTCAAACCTGTCGCTGAAAGGGTGGAAAATTTGGGGGTGAGAACCAAACCACATGTTCTCAGTAGAGGTCGAGAATGCCATGAAAGTAAAGAATAAAGCACATAGTTAACTGCATTCATAGACATCTAAAAGGAAACTAACTTTCTTTAAAAGCATTAGTTAATTACTCAATATCCTAAATCCATATTTTTCTTGTAAAACTTTTAAAAGTTTCCTAGACTGTATGAATGACCAACCTGTCCCAGTCATAGGTTCATTAAGTCTATGCTGAACCAGTTTGATTTTTCATACCTTACTAGACCATAACATAAAAGAAGTTACCTACGCGGTATAAATGATCATCCTACTCCAAGCATAGGTTCATTAAGTCTATGCTGAATCAGTCAGATACTTTATACAAAACTAGACCTCAAACGTACCAGTCACGGCCTTAGGCCCAAACAACTCAATCAACACCCAATTCAACACAATCCAGCCAATCAGTTACAAACACAAGTAATGAGGTTCAAACACAATCAAGAGCAATTACATCAAGTATAGCAACAAGCAGTTAAACAGAATTATTCACTTAGGCAAACCAATTACAATATACACACCCAAACAATGTCACATAGATGCATATGATGCATGCCTGTCCTACTTGCCATGAGCTCACGCGTCGGTTATGTTGCCAGACCCGACTAGGATAAGCGGGATTAGACCACCATCCTTATCCGTAGGTTCCATAGACAAGCGGGAATTAAACCACCATCCTTGCCCGGAACACGCAAGCGGGATTAAACCACCGTCCTTGCCTCCACAGTAAGCGGGATTAAACCACCATCCTTACTGGGTACATAAAATAATACGCAAGCGGGATCACACCACTGTCCTTGCTGAACAATTTATCAATACGTGAGCGGGATAAAACCACCGTCCTCACTGCAGGCGGGACAAAACCACCATCCCTGCATAATGGTTTACGCACTAAGCAAGCGGGACTAGACCCACGCCCCTACCAACAATCTGATAAACCAAATATTCTTTTCTCAAAAGAAACATTGAAGTTATTATCATTAAATAAGTCTTAAATATTTATTTTGATCAAGTCCTTATATGTTTTTATAAAATTTGGACATAATCCCCTTTAAAAATAGGACTTATCCACCCTTACGGGTTCCTTCTTTCTCAACAATTCATCAGCCTCTTTCAGCATTTGCCACAACAATATATTCTCAAAAACATTTGATAATAGAAAATCTATTTCTTAAATTCCATATCCAAAATAATTACCAACACAACTGTGCAGCCTGATTTCCATTTTGTTTTTAAAATATCAAATGAATTCGGAATTACGCAAACTTTAAATCCACGTGACCGTCTCGGATTAAACTTTCTATTAAATCAAAAATCATAATTTTTCGTTGTCTCTAGCTTCGGGAATATAAGCAAAACCGTGACTATTCTGCAGTATTTTAAATCCAAAAAACAGCAGCACCATACAACATTTGAAATTTCATATAAAATCCAAATTAAATCCAACCACCTTCAAAATTAATGTGGTTAAACATAACTCATCCAAATTTCTTTCTAAATTGGTTCCAGGGTCATACCATTTTTTATGAAGGAGTTACATAGCTTGGAAGTTAGGTAATTTTCTGCAGAATTCTGTTTTACAAATCATTGAACACAACCTCTTCCAAGTCCCATAACTCACTTATTAAAACATAGAAAATCCTGAAATTTAAATCACATATACTAAACATACTTAATTTTCACCTCCAATTGGTTGCATCTCAATATCTATCCAGTATCAAAAGTTATAAACTCCCAAAGTTACTAATTTAAGGAAATAGAATCTGGCTTTTTCTGCATAATGCATCATCCTTCAAAAATTCATATCTTTAAAACTACAAGTCCAATTGTTCTGAAATTTTACGACATTAAATAATAGGAATAAAGTTTTATTTAAAATTAGTTCCATTTCAAAATTCAAACTGCAGAATTTCCAATTGAGGAATCAAGTTGCTGCTGCGTTAAACGTTCTGCAGAAAAACCAGTTTTGATATCCATGTTTCAAAAATTCACCATAAATCATAAACTTAGTGAAAAAGTCTCAAATTTAGCAGTCCAGTTCCCTATATCCCAAGCTCAATCCGGACTTCGTCCCACGCAATTCCGATAATCACAGAAATAGTTATAGTTTTTCAAAGTTTCCGGCTTCCTTTAAAAATAATGCAGAAAATCAAGTTTTACATTTTAACTTTGAAAAATCATTACTAGTTCTATAGTTAATTCAAACTTCTCAAAATTGAGTCCCAACAACAACTTTTATTATACTTTACCCAGCCTTTGCTCTTATATCATTTCGATTATCGTTGAATAACGGATCACTTCCAAAGTCACCTTTTAATTTCAAAAATCAGTTTTTCAGCAATCTATTTAGTATTCAAAATCCAACCCTTCAAAACCCCTCAAAACCAATTCCAAATCAACCACCAACCAAGTTCATTAACATTACAATATACCAAATAACAACTCAACGGCAACAAATCCAACATAACCCATTAAAATTCAGAAATTCTCAACAATTAGTCATCAAGCAATTTCCAATCCACATAATCAATCAATATCACTAATCAACAATTCCAAATAACAATCTCAACCATTCCAATCACAATTTCAGCCACAATTCAATATTCACATAGTCAATCAATTACTCACAGATATTAAATCTATTTGCAGTTATTCAATAAACCTTGTAGGCATTCCTAAATTGAAATCGTTTTAAACCCCCTACCTCAATGTCGAAACTCGTGGAAATCACTAAACCCAGCAGCTCCATTGGCAGTTCTAACATCCATTCTGCTCTCTTAGCAGCTACCATGATGATTCTGTGTAGCTCCATTGATGGTGAAAGGTCTCAGCATCAGCCAAACAGCACGATAACGATTCAGAGTGGAGCCAGAGCAGGGCCAGACCAACAATAACAGTTCCAGCAGCGGCGGTGCTATCACGTCTCTTCCTCTCCCCTCTATCCAACGGCGACGTTTGTGGCTCCACCAGTAGGGACAGCGGCAATCAAGGTTTCCGATGGTAGTGGCGTCGTAGCTCAAAATAGAACCCAAACAGAGCGACGGTAAGAATGGCGGTCATGGGTGACAGCGATGCGGGTTCCATCACCACGACTGTGAAGCGTGACAGTGGTGTCTTCCCTCACTCAACGATGCTCTCTCTCTGTCGGCCTCCCTCCATCCATGAGCTTCTTCCTTGGCGGACCAGAGAAGCAGAAACAAAGGAGCTACATCGTGCTTCTCTCTCGCGAGCTGGCAAGGACGACAGTGACACGGGCTTCGGTGACGGCTCCATCTTCAACAGCGGCGGCGACTGGCGCGACGATGGCTCCGGTGACGAGTTCGACGACAACGGCAAGAGGGTGTGCTTGGCGGATTAGAGACTTGAAATCGACGGCACACAATGAGAGGAAGCTCGACGGGTCGGCAGCGGTGGCATCCCTCCTCGCCGGCGACTCCCTTCTCCCTCTCCTCTTCTTCTTCTTCCTCGCGGTGCTCAGCCTTTCTCTCCTCTCTCTGTGTTTTTTTTTTCGTAGGTTCTGTGTCTGTGTTGTGTCACGTTGAAAGTGATGAAAGGGGGATGTGGGCTGCATTCAAAGGCTGGGGAAAGGGGAAAAATTAGGGTTAGGGTTTCTCAATTTGGGAAATTAGGGTTTCTGAGTTTGATTTGGGAATTAGGGTTAGAAATTAGGGATTTTATAAAAAAATATGGATAGGTATGGATAGATATTTTTATAAAATTAGAGGGTAGAGTAATTTTAAAACCTAATATACTTTATTAAAAATATTTAGGAACATTATTTATCAATATATTGCTAAGTTCAATCAATTATTTCTAATTTTCATTATAAAATAAACATATTAATCAAATTTTTATAAAATACAGTTTAAACTCAATACTAATTAGTTAAATTAAATGATATAACTTTTTATTATTTTTCTATCACCGAAACTTTAATTTCAATTTACAAAATATCTAATTATAATAAAATTACTTAAAATTAAAGTATTTATAAAAATTCATTTAATCATTCCTAATAAATTAATCTCTAAAAGTTCAAACTAATAAAATAAACCATAATTCATTCATATTAGAAATTACCTAAATTAAATTATATAATACTTTCATTACTAAATTTTATTTCCAAAGCATTTGAAATAACCAATTATAAAAATTACATAAGAATATTAATCAACTTACACTCCAAACATTAATAAAACTAATTTTATTACTCTTAATTAATTAATTTATAAAATAAGATATCAAATTAATAAAATAAATCGTAACCTTTTCAGAAAAAAAGTTACTTAAATTAAATTATACAATTCTTTCTTATTTTTCAATTACTAAAATTATACAAAATATTCTATTATAATAAGATTACTTAAAAATATTAATTGATTTCGAAATAAAACTATCTCCGAATCTATTTAATTATTTCTAACAAAATAATTTCTAAAATTATAAAGTTTGAACTTAATAAGATAAAATCATAATTTATTTATAATTAGATTTTCAAAAATGCGGGATGTTACAATTTCCATCTCCCAAAATAATTCAAAGCTACTCCTATATATACTACTCTTCTGATCTTCTAGTTGGCTCTTCAAGTCTTGGGTATGGGCCTTTGGATCTTGAGTTTGAAGCATTTATCTTCTTCATTGGGCTTGGCTTTACTTGCAGGGAGAAAGTGTGAAGTGGGCAGAGACTTTAGCTCAGGACGTTAGTGGTGTTAACGTTCAGTGAAAATATGGGTTCGAGAACGTTAGTGACAATTACCTTTTTCACTAACGTTCCTCACCAAAGTAAGAGCCACGTTAACTTTAACGTTAGTGGCACAAATGTTGCCACTAACGTTGCCTCTATGTCCTTCGCACACGTTATTGAGACTCACCTTTTCTAGTAACGTTGAGAAGTCTCCCCCTTCCTTACGTTAGAGTCCACGTTAACTTAGTTAACGTGGCTCTTTTAACGTAGGCTTGCCAACCTTCGAGAACATTAGTGACACTTACCTTTGTCACTAACGTTCCAATGTGCCTTTAGCTCCCATGTTAGAGTCCACGTTAACTAGGTTAACGTGGCCTCTAACGTGGCTGTGCCAGCCATCTCCAACGTTAGTGACAAAGGTGAATGTCACTAACATTGGCTCATCATCTCTCCTCCTCACGTTAGCTTCCACGTTAACTAAGTTAACGTGGGAGTTAACATGGCTCATTGTGGCTTGTGTGGGCTCCTTCCAACGTTAGTGACAATGTTAGGTGTCACTAACGTTGGCGATCGCCTTCCTTCTTCACGTTAGCTTCCACGTTAACTAGGTTAACGTGGGAGTTAACGTGGTTTATTGGGGCTTGTGTGGGTTAATCCCAACGTTAGTGACAATGTTTGGTGTCACTAACGTTGTCGACCACCTACTTTCTTCACGTTAGCTTCCACGTTAACTAGGTTAACGTGGGAGTTAACGTGCCTTATTGTGACTTGGCCAACGTTAGTGACAAAGTTGAATGTCACTAACGTTGGCTTCCCCTTTACCTCTTAACGTTAGAGGCCACGTTAACTAAGTTAACGTGGCTCTTAACGTGGCCACTTATGAGCTTGGTCCATCATTAGTGATAATGTTAAGTGTCACCAACGTTGGCTCCCTTTCATTTCTTCCAAATTAGAGTTCACGTTAACTTAGTTAACGTGACTCTTAACATGGACAATGATGGCTTCGAGAGCGTTATTGGCGATTACTTTTCTCATTAACTTTGCAAGTTACTCCCATTCCACGTTAGTGCCCACGTTAGTGTAACTAACGTAGCCACTAATGTGGTTCTTCTTTGCTTCCTTTGTCCTGAAATCAAGCAATCGAGTGCATCAAAGTTCTGGTCCAAGTCATGGGAAATACAACATCAAATTTGTCATTAAATTCATGCAAAATCCTCATGAAATCATGTAAAGTGCACAATGTATGCTTGAATCAATATGTAAGTGAATATCTACCGAAAACTAGCTTATTTTCTAAGGAAATGCATGAAACTACCCTAAAAACAGTAAAGAAAAAGTCAGTGAAACTGGCCAAAATGCCCTGGCATCACAACACCAAATTAAAGCTTGCTTGTCCCTAAGCAAGTACTGGAACAAGAGAATGATGAATGGAATGCCAAGAGAAATGAGTCATTCTTGTAGAGGTCATGCCCCTGGTTTTATGGTGGTTTCATGCATAGCAACTTAAGTTCATTCCTGGCTTTCAGACCTTTACCGTGTCCTAGAATACTCACTATGATTGCATCTCATGAGACTTTTATTCATTGATCTTTTTATTGTTATTTCAGGGCTTATTTGTGTTCTTAGGCTAAGTGCTCTGTGAGGGGGTGACTCTTTAAGATAAGCTTTCAGCCAACACTCCTGAACCAGTTGGTTCAAGGTGCTAGGTGTTAAGACACCCCTAAGGACTTACTCCCTCAAGTCTCTTTCCCCCATACATACACAACACAGGCATATAGTTTATTTATTTTCTTTTCTTGAGACCTTGGTGTCCAGCACCTCTTTGGGTTACTAAATGCTCTGTAGTGAATGTTACTCTTGATAGTGGACTTTCAGCTGATAATCCCGAGTTACTTAACCCAAGTTACCAAGTGATAAGGCACCCCTAAGAGCTTATTCATCCAAGTAGATCCCTCACACAGGAGCCCCACAGACACATGCCTCAAGATTAAAACCATTG
The DNA here is from genome assembly GCF_003086295.3 of Arachis hypogaea. Lineage (NCBI taxonomy): Eukaryota > Viridiplantae > Streptophyta > Magnoliopsida > Fabales > Fabaceae > Arachis > Arachis hypogaea. Next base: position 92,463,851 of record NC_092046.1, on the reverse strand, counting down.
GTGCCTAGCCTTATTGCTCACTCTTTTTCTTTTATTTTTCAACCTTTATTGTTCTTTCCCTTTTTCTTATTAGGATCTTCTTATTTAGCTAGTCTCATGGGGTGTGTCTTAAGCATAGTATTCATGACAGATAGTTGTCCTCCCACCTGGTAGTTGAACCAACTTAGCTAACTTATGACTATACCATAAACTCATGAACTTACTCCATAGTATGAACTGCTCTCTGGTCTTTTAAAACACTCATACTCCTTTCATTTGATTCTAAAGGACAAGCATACAAGTAAGCAAAGTAACAATGCAGTGACATGAAGACTAGCAAACATAGACCTCTTCAACAAAATACTTAAAAGACAGAATTTAAAAAGGTTCAAACTAACATTTAACTATTAATCAAGATTGCATTTGGACTTCCAGTTTTCAACATTATAAGTACATGGAATTAAGTGACAATACAACCTTTAGGGGATGGTTTCTAGTTGCCCCCTTTTTGTCGTCATCCTGGTCTTTGCTACCTCACTTACTTGGGTGAAGGTGCACCATTTCCTCATAAGATTCCTACAAAGTTATTGGAAGTTGCTTGTTCCCAAATCACTTGAGAAATAGTTAGCTTGCATGTATGCTTGTGACTTCTGAACTTAATTTGGTGTGTCAACACCAAACTTAGTTCCTTGCCCAGTACAGAACCTTGCATATATGCAGAGAACCTCATATCTTGTTGTTTAACAAAACAATTATCAACTAAAATCTAACTAAATCTAAGTGGTTTCAATTGATTGATTGGAGCTAACAATGTGCTTTGGGAATGGAGTGTGATTCCTTTGGTGGAACACCAAACTTAGAATCACACTTTCACTCTGGAATTATTTTGGTGTGGAACACCAAACTTATCTCCTCGCAATACAGGGGAAACAACTTATGATCTTTATTGAAATAAAGATGAAAAGGAAACTACCTGAGGTTGGGTTGCCTCCCAACAGAGCGCTCTTTTATCGTCGCTAGCTCGACGGTTCCTCCTTTACTTGAGATGGTAATTCACTCTGGGGTTTTCCCCCATGTTGCCCAGATAATGCTTGAGTCTTTGTCCGTTCACTGTAAAAGTCCTCTCTGAACCTTCATCCATGATTTCGATGTGTCCATATGGCAAACCTTTTGTGAAAAGAAAAGGTCCGGACCACCTTGATTTGAGTTTTCCTGGGAATAGTCTCAATTTGGAATTGTAAAGGAGTACTTGCTGCCCCTTTTCGAAACTCCTGGGTGCAAGATGCAGGTCATGTCTTCTCTTTGCCTTCTCTTTATACATCTTAGTATTTTCATAGGCTTGTGACCTGAATTCCTCCATCTCTTGCAGCTGCAAGATCCTCTTTGCACCAGCAGCAATGTTGTCAAAATTTAGTATCTTGATAGCCCAGAGAGCTTTGTGTTCCAGCTCCAGTGGTAAATGACAGGCTTTCCCATACATTAGTTGATATGGGGACATTCCAAGTGGTGTTTTGAATGCTGTTCTGTATGCCCAAAGAGCATCATCCAGCTTCTTCGACCAATCCTTTCTTGATGCGCCCATAGTCTTTTCCAGGATCCTCTTTAGCTCTCTGTTGGATATCTCAGTTTGTCCACTTGTTCGGGGATGGTAAGGTGTGGCTACCTTGTGTTTTATCCCATATCGTAGGAGAAGAGCTTCTAGTGGTCTGTTACAAAAATGGCTCCCTCCATCACTGATGAGTGCTCGTGGGACTCCAAACTGGCTAAAGATATTCTTCCTGAGGAAGTTCATGACTACCCTGTTATCATTCGTTGGGGTTGCAATAGCTTCTACCCACTTGGAAACATAATCCACTGCTACCAAGATGTACTTGTTTGCATATGAGGTTGGGAATGGTCCCATGAAATCGATTCCCCACACATCAAACAATTCCAGTTCCAAGATGAAATTTTGTGGCATCTCATTTCTTTGGGGCAAGTTTCCAGATCTTTGGCATTCATTGCAGCTCTTTACTAGTTCTTTGGCATCCTTGAAAAGAGTGGGCCAAAAGAATCCGCTTTGTAGCACCTTAGCTGCAGTTCTATCCCCTCTAAAGTGGCCTCCAGAGCATGAATCGTGGCAATTCCATAGGACCTCTCGTCCTTCTTCTTCCGAAACACATCTTCTAAGGATTCTATCTGAACACTTCTTGAATAGATATGGCTCATCCCAGACAAAGTACTTTGCATCATTCATGAGCTTCCTTTTTTGATGTTTATTGATCTTTGGAGGCAATGCCCCAGTTGCCTTGAAGTTGGCAATGTCTGCGAACCATGGTTCTTTGTGAACTATCATCAACTGCTCATCAGGGAAGAACTCGTTCACACTTGTATCAGGTGTTCCACCTTTATCATGAGGAATCCTGGATAGGTGATCTGCTACCTTGTTCTCCACTCCTTTCTTGTCTCTGATTTCAATATTGAATTCCTGCAACAATAAGATCCATCTTATTAGTCTTGGCTTTGATTCTTGCTTGGCAAACAAATATTTAAGTGCTGTGTGATCTATAAAAACAATCACTTTAGCACCAATGAGGTATGATCTAAACTTGTCAAATGCAAAAACTATTGCCAGCAACTCCTTTTCAGTAGTGGTATAATTTCTTTGAGTATCATTAAGGACTTTGCTCGCATAGTATATCACATGGACTAAGTTATCTTTCCTCTATCCCAACACTGCCCCAACTACAAAATCAGATGCGTCACACATCAATTCAAATGGTAAATTCCAATCAGGTGGGGAAATGATAGGAGCAGAGGACAACCTCATTTTCAAATTTTCAAAGGCTAACATGCATGTTTCATCAAAGATAAATGGTGTATCAGATACAAGGAGATTGCTTAAGGGCTTGGCTATCTTTGAAAAATCTTTAATAAACCTTCTGTAAAAACCAGCATGCCCTAAAAAGCTCCTAATTGCCCTGACATCACTAGGTGGAGGCAGTTTTTCAATAAGTTCTACTTTGGCTCTGTCAACTTCAATGCCTTGGTTAGAAACTTTGTGACCAAGGACTATTCCTCCTGTCACCATAAAGTGACATTTCTCCCAGTTCAAGACCAGATTGGTCTCTTGGCATCTTTTCAATACCAAGGCGAGGTGATGTAGGCAACTAGGAAAGGAATCTCCGAATACCGAGAAATCATCCATAAAAACTTCAATGAATTTTTCTATCATATCTGAAAAGATAGAAAGCATGCAGTGTTGGAAAGTCGCAGGTGCATTACATAGCCCAAATGGCATGCGCTTGTAGGCAAACACTCCATATGGGCAAGTGAATGAGGTTTTCTCTTGATCTCTGGGATCAACCACTATTTGGTTATATCCTGAATAACCGTCGAGAAAACAATAATAACCGTGCCCTGTGAGTCTTTCCAACATCTGATCCATGAATGGAAGGGGAAAATGATCTTTTCGTGTAGCCTCATTGAGCTTCTTGTAGTCTATACACATCCGCCATCCTGTGACTGTCCTTGTAGGAATTAGTTCATTCTTCTCATTGGGAACCACGGTAATTCCTCCCTTTTTTGGGACAACATGCACGGGGCTAACCCAGGGGCTGTCTGAGATCGGGTAGATTACCCCTCCCTGCCATAACTTCATAACTTCTTTCTGTACCACTTCCTTCATGATTGGGTTCAACCTCCTTTGGGATTAAATGGATGGTTTGGCATCATCTTCCAGCAGTATCTTGTGCATGCATGTGGCCGAACTTATCCCTTTCAAGTCAGCAAGAGTCCAACCAATGGCATCTTTGTGTTTTTGCAGTACTTTGAGCAGTTCATCCTCTTGATCTTGGCTGAGGCATGAGCTTATGATTACTGGGTAATTTTCATCTTCTCCTAAGTATGCATATTTGAGAGTGGGTGGCAGTGCTTTGAGTTCAAGTTTGGGTGCTTCTAACTTTTTGTTCTCTTCATTTGGTGTACCTTGTATTTGAATCTCTGCTATTGCAACCTCTTCAGTAAACATAGACTCCTCCTCTATTAAACCTTCAGGTTCTTCTTCTTCAAAACTTTCCTGCACTGCATCTGCAAGTGAGTCCAACCTCATACACTCTCCCAATTGCTCTAGTGGGTAACTCATGGCCTTGAACACATTGATCGTCATCTTTTCATTGTGTAATCTCAGGGTGAGATCTCCATTTTGTACATCAATGACAGCTCCAGCAGTGGCCAAGAATGGCCTTCCCAGGATGATGGAAGCCTTGGCTTCCTCCTGCATGTCCAGCACTACAAAGTCTGCTGGGAAGATAAAATCTCCCACTTTCACCAGCAAATCTTCTACGACGCCATGCGGGAACTTGAACGATCGGTCTGTCAATTGTAAGGCCATCTTTGTTGGTTTAGCTTCCTCAATCTTCATCTTTCTCATCATAGCTACTGACATCAAATTGATGCTGGCTCCTAAGTCACAAAGAGCCTTTTCCACTGTGATTTCCCCTATAATACAAGGGATCTGAAAACTCCCGAGATCCTTCAATTTTTGGGGTAGTTTGTGCTGAATGATAACACTACATTCTTCGGTTAATATCACAGTCTCGTTGTTCTTCCAGCTTCTTTTCTTAGTCATTAGATCCTTTAAAAACTTGGCGTAGAGTGGCATTTGTTCTATTGCTTCAGCAAAGGGTATGCTGATTTGTAGTTTCTTGAAGATCTCCAAAAATCTCGAAAACTGGTTGTCATCCCCCTTCTTCTTTAATTGCTGAGGATATGGAACTCTTGGTACGTCTGGCTTCAGTACTCCTTCCCCTTTTTGTGAACTCAGATTAGGAACTTGAGCTCCATCCTACTCTTCTTCCTTTTTATCTGAGTCCTTTTCTTGTGGTTTCTGGAGGGTTTCCTTCAGTTCCTTCCCACTCCGAAAGGTGATAGCCTAACACTCCTCCCTTTGTGTTGAGCTAGTATTGCTGTGAAGGTTGTGGCTGGAAATTTGCTTGAATAAGTAGCCAATTTGTGTCTCAAGTTTCTTGATGGCAGCATCCTGATTCTGCATATTGGACATCACTTCTTCTCGGAATGCTTTACTATCTTGAATCTCTTTGCCTATGCCTTCAAGTAGATTCTCAATCTTTGAGAGTCTGTCATCAAATGATTGTAGATTGGGATTAGAGGTGGAAGGATGAGGTAAGTTATTTTGGTTTTGATTTGGATGTGGAGAGGTGTTGTTATGGGAGTGTTGATATGGTCTAGATGTGAAATGTTGGTGGCCTGCATTGTTGGGATTTGGGCGTCTTTGATCCAGGCTTTGGTCTTGTTGATTTCCCCACCCAAAGTTTGGGTGATTCCTCTATCCAGGGTTGTAGGTCTTGGAGTATGGATCATGGTTTTGCCTAGGTGAATTCCCAATGTAGTTGACTTGCTCCTGACTTCCCTCTGCTTCTTCATTCACTCCTTCTTGGGTTGTTGATGAAGTGGTGATTACTGCTACTTGGTTCCTCTCCATCTTCTTGGTTAGGTCAGCCAGCTGCTTGGTAATGAGCTTGTTCTAAGCCAGCAGAGCATCTACATTGTTTAGCTCCATCACTCCTCTAGTGTTCCCTCTTTCGGAAGCATAGAAGTAGTTATTCTCTGCTACAGTTTCAATGACATCTATGGCCTCCTCAATGGTCTTCTTCTTGTTCAAAGATCCTCTGGATGAATGGTCTACGGCCTTCTTTGACTCATAAGAGAGCCCTTCATAGAAAATGTGCAGCTGCACCCATTCGTTGAACATGTCAGGTGGACACCTCCTTGTCAGGTCCTTAAACCTCTCCCATGCTTCATACAGAGTCTCACCATCTTGTTGCCTGAAAGTTTGGACCTCAGCTCTCAGCCTATGGATTCATTGAGGGGCGTAAAATCTTGCCAAGAATTTGTTCACCACATCTTCCCAAGTTGTCAAGCTCTCCTTTGGGAAAGACTCCAGCCACTTGGCTGCCTTATCCTTGAGTGAGAATGGAAATAAGAGCAGTCTATAGGCATCAGGATGAACACCATTAGACTTCACTGTGTCACATATTCTCAGAAAGGTGGTTAAATGTTGATTGGGGTCCTTTTGGACACTCCCTCCGAACGAACAGTTGTTCTGAACAAGGGTGATGAGCTGTGGCTTCAGTTCAAAATTGTTGGCATGGATGGTTGGCTTTTGAATGCTACTTCCACAGTTTTCTGGGTTTGGATTGATGTAAGAGCCTAAAACTCTTCTATCCTCCCCAGCATGATTTGCTCGACCTCCTCCGCCATGGTTGTGAGTCTCCTCCTCACGATGGTCTTCCATGTTTTCTTCCATGTTTGGTTCAAAGTATTCCTCCTCTTCCTCAGCACCAACTACTCTTTTTCCTCTTGCTTCCCTCCTTAATCTAAAGAAGGTTCTCTCAGATTCAGAATCAAAGGAAGTTGAAGCCTCGCTTCTTCTCCCTGTCATACAACCAACAAGTTCAAGCAAGGAAAATAGATGCAGAAAGTATTTCTGTCAGAATGACTATTAGTGTGAGTGATGCAATATATCAAACAGTTAGTGGGTTAGTGAAATGAATTGTAAATAACAGAGAAAAAGTATGGGGGAAGGGAAGAAATTAACTAAAACAGAAAGTAAATGACTCAAACGGAAAATTAAATCAAACAAAAATAAAATGCTCAATCTAGTTATCCTCCAATTTAATCATTGTTGATGCACAATCAATCCCCGGCAACGGCGCCATAAACTTGATGCATGAAAAAATTGTTTCATAACAAATTTTCTTCGGCAAGTGTATCAAATTTGTCGTCAAGTAAAAACTCACAATAGAGTGAGGTCGAATCCCACAGGGATTGATTGATCAAGCAACTTTAGTTAGAGGAATGTTCTAGTTGAGCGAATCAGAATTTGGGTTGAGAATTGCAGAAAATTAAATGGCGGGAAAGTAAATAACAGAAAAGTAAATACTAGAAATAAAGAGCTGAATGTAAATGACGGAAAGTAAATTGCAGAAGCTTAAATGGGAATGGGGTAATTGCTCATAAAAGTAAATGACAGAAATTAAAGAGAATGGGTAAGATCAGAAATGGGGAGTTCATTGGGCTCAGGAGATGTTACATTCTCCGGATTAATTTCATTTTCATCTCTTCCTCAATCACTGCACTCATTGATCTCCTTGGCAATCTTAAGTGATCGAATTACAATTCATTGTAATTCAATCTCTCAAATCTTGACCAATAGCCAATTCCTTGGTCAATTGCTCATGAGAAGAGATGAAGTATGGTCACTGATTATACCACATGCATTTCCCAAATCAAGTATTGAGAGGATTATAGTCACATATCCATCCAAACCCAATTTGGTCCAGCATGAGAAAGCATTTCTAGCATGGTCTCTTCATTCCTTTTTCAAGTTTTAGAAGAGATCCAAGTTTGAATAGCTTCTTTTCCAAGATAACTACCCAATTGGATGAAGATCGAAAGCATTCAAGTAAAATCAAGAGGAAAGATAGAAGAAGAATAATGAAAACTAGTATTGATCCATCAAATTACAACAGAGCTCCCTAACCCAATGAAAGGGGTTTAGTTGTTCATAGCTCTGGAAAATTTAAACAAAGATGGAGAATACATGATGAAACTAGAAGTGCAGAGAAAGTAAAATACAGAGAGTAGTTCTATGCCAAGAGGCTCCCTATAATTTCCAACTCCCAAAATAATTCAAAGCTACTCCTATATATACTACTCTTCTGATCTTCTAGTTGGCTCTTCAAGTCTTGGGTATGGGCCTTTGGATCTTGAGTTTGAAGCAGTTATCTTCTTCATTGGGCTTGGCTTTACTTGCAGAGAGAAAGTGTGAAGTGGGCAGAGACTTTAGCTTAGGACGCTAGTGGTGTTAACTGATGCACGGAAAACTTGTCTCTTAACAAATTTCCTTCGGCAAGTGTACCGAATTTGTCGTCAAGTAAAAACTCACAATAGAGTGAGGTCGAATCCCACAACGAGTGATTGATCAAGCAACTTTAATTAGAGGAGTGTTCTAGTTGAGCAAATCAGAAATTGAGTTGTGAATTGCAGAAAGTTAAATGCGGGAAAGTAAATAACAGAAAGTAAATGCAAAATCTTAAATGGGAATGGGGGAATTGCTCATAAATATAAATGACAGAAATTAAAGAGAATGGGTGAGATCAGAAATGGGGAGTTCATTGGGCTTAGGAGATGTTGCATTCTCCGGATCAATCTCATTTACATCTCTTCCTCAATCAATGCACTCATTGATCTCCTTGGCAATCTTAAGTGATTGAATTACAATTTCTTGTAATTCAATCTCTCAAATCTTGATCAATAGCCAATTCCTTGGTCAATTGCTCATGAGAAGAGATAAAGTATGGTCACTGATTATACCACATGCATTTCCCAAATCAAGCATTCAGAGGATTATAGTCACATATCCATCCAACCCCAATTTGGTCCAGCATGAGAAAGCATTTCTAGCTTGATCTCTTCATTCCTCTTCCAAGGGTTAAAAGAGATCCAAGTATGAATAGTTTCTTTTCCAAGATAACTACTCAATTGGATGAAGATTGAAAGCTTTCAAGTAAAATCAAGAGAAAAGATAGAAGAAGAATAATGAAAACTAGTATTGATCCATCAAATTACAACAGAGCTTCCTAACCCAATGAAAGGGGTTTAGTTGTTCATAGCTCTGGAAAATGAAAACAAAGATGGAGAATACTAATGAAAACTAGAAGTGCAGAGAAAGTAAATACAAGAAGTAGTTCTCTGGTATTTTTCAACTCCCGGAACTCTCAAAATAATTCAAAGCTACTCCTATATATACTACTCTTCTCATCTTCTATCTGGCTCTCCAAGTCTTGGGCCTTTGGATCTTGAGTTTGAAGCAGTTCTTTTCTTTATTTAGGCTTGGCTTTACTTGCAGAGAGAAAGTGTGAAGTAGGCAGAGACTTTAGCTCAGGGCGTTAGGGGTGTTAACGTTTAGTGAAAATATGAGTTCGAGAACGTTAGTGACAATCAACTTTCTCACTAACGTTCCTAAGTAAAAGCCACGTTAACTTCAACGTTAGTGGCACAAACGTTGCCACTAACGTTGCCTCTAGGTCCTTCGCACACGTTATTGGGGCTTAACTTTCCCAATAACGTTGAAAAGCCCCCCTTGCTCCTACGTTAGAGCCCACGTTAACTTAGTTAACGTGGCTCTTTAAAGTGGGCTTGCCATCCTTCGAGAACGTTAGTGACACTCAACATTGTCACTAACGTTCCAATGTGCCCCCATGTCTCACGTTAGAGCCCACGTTAATTTAGTTAACGTGGCTCTTTAACGTGGCATTGCTTAGCCATCCCCAATGTTAGTGACAATGTTGAGTGTCACTAACGTTGGCTCATTTTTTACTCATCCACGTTAGCTTCCACGTTAACTAAGTTAACGTGGGAGTTAACGTGGCTCATAGTGGCTTGTGTGGCTCCTTCCAACGTTAGTGACAATGTTGAGTGTCACTAACGTTGGCCATCACCTTCTTCTTTCACGTTAGCCTCCACGTTAACTAAGTTAACGTGGAAGTCAACATGGCTCCTTGGGGTTGTGTGGTTGCTTCCAACGTTAGTGACAATGTTAGGTGTCACTAACGTTGTCGACCACCCTTGCCTCTTCACGTTAGCTCCCACGTTAACCAAGTTAACGTGGGAGTTAACGTGGCATTGTGCACTTAAGACAACGTTAGTGACAATGTTGAATGTCACTAACGTTTTCTTTCTTTCCCTTTTTAACGTTAGAGGCCACGTTAACTAAGTTAATGTCGACTCTAACGTGGCCACTTGTGAGCATTGGCCAACGTTAGTGATAATGTTAAGTGTCACTAACGTTGACTCAAATTCCCTTTTTCACATTAGAGTTCACGTTAACTTAGTTAACGTGACTCTTAACGTGGGTAATGATGGCTTTGAGAGCGTCATTGGCAGTCACTTTTCTCATTAACGTTGCAAGTTACCTCCCATTCCTTGCTTCCTTTGGTCCTGAAATCAGGCAATAGAGTGCATCAAAGTTCTAGTCCAAGTCATGGGTAATGCAGAATACAATTTGTTACTAAACTCATGCAAAATCCTCATGAATTCATGTAAAATGCACAATGTATGCTTGAATCAAGGTGTAAGTGAATATCTACCCAAAACTAGCTTATTTCCTAAGAAAATGCATGAAACTATCCTAAAATCAGTAAAGAAAAGGTCAGTAAAATTGGCCAAAATGCCCTGGCATCACAACACTAAACTTAAAGCTTGCTTGTCCCTAAGCAAGTACTGGAACAAGAGAATGATGAATAGGATACCAAGAGAAATGAGTCATTCTTGTGGAAGTCATGTCCCTGGTTTTATGGTGGTTTCATGCATAGCAACTTAGGTTCATTCCTGGCTTTCAGACCTTTATCATATCCTAGAATACTCACTATGCTTACATCCCATGAGACTTTTATTTATTGATCCTTTTGTTGTTATTTCAGGGCTTATTTGTGTTCTTAGGCTAAGTGTTCTGTAAGGGGGCAACTCTTTAAGATAAGCTTTCAGCCAACACTCCCGAACCAGTTGGTTCAAGGTGCTAGGTGTTGAGACACCCCTAAGGACTTACTCCCTCAAGTCTCTCCCCCATACATACACACCACAGGCATATAGTTTATTCATTTTCTTTTCTTGAGGCCTTGGTGTCCAGCACCTCTTTGGATTACTAAATGTTCTGTGGTGAGGGTTACTCTTGATAGTGGACTTTCAGCTGATAATCCCGAGTTAGTTAACCCAAGTTACCAAGTGATAAGGCACCCCTAAGAGCTTATTCATCCAAGTCGATCCCTCATACAGGAACATCACAGACACATGCCTCAAGATTTAAAACCATTGGTGCCTAGCCTTATTGCTTAGTCTTTTTCTTTTATTCCTCAGCTTTGATTGTTCTTTCCCTTTTTTTTTCTTATTAGGATTTTCTTATTTATCTAGTCTCATGGGGTGTGTCTCCAGTATAGTATTCATGACAGATAGTTGTCTTCCCACCTTATGGTTGAACCAACTTAGCTAACTTATGATCACACCAAAAACTCATGAATGCACTTCCATATTATGAACTCCACTCTGGTCTTTTTTTAAAAACAACTCATTTTCTTTTCATTTGATTTCAAGGGACAAACATACAATTAAGTAAGGAGATGGTGTAGTAACATAAAGACTAGCACACAGAGACTTTCTTCAATACCAAAAACTTAAAAGACAGAATTGAAAAAGGTTTAAACATAACATGGAAGCAAGTTCTATTTCATACAAGATCTTCCTTATTTAAAACATAGAGAAAGATGGAACAAAGAAGGAACTCCACCACCTTTTACTCTTGTGGATGTCCATGCTCTCCTTCTTGATTGTTTGTGCTCCCACTTCCCTTGCCTTTTCCAAGCAGCTTCTTCCAGAAACCACCATCTTCCATCTTCTTCTTGAGTGTTTCCTTTTGTTGTTTCACCTTCTTTTCCTCTTGTTCTACAAAATCCTTTTGGTCCTCATCATATGTAGGGATGGCATAGTGTAGATGATGCAGATTATGGGACATATAGTTCAACTTGGCTTGAGTGTTGACGTAGAACTCCTCCCGATGTAGTTGCCGTCCTTCATTAAGCACAGTGAACTCATTGAATGCTTTCATCTGGGCTAGTTGTCGCTGATTGAGTTCATGCAAATGCTTATCTTGACGTTCTTGCCTCTCGGTAACTTGGTGGATGGTTTGAGTGAGCTGGGAGTATTGTTCCTGTTGCTGCTCCATTTGTTGCTGAGCAGGTGTAGTATAGGTGGTACGCGGAATTGTGATTACACTTTAATTATGTAAAGTTCATTGCTCTTTCTTTCCCTGGAAATGGCGCCAAAAACATGATGCCAAAACCACGGTTCACAACTCCGTGTAACTGACCAGCAAGTGCACTAGGTCGTCCAAGTAATACCTTACGTGAGTAAGGGTCGAATCCCACGGAGATTGTTGGTATGAAGCAAGCTATGGTCACCTTGCAAATCTCAGTTAGGCAGATATAAATTGATAATGGTGTTTTCGAATAATAGTTAATAGAATAGGGATAGAAATACTTATGTAATTCATTGGTGAGAATTTCAGATAAGCGAATAGAGATGCTTTCGTTCCTCTGAACCTCTGCTTTCCTGCTATCTTCATCCAATCAGTCTTACTCCTTTCCATGGCTGGCTTTATGTGATACATCACCACTGTCAATGGCTACTTTCGGTCATCTCTCGGGAAAATGATCCAATGCCCTGTCACGGCACGGCTAATCGTCTGGAGGCATCACCCTTGTCAATGGCTTCATCTTATCCTCTCAGTGAAAATGGTCAACGCACCCTGTCACGGCACGGCTATTCATCTGTCGGTTCTCGATCATGCTGGAATAGGATTTACTATCCTTTTGCGTCTGTCACTAACACCCCGCAATCGCGAGTTTGGAGCTCGTCACAATGATTCATTCATTGAATCCTACTCGGAATACCACAGACAAGGTTTAGACCTTCCGGATTCTCTTGAATGCCGCCATCATTCTAGCTTACACCACGAAGATTCTGGTTAGGAGATCTAAGAGATACTCATTCAGTCTAAGGTAGAACGGAAGTGGTTGTCAGGCACGCGTTCATAGGGAATGATGATGATTGTCACATTCATCACATTCAGATTGAAGTACGAATGAATATCTTAGAAGCGAAATAAGATGAATTGAATAGGAAACAGTAGTACTTTGCATTAATCTTTGACGAACAGCAGAGCTCCACACCTTAATCTATGGAGTGTAGAAACTCTACCGTTAAAAATACATAAGTGAAAGGTCCAGGCATGGCCGAATGGCCAGCCCCTCTGATCTAAGAACCAGGCGTCCAAAGATGGTCAAAAAGACTAGTGAAAGGTCCTATTTATAATAAACTAGCTACTAGGGTTTACATGAGTAAGTAATTGATGCATAAATCCACTTCCGGGGCCCACTTGGTGTGTGCTTGGGCTGAGCTTTAGCTTTCCACATGCAGAGGCCATTTGTGGAGTTGAACGCCAGGTTTTGATCCATTTCTGGCGTTCAACTCTGGTTTTGGATCATTTTCTGGCGCTGGACGCCAGAATTGGGCAGAGAGCTGGCGTTGAACGCCAGTTTGCATCGTCTAAACTTGGCCAAAGTATGGACTATTATATATTGCTGGAAAGCCCTGGATGTCTACTTTATAACGCAGTTGGAAGCTTGCCGTTTTGAGTTCTGTAGCTCCAGAAAATCCATTTTGAGTGCAGGGAGGTTAGAATCCAACAGCATCAGCAGTCCTTCTTCATCCTCTGAATCTGATTTTTGCTCAAGTCCCTCAATTCCAGCCAGAAAATACCTGAAATCACAGAAAAACACACAAACTCATAGTAAAGTCCAGAAATTTGAATTTAACATAAAAACTAAAGAAAACATCCCTAAAAGTAGCTGAATCCTACTAAAAACATACTAAAAACAATGCCAAAAAGCGTATAAATTATCCGCTCATTACAACACCAAACTTAAATTGTTGCTTGTCCCCAAGCAACTGAAAATCAAATAGGATAAAAAGAAGAGAATATGCTATAAATTCCAAACTATCAATGAAACATAGCTCCAATCAAATGAGCGGGACTTATACCTTTTTGCCTCTTGAATAGTTTTGGCATCTCACTCTATCCATTGAGGTTCAGAATGATTGGCATCTATAGGAACTCAGAGTTCAGATATTGTTATTGATTCTCCTAGTTCAGTATGATGATTCTTGAACACAGCTGTTTCATGAGTCTTGGCCGTGGCCCTAAGCACTTTGTTTTCCAGTATTACCACCGGATACATAAATGCCACAGACACATAATTGGGTGAACCTTTTCAGATTGTGACTCAGCTTTGCTAAAGTCCCCAATTAGAGGTGTCCAGGGTTCTTAAGCACACTCTTTTTTTTTTTGCTTTGGACCTTGACTTTAACCGCTCAGTCTCAAGTTTTCACTTGACACCTACACGCCACAAGCACATGGTTAGGGATAGCTTGGTTTAGCCGCTTAGACCAGGATTTTATTCCTTTAGGCCCTCCTATCCACTGATGCTCAAAGCCTTGGGATCCTTTTTATTTGCCCTTGCCTTTTGGTTTTAAGGGTTATTGGCTTTTTGCTCTTGCCTCTTGGTTTTAAGAGCTTTTGGCTTTTTCTGCTTGCTTTTTCTTTTTCTTTCTATTTTTTTTTCTGCAAGCTTTGCTCTTTGCTGCTTTTTCTTGCTTCAAGAATCATTTTTATGATTTTTCAGATTATCAAATAACATGTCTCCTAGTCATCATTCTTTCAAGAGCCAACATATTTAACATTCTTAAACAACAACTTCAAAAGACATATGCACTGTTCAAGCATTCATTCAGAAAACAAGAAGCATTGTCACCACATGAATATAATTAAACTAAGTTCAAGGATAAATTCGAAACTCATGTACTTCTTGTTCTTTTGAATTAAAACATTTTTCATTTAAGAGAGGTGATGGATTTATAGGACATTCATAACTTTAAGACATAGTTACTAACTACTAATGATCATTTAGTGAAGACACAAACATAGATAAGCACATAACATAGAAAACGAAAAACAGAAGAAATAAGAACAAGGAATGAATCCACCTTAGTGATGGTGGCGTTTCCTTCTTGAGGAACCAATGATGTCCTTGAGCTCTTCTATGTCTCTTCCTTGTCTTTGTTGCTCCTCCCTCATTGCTTTTTGATCTTCTCTAATTTCATGAAGGATGATGGAGTGCTCTTGATGTTCCACCCTTAGTTGCTTCCAATAATTGTGTGGAAGAAAATGTCTCCCCTGAGGTATCTCAGGGATCTCTTGATTTGCAGTCAAATGTTCTACCACTGAGCTATAGACCCTTGATGGAAGCTTTTGTCTTCCCTTTTCCTCTTTCTAGAGGTTTCTCTGGCCTTAAGTGCCATCAATGGTTATGGAAAAAAAAATAAAAAGCTTATGCTTTTACCACACCAAACTTAGAATGTTGCTCGCCCTCGAGCAAAAGAAGAAAGAATAGAGGAAGAAGAATAAGATATGGAGGAGATGGGGGGATGTGTGTATTCGGCCATATGGGTGGGATTGGGTGGGAAAGAGATATTGAATTTTGTAGGTAAGTGGGATGTATGGATGTGAGTGGTGAATGGAAAACAGAAGGGATGGTCATGAATGGAGAGAGAGGGTGAGGTAGGTGGAGATCCTGTGGGGTTCACAGATCCTGAGATGATCCTGTGGTGTCCTACAGATCTTGAGGTAATCCTGTGGTGTCCACAGATCCGGAGGTGTCAAGGATTTACATCCCTGCACCCATTAGGCATGTAAAATGCCCTTGCACACAACTCTGGGCGTTCAGCGCCAGGTTGGTGCCCACTTTGGGCGTTCAACGCCCATTTGTTGCCATTTCTAGCGTTGAACACCAGAACCATGCTTGTTCTGGGTGTTCAGCGCCAAGATGCTGCCCATTTTGGGCATTCAGCGCCAGAACCATGCTCTGTTCTGGCGTTGAACGCCAGGCAGATGCTCCTCTAGGGTGTGATTTTTCTTCTGCTATTTTTGATTCCATTTTCAATTTTTATATTTATTTTGTGACTCCACATGATCATGAACCTAATAAAACATGAAAAACAAAAACAAAATTAGATAGATAAACATTGGGTTGCCTCCTAACAAGCGCTTCTTTAATGTCAATAGCTTGACAGTGGGCTCTCATGGAGCCTCACAGATGTTCAGAGCATTGTTGAAACTCTCCAACACCCAACTTAGAGTTTGGATATGGGAGTTCAACACCAAACTTAGAGTTTGGTTGTGGCCTCCCAACACCAAACTTAGAGTTTGACTGTGGGGGCTTGGGTTGACTCTTCTATGAGAGAAGCTTTTCATGCTTCCTCTCCATGGTTGCAGAGGGAGATCCTTGAGTTTTAAACACAAGGGAGTCCTCATTCCATTGAAGGACTAGTTCACCTCTGTCAACATCAATCACAGTTCTTGCTGTGGCTAGGAAAGGTCTTCCTAGGATGATGGATTCATCCTCTTCCTTTCCAGTATCCAGGACTATGAAATCAGCAGGGATGTAAAGGCCTTCAACCTTTACTAACACGTCCTCTACTTGTCCATAAGCCTGTTTTCTTGAATTATCTGCCATCTCTAATGAGATTTTAGCAGCTTGCACCCCATAGATTCCCAGTTTCTCTATTACAGAGAGGGGCATGAGGTTTATTCCTGAAACAAGGTCACACAGAGCCTTAAAGATCATGGTGCCTATGGTACAGGGTATTATGAACTTTCCAGGATCCTGTCTCTTCTGAGGCAATGTCAGTTGATCCAGATCACTTAGTTCATTGATGAACAAGGGAGGTTCAACTTCCGAAGTATCAATGCCAAATAATTTGGTATTCAGCTTCATAATTGCACCAAGAAACTTGGCAGTTTGCTCTTCAGTAACATCCTTATTCTCTTCAGAAGAGGAATACTCATCAGAGCTCATGAAGGGCATAAGGAGGTTCAATGGAACCTCTATGGTCTCTAGATGAGCCTCAGAGTCCTTTGGTTCCTCAAAGGGAAGCTCCTTATTGATCACTGGACATCCTAGGAGGTCTTCCTCCTTGGGATTCACGTCCTCCTCTCCTTCTTTAGGTTCGGCCATGGTGCTTATGTCAATGGCCTTGCACTCTCCTTTTGGATTCTCTTCTGTATTGCTTGGGAGAGTACTAGGAGGGATTTCAGTGATCCTTTTACTCAGCTGGCCCACTTGTGCTTCCAGATTTCTAATGGAAGATCTTGTTTCATTCATGAAACTTACAGTGGCCTTAGATAGATCAGAGACTAAGTTTGTTAAATTAGAAGTATTTTGTTCGGAGTTCTCTGTCTGTTGCTGAGTGGATGATGGAAAAGGTTTATTATTGTTAAACCTGTTTCAGCCACCATTATTAAAGCCTTGTTGAGGCTTTTGATCCTTCAATGAGAAATTTGGATGATTTCTCCATGATGAGTTATAGGTGTTTCCATAAGGTTCACCTAAGTAATTCACCTCTGCTATTGCAGGGTTCTCAGGATCATAAGCTTCTTCTTCATAAGAAGCCTCTTGAGTACTGTTCGATGCAGCTTGCATTCCATTCAGACTCTGAGAAATCATATTGACTTGCTGAGTCAATATTTTGTTCTGAGCCAATATGGCATTCAGAGTATCAACTTCAAGAACTCCCTTCTTCATAGGCGTCCCATTATTCACAGGATTCCTCTCAGAAGTGTACATGAACTGGTTATTAGCAACCATGTCAATGAGTTCTTGAGCTTCTGCAGACGTTTTCTTTAGGTGAATGGATCCACCTGCAGAAGTATCCAATGACATCTTAGATAACTCAGACAGACCATCATAGAATATATCCAGGATGGTCCATTCCGAAAGCATGTCAGAAGGACACTTTTTGGTCAGTCCTTTGTATCTCTCCCAAGCTTCATAGAGGGATTCACCTTCCTTCTGTCTGAAGGTTTGAACATCCACTCTAAGCTTGCTCAGCTTTTGAGGAGGAAAGAACTTGGCTAAGAAAGCCTTGACCAGCTTATCCCAAGAGTTCAGGCTATCCTTAGGTTGAGAGTCCAACCATATTCTAGCTCTGTCTCTTACAGCAAATGGGAAAAGCATGAGCCCGTAGACTTCAGGATCTACTCCATTAGTCTTAACAGTATCACAGATCTGCAAGAATTCAGTTAAGAACTGAAAAGGATCTTCAGATGGAAGTCCATGAAACTTGCAGTTTTGCTGCATTAGAGAAACTAATTGAGGTTTCAGCTCAAAGTTATTTGCTCCAATGGCAGGAATAGAGATGCTTCTTCCATGTAAATTAGAATTAGGTGCAGTAAAGTCACCAAGCATTCTCCTTGCATTATTATTATTTTCGGCTGCCATCTCCTCTTCCTGTTCGAAAATTTCTGAAAGGTTATCTCTGGATTGTTGTAATTTAGCTTCTCTTAGTTTTCTCTTCAGAGTCCTTTCAGGTTCTGGATCTGCTTCAACAAGAATATTCTTGTCCTTGCTCCTGCTCATATGACAAAGAAGAGGGCACAGAAAAAATAATAATAATAATATGGATCCTTTATACCACAGTATAGGGATCCCTTTGTGAGTGGGAGAAAAGAGGGAGACAAAGAATGTAATGTAATGGAAGAAACACAACTGTGAGGAGGGTATAGATGTGAGATGAGATGTTAGTAGATGAATAAATAAATAGAATGAGATAGGAGAGGGAGAATTTTCGAAAATAATTTTTGAAAAAGGGTTAGTGATTTTCGAAAATAGTTTTTGAAAAAAGGTTAGTAATTTTTTTTGAAAAAATTTAAAATCAAAAATAAAAATAATTAGTTAATTAAAAAGAAATTTTTGAAAAAGGGGGAAGATATTTTCGAAAATTAGAGAGAGAGAGTTAGTTAGGTAGTTTTGAAAAAGATAAGAAACAAACAAAAGGTTAGTTAGTTAGTTGAAACAATTTTTGAAAATCAATTTTGAAAAGATAAGAAGATAGGAAGTTAGAAAAGATATTTTGAAAATTTTTTTTGAAAAAGGTATGATGAGAAGATATTTTTTTGAAAAGATATGATTTGAAATTAGTTTTGAAAAAGATTTGATTTTTAAAATCACAATTAATGACTTGATTCACAAGAAATCATAAGATATGATTCTAGAACTTAAAGCTTGAATCTTTCTTAAGAAGTAAGTAACAAACTTGAAATTTTTGAATCAAAACATTAATTGCTATTGTTATTTTCGAAAATTTGGTATAAAAATAAGAAAAAGATTTTTGAAAAATATTTTTGGAATTTTCAAAAATAACTAAGAAATTTGAAAAAGATTTGATTTTTGAAAAAGATTTTGAAAAAGATAAGATTTTCAAATTGAAAATTTGATTTGACTCATAAGAAACAATTTGATTTTAAAAAATTTTGAAAAAGTCAATCCAAATTTTCGAATTTGATGAGAGAAAAAGGGAAAGATATATTTTTATTTTTTTGAACTTTTATGATGAGAGAGAAAAACAAGAAAAATGATGCAATGCATGAAAGTTATGGATCAAAACAATGAATGCATGCAAGAATGCTATGAATGTCAAGATGAACACCAAGAATACTATGAAGATCATGATGAACATCAAGAACACAATTTTGAAAAATTTTTAATGTAAAGAAAACATGCAAGACACCAAACTTAGAATTCTTTAATGCTTAGACACTAAGAATTCAAGAATGCATATGAAAAACAAGAAAAGACACAAAACATGCAAATGCAAAGATCAAACAAGAAGACTTACCAAGAACAACTTGAAGATCATGAAGAACACTATGAATGCATGATTATTTTCGAAAAATGCAAGATGCACATGCAATTGACACCAAACTTATAACATGACACATGACTCAAACAAGAAACACAAAAAATATTTTTGATTTTTATGATTTTCTAATTTTTTGTTTTTTGGATTTTTGTTTTATATTTTTCAAAAATTATTTAGAAAAGAGAAAAATAAGGATTCAAAATTTTTAATATGAATTCCAGGAATCTTATGCTCTAAAGCTCCAATCAAAGGGTCAGGCATGGCTTAATAGCCAGCCAAGCTTTAGTATGTAACTCAGACATGACACGCCTGACATACCCTATCCAGAAGGATTGGGCATGGCTCCATTGAGGTGATTAGTTGAAGACCAATCCCAAAGCAGTTTGGGTATGGCTTTACAGCCAGATAGGCCTCAACATGCTACCATGAAACTCTATAATTCATTCTTGAAAGTTTTGAAGCCATAGAATAATTTATTTTTGAAAACATTATTTTTATTATATTTTTGAAAACTTTTTTTTTTAAGATTTTTTCGAAAACAAAGGAGAAATTTTTGAAAAATTTTTTGAAAAATTTTTGAAAAGAAAACAAAAAGAAAATTTACCTAATCTGAGCAACAAGATGAACCGTTAGTTGTCCAAACTCGAACAATCCCCGGCAACAGCGCCAAAAACTTGGTACGCGGAATCGTGATTACACTTTAATTATGTAAAGTTCATTGCTCTTTCTTTCCCTGGAAATGGCACCAAAAACATGATGCCAAAACCACGGTTCACAACTCCGTGTAACTGACCAGCAAGTGCACTGGGTCGTCCAAGTAATACCTTACGTGAGTAAGGGTCGAATCCCACGGAGATTGTTGGTATGAAGCAAGCTATGGTCACCTTGCAAATCTCAGTTAGGCAGATATAAATTGATAATGGTGTTTTCGAATAATAGTTAATAGAATAGGGATAGAAATACTTATGTAATTCATTGGTGAGAATTTCAGATAAGCGAATAGAGATGCTTTCGTTACTCTGAACCTCTGCTTTCCTGCTATCTTCATCCAATCAGTCTTACTCTTTTCCATGGCTGGCTTTATGTGATACATCACCACTGTCAATGGCTACTTTCGGTCATCTCTCGGGAAAATGATCCAATGCCCTGTCACGGCATGGCTAATCGTCTGGAGGCATCACCCTTGTCAATGGCTTCATCTTATCCTCTCAGTGAAAATGGTCAACGCACCCTGTCACGGCACGGCTATTCATCTGTCGATTCTCGATCATGCTGGAATAGGATTTACTATCCTTTTGCGTCTGTCACTAACGCCCCGCAATCGCGAGTTTGGAGCTCGTCACAGTCATTCATTCATTGAATCCTACTCGGAATACCACAGACAAGGTTTAGACCTTCCGGATTCTCTTGAATGACGCCATCATTCTAGCTTACACCACGAAGATTCTGGTTAGGAGATCTAAGAGATACTCATTCAGTCTAAGGTAGAACGGAAGTGGTTGTGAGGCACGCGTTCATAGGGAATGATGATGATTGTCACGTTCATCACATTCAGATTGAAGTACGAATGAATATCTTAGAAGCGAAATAAGATGAATTGAATAGGAAACAGTAGTACTTTGCATTAATCTTTGAGGAACAGTAGAGCTCCACACCTTAATCTATGGAGTGTAGAAACTCTACCGTTAAAAATACATAAGTCAAAGGTCAAGGCATGGCCGAATGTCCAGCCCCTCTGATATAAGAACCAGGTGTCCAAAGATGGTCAAAAAGACTAGTGAAAGGTCCTATTTATAATAAACTAGCTACTAGGGTTTACATGAGTAAGTAATTGATGCATAAATCCACTTCCGGGGCCCACTTGGTGTGTGCTTGGGCTGAGCTTTAGCTTTCCACGTGCAGAGGCCATTTGTGGAATTGAACACCAGGTTTTGATCCATTTCTGGCGTTCAACTCTGTTTTTGGATCCTTTTCTGGCGCTGGACGCCAGAATTGGGCAGAGAGCTGGCGTTGAACGCCAGTTTGCGTCATTTAAACTTGGCCAAAGTATAGACTATTATATATTTCTGGAAAGCCCTGGATGTCTACTTTCCAACGCAATTGGAAGCACGCCGTTTTGAGTTCTGTAGCTCCAGAAAATCCATTTTGAGTGCAGGAAGGTCAGAATCCAACAGCATCAGCAGTCCTTCTTCATCCTCTGAATCTGATTTTTGCTCAAGTCCCTCAATTCCAGCCAGAAAATACCTGAAATCACAGAAAAACACACAAACTCATAGTAAAGTCCAGAAATGTGAATTTAACATAAAAACTAAAGAAAACATCCCTAAAAGTAGATGAATCCTACTAAAAACATACTAAAAACAATGCCAAAAAGCGTATAAATTATTCGCTCATCAATAGGCCATACCCTGGGTTGTCATTAGCCTCCCTGGGTTAACCCAGTCTGGATTACTATCCTCAAAGACCACCTTGGCCTTTGTGCACAATCGGAGAATGGTGCTGGGGTACCAAAGCCTGGCACCTGATTCAAGCTTCTCAGCTGAATCTTGAATTCCCTCAGCTATAAGTTCATGCACGTTGATTTCTCCACCTTGTACTAGGCAATGTACCATAGTTGCTCGATTAATATTTACCTCTGAATTATTTGCAGCTGGGAGAATGGACCTCCTCACGAGTTCAAACCACCCCTTGGCTTCTGGGCAAAGGTCTCCCCTCTTGATGAATCGGGGTCTCCCATCTCCATACCTCTCCCAGTCAGCTGCTATAACACAAATGTCGGTCACTATCTCAATGAGCTCATCATTGTCTTGACTTTTACTTATCCTTGTATGATAGCTAGACTCATCAAAGTGTGGTGATTTCAGGTGAAGAGTTCTTATTATAGCATTTGGACTGAAGTCTACCTCCTTTCCCCTTACATAGCTTTTGAAGGTTGGGGCTCTGATTTTGTCTTCTCTGACCACATTTGTGTAGAACTCTTTGATGAGGTTTGCATTGATCTTCCCCTCTGGATTGGTGAGCAATTGCCACCCTCTTTCTTTAATCTTCTCCCGAATCTGTGGGCATTTGTCTTCATTGATTTGGAAGGTTAACTCGGGCAGTATCTTTTTGAGCTTTATCCGCTCAAATTCTCGTTCATGGAAGGCAGTCTTGAATCTCTTCTCGTCGAAGGGAATGTTCTCCTTTGGTTCCTTCCTCTTCTACCTCTTGGAACTTGATGATGCCATGAATGAAGTTAAAGCAAAACAGGTGTAGTGAAGGGAAGTGATGTGGGGTTTAGAGAGTGGGATGTTGAAGAATTGGTTGCTGGAAAGTGAAGTGCAAGGGGTATGAATTTCGAATGTGGAGATGGTGTGAATTTGATTCACTTATATAGAGAAGTGATGAAGAGATGAAAGGTGTGGATTGATGGAGTTGGTGTATGATGAACGGATGGGGATGTGTATGGAGTAAGCACGAGGATTCTCAACTTTATGATGGAGTTAGTTCGCTTTCCAAGTTTGTTCTTCCTCCAATGTTGCATGGCAACCATTCCCAATGCATTCCCCCTTGAGGCACGTGTGTAGTGCCCTCTTCATGAAGTGGCCGAATCTTTCCCATTAAATTTTCCTATCAATCTCCTTCAATGCTCCTTTTCTTTTTCCTAAAGAAAATAAGATAAGAAAAAAAAATATCATAACAAGTTTTTGAGCTTTTCGGCTAGAATGATAAAGAGAAGAAAGGATTTTGCTTATTCATGAACTCCAACTAACTAACTAACTGTGTATCCTTATATGCATTTTGGTGGCACCATGGGGTGACACCAAACTTAATTTGAAGCACTGTGATGAAAAGTTCTGTTCAAAGCTCCAAGACTACCATGCTCTCTGTTGCATTAATGCTTTCTTGGTACGCTTTGAACACCAAACTTGTTCTTCACTATATACTGCAATATAAGGACATCACCAAGTTTGGGTTGGAATTTATGAATATCGATTTATTCACTAGTAAAAGCTAATAAAATATGGGTTGCCTCCCATGAAGCGCTTCTTTAGCGTCACTAGCTTGACGTTTCTTCTTCATCAGGGAGGTTGATAATGCTTCAAGTCCTCCCCTCTTGCCTTGGACTGATATCCATTGGTTGTATCAATGATCTCTACATGTTCCAAGGAGAGGACTCTGTTGATAGTGAAGACCTTAGGTAACTGAGATGGTACAGTGGGGAGATTAGGGGGGATATCTGGGAAGTAAGCTGAGATCACTTTATCTCCTGGAGAGAAGTCTTCCGTAGGGATCTTCTTGTTCCTCCACCCCCTTGGTACTTTCTTCTTTGTCCCTTTTGACGTTGCCTTGCTCTTTGTGGCTTCTTCTTCTAAGTAAATTTTGTTGTTGTCTTCACATGTTTCTGGTGGTTTAGGTTCCTCCAGCTTTTCCTTGAGTTGTGACAGCTGCTTATTTCCTTGTTCATCAACCAAGGGCTTTCCTAGTTGGGCTGGTTGTGCTTCAATGTTTGCTTCCTCTGTCAGCATTTCGTTACGATCTGTACTTGGTTCTTTATTTTCTTGGTCAGCTTCTTGGGAGAGTTTGAAGACATTGAAGCTGAGTTGTTCATCATGGATCCTCAATATTAGCTCCCCTCGCTCCACATCTATGAGTGCTCTGGCTGTAGCTAGGAATGGTCTTCCCAATATGATTGGGTGAGTGTGACTCTCTTCCATGTCCAAAATGACAAAGTCTGTTGGAAGAAAGTATTTCCCAACCTTTAACAACACATTTTCCAGTACCCCTAATGCTTGTTTTTGAGTTTTGTCAGCTAGCCTGATGACCACATCTGTGGGCAATATCTTATTGATCTGTAGTCTCTTCACCAGGGCTAAGGGCATTAAGTTGATGCTTGCTCCCAAATCGCAAAGTGCTATATCAAACATTGTTTCTCCTATGGCACAGGGGACATGAAAACTCCCTGGATCTTTTCTTTTCGTAGGCAACTGTGGTTGAATGAGGGCACTGCACCCCTTGTTCATCACTATAGTCTGGCCTCCCTTGAGTGAGCTTTTCCTAGGAAGCAGCTCCTTCATATACTTGATATATGCAGGCATTTGCTGGATAGTCTTGATGAATGGTATGTTCACATGCAAAGATGCAAAGAAGTCAAGAAATCTTGAGTATATTCTCTTCTCCACAGCACCATTGAGCAGTTGGGGAAAAGGTGCATAGAGTCTCAGCAGCTCCTGTTTTGATATTTCTGGTTCTTGGTATTCTTTTTCCTCCTTCTCTGTTGAGGTATTTTCAGGTTGTCCTGACAGCTTGCTTGGCTTGTCCTCAGTCTCCTTATCACTTATAGTGACCATCTTGCAATCTTCCCATCTTACTTTCTTTGTTTCACCTCTCGGATTCTTCTCTGTGTCACTTGGGAATCCATCTGTGGGTTTGGGAATTTGCTCAGAGAGATATCCTACTTGAGATTCCAACCTCTTGATTGTGTCTCCCTGATTCTTGAAACTGGCTCGCACTTCCTCCTTGAACACCTTGTTGTCTTGGATATCCTTGCAAATGCCTTCAAGTAGATTTTCAATCCTTGAGATTCTTTCATCAAATGATGATAGGTCAAGTTGAGGAGGGTTGTTCTGGCCTTGATATGAATGTGGAGAGGTGTTGTTATTGGGATGTTGATATGGTCTAGATGTGAAATTGTTTGGATTTGGGCGTCTTTGATCAAGGCTTTGGTCTTGTTGATTTCCCCACCCAAAGTTTGGGTGATTCCTCCATCCAGGGTTGTAAGTCTTGGAGTATGGATCATGGTTCTGCCTAGGTGAATTCCCGATGTAGTTGGCTTGCTCCTGACTACCCTCTGCTTCTTCATTCACTCCTTCTTGGGTTGTTGATGAAGTGGAGATTGCTGCTACTTGGTTTCTCTCCATCTTCTTGGTGAGGTCAGCCAGCTGCTGGGTGGTGAGCTTGTTTTGGGCCAACAGAGCATCTACATTGTTTAGCTCCATTACTCCTCTTGTGTTCCCTCTTTCGGAAGCATAGAAGTAGTCGTTCTCTACTACTATTTCAATGAAATCTATAGCCTCCTCAATGGTTTTCTTCTTGTTCAAAGATCCTCCGGATGAATGGTCTACGACCTTCTTTGACTCATAAGAGAGCCCTTCATAGAAAATGTGCAGCTGCACCCATTCGTTGAATATGTCAGGTGGACACCTCCTTGTCAGGTCTTTAAACCTCTCCCATGCCTCATATAGAGTCTCACCATCTTGTTGCCTAAAGGTTTGGACCTCAGCTCTCAGCCTATTGATTCTTTGAGGAGGGTAAAATCTTGCTAAGAATTTGTTCACCACGTCTTCCCAAGTTGTCAAGCTTTCCCTTGGGAAAGATTCCAGCCACTTGGCTACCTTATCCCTGAGTGAGAATGGAAATAAAAGCAGTCTATAGGTGTCAGGATGAACACCATTAGACTTCACTGTGTCACATATTCTCAGAAAGGTGGTTAAATGTTGATTTGGGTCCTCTTGGACACTTCCTTCGAACGAACAGTTGTTCTGGACAAGGGTGATGAGTTGTGGCTTCAGTTCAAAATTATTGGCATGGATGGTTGGCTTTTGAATGCTACTTCCATAGTTTCCTGGGTTTGGATTGATATAAGAGCCTAAAACTCTTCTATCCTCCCCAGTATGATTTGCTCGACCTCTTCCGCCATGGTTGTGAGCCTCTTCTTCATGATGGTTTTCCAAGTTTTCTTCCATGTTTGCTTCAAAGTATTCCTCAAAGTGTTCTTCCTCTTCTTCAGCAACAGCTACACGTTTGTCTCTTGCCTCCCTCCTTAGTCTAAGGAAGGTTCTCTCAGGTTCAGAATCAAAGGAAGTTGAAGCCCCGCTTCTTCTCCCTGTCATACAACCAACAAGTACAAGCAAAGAGAATAGATGCAGAAAGTATATCTGTCAGAATTACTGTTAGTGTGAGTGATGCAATATATCAAAAAGTTAGTGGGTTAGTGAGATGAAATGTAAATAACAGAAAAAAAGTAGGGGAAAAGGAAGAAATTAACTAAAACAGGAAGTAAATAACTCAAACAGAAATTTAAATCAAACAAAAATAAAATGCTCAATCTAGTTATCCTCCAATCTAATCATTGTTGATGCACAATCAATCCCTGGCAACGGCGCCATAAACTTGATGCACGGAAAACTTGTCTCTTAACAAATTTCCTTCGGCAAGTGTACCGAATTTGTCGTCAAGTAAAAACTCACAATAGAGTGAGGTCGAATCCCACAAGGATTGATTGATCAAGCAACTTTAATTAGAGGAATGTTCTAGTTGAGCGAATCAGAAATTGAGTTGTGAATTGCAGAAAGTTAAATGCGGGAAAGTAAATAACAGAAAGTAAATTGCAGAATCTTAAATGGGAATGGGGGAATTGCTCATAAATGTAAATGACAGAAATTAAAGAGAATGGGTGAGATCAAAAATGGGGAGTTCATTGGGCTTAGGAGATGTTGCATTCTCCGGATCAATCTCATTTACATCTCTTCCTCAATCAATGCACTCATTGTTCTCCTTGGCAATCTTAAGTGATTGAATTACAATTTCTTGTAATTCAATCTCTCAAATCTTGATCAATAGCCAATTCCTTGGTCAATTGCTCATGAGAAGAGATGAAGTATGGTCACTGATTATACCACATGCATTTCCCAAATCAAGCATTGAGAGGATTATAGTCACATATCCATCCAAACCCAATTTGGTCCAGCATGAGAAAGCATTTCTAGCTTGATCTCTTCATTCCTCTTCCAAGGTTCAGAAGAGATCCAAGTATGAATAGTTTCTTTTCCAAGATAAC
This sequence comes from Arachis hypogaea, assembly GCF_003086295.3. Lineage (NCBI taxonomy): Eukaryota > Viridiplantae > Streptophyta > Magnoliopsida > Fabales > Fabaceae > Arachis > Arachis hypogaea. The sequence goes on along the minus strand of NC_092046.1, from coordinate 92,436,682 downwards.
TACCCAATTGGATGAAGATCGAAAGCTTTCAAGTAAAATCAAGAGAAAAGATAGAAGAAGAATAATGAAAACTAGTATTGATCCATCAAATTACAACAGAGCTCCCTAACCCAATGAAAGGGGTTTAGTTGTTCATAGCTCTGGAAAATGAAAACAAAGATGGAGAATACATAATGAAAAATAGAAGTGCAGAGAAAGTAAATACAGGAAGTAGTTCTATGCTATTTTCCAACTCCCGGAACTCTCAAAATAATTCAAAGCTACTCCTATATATACTACTCTTCTCATCTTCTAGTTGGCTCTTCAAGTCTTGGGCCTTTGGATCTTGAGTTTGAAGTAGTTCTTTTCTTCATTTGGGCTTGGCTTTACTTGCAGAGAGAAAGTGTGAAGTAGGCAGAGACTTTAGCTCAGGGCGTTAGGGGTGTTAACGTTTAGTGAAAATATGAGTTTGAGAACGTTAGTGACAATCAACTTTCTCACTAACGTTCCTAAGTAAAAGCCGCATTAACTTCAATGTTAGTGGCACAAACGTTGCCACTAACGTTGCCTCTAGGTCCTTCGCACACGTTATTGGGGCTTAACTTTCCCAATAACGTTGAAAAGCCCCCCTTGCTCCTACGTTAGAGCCCACGTTAACTTAGTTAACGTGGCTCTTTAACGTGGGCTTGCCATCCTTCGAGAACGTTAGTGACACTCAACATTGTCACTAACGTTCCAATGTGCCCCCATGTCTCACGTTAGAGCCCATGTTAACTTAGTTAACGTGGCTCTTTAACGTGGCATTGCTTAGCCATCCCCAACGTTAGTGACAATGTTGAGTGTCACTAACGTTGGCTCATTTTTTACTCATCCACGTTAGCTTCCACGTTAACTAAGTTAACGTGGGAGTTAACATGGCTCATAGTGGCTTGTGTGGCTGCTTCCAACGATAGTGACAATGTTGAGTGTCACTAACGTTGGCCATCACCTTCTTCTTTCATGTTAGCCTCCACGTTAACTAAGTTAACGTGGAAGTCAACGTGGCTCCTTGGGGTTGTGTGGTTGCTTCCAACGTTAGTGACAATGTTGGGTGTCACTAACGTTGTCGACCACCCTTGCCTCTTCACGTTAGCTCCCACGTTAACCAAGTTAACGTGGGCTCCCACATTAACCAAGTTAATGTGGGAGTTAACGTGGCATTGTGCACTTAAGCCAACATTAGTGACAATGTTGAATGTCTCTAACGTTTGCTTCCTTTCCCCCTTTTAACGTTAGAGGCCACGTTAACTAAGTTAACGTGGACTCTAACGTGGCCACTTGTGAGCATTGGCCAACATTAGTGATAATGTTAAGTGTCACTAACGTTGGCTCAAATTCCCTTTCTCACATTAGAGTTCACGTTAACTTAGTTAATGTGACTCTTAACGTGGGTAATGATGGCTTCGAGAGCGTCATTGGCAGTCACTTTTCTCATTAACTTTGCAAGTTACCTCCCATTCCTTGCTTCCTTTGGTCCTGAAATCAGGCAATAGAGTGCATCAATGTTCTAGTCCAAGTCATGGGTAATGCAGAATACAATTTGTTACTAAACTCATGCAAAATTCTCATGAATTCATGTAAAAGGCACAATGTATGCTTGAATCAAGGTGTAAGTGAATATCTACCCAAAACATGCTTATTTCCTAAGAAAATGCATGAAACTATCCTAAAATCAGTAAAGAAAAGGTTAGTAAAACTGGCCAAAATGCCCTGGCATCATTAACGTTCAGTGAAAATATGGGTTCGAGAACGTTAGTGACAATTACCTTTTTCACCAACGTTCCTTACCAAAGTAAGAGCCACGTTAACTTTAACGTTCGTGGCACAAATGTTGCCACTAACGTTGCCTCTATGTCCTTCGCACACGTTATTAGGACTCACCTTTCCTAGTAACGTTGAGAAGTCTCCCCCTTCCTTACGTTAGAGTCCACGTTAACTTAGTTAACGTGGCTCTTTTAACGTAGGCTTGCCAACCTTCGAGAACGTTAGTGACACTTACCTTTGTCACTAACGTTCCAATGTGCCCTTAGCTCCCACGTTAGAGTCCACGTTAACTAGGTTAATGTGGCCTCTAATGTGGCTGTGCCAGCCATCTCCAACGTTAGTGACAAAAGTGAATGTCACTAACGTTGGCTCATCATCTCTCCTCCTCACGTTAGCTTCCACGTTAACTAAGTTAACGTGGGAGTTAACATGGCTCATTGTGGCTTGTGTGGGCTCTTTCCAACGTTAGTGACAATGTTAGGTGTTACTAACGTTGGTGATCACCTTCCTTCTTCACGTTAGCTTCCACGTTAACTAGGTTAACGTGGGAGTTAACGTGGTTTATTGGGGCTTGTGTGGGTTAATCCCAACGTTAATGACAATGTTTGGTGTCACTAACATTGTCGACCACCTACTTTCTTCACGTTAGCTTCCACATTAACTAGGTTAACGTGGGAGTTAACGTGGCTTATTGTGACTTGGCCAATGTTAGTGACAAAGTTGAATGTCACTAATGTTGGCTTCCCCTTTACCTCTTAACGTTAGAGGCCACATTAACTAAGTTAACGTGGCTCTTAACGTGGCCACTTATGAGCTTGGTCCATCGTTAGTGATAATGTTAAGTGTCACTAACGTTGGCTCCCTTTCCTTTCTTCCACGTTAGAGTTCACGTTAACTTAGTTAACGTGACTTTTAACGTGGGCAATGATGGCTTCGAGAGTGTTATTGGCGATTACTTTTCTCATTAACTTTGCAAGTTACTCCCATTCCACGTTAGTGCCTACGTTAGTGTAACTAACATAGCCACTAATGTGGTTCTTCTTTGCTTCCTTTGTCCTGAAATCAAGCAATCGAGTGCATCAAAGTTCTGGTCCAAGTCATGGGAAATGCAACTTCAAATTTGTCATTAAATTCATGCAAAATCCTCATGAAATCATGTAAAGTGCACAATGTATGCTCGAATCAAGATGTAAGTGAATATCTACCCAAAACTAGCTTATTTTCTAAGGAAATGCATGAAACTACCCTAAAAACAGTAAAGAAAAGGTCAGTGAAACTGGCCAAAATGCCCTGGCATCAAATTCTCAGCCACTAAAACCCCATCTTTTCTACATGATTTCTACATCAATTGAACCTCAATTTAAGCTATAGGGTTTCGTTTTCGAGCTGCCCCAAGAACATGAACTTTAAAGCTTGGATTTCATCAAATTTCATCAAAATTTCCCCAAATTTTCACCAAGAATCAATCATATATGCAACCAATTTTTAGCACAGCCAAATCATACAACATTCATACAACTCAAACACAAATAATCAAGATTAATTTCGTCAAACCCTACCTTGTTTTGCTGCTCCTATTTCGGTTAGACTTTCAGGTGGTCCTTAAGCAATTTTTCCTCCTAAATCACATCAAAAACAACTTTAAATCCAAAAACCCTCAACTAACCAAATCTTACTCAGCATGTTAGAAAGTTATTTCTAACCTTAGACTTGCTGTAAATTCACGTTTCTTGGCCCTCAAGTCAAGTTAAGCATGATTGCTAAGGAAAAACATCAGGAAAACACATGTTTTGCATGGTTTTCCTTGAAAACCAAATTGAAGAGGGAGGGAGACAGCCATCTCACCTTATTTTTAGCCTTGATAAGTCACATGGTTATGTAGAGGAAGAAGAGAGGATCGTTTTGGTGAAATCCGAGTTTTGATTTGAGTTTTAGTTCAGAAGAAATCAAGCTTTGAAGATTAAGTGTTCATGAACTTTTCTCTCTTTTCTCTCCTTTCAATTTCGGCCAAAGGGAGTAAATGATAAGCCTTGGAGTGTCTTGGGGGTGTAAGGTGAGTTGTGATTGGTTGGCTTGGAGGTGGATTAAAATAATATTAAAATATCTCAGGTGTATAACTACTAAAACTAGATGTATCGGAACACTCGTAAAAACATCTCTAAAAATTATTTTCTGAGCTACTAGCATAAAAGACACTAGTAAAATATTTAATATGAGAATAAAACATGTATAATGAGGCCTTAGCATTGCTAAAGTCATCAGAGAGTGCCGGTTCTAAGCTGCACCAGTAAACTGTGAACCCGGTTAAACCGATTTCCTGTTTTTAACTAAAACAGACTAGATAATCTTATAATATCATTCAAACATTTTCTAATACTAATATAATGATAATATTATACTATTGTCTCTCTCCTCTCATGAATCAAGTCCGGTTCGTCAAACAGAGACTATTTAGGAAAATCAAAATCAAAACTGCCAACCGATACGGTTCAAAAACTAGGTTCTTCGCGATTGCATTATCGAGCTTGCCTCAGAAGAGGTTCTAGCTTAAGGATGACATAATAACAATGAGGATTGAGATGCTTGATGATATATCAGAGGTTCTCCCCTTACTGATCTTCCGGAGGATTCCATGCCTTCGGAAAAGATCTCGCATACTCGGAAATCAGGGTTGTTACATTCTACCCTCCTAAAAGAAAATTTTGCCCTCAAAATTTCAGCCAGGTGCAGAATCCATCTTCAAGCGATCTACTTTCTTCAAGCCATCCTGACGAAGAGGTAGGTCCGTTCCTTACAGCATCCAACTCTAACATAGTCATTGCCATGGAGATCATAACAGCTATGAAGATAGCTGTGGCTCACATCGATTCGTCGTTCGGAGCTCGATTAAATCATGCCTATTCACAGTCATTGAGGTCTTATCCGCACCAAACAATCAATATTAAGGTGATCAGTCTTAATATCTCAAGTTAAGTACGGACATTCCCAAAATTAGCACTTATAGACATTCATGCCAAATGTATCTTAAAGATACCCTAACGGCATGAGACACACAAGCAGAGCATGCAATGAAGCATAGTCAGTCCACTCCCCAGGCTCTACTGGAACGAACTGCTCTGATACGAAATTGTAACGACCCAATTTATGGTACGTCATGATCATACTAGAAACTGAGCGCTACCAACTTGTCTACCTAATTATTATCTATTATTTATTATATGAGGCTGATTCGTTGTTAAAAGCGTAGTTATTTTCTGAGGTACTTTTTTTTTTAAAATGTTTGGATTAACAAACAATATCATTCATAATCAATTCACAACTGATAATATATGAAACAATTATAAACAACCACACATAAATACATCACAAGCAGTTGACAATTTTCGGTGATCCAACCTTTATTAGAGTATAAACTTTTAGTTAGAACACCCCTAGACATAGCTAGATAATACTATATACATATATATACATACAACATCCCAGGTCCTGACCTGTTCAAGAAGTCCCTAAGATGGCGCCCAGGCTAGCCTAGACTCTATACTCACCTAGTCCCTCTAAACTACTAAAGCGAGGGAAAATACGTTCTAGGTCTTCAAAACTCAAGTCAGGTGGATCGTCATCAAAAGGTGGAAGGTCGTCTACTATTCCTCTGCACGATTATATGTCATCAAAGATCGTCTCTCAAGTACTTCATCAAGTGGCCACATAACAGTAACAACGTACGGAGGACTTAGGTTAAAGTTTGTAGATAAGCAGGGTGCAGACGTTGGCTGGCCTCACAGTATATACATATAAACAGGTAACGGAGTTCACTCTAAGCTCAGAAGACTACCTAGAGCGGAATCTTCTTTGCAGAACAGTCATCAGCAAACTACGGAAGGGTACTTATGCTTCCATCTGAAGGGGGAAGGAAGAGAGAAGGGGTAAGAAATGGGGAGTTCTTAGTAGGGCCGGGGTTATTAGTTACGTTCATTAATTCCGTGTTGTTTAGCAGATAAATAGCAGAATACCGAGAAGCAGTAGTCAGAAGAAACAGATAAATAGAGAAAATAGAGAAAACAAAAAGCAAAACACAAACAAAAGAATAAAAGAAAATAAAACACAGACACAGAGAATAGAATGAAAACAAAGAAGGCATACATTCAAACAACAATCATAACAGAGGAAATGCGCAGCCAAATATGATGCATGTCTAGCCCTAGTGCAGGTAATGAGCTCACGTGTCGGTTTACACCCTGCATCCCAACATTACCTAGGAACTAGTCCTAGATATGGCTTTATCTCTGTAGGTGAACTTCGACCTACAGAAACAGCACTCCCATAAGTGAACTTCGGCTTATAGGAATAGTTCAATCACAACATAACAACTTTCTATGGGTGAACTTCGGCCTATAGAAATGGCACCTCTGTAAGTGAACTTCGGCTTACAGAAATGGTGCCCCTGTAAGTGAACTTCGGCTTACAGGTATCACAACTCTCTGTAGGTGAACTTCGGCCTACAGGAGCAACACCCTGAGATACACAATTGATATTCACTGCTGGTGAACTTCGGCCTACAGGAATAATAACTCACTGTAGGTGAACGTGGGCCTACAGGACCTCTAGGGCCAATGGAAAAGCAGCAGATGAACATACAACAGAACATCATGCCACAAGGCCTAAGTCTTTATTCTTATACTCTTCTCCTCTATTCTCTTTGTTATATTACTCTTTTCTCATTGTCTCTTTACTCTGCTCTAATTTCTCTGTTTAACATATGTATTTAAAGCTTATGTAACTTTCGGTATGGATAGTTAGTCTGTCCCAAGTATAGGTTCATTAAGTCTATACTGAAATAGTTTAACTTTTCATATAATAATACCTAACCCTAGTCGCAACTCAAGGACTAACTATGTTGTCCTAGTTCGTTCGCTATTCTCTGTCTGTTTTTCTGTCGTTAAAACTTTACAGACTTTTCTTTGGTTTTTATCTTTTCTTTATCTTTTTATCTTTCATTTATCTTTGCCTCACTAACATGTTCTTACCACTCCCTAAGTGTTTTATGAAGGTAATTATCAGATTCTTCGCTTAAAGTTGTCTTTCTAATGCTTTTACAGAAAACTGCCTTTTTCGCATTATTTTATTATTTTTATTAAAATATTATTTTTAATTAAATATTATTATTTAATATTTTTTTATTATTTATTATTTTATCATTAAATTTTCGAAAATTACCCCACTTTAACTTTTAACCTTTAAATATTCACTTTTTACCACCCGTAACTTTTAATATTTCTATTTTAACCACCCTAACTTTCAGAAATTACAAAATAACCCCTCAAACACCAAAATAATTACAACCTTGCCCTTTTATTAAAAGGTGTTCTTCAATTTTCTTCATCACCAAAATAACCCTTTTATTAAAAAGTGTTCTTCATGTTCTTCGTAAATTCTTCAGATTCTTTCTCTGTTTTTACCCGTTTTTCAGTCTTTTCAGCAACCGATTTTTACCATAATTCATAATAAATTCTCAGCCACTAAAACCCCATCTTTTCTACATGATTTCTACACAAACTGAACCTCAATTTAAGCTCTAGGGTTTCATTTTCCAGCTGCCCCAAGAACATGAACTTTAAAGCTTGAATTTCATCAAATTTCATCGAAATTTCACCAAATTTTCACCAAGAATCAATCATATATGCAACCAATTTTTAGCACAGCCAAATCATACAACAGTCATACAACTCAAACACAAATAATCAAGATTAATTTCGTCAAACCCTACCTGGTTTTGCTGCTCCTAATTCAGTTAGACTTTCAGGTGGTCCTTAAGCACTTTTTCCTCTTAAATCACATCAAGAACAACTTTAAATACAAAAACCCTCAACTAACCAAATCTCACTCAGCATGTTAGGAAGTTATTTCTAACCTTAGACTTGCTGTAAATTCACGTTTCTTGGCCCTCAAGTCAAGTTAAGCATGATTCCTAAGGAAAAACATCAAGAAAACACATGTTTTGCATGGCTTTCCTCGAAAACCGAATTGATGAGGGAGGGAGACAGCCATATCACCTTATTTCTAGTCTTGATAATTCACATGGTTATGTAGAGGAAGAAGAGAGGATCTTTTTGGTGAAATCGGAGTTTTGATTTGAGTTTTAGTTCAGAAGAAATCAAGCTTTGAAGATTAAGTGTTCATGAAGTTTTCTCTCTTTTCTCTCCTTTCAATTTCGGCCAAAGGGATTAAATGACAAGCCTTGGAGTGTCTTGGGGGTGTAATGTGAGTTGTGATTGGTTGGCATGGAGGTGGATTAAAATAATATTAAAATATCTCAGGTGTATAACTACTAAAACTAGATGTATCGGAACACTCGTAAAAACATCTCTAAAAATTATTTTCTGAGCTACTAGCATAAAAGACACTAGTAACATATTTAATATGAGAATAAAACATGTATAATGAGGCCTTAGCATTGCTAAAGTCATCAGAGAGTACCGGTGCTAAGCTGCACCAGTAAACTGTGAACCCGGTTAAACTGATTTCCTGTTTTTAACTAAAACAGACTAGGTAACCTTATAATATCATTCAAGCATTTTATAATACTAATATAATGATAATATTATAATATTATCTCTCTCCTCTCATGAATCGAGTCCGGTTTGTCAAACAGAGACTATTTACGAAAATCAGAATCAAAATTGCCAACCGATACGGTTCAAAAACTAGGTTCTTCGTGATTGCATTATCGAGCTTGCCTCAGAAGAGGTTCTAGCTTAAAGATGACATAATAATAATGAGGATTGAGATGCTTGATGATATATCAGAGGTTCTCCCCTTACTGATCTTCCGGAGGATTCCATGCCTTCGGAAAAGATCTCGCATACTCGAAAATCAGGGTTGTTATACAAGAAGAGGAAGAAGAAGAAAGGAGAGTCCAGCAAAGGCAAGGAGCACGAATATTAGGAGGTGGTGGTGTTCCTTTCATGTTTTTAATTAAATAAGGATGATGCATATCTGAAACATGATATACCTCCAAATGTTTTATGTTCTACACTTTTATGTTTTATTAGAATCTTTATTAGGATCTGCATTATGCTTGTTATCACTCATCTGTTGAATTATGTTTTGTTTCCCTTCCTGTATCAATAAGAGAAAATGTTTGAAATAGTAAGTAATTATCCAATGTGGTAGGGATTAGAATGAAATTCAGTGGTGGTAATTGCTTGATTAGATGATAAGCTCAATAATAAAAGCTGTAGAATAGAATGTTCTTTGTAGTGTGAACTTAGTTGCTGTTGTAAAGCCTTCAATCAATAATCATCCTTGGAAAAAGAGAAAGCAAGAAAGGAAAGAAAGAAAAGCCAAACAAATAATAAGTCTAGACACCAATAGCTTGAACCTTAGGGCATATGCATGTGGTGTTTCTTGTATTAGGATATTCTTGGACAATTAGGTTCTTAGGAGTCTTTTAAAACATGGTAACTTGGATTAACTAATCTGGGATTACCAACCGAAAGTCCATTATCAAGAGCAACCTAGTTACAAAGCATTTAGTATCCCAAAGAGATGCTAAGCATCAATGTTCCTAAGAAGAGTTGTGAGCCAAGTGTTTGTAGTTAAAATGTGTTGAGAAAAATTGAGCCAAAAGGCTACTGCAACACTTTCCACTGAGCTATCATTGAAAAACAAGTTTCTGAATCAAAAGAAAGAAAGAAAAAAAGCTAACAAGGATCAATAAAGAATAAGGGATCATAACAAAAACTCTAGTCAACACTCAAAGAGGCATTTCTTGATTGGAAGCTGATAATAATTGAGCTACATCATGTCTGCATAAAATCCCATGAACCAAATTCAATTATCTGCTGAATAAGGACATATATGCTTCTCTGTTTCATTTCATTTCTTCTCATGTTTAGTGCTTGCTTGCGGACAAGCAAGATTTAAGTTTGGTGTTGTGATGACAAGTCATCTTTTGCTAGTTTTACAAGCATTTTTCATTTGTTTCATTAGGTTTTATGCACTTTCTTGCACAATAAGTAAGTGATTGGAGTAGAATTTCAGGTTACCTTAACTCAATTAAACATTGTTGATTTTTGTATAAAATCATGAGATTTATGCACAATTTAGTTCATTATTATAGATGATGCAAAACCTTGTGATTTTTGGTGAGACTTTGATGGCATGTTTAATTGATAAGAAGTGAAGAAACAATAAAGAAGAAACAAAAAGAAAAACAACGTGCAGGAGAACGCTGCGTTCACTCAATGAACGCCTCGTTCACATGGACGTTCATGCATACCAGACTCCTCCGCACGAAAAAGCAATTTTGGAGATCCACGTGCACGCGCAGATGGCGCGCCTGCGTGCATCGAGGATCAGCATTCACCAACAATGAACGCTACGTTCATTTCGAGTGAACGCCTGCGATACTTTAAGAGTGGGAACCTGAAAAAGGATCGACGTGCACGCGCACATGCCTCGCCCGCGCTGATGGAGTAAAAATGGTGATGGATGCAGACGCGTACAAGACGTTGGAGTGCAGAATTGACTTGTTGCTATACACGCGCAAGCGCACAAGGTGCGCACGCGTGCATAGCGTTCATGGCGCGAACGGAGCGTTCAGTTGATGAACGCTGCTCAAGGGCGCGCTCGTGCACAGTACGTGCCCGCGTCAGTGGGGAAAAGCACAAGGGATGCGCTCGCTGATGACATGTCATCATGTCATCTTTTTCTATGCTTTTTCATACAAGAAATTGATGATTAGTGCCTAAATATTGCATCCTTTTGTGCTTAAATGGTATATTCCTTGATCTTTTGATTTTATAAATTTTGTAGGAAATAAGTGGAAAAAGAAGCAACATAGCACAAAATCAGCTCAAAAGAAGAAAAGAAGAATTTTGTGGTACGCTTTGAAGTTTGAGCACGCTTTGGAACCTTAGGCCATGCTTATTAAACCGTGGCCCATGACCATGAAGCCTTGACACATGCATCAATGCTGTATGCATGCAGGCATGAAATATTTAATGCAATTGGCAAATGCATGCATTAACGTTAATGCATTTAGCATTATTAAATAAAGCCATACATTTCTAATTGGAAAATAAATGCTTTAACGTTAATGCATTAAGCATTATTACTTAAAGTCATGGAAGCATGCATGCATGAAGCATTTAATTATTAATGCATATGCCACGTGAATGAATACAATGAATGAATACGGAATTACTAAAGAAATCAATGACAAGCATGCTTAGTATTTGATGATTGAGTTTTGCTCGATGGTCTAGATTTTCTTCTTATGGAAAGAATTACTTCGTTGCAAGCATAGCTCCAAACCAACAAACAAATCTCACATCAAATTAAGTTATGGTTTTGTCACGAATAACGAACCCCAAATAAGAATTAACCAAAGTATTTGGACTCCGGGTCGTCTCCCTAGGAAACAATGTAGTGCTTAGTTATTGGCTATGAAGGGGTAAAAAGGGGGGTTTTGGTTCATGAGATGGCAAGAAAGTAAATTAAGTGAGTAAGTAAAGAAAGCAAAATAGAGAACTCTTGGCTAAGACTTGAGTAATTGGGATCACCATCCTTGTCAACAAACCGAATATTGATAATCATGAGAGGCCAACCTATTAAGTCTACTTCCAAAAAGCCTTAAGTACGTAACATTTACTCCGAAGCTTGAAGAACGCCAAATAGATTTGATCACATCCACCCTTAAATCCTAACCTACCTACTAATTAACTTAGTAGTGGGTTAGCATTAATGGGTATCAAATTGATCAACATGGGTTCTCAAATCGCCAATTCCATCATACCCAGTGACTCAAGATTACCCAATTCCCTTGGCTTAGACCAAGAGTTGACAAAACTACTCAAAAACTATAGAGAACATTTCATCAAACACATAGAGTGCAATGAAAGTAAACTTCATAAATTGCAAGAATAGTAACGTCTAACAACTACTAATGTGGAAGAAAATTGAGATCAACAACTCAAATAAACAATAAAGAAACATCAAACATTAAATTGCATTAAAAGTAAATCAAATCCAACATGCGTTCATCATCACAAAAGTGAGCAAAATGAGAAATTAACATTACAAATAAGAGGATCAAGATGTAGAAATGAGAAATTATAAAAGAGACAAGATAAGATCAAGTAATTAAACATGAATTTAAGACAACCTAACCTAATCTTAACCTAATTCTAGAGAGAAGAGGGAGCTTCTCTCTCTAGAAAACTAACTAAAGGCTCATGTTGGCTAAAACTAATTGCTCCCCCTTTGCCTGGACTTCAATTCTGCATGAAATACACTCAGAAATAAGTTGGAATTGGGCCTGAGCAGCTCAAAAATCACCCCCAGCGTTTTGCCATTAAGTGGGCCATGTAAGAGCATTGGCGCATGCGCGCCATGTGCGCGTGCGCGTCGATTGGCAAATTTCCATCCGCGCGGGCGCGGCATCTATGCGTGCGCGTCTATGGGCGAGACCACTTTTGTGCGTACGCGCCTTGTGCGCATGCGCGTCCCTTGATGCATTCCCAATCTTTGTTTCTTCATGCATTCTCCCCTTTGTATGCTTTCCTACTCATTTCTTCCATCCAATACTTGCCTTATAAACCTGAAATCACTCAACACACACATCAAGGCATCGAATGGAATTAAAGTGAATCAAAATTACCAATTTAAGGCCTAAAAAACATGTTTTTACACTTAAGCAAAATTCAAGGGAGAATCACAAAACCATGCTATTTCATTGAATAAATGTGGAAAAAGGTGGTAAAATCCCCAAAAATAAGCACAAGATAAATCACAAAATCGGGGTTTATCAAATCTCCCCGCACTTAAACTAAGAATGTCTTCATGCTAAAATCAAGAAGAAGCAAAGGGCATTAACATTTATTCAATGCAATTAACTAAATGTAATATATTTTCATGATGTAATGGTTTAGTCAAAATAAATCAATTTCCAAGAATATACATACAAGCACAAGGGCTAAGGTATTAGCAATCAAGCAAACCACAATTGGATTGAATCATTGAAAGAGTTCACAAACTTGCAAGAAAAGATGATCATGGGTAGAAACATGTAATTGAGCGATTGAACCCTCGCCGGATGTGTATCCGCTCTATACACTCAAGTGTATGGGGTTGATTCACTCAATTCTCTCCTAATCATGCTTTCCAAGATTTGTTTTTCATCTAACAATCAACAATTATTTTATGCATGCATACAAATATCAAGAGGACTTCCTATAGGTTGTAATGGGGCTAGGGTCAATGTAGGATGCATATGGTCAAGTGAGCTTGAAATTTGAATCTTTGATTAACTTAAACTTCCCACCTAACCTATGAAAACCTAAAAAATTCTAAAGAAACCTAGCTATCCATTCTTCACCCTTCACACACTCATGCAATTCCTTTTTAATACCTCACATATGCATTGAATTTATGAAACCTTAAACTTTGGGACCCTTTGTTGTTCCCTTTTTGTTGCAATATATATATATATATATATATATATATATATATATATATATATATTTTAGTTAAAATATATACAAGAACATCAATGCATATGGCTTACATGTGATTACTACATGAGTATGTACCCAATTCTTGAGAAATTTTCAACAAAAACATAAGTACGCTTTTATCTCTAACTAATGTACCCAACCTTCCCAAAATAAAGTAATGAACACTCTCACTAGCCTAAGCTAATCAAAGATCCAAATAAGGGACATTTATTGTTTTTCACTTAAGCTTGTAATGTGCTATAATAACAAACAAATGGGTTAAGCATAGGCTCAAAATTGGCTAACAATGGAAGATAAAAGGTAAGTTATTTTGCGTAAGTGAGCTATTTGAACAATGGCCTCAATCATATAATTGCATGTATACACAAAATAATGGACATAAAGAATCAAACAAATCAAAGATTACAATCATAGGAAGAGAATAATGCACACAAGAATGAAAGTAAGTGGTCATAGGATGTAACCACACAATTAAGCTCAAATCTCACATGCTTGTGTTCTTTGCTCAAAACATGATCCACAAGTATATAATTCAAGCAAGTTCTAAAAAAATTTTCAACCAATTGGGTGGAACCCTAAAAATGAATTTCTCAGAAATTTTCATCATATTGACTAAGCTTATTCTAATGCAATGTTGTGATTTAGAAAAATTTGAAAAAAAAAATTTTCCTAGTTTACCCCCTTTTTCAATGAAAACACAATTCTTATACAAAAAGGGTTAACTAGATTTTTAACAATCCAAAACACTTTTCCAATCACAATCAAAAACTAAGATGCAAAACATATATATATATATATATATATATATATATATATATATATATATATATATATATATATATATATATATATGCAACTACCAGAATAAAAGTTATCCACAATAGCAAATATGTACAGTAATCCCAAAATGATCTAAAAGGTAAAGTGCAAAATAACATAAAGTAGCAGAAACTAAAGATGGATTTCCGAAAGTTCACCACATAAATGTAAACACCAGTCACGAACGGTCACCTCCCCACACTTTGAAATCAAGCATCGTCCTCGATGCTACTGCTGAAGCTCGGGATGGGGATAAACAATCGCGCCGGGCTCCTCAAGCTCGCGCTGTGGGACTGGGACTGGCTATGGCTCTGGATGTGGATGTGGATCCTCAGGAGGCTGCTGGACCTCAGTGGTGGCCTGTGTCTCTGGAGGTGCATCCTGATGAGTCGGCTCCTCAACCGGCTCCTCCTCCTGATCCTACTCATCGAAAGCTGGAGAGTCTGGGAGCGGTAGTAGCTCGATGCCTTGTGATATAAACACCTGGTCGATGGGATCGAGACGTCGGATGATACGACGCTCGAACCGCTCCATGAAGCGAAGCAGGTGCTGCACCAACAGATAAGTCAGCTCAGATGCTGGTGGTGGTGGTGGTAAGGAAGCTGCGGCTACTGAAGTAAAAGGGGGTCCTACTGCTGCTGCTAACGATGAGGGCTGAGCTGCCTCCTCCACTGCTCTGGCTCAGGAACGGCGTTTGGGTGGGGGTTTCTCGTGCACCCACCCAGCCCACGGAATGGTAGTCTCTTTGTCATCGTCATCTGGGGGTGGTGGTGTTACATCATCATCCTCCCACGGGACACCTGCCAGTTCAATCATGCTGGTGACCAGTGTAGGGAAGGGTAGCAAACCGCGAATATGAGCTTTCCACATACTATGCCTGATCAGTCGGGGGAAGTTTACCTCTTTCCCTTCCATCACACACCCAATCAGAACCAGCATATCCATTGGAATCTCTGAGAAATGAGTGGTGAGAAAGACATAGTGGGTGAAGATATGCTGCTAGGTCTTGGCCTCCTTCGTCGGATAAGCAAAGCGCATCTGCTTGGGCTTCTTGTTGTTCGAATCCATCACCCAAGGAGTGTCTGGTGTGACAATCATGCGCTTAAGCGCCTCATAGTCAAAAGTCATGGAGAGGATAGCTACCTCTTCCTGCCTATAGGCGCAGGTCTCATCAAGACGATGGTGGCAAAGCAGTGCATCCCCAATAGCATCCTCAGTGATCATAATCTCTCTACCCCGTAGCTGCACTGAATCAATATTTGCTCGAAAGAAGTTGCAATAAAATTTTCTCACCCATGAAGTGTTCACCCTTCCCAAATCTCTGTCAATGAAGTCCAATCCTAACTCCAGAATGCGGGCGTTAATGACACGCCTCACATCATTGGGAAGAAGCAGTTTCTTCTTAATGTTCATATTTTTCTTTTGGAAGTCGAAGAAGCGAAGCTTACAGTAGAGGTTTGGGAATTTGATTGGGTCAGTGGGAGGCAGTAGCCGATTTTCCTTGTCCACTTCATTCAGCAGATTCTTAGCATAATTTGCATAGGGAGAGGGGGTAGAGGACTTAGAGCGCTTTCTCATTTTAGAAGTAGTGGCTATAGCCTTTTCTTTGTCTTACATCCTGAAAAACAGAGATGATATAATATAAGCAGATAGCCAAGTAGATACAAAGCGCTCAAAGCAAAGCAGATTCATGAAGTGAATAAGGAAAGGAGATTTCTTTGAATGCAATCAATAAAATTCAGAATTCAAATCATACTTCAAACCAAGAATTCAACCCAAATTTTCACATTACTTGTTCATCAAGTCTAAGAAACACCATATCCAAAATAATGATCAAAAGAGTTAGGTTGAAAACCAAAAAAAGTTAGTTGGTTAAATAGATTAAAGTTAGAAATCAGTTTGAAAATCAATGATATGGTGGTTACTAGCTCAATTCAAAAAAGAATGCACAAAATAGGAATGTAAGCATGTTCACAATCATGAAATGCATCAAGTCATTGATGATGAAATATGGTGTAGCTAGAAAGCAACTAATATTGAACAGGCCATCAATCAATGCAAGGATCACTAGAGTTATGTGAATTGGTGTTGGTGAAAGCGAACCTTTGAAAAACAAGTAAATCAAGCATATTTAACACCAATTCCAACAATGCATGCAAGTCACAAAGATTGGGATTGGATTTGAAAAATTTTTGACAACTCAAATTTTTGAAAAATTCATGCGCTATGTGACCAAGTGTAATTTAGGCATAAAGGAATTGAATCACAGTGGCCACACAGATAGAAGAACTTATCAATCTTGTGAAGCAAGCAAATTAGGCTCAATTCTCAATCATGCAATGCATATATGCGAGTTAGCATTGCAAGCAAGCAAGGAGTATTAGAGGCATGACCAAAGAACCTGTTCTTGAGGAATTTTCAAAACCATTTAGACAACACAATTCTATCTGACACAGAAATCATCAAATAAAAAATTGTTACATCCATCAAACAATGTCAAATCAAGAAATATGGTTAAGAAAAATCCGGCAGTATTTCAGCAGTACATTGGCTAAATCCCAAATTTAAATAGTCAAATCAAATTCCATATGAATTCATCAAAAGTCAAAAGCACAAAGATCATGTATGAGTTCATATGACTGGGGCAATCAAGCCAATAGTGCAACAGCAAAGCATTAGAGAGCGATTTAAACTAAATCAGCCAACATGCAGTTATGAAGAAGTAAACAACCAGTATCCATGAGCAATGCAATACTCAATAATGGTAAGCCAAGCATACAGCATAAGCAAAGCAATGAAACAGAACAATTTCACACAGCAGCAAAATATTCAATCAATCCTAAATCCACTACTCAGCCCAGATTCGCTAACCACCTAAAGTAAACTAAACTAACTAACTAAGCTAACTAAACTAAATTAACAAAAATTAATGTAACACAATAAAGGAGCAGAACAGGGGGCAGAAACCTGGGAGACAGAGAGGAAGCGGAACAGGAAAGAAGAGTGGCCAGGGCAAGGACGGTGGCCTGGGATGTCACCGAGGTGTTCGCCGGCGACAATAGGGTCGCAGCTGTCGAGGGCGGTGACAGAGCAGAGGCGAAGTGAGAGAAAATAGAGAGGAGGAAGCAGAGGAGTGAGAGAGAGCGGGAGAGCGAGGAAGAGGGGTGAGGGCGAGGAAGAGGGGGCTGGGACGCGCGGCAATGGCGGCGGTCATGTGCGCCGGTGGTCGCTGGAGGGAGGCTGGTTATGGAGATGATGGTGGTGGTTATGGGTGAAAGGGAGAAGGAGAGATGTTGTATGAGGGACGAAGGGGGTTTTGCGCGAATGCGCTAGGGCGTTGTGTCCCTGGCTAAGTAAAAATTCGAATCCACGCCTGCGCGCACCGTGCGCGTCCGCGTGGGTGGAGGTAATTAAGGATTGGCGCTGAAGCGCCATACGTTCTTACGCGTAATTGGGAGAATTAGGGATCGGCGCAGACGCGTACAGTGTGCATCTGCGCGGGTGTGCTGGTCCAGAGGCACAAAAGAGGCCCAGAGTTGGCACAACGCATCGACGCGCGCACGCATTGTGCGCGTTTGCATGGATGTCTTGAGCTTAAAGAATGGGCGCGGAGGCGCGAAGTACGCCAACGCGTGGGTAGTGAAACAGGGAATGGCGCGGACGCGTATAGTGTGGGCTGAGACACAGAGTTGGCCCAAAAGTGGCACAACTCTCTGGTCCTTGGCCCAGATAGTTAAAATGCGCAGCCGACACGCGCGCGCGCTTTGCGCTTGCGCGTGGCTTGTTTTTTTTTTTTTTTTAATGAGCATCAAAGAGGGCTCATAACCTTCTCATCCTCCTCTAAAATTTTAAAACTAGCTAAGATGCAAAGTTAAACACATTTTATAAATATTGGAGATTTTTCAAACAAATTGAGGAAACTTGCAAGCCAAGCAAAAACTCAAATTCAAAGGAAATCATCCCTAATCAAAGCATAGAATGTATAAACATCTTAGCAAGCAAGCAAAATATACCAAGAAGTAAAGAAATTATATACAATGGAACTCAATTCATTCATTCATTATATCTACAAGAGAATGGAAAGAGTTTACCATGGTGGGACGTCTCCCACCAAGCACTTTTAGTTTAAGTCCTTAAGTTGGACATTGGGAGGCTTCTTGTAAAGGTGGCTTATGCTTGTATCCATCCTTGAACCTCCAAGAGTGCTTGTCTTTTAATCGGTTGTCAGAAGTTCCATCCATCTTCACTAAGCTTGAGTGAGGTCTTCTCCAAGACACGAGCTCCATAAATTGACTCTCACAGGGTAATCCAGGGTCCTATATCTTGTCCTCGCACCCATCTTCTAGTTGATTGCCTTGACCTTGTCCGGGCGACGAGAAAGCAAAATTCTCATGGAAGCACCAAACTACTCTTCTTGACCCATTTAATTGTGCATCACACCAATCCGTGCTCTTCAATTTTGAGCTTCCAGCCATAATGAATCTAGACTTACAATGCCAACCACTAAACATCCTCCTTTTTCACTTAATTCCACAAAGCGCCCTAAGTTGGCCATCCGTCTCAAGTAGACCATACTCCAGTGGGATAATAAAGCTAAGAGTTAGAAGTTTTACCCACTCAAGCGAAGGATTGGATGGCAAACTAGGTGAAGGAGTACCCAAAGGTCTTGATAAAGCATGCTCTACTCCCGTCCATCCTCTTTTAGAGGTTTCCACCACTCGGCAAGGTTCTTCAAGTTTCTCCTCTTGCCAAGCTTCCTCAAGTTCACATTCTTCTTCACCGATTTCATCTATCTCCTCCCCATCACTCTCATCATAGATCGGAGGTCTAGTGAAGTCTACCTCATCATCAAGTCTAAGCATTTTGGGGAGGGACTCTTCAAAATTGAAAGGATCATATGTTGATGCGGAATCATCATAGATAGGAGGGCTTGTTGCTTGGAACACTCCTTCCAGTTCTTCACTTACAATGGGTTTTGGAGGTGGAAGGCTTAACAAGATTGTCAAGGGAATTGGTCAATATGGGCAAAAAATCACTAGTGATGGAATCCACTTCTTGATCATTTTCCTTCAACTCTCTATTTACTTCCACAACTTTCTCTCCTCTTTAACATCCTTTATATGCTCAACATATCCCAAACATCCACCCACTACTTCCTTTTGTTCGCTAATCTCTACCATCTCCTCTTGTTGTACCTCTTGCTTCAACTCTTCTTCCTCACCATGGAGCTTCAAGTTCACTCCCTCACTAGGCTCCTTGATAGTTTATCCACATTCAACAATGGAAGTACTCAGGGTACATGAGCCTAGGTGGGATGTTAGGTGATTCACGGCATCTATCATGCTAGCTATCCTTGCTCTTAGCTCTTTGAAATTAGTTTCATCCTCCTCTTGTCATCTTAAGATACGAAATTCAAGGTCTCTCAATTCTAACATGAAGGCTTCGTCGGGAGGTGGTGGTGGAAGATAGGGTTCAGTGTTTGAGGGAAGGTTGTTAATGTTGGAAGGTGGTTCATATTAATGGAATTTTTGAGGTGGTGTATGTGGAATTTGTGGTTCTTGGGAGTATTGGTATTGGGACGGTGGTTGTTCTATATGTGATTCAAATGGTGGTTGATACGGTGTGTATGAGTTATGGTCATATGGAGTTGAATGGTGGTGTGAGGCTTGTGAGTATGGTGTATGGCTATATTGAGGAGTGGGATCACATGCATATGATGATTGTGGTTGACAACCACAATGAGGGTCATCACACACATTGGATTGATACACATTAGGATCAGGATTATACCCATAAGAGTTCGAAGGAGGTTGTTGCCATGAAGGTTATTCATATGCTTGAGGTTCCTCCCATCCTTGAATTCCAAATCCTTGATGCATATCCTCATTGGAGCTTCCATTTCTTATAACATAGTTTGAACTACACTCATAGCCAAAAGGATGAGAATTCATAATGAAAGAGAATATAAAAACAAAGATTAATAAGAAACGAAGAAGATAAAATCCTAAACTAGCAAAAACTAGTAAACAAACCAAAATTCAAGCTATTCACAATATATACAATAGCCAATAACATAGCACCATTGTTCCCCGGCAACGGCGCCATTAATTTGATGACTGAGTTTTGCTCGATGGTCTAGATTTTCTTCTTATGGAAAGAATTACTTCGTTTGAAGCATAGCTCCAAACCAACAAACAACTCTCGCATCAAATTAAGTTGTGGTTTTGTCACGAATAACGAACCCCAAATAAGAATTAACCGAAGTATTTGGACTCCGGGTCGTCTCCCTAGGAAACAATGTAGTGCTTAGTTATTGGCTATGAAGGGGTAAAAAGGGGGGTTTTGGTTCAAGAGATTGCAAGAAAGTAAATTAAGTGAGTAAGTAAAGAAAGCAAAATAGAGAACTCTTGGCTAAGACTTGAGTAATTGGGATCACCATCCTTGTCAACAAACCGAATATTGATAATCATGAGAGGCCAACCAATTAAGTCTACTTCCCAAAAGCCTTAAGTACGTAACATTTACTCCGAAGCTTGAAGTACGTCAAATAGATTTGATCACATCCACCCTTAAGTCCTAACATACCTATTAATTAACTTAGAAGTGGGTTAGCATTAATGGGTATCAAATTGATTACCATGGGTTCTCAAATCGCCAATTCCATCATATCGAGTGACTCAATATTACCCAATTCCCTTGGCTTAGACCAAGAGTTGACAAAACTACTCAAAAACTAAAGAGAATATTTTATCAAACACATAGAGTGTAATAAAAGTAAACTTCATAAATTGCAAGAATAGTAACGTCTAACAACTACTAATGTGGAAGAAAATTGAGATCAACAACTCAAATCAACAATAAAGAAACATCAAACATTAAATTGCATTAAAAGTAAATCAAATCCAACATGAGTTCATCATCACAAAAGAGAGAAAAATGAGAAATTAACGTTACAAATAAGAGGATCAAGATGTAGAAATGAGAAATTATAAAAGAGACAAGATAAGATCAAGTAATTAAACATGAATTTAAGACAACCTAACCTAATTTTAACCTAATTCTAGAGAGAAGAGGGAGCTTCTCTCTCTAGAAAACTAACTAAAGGCTCATGTTGGCTAAAACTAATTGCTCCCCCTTTGCTTGGACTTCAATTCTGCATGAAATACACTCAGAAACAAATTGGAATTGGGCCTGAGTAGCTCAGAAATCGCTCCCATCATTTTGCCTTTTAGTGGGCCATGTAAGAGTATTGGCGCATGCGCGCCATGTGCGCGTGCGCGTCGATTGGCAAATTTCCATCCGCGTGGGCGCGGCATGTAGGCGTGCGCGTCTATGGGCGAGACCACTTTTGCGCGTACGCACCTTGTGTGCATGCGCGTCCCTTGATGCATTCCCAATCTTTGTTTCGTCATGAATTCTCCCCTTTGTATGCTTTTCTACTCATTTCTTCCATCCAATACTTTCCTTATAAACCTAAAATCACTCAACACACACATCAAGGCATCGAATGGAATTAAAGTGACTCAAAATTACCAATTTAAGGGCTAAAAAGCATGTTTTTACACCTAAGCAAAATTCAAGGGAGAATCACAAAACCATGCTATTTCATTGAATAAATGTGGAAAAAGGTAGTAATATCCCCCAAAAGAAGCACAAGATAAATCACGAAATCGGGGTTTATCAGTAATCCCCAAATTGGCATTAGCGCTACGTTCATTAGCAAGAAAGTGCTACTTCAAGGCAAGCGTTCATCAAAGGAGTGCAACATTCACTTTTTATAACGTTTTCGGGCCTTATGAAGAAAAGCAAAGCACACATCAAAGGAGCGCTACGTTGCATCACTTAACTGAGCGCTATGGGCAAAGAGGAAATTGGCACAAAGAGAGGCAATGACCAAGGCTCGAAGAGGGAACCAAGGCTTCAAGGAGCGCTACGCTCAAAGACCAAACTGAGCGCCACACCAAGAATTGCTAGGCCAGGGAAGGAAGCATACAAGGTAAGTGAGCGCAACGCTCACTAACTCAATGGAGCGCTCCACTGGAGCATGGCTCTAACCCATTTTAAACCAAATGCACCCTGATCCATGTCACTTGAATGAAGCAATTCTGACCCACTCTTCTTCAAATCCAAAGCAAACAAAGCCCATTATCATCACTCAAAGGCACAAAAGATAGTGAGAATAAGAATTTCATTTAATTGTAATTTGTTTTTAATTTTAATTTCATTTTCATTTTTTAAAGCCTATATAAAGGCATCAATTCCATTTCAAAAAAGAGGCTGGCTCTGCTAGAGAGCATTAGGAGTATGGTAGAATAGAAATTCCTCTTTGAAACACTTTCAATTTTCTGTACTTTACATTTCAAGTATTGAATTCAAATTGGCTTATGCAAGTTTCAAATTCCTTCTCTGCTACAAATTTCCCTTTCTGCAATTTTACAATTCAATTTACATGAACTTGATTTTAATCTTCTGTTCTTATTGCTCTCAATTCACTTTCCTGTAATTTACTTCCTCTGCAATTGTTCCAAGATCTACTACTTCATTTAATTTCTAGCACACAGCCCCCTTTACATTTTGCTGCAATTTACTTTTCTTGCTCTCTAAGATTTTGTCCAATCTACATTATGCTAATTTACACTTGATGCAATTTACATTTCTTGTTCTTTAAGGTTCTGTCAATTTACTTCCTGCCAGTGAGATCTGCTGCAATTTTACTTTCCTTGTCATTTAAGCTTCATCTAATTTAAATTCTGCTCTTTACTTTCACTGCAATTTACTTTCTGCATCTTTAAATTCCTAGCAATTTCTTTTTTGTTGGTTATATTTCACTTAATTCACCAATGTTAGCTTGAATAAACTAATCACTCACTAAAGTTGCTTGATCCATCAATCCCTGTGGGATCGACCTCACTCTAAGTGAGTTTTACTACTTGATGCGACCCGGTATATTTACTGGTGAGTTTTGTGTGGAATCTGATTTCCACCCATCAAGTTTTTGACAAAAACTTGATGGGTGGAAATTAGATTTCCACACAAAACTCACCGACAAGTGTACCGAGTCGCATCAAGTAGTAATAACTCACAAGAGTGAGGTCAATCCCACAGGGATTGATGGATCAAGAAACTTTAGTGGGTGATTAGTCTAGTCAAGCTAACATTGGTAAATTGAATGAAAGTGAAGCAACAGAAAGTAAATTGCAGTGAATTTAAAGTTGCAGAATGTAAATGGGCAGAAAACTTAAAGAGCAAGAAAATTAAATTGACAGAATCTTAAATGACAAGAAATGTAAATTGCATCAAATGTAAAGGGGGCTGGGTGCTGGAAATTAAACAGAGCAATGAAGCAAGCAATCAAAGAGATCTTGAGAACAAGTAATAGGAAGTTTTAAATTGCAGGAAAATTAAATCAAGCTCATAGCAACTCAAATGTAAATTGCAGAGGAAGAAATCATGACTTAAAGAAATTACAGGAAATTAAACTTGCAGGAAGAGTAAATCAGATTGAATCATGGACAGAAATGTAAAGTTGCAGAGAAGTAGAAGAGCAGAAGAGTAAATCAAGATCAATGAAAATGAAGCTGCGAAATTGAAGAAGAGCAGAATTGCAAGAAGTTGAAAATCTCACATGCTAAATTGAAGGCAATACTTGAAATGTAAAAGTGCAGAAAATTTAAAGTGTTTCAAAGAGAACTCTCTATTCTATTCTACTCCTACTCCTATTGCTCTATAGCAGAGCCCGCCTCCTTTTTGAAATGGAATTGATGCCTTTATATAGGCTTTACAAAATAAAAATAAAATTAAAATTAAAAACAAATTACAATTAAATGAAATTCCTATTCGCACTATCTCTTGTGCCTTTGAGTGATGATAATAGGCTTTGCTTGCTTTGGATTTGAAGAAGAGTGGGTCAGGATTGCTTAGTTCAATTGGCATGGGTCAAAGTGCATTTGGTTTAAAATGGTTGATTTTGCAAAATATGCTTGGTTGATTTTGTTTGAAAAATTCCCTATATCTCAAAAATATGCTTGATTTTGCACCTTAGCTAGTTTTAAAATTTTAGAGGAGGATAGGAAGGTTATGAGCTCTCTTTGATGCTCATTAAAAAAAAAAAAAAAAAAACCAAGCCACGCGCAAGCGTAAAGCGCGCGCGTGTCGGTGGTGCACGAAATTGTGATCATCAATAATGGCGGAAAAGGACTTGGAGCTCTCAAATGTGAATCACACTTTGTCACAATTCCGCACAACTAACCAGCAAGTGCACTAGGTCGTCCAAGTAATACATTACGTGAGTAAGGGTCGATCCCACGGAGACTGTCGGCTTGAAGCAAGCTATGGTCACACTGTAAATCTCAGTCAGGCGAATTCAGATGGTGATGGAGAATTGATAATTAAAAGATGAATAAAACATAAAATAAAGATAGAGATACTTATGTAATTCTTTGGTTGGAATTTCAGATAAGCGTATGAAGATGCTTTGTTCCTCTTGAACCTCTGCTTTCCTGTTGCCTTCATCCAATCATTCATACTCCCTTCCATGGCAAGCTTTATGTTGGGCATCAACGTTGTCAATGGCTACTTCCCGTCCTCTCAGTGAAAATGTTCTACGCACGCTGTCACCGCACGGCTAATCATCTGTCGGTTCTCAATCATGCTGGAATAGGATCCATTGATCCTTTTGCGTCTGTCACACGCCCAACAATCGCGAATTTGAAGCTCGTCACAGTCATCCATTCCCAGATCCTACTCAGAATACCACAGACAAGGTTTAGACGTTCCGGATCTCAGGAATGACCGCCAATAATCCTAGCCTATACCACGAAGGTTCTAATCTTAGATTAGAAACCCAAGAGTTACACATTCAAGCTTGTTTGCATGTGGAATGGAAGTGGTTGTCAGTCACGCGTTCATAGGTGAGAATGGTGATGAGTGTCACATAATCATCACATTCATCATGTTCTTAGGTGCGAATGAATATCTTGGAGAAGAAATAGACTTGAGTTGAATAGAAAAACAATAGTACTTTGTATTAATTCATGAAGAACAGCAGAGCTCCACACCTTAATCTATGGTGTGTAGAAACTGCACCGTTGAAAATACAAAAGTGATAATGGTGTAAGCATGGCCGAATGGCCAGCCTCCAAGGTCTAGGGACTAAACGTCCAAAGATGAAAATACAATATCAAAAGGTCCTATTTATAGAGAACTAGTAGCCTAGGGTTACAGAAATGAGTAATTAATGCATAAATCATCTTCCGGGCCCACTTGGTGTGTGCTTGGACTGAGCATTGAAGCTTCCAATTGTAGAGACTTTTCTTGGAGTTAAACACCAGCTTTCGTGCCAGTTTGGGCGTTTAACTCCAGCTTTTGTGCCAGTTTTGGAGTTAAATGCCAAAATTCTTGAGCTGACTTTGAACGCCTATTTGGGCAATCAAATCTCAGGCAAAGTATGAACTATTATATATTGCTGGAAAGCCCAGGATATCTATTTTCCAACGCAATTGAAAGCGCGCCAATTGGACCTCTGTAGCTCCAAAAAATCCACTTTGAGTGCAGGGAGGTCAGAATCCAACAGCATCTGCAGTGCTTTTTCAGCCTCTGAATCAGATTTTTGCTCAGGTCCCTCAATTTCAGCCAAAAAATACCTGAAATCACAGAAAAATATACAAACTCATAGTAAAGTCCATAAGAGTTATTTTTATTTAAAAAAATAATAAAAACTAATTAAAATATACTAAAAATATACTAAAAACAATGCCAAAAAGCGTATAAATTATCCGCTCATCACAACACCAAACTTAAATTGTTGCTTGTCCCCAAGCAACCAAAAATCATATAGGATAGAAAAGAATAGAATGTACAATGAATTCCAAAAACATCTATGAAGATCAGTATTAATTAGATGAGCGGGGCTATTAGCTTTTTGCTTCTGAACAGTTTTGGCATCTCACTTTATCCTTTGAAGTTCAGAATGATTGGCTTCTATAGGAACTCAGAATCCAGATAGTGTTATTGATTCTCCTAGTTAAGTATGTTGATTCTTGAACACAGCTACTTTATGAGTCTTGGCCGTGACCCAAAGCATTTTGTTTTCCAGAATTACCACTGGATACATAAATGCCACAGACACATAACTGGGTAAACCTTTTCAGATTGTGACTCAGCTTTGCTAGAGTCCCCAATTAGAGGTGTCCAAAGCTCTTAAGCACACTCTTTTTGCTTTTGGACCAAGACTTTAACCGCTCAGTCTCAACTTTTCACTTGACACCTTCACGCCACAAGCACATGGTTAGGGACAGCTTGGTTTAGCCGCTTAGGCCAGGATTTTATTCCTGTGGGCCCTCCTATCCACTGATGCTCAAAGCCTTGGATCCTTTTTATTTTACCATTGTCTTTTGATTTATAGGGTTATTGGCTTTTTCTGCTTGGCTTTTCTTTTTCTCTTCTTCTTCTTCTTTTTTTCCGCATATATCCTTTTCACTGCTTTTTCTTGCTTCAAGAATCAATTTTATGATTTTTCAGATCATCAGATAACATTTCTCCTTTTCCTATCATTCTTTCAAGAGCCAATAATTTTAACATTCATAAACAATCAAATTCAAAAAATATGCACTGTTCAAGCATTCATTCAGAAAAAACAATAGTATTGCCACCACATCAAAATAATTAAACTGTTTTAAAATTTGAAATTCTTGCACTTCTTTTTCTTTTTCAATTAAAAATACTTTTTTAAGAAAGGTGATGGATTCATTTTCATAGCTTTTAAGGCATAGACACTTAGACACTAATGATCATGTAATAAAGACACAAATATAAATAAACATAAGGCATAATTTTCGAAAAACAGAAAATAAAGAGCAAGGAAATTAAAGAACGGGTCCACCTTAGTGATGACGGCTTGTTCTTCCTCTTGAAGATCTTATGGAGTGCTTGAGCTCCTCAATGTCTCTTCCATGCCTTTGTTGCTCCTCTCTCATGGTTCTTTGGTCTTCTCTAATTTTATGGAGGAGGATGGAATGCTCTTGGTGCTCCACCCTTAGTTGTCCCATGTTGGAACTTAATTCTCCTAGAGAGGTGTTGATTTGCTCCCAATAGTTTTGTGGAGGAAAATTGCATCCCTTGAGGCATCTCAGAGGTTTCATGATGAGGAAATTCCTCATGCTCTTGGTGAGGTTCTCTCATTTGCTCCATCCTTTTCTTAGTGATGGGCTTATCCTCAACAATGAGAATGTCTCCCTCTATGTCAATTCCAACTGAATTGCAGAGGTGACAAATGAGGTGAAGGAAGGCTAACCTTGCCACAGTAAAGGACTTGTCCACCACCTTGTAGAGTTCTTGGGATATAACCTCATGAACTTCTACTTCCTCTCTAATCATGATGCTACCGGTTGCTAGTGGGAATGATTGAGCGTTGGATAAACTCCAACCATCCCCTAGCCACGGGCTTGAGGTCATGCCTTCTTAGTTGAACCGGCTTCCCTCTTGAATCTCTCTTCCATTGGGCACCCTCTTCATAGATGTATATGAGGACTTGGTCCAACCTTTGATCAAAGTTGACCCTTCTAGTGTAGGGGTGTGCATCTCCTTGCATCATGGGCAAGTTGAATGCCAACATTACATTTTTCGGACTAAAATCCAAGTATTTCCCTCGGACCATTGTAAGCCAGTTCTTAGGGTCCGGGTTCACACTTTGATCATGGTTCTTGGTGATCCATGCATTGGCATAGAACTCTTGAACCATTAAGATTCCGACTTGTTGAATGGGGTTGGTGACAACTTCCCAACCTCTTCTTCGGATCTCATGTCGGATCTCTGGATATTCGCCCTTTTTGAGCTTAAAAGGGACCTCAGGGATCACCTTCTTCTTGGCCATAACTTCATAGAAGTGGTATTGATGCACCCTTGAGAGGAATCTCTCCATCTCCCATGACTCGGAGGTGGAAGCTTTTACCTTCCCTTTCCTCTTTCTAGAGGTTTCTCCGACCTTTGGTGCCATTAATGGTTATAGAAAAAAAAAAGCTTTAGCTTTTACCACACCAAACATAGAAGGTTGCTCGTCCTCGAGCGAAAGAAGAAAGAAGAGAGTAGAAGAAGAAGAAATAGAGGAGATGGAGGGGGCTTTGTGTTTCGGTCAAGGGGATAGGTAGTGTGTATGTTGTGTGAAAATGAAGGAGTGAAGATTGGTTTATATAGGAGTGGAGAGGTGGGTATGGTTTGGCCATTATGGGTGGGTTTGAGTGGGAAAGTGGTTTGAATTTGAATGGTGAGGTAGGTGGGGATTTATGAAGGATGGATGTGAGTGGTGAAGAGAATGGTGGGATTTGATAGGTGAGGGTTTTTTTGGGGAAGAGGTATTGAGGTGATTGGTGAATGGGTGAAGAGAGAGAGAGATGAGGTAGGTGGGGATCCTGTGGAGTCCACAGATCCTGAGGTGTCAAGGATTTCTCATCCATGCACCAAGTGGCGTGCAAAACGCCCTTTTCTGCCAATCCTGGCGTTAAACGCCAGGTTGCTGCCCATTTCTAGCGTTTAACGCCAGCTTCTTGGCCATTCCTGGCGTTAAACGCCAGTCTGGTGCCCATTTCTGGCGTTAAACGCCCAGAATGGTTCCAGACTGGGTGTTTAACGCCCATTCTGCTACCCTTACTGGCGTTTAAATGCCAGTAAGTTTCTCCTCCAGGGTGTTCTATTTTTCATTCTATTTTTCCTTCTATTTTTGCTTTTTCAATTGTTTTTGTGACTTCACATGATCATCAACCTACAGAAAACATAAAATAACAAAAGAAAATAGAAATTTAATGATGCCAAGGCATCTTAGGCTAGTTTCACTAGCCTTTTTCTTTTATTTTTAGTTATTTTATGCATTTTCTTGAGCCTTAAGTAATCATTTGGGCCAAATAGTCATGCTTGTCTTAAATCATTCAACATGAAGATTTTGATGCAAATTCCATGAGTTTTTAGTTATATTACTTGAATGCTATGAATGGAAGATTTCTCATGAAATTTTGCAAGACTTTGATGCAATTGTTTGGATGATTTCAGGGAAGAAGAGGCTAGGCAAGGAAGCAACAAAATCAATAAAGGAAGCTTGAATATCACATGTGGAGTTTAAGTTCCAGTTTAAGCTTAAACTGGAACTTAAACTACCAAGCCATATAATGCTGGAATTGAAGTTTAACCTCCAGTTTAACCTTAAACTGGAGGTTAAACGCCAGAAGTGAGAATCTCACCAGGGGAGCATTTCCACGTTTAACCTCCAGTTTAACCTTAAACTGGAGGTTAAACGCCAGAAGTAAGAAAGGCACCAGGAGCATTCCACGTTTAAGCTCCAGTTTAACCTTAAACTGGAGCTTAAACGTGTTCGACTATTTTTCTCCTCCAGGGTTGCTTTCTCATTTCCACGTTTAAGCTTCAGTTTAACCTTAAACTGAAGCTTAAATGTGCTCGAGCTTGTGCCTCCAGGGAGTGCCAGCGTTTAAGCTCCAGTTTAAGCTTAAACTGGAGCTTAAACGTGTTATATGGAACAGCTTGACCATGCCTTCTTCAAACATAAATAACTTGAGGTACAAAACTCCAAATGAGGTGATTCAAAATGCATTGGAAAGAAGACATCTAGAGCTTTCCAAGAATATATGGCATGCATGGTGGATACTAAAAATTGAGGGAGAAAACAGCCCCGTAATGTGCATAGAAGAGCATAGTACCAACATGCAATCAGGCCAGCTGACCTCTTCACCTTCCATGGAGTATAACTCGAGTTGTAGAAATCCAATTGAGGTGCTTCCAGTTGCGTTAGAAAGCTGACATCCATAGCTTTCCAAGGAGGTATAATAGTCTATATTTGGCATCAAATTGGCAAGGTTGACAAGAGAACAAAGTGACGACTCAAGAAAGGGGGTGCAACGTTTGAGTGTAGTTTAATGGATCATTATCCTTTTTGGATCAATTATGTCACTCTACCCTTCAAGCAAGCAAGGCCCATCAACAACACCAAATCAAGGCCACAAGAATCATCTAGAATAGTTTATTTTCATTTGATTGTAATTTGCTTTGAATTTCATTTTCATTTTGTAATTTAGGGAGCCTATTTAAAGGCCTTAGTTTCTGCATTTGAGGAAAAACGGGGGATTGAAGGGGAATCCAGCCCCTGAGGGGGACTTACACACGGAGAACTTTGGATCATTTTCTTTTATCTTTGTAAATTGAATTCAGAGCTATGACTCACTAAACCCCTTTTCATTGGGTTAGGGAGCTCTATTGTAATTCAATGAATCAATAATAGTTTATCTTCTTCTTCAATCTTTTCTCTTGAATTTTGTTAGAAAGCTTCTCGATCTAATTCCATTGGGTAGTTGTCTTGGGAAAGAAACTACCCATAATTGGAATCCTTCGGAACCCTGGGAAAGGAATGGAGGATTCATGCTAGAGAAGCTTTCTCACAGTGAATTGGATTGGGGTTTGGATGGATATTGTGACATGTAATCCTACCAAATTTTGGTTCATGAAACTGTGTGGTATAATCAGTGATCGAGCATCATCTCTTCTTATGAACATTTAAACCAAGGGATTGGGCATTTGTTTGTTTTTAGAGAGAATTGGTGAGCCAAGGGATTGGGATCCAATCATATAAGATTGCCAAGCAAAATTCAATGAACGCATTGGTTGAGGAAGAGATAAACATGTTTTGATTCGGAGATCTCAATATCTCCTATAACCCAATGAATTCCCCATTTCTGATTTCCACTTTCTCTTTACATTCTGCAATTAAATTCATGCAATCACCCCCATCCCTTTTAATTTCAGCAATTTAGCTTCTCGCTCTTTAATTCATGCAATTTTACATTCCGCAATTCTCATCTAAATCTTGATTCCGCTCAACTAGAACACACTTCTAATCCGAATTGCTCACTCAACCAATCCTTGTGGGATTCGACCTCACTCTATTGTGAGTTTTTACTTGACGATAACCGGTGCACTTGCCGGAAGGAATTTTGCCGATCGTGCAATTTCCTAAATCGTGGCATAACTAGTTTATGCGCATCAAGTTTATGGCGCCGTTGCCGGGGATTGGTTTTCGATTGACAATTCTCCAATTGGAAGTTAACTAGATTGAGCAATTTTTCTTTTCTTTTGTTAATAGTTTTTGTTTCAGTTTATTACTGCTAATTTCTGCAAATTTTAATTTGTTTTCTTTGCTTATTCACTTGTTAGCATACTAACCACTAGCTGTTTGTGATATTGCCTCACTATGGAATTTCCACTATCTTTGGATGAGTATTGTTTGAGACTGAGCACATTGCAAAAAAGAAAGGAGTATCCATCATCTTTTGGTCAATCAAAATTCATGAGAAACTCTCCACCACCACAGAATGATTCATGTTATTATGCTCATGGTGGGTGGGAGTATCAGGAACAGGAAACGGGGTACTTCCCAGAGCCACAAAATGGTCCATGTTTTGGTGAATTTGATCACTACTCAAGTTGTGGCTGGGAAGATCAAAACCAAAGAGATTTCACTTATTCACACCCCATTCATCAAGAGCCATCACCTCTGAATTATCCAACCTCACCTCCTAGTTTTACATATCCAAATTCTTCATCACTTGAGCATTTCTCAGCACAAAATTCCTTCTCAAATTCATACAATTCATTTCACTATCCACAAGACTCATTCCACTACACACAAGAGTCATACCACTACCAACACTCCAACCAAAGACTCTATCAGCCCACACAAAACACATACTCCCAGCCACCATATCACAGCCAAGATAATCAACCCCACCAACCTAATCCGAGCCAACAATTTCAAGATCAATTAAACAGGATAGAAGGAATGATTGCAACCATGGGCAGAGATGTGGCCGATTTGAAAGGCTTTAAGGAAGAAGTGATATCCAACTTACAAAATCAAGGTGCTGCTATTCAAAAGCTAGAAGCACAAATTGGATATCTATCAAAGCAAATCCCTACCCACAATTCTTCTAGTGATACCATGGCAAACCCAAGGGAGGAATCAGAAGAACAAGAAATGGAGAAAGTCAGTCAAGGGAGATCACACTCCAATGAAACAGAGAGTTGCAAAGAGGAAGGGTTCATTGAACCACAAATTCAGGAAGCTTTTGATGAACAGGATACTCCAACTGTCCAACAACAACCAAGTTCTGAGATCAAGGCTGTGAAGGCAGTAGAAACAAGCACCAAAATGAGGATTGTGACCGAGAAACAAAGGACCATATCCATGAAGAAGAGAAGGTCGAAGAACAATCCAACTCCTGAGCCAACAAGCAAGTTCACTCAAGCCAATCACAAGGGAAAGCTTGCTGGAAAGAGGCATTCACAACAAGGGGCACTAACTAGCTCCTTTATCCACTTGAAGTCATTCCTCTTAACAAACTGGAGGAAGAGGAAGAAAGTCAGGAACAGCATGTCAAGCTAATGACAGTAAACAAGCGTTTGTTGGGAGGCAACCCAACCAAAGGTAGTTTTTCTTTTCTAGTTATTTCAATAAAAGAGTTAAGTAGATTTATCTGTATTGCAAGGAGCTAAGTTTGGTGTTGCACACCAAAACAATTCAAGGGTGAATGTGAGATTCTAAGTTTGGTGTTCCACCAAAAACTTCATTAAAAGCACATTTCTACCTCAGCATGACTAGTCACTAGCTCCAACCAATCAGGGAAACTACTTAAACAATAGTTTAATTTCTAGTTCATAGTTATTTTCTTAATAAAAGCACATGAGGTTTTCTGCATATGATCCAAATTGCTGCATATGGCAAGGAACTAAGTTTGGTGTTCACACACCAATCTAAGTTCAGAGGCCTACAAACATACATGCATGCTAACCAATTCTCAAAGTGCTTGGGGAACAAGCAACTTCTAATAGCTTTGCAGGAAGACAATCAATCTCATGGAAGGAATATACATCATCATCAAAGAGAACACCAAGGCTAGGAAGGATGATGAACAACAAAGAAGATGCTAAAAGGTTGTATTGTCACTTAATTGCTTGTACTTTGAATTGCTGATATTGGAAGTTTGCATGCACCCCTGCTTTAAGTTTGAGTCATTGCAGTTTTTGTTTGTCTGTTTGTTTAATTTCCAAATAAGTGATAGTCTAAGTGTCTGGATAAACTTCACTTGCTTAAATGTATGCTTGCCATGCTTGTTCTGTTTCCAAAAATAAAAGAAAAGTTTGAACAAAAGTAACTCAATTCCATTTAGTAAGAAATCAAATAAGATTAAGTGGTGGTATGCATGTTTGATTGAATAGTCAGCTCACTAAGAAATAAAGTTAGAATTGTCACTTTTAGTGGAATTTAGGATGCTGTCTATGGATCTTGATGAATAAATGTCTTTGGCCATGAAAAAGAAAGAAGAAGAAGAAGAAAAAGCCACTGAAAAAGGGCAACCAAAAAGCAAAAAAATTGAGAAAATAAGCTAGGCACCAATGGTTTGAACTTCTGAGACAAATGCCTGTGGTGTTTATGTATTAAGGATATGCTTGGATGAATAGGTTCTGAGGAGTGTTTCAACACTTGGTAACTTGGGTTAACTAACCCGGGATTATCAACCAAAAGTCCATTATCAAGAGCAACCTAAATACAAAACATTTAGTACACAAAGAGGTGCTGGGTACCAATGTCTCAAGAAGAAATGTGAACTAAAATGCCTGTAGTGGATATGTGTAGTGCACTGATAAGAAAAAGAAAATGCCAAAGGCTTGTGCAACACATGACACTGAGCAACAAGGAGCAAATAAGCTCAAAGAAAAAGAAAAACAAAGAAAAGAAACTTGCCAAGGATATGTGAATAACAAGAGGCCATAGCAGTGTTTTAGTGGAAACATAAAAAGTGACATTATTACCTAAGAAACAATAAAGTGATGCTGCAACAACTTTCTGCATGAACACACCATTAATCAATGTCAATTACTTACTGATATGGCTAATGAATTTACTTTCTGTTTCATTCTTTCTTCTCAATAATTCAGAACTTGCTTGGGGACAAGCAAGGATTAAGTTTGGTGTTGTGATGCCAAGGCATCTTAGGCTAGTTTCACTAGCCTTTTTCTTTTATTTTTAGTTATTTTATGCATTTTCTTGAGCCTTAAGTAATCATTTGGGCCAAATAGTCATGCTTGTCTTAAATCATTCAACATGAAGATTTTGATGCAAATTCCATGAGTTTTTAGTTATATTACTTGAATGCTATGAATGGAAGATTTCTCATGAAATTTTGCAAGACTTTGATGCAATTGTTTGGATGATTTCAGGGAAGAAGAGGCTAGGCAAGGAAGCAACAAAATCAATAAAGGAAGCTTGAATATCACATGTGGAGTTTAAGTTCCAGTTTAAGCTTAAACTGGAACTTAAACTACCAAGCCATATAATGCTGGAATTGAAGTTTAACCTCCAGTTTAACCTTAAACTGGAGGTTAAACGCCAGAAGTGAGAATCTCACCAGGGGAGCATTTCCACGTTTAACCTCCAGTTTAACCTTAAACTGGAGGTTAAACGCCAGAAGTAAGAAAGGCACCAGGACCATTCCACATTTAAGCTCCAGTTTAACCTTAAACTGGAGCTTAAACGTGTTCGACTATTTTTCTCCTCCAGGGTTGCTTTCTCATTTCCACGTTTAAGCTTCAGTTTAACCTTAAACTGAAGCTTAAACGTGCTCGAGCTTGTGCCTCCAGGGAGTGCCAGCGTTTAAGCTCCAGTTTAAGCTTAAACTGGAGCTTAAACGTGTTATATGGAACAGCTTGACCATGCCTTCTTCAAACATAAATAACTTGAGCTACAAAACTCCAAATGAGGTGATTCAAAATGCATTGGAAAGAAGACATCCAGAGCTTTCCAAGCATATATGGCATGCATGGTGGATACTAAAAATTGAGGGAGAAAACAGCCCCGTAATGTGCATAGAAGAGCATAGTACCAACATGCAATCAGGCCAGCTGACCTCTTCACATTCCATGGTGTATAACTCGAGTTGTAGAAATCCAATTGAGGTGCTTCCAGTTGCGTTAGAAAGCTGACATCCATAGCTTTCCAACGAGGTATAATAGTCTATATTTGGCATCAAATTGGCAAGGTTGACAAGAGAACAAAGTGACGACTCAAGAAAGGGGGGTGCAACGTTTGAGTGTAGTTTAATGGATCATTATCCTTTTTGGATCAATTATGTCACTCTACCCTTCAAGCAAGCAAGGCCCATCAACAACACCAAATCAAGGCCACAAGAATCATCTAGAATAGTTTATTTTCATTTGATTGTAATTTGCTTTGAATTTCATTTTCATTTTGTAATTTAGGGAGCCTATTTAAAGGCCTTAGTTTCTGCATTTGAGGAAAAACGGGGGATTGAAGGGGAATCCAGCCCCTGAGGGGGACTTACACACGGAGAACTTTGGATCATTTTCTTTTATCTTTGTAAATTGAATTCAGAGCTATGACTCACTAAACCCCTTTTCATTGGGTTAGGGAGCTCTATTGTAATTCAATGAATCAATAATAGTTTATCTTCTTCTTCAATCTTTTCTCTTGAATTTTGTTAGAAAGCTTCTCGATCTAATTCCATTGGGTAGTTGTCTTGGGAAAGAAACTACCCATAATTGGAATCCTTCGGAACCCTGGGAAAGGAATGGAGGATTCATGCTAGAGAAGCTTTCTCACAGTGAATTGGATTGGGGTTTGGATGGATATTGTGACATGTAATCCTACCAAATTTTGGTTCATGAAACTGTGTGGTATAATCAGTGATCGAGCATCATCTCTTCTTATGAACATTTAAACCAAGGGATTGGGCATTTGTTTGTTTTTAGAGAGAATTGGTGAGCCAAGGGATTGGGATCCAATCATATAAGATTGCCAAGCAAAATTCAATGAACGCATTGGTTGAGGAAGAGATAAACATGTTTTGATTCGGAGATCTCAATATCTCCTATAACCCAATGAATTCCCCATTTCTGATTTCCACTTTCTCTTTACATTCTGCAATTAAATTCATGCAATCACCCCCATCCCTTTTAATTTCAGCAATTTAGCTTCTCGCTCTTTAATTCATGCAATTTTACATTCCGCAATTCTCATCTAAATCTTGATTCCGCTCAACTAGAACACACTTCTAATCCGAATTGCTCACTCAACCAATCCTTGTGGGATTCGACCTCACTCTATTGTGAGTTTTTACTTGACGATAACCGGTGCACTTGCCGGAAGGAATTTTGCCGATCGTGCAATTTCCTAAATCGTGGCATAACTAGTTTATGCGCATCAAGTTTATGGCGCCGTTGCCGGGGATTGGTTTTCGATTGACAATTCTCCAATTGGAAGTTAACTAGATTGAGCAATTTTTCTTTTCTTTTGTTAATAGTTTTTGTTTCAGTTTATTACTGCTAATTTCTGCAAATTTTAATTT
Source organism: Arachis hypogaea (assembly GCF_003086295.3). Classification (NCBI taxonomy): domain Eukaryota; kingdom Viridiplantae; phylum Streptophyta; class Magnoliopsida; order Fabales; family Fabaceae; genus Arachis; species Arachis hypogaea. Next base: position 92,400,150 of record NC_092046.1, on the reverse strand, counting down.
GTTTTCTTTGCTTATTCACTTGTTAGCATACTAACCACTAGCTGTTTGTGATATTGCCTCACTATGGAATTTCCACTATCTTTGGATGAGTATTGTTTGAGACTGAGCACATTGCAAAAAAGAAAGGAGTATCCATCATCTTTTGGTCAATCAAAATTCATGAGAAACTCTCCACCACCACAGAATGATTCATGTTATTATGCTCATGGTGGGTGGGAGTATCAGGAACAGGAAACGGGGTACTTCCCAGAGCCACAAAATGGTCCATGTTTTGGTGAATTTGATCACTACTCAAGTTGTGGCTGGGAAGATCAAAACCAAAGAGATTTCACTTATTCACACCCCATTCATCAAGAGCCATCACCTCTGAATTATCCAACCTCACCTCCTAGTTTTACATATCCAAATTCTTCATCACTTGAGCATTTCTCAGCACAAAATTCCTTCTCAAATTCATACAATTCATTTCACTATCCACAAGACTCATTCCACTACACACAAGAGTCATACCACTACCAACACTCCAACCAAAGACTCTATCAGCCCACACAAAACACATACTCCCAGCCACCATATCACAGCCAAGATAATCAACCCCACCAACCTAATCCGAGCCAACAATTTCAAGATCAATTAAACAGGATAGAAGGAATGATTGCAACCATGGGCAGAGATGTGGCCGATTTGAAAGGCTTTAAGGAAGAAGTGATATCCAACTTACAAAATCAAGGTGCTGCTATTCAAAAGCTAGAAGCACAAATTGGATATCTATCAAAGCAAATCCCTACCCACAATTCTTCTAGTGATACCATGGCAAACCCAAGGGAGGAATCAGAAGAACAAGAAATGGAGAAAGTCAGTCAAGGGAGATCACACTCCAATGAAACAGAGAGTTGCAAAGAGGAAGGGTTCATTGAACCACAAATTCAGGAAGCTTTTGATGAACAGGATACTCCAACTGTCCAACAACAACCAAGTTCTGAGATCAAGGCTGTGAAGGCAGTAGAAACAAGCACCAAAATGAGGATTGTGACCGAGAAACAAAGGACCATATCCATGAAGAAGAGAAGGTCGAAGAACAATCCAACTCCTGAGCCAACAAGCAAGTTCACTCAAGCCAATCACAAGGGAAAGCTTGCTGGAAAGAGGCATTCACAACAAGGGGCACTAACTAGCTCCTTTATCCACTTGAAGTCATTCCTCTTAACAAACTGGAGGAAGAGGAAGAAAGTCAGGAACAGCATGTCAAGCTAATGACAGTAAACAAGCGTTTGTTGGGAGGCAACCCAACCAAAGGTAGTTTTTCTTTTCTAGTTATTTCAATAAAAGAGTTAAGTAGATTTATCTGTATTGCAAGGAGCTAAGTTTGGTGTTGCACACCAAAACAATTCAAGGGTGAATGTGAGATTCTAAGTTTGGTGTTCCACCAAAAACTTCATTAAAAGCACATTTCTACCTCAGCATGACTAGTCACTAGCTCCAACCAATCAGGGAAACTACTTAAACAATAGTTTAATTTCTAGTTCATAGTTATTTTCTTAATAAAAGCACATGAGGTTTTCTGCATATGATCCAAATTGCTGCATATGGCAAGGAACTAAGTTTGGTGTTCACACACCAATCTAAGTTCAGAGGCCTACAAACATACATGCATGCTAACCAATTCTCAAAGTGCTTGGGGAACAAGCAACTTCTAATAGCTTTGCAGGAAGACAATCAATCTCATGGAAGGAATATACATCATCATCAAAGAGAACATCAAGGCTAGGAAGGATGATGAACAACAAAGAAGATGCTAAAAGGTTGTATTGTCACTTAATTGCTTGTACTTTGAATTGCTGATATTGGAAGTTTGCATGCACCCCTGCTTTAAGTTTGAGTCATTGCAGTTTTTGTTTGTCTGTTTGTTTAATTTCCAAATAAGTGATAGTCTAAGTGTCTGGATAAACTTCACTTGCTTAAATGTATGCTTGCCATGCTTGTTCTGTTTCCAAAAATAAAAGAAAAGTTTGAACAAAAGTAACTCAATTCCATTTAGTAAGAAATCAAATAAGATTAAGTGGTGGTATGCATGTTTGATTGAATAGTCAGCTCACTAAGAAATAAAGTTAGAATTGTCACTTTTAGTGGAATTTAGGATGCTGTCTATGGATCTTGATGAATAAATGTCTTTGGCCATGAAAAAGAAAGAAGAAGAAGAAGAAAAAGCCACTGAAAAAGGGCAACCAAAAAGCAAAAAAATTGAGAAAATAAGCTAGGCACCAATGGTTTGAACTTCTGAGACAAATGCCTGTGGTGTTTATGTATTAAGGATATGCTTGGATGAATAGGTTCTGAGGAGTGTTTCAACACTTGGTAACTTGGGTTAACTAACCCGGGATTATCAACCAAAAGTCCATTATCAAGAGCAACCTAAATACAAAACATTTAGTACACAAAGAGGTGCTGGGTACCAATGTCTCAAGAAGAAATGTGAACTAAAATGCCTGTAGTGGATATGTGTAGTGCACTGATAAGAAAAAGAAAATGCCAAAGGCTTGTGCAACACATGACACTGAGCAACAAGGAGCAAATAAGCTCAAAGAAAAAGAAAAACAAAGAAAAGAAACTTGCCAAGGATATGTGAATAACAAGAGGCCATAGCAGTGTTTTAGTGGAAACATAAAAAGTGACATTATTACCTAAGAAACAATAAAGTGATGCTGCAACAACTTTCTGCATGAACACACCATTAATCAATGTCAATTACTTACTGATATGGCTAATGAATTTACTTTCTGTTTCATTCTTTCTTCTCAATAATTCAGAACTTGCTTGGGGACAAGCAAGGATTAAGTTTGGTGTTGTGATGCCAAGGCATCTTAGGCTAGTTTCACTAGCCTTTTTCTTTTATTTTTAGTTATTTTATGCATTTTCTTGAGCCTTAAGTAATCATTTGGGCCAAATAGTCATGCTTGTCTTAAATCATTCAACATGAAGATTTTGATGCAAATTCCATGAGTTTTTAGTTATATTACTTGAATGCTATGAATGGAAGATTTCTCATGAAATTTTGCAAGACTTTGATGCAATTGTTTGGATGATTTCAGGGAAGAAGAGGCTAGGCAAGGAAGCAACAAAATCAATAAAGGAAGCTTGAATATCACATGTGGAGTTTAAGTTCCAGTTTAAGCTTAAACTGGAACTTAAACTACCAAGCCATATAATGCTGGAATTGAAGTTTAACCTCCAGTTTAACCTTAAACTGGAGGTTAAACGCCAGAAGTGAGAATCTCACCAGGGGAGCATTTCCACGTTTAACCTCCAGTTTAACCTTAAACTGGAGGTTAAACGCCAGAAGTAAGAAAGGCACCAGGAGCATTCCACGTTTAAGCTCCAGTTTAACCTTAAACTGGAGCTTAAACGTGTTCGACTATTTTTCTCCTCCAGGGTTGCTTTCTCATTTCCACGTTTAAGCTTCAGTTTAACCTTAAACTGAAGCTTAAACGTGCTCGAGCTTGTGCCTCCAGGGAGTGCCAGCGTTTAAGCTCCAGTTTAAGCTTAAACTGGAGCTTAAACGTGTTATATGGAACAGCTTGACCATGCCTTCTTCAAACATAAATAACTTGAGCTACAAAACTCCAAATGAGGTGATTCAAAATGCATTGGAAAGAAGACATCTAGAGCTTTCCAAGCATATATGGCATGCATGGTGGATACTAAAAATTGAGGGAGAAAACAGCCCCGTAATGTGCATAGAAGAGCATAGTACCAACATGCAATCAGGCCAGCTGACCTCTTCACATTCCATGGTGTATAACTCGAGTTGTAGAAATCCAATTGAGGTGCTTCCAGTTGCGTTAGAAAGCTGACATCCATAGCTTTCCAACGAGGTATAATAGTCTATATTTGGCATCAAATTGGCAAGGTTGACAAGAGAACAAAGTGACGACTCAAGAAAGGGGGGTGCAACGTTTGAGTGTAGTTTAATGGATCATTATCCTTTTTGGATCAATTATGTCACTCTACCCTTCAAGCAAGCAAGGCCCATCAACAACACCAAATCAAGGCCACAAGAATCATCTAGAATAGTTTATTTTCATTTGATTGTAATTTGCTTTGAATTTCATTTTCATTTTGTAATTTAGGGAGCCTATTTAAAGGCCTTAGTTTCTGCATTTGAGGAAAAACGGGGGATTGAAGGGGAATCCAGCCCCTGAGGGGGACTTACACACGGAGAACTTTGGATCATTTTCTTTTATCTTTGTAAATTGAATTCAGAGCTATGACTCACTAAACCCCTTTTCATTGGGTTAGGGAGCTCTATTGTAATTCAATGAATCAATAATAGTTTATCTTCTTCTTCAATCTTTTCTCTTGAATTTTGTTAGAAAGCTTCTCGATCTAATTCCATTGGGTAGTTGTCTTGGGAAAGAAACTACCCATAATTGGAATCCTTCGGAACCCTGGGAAAGGAATGGAGGATTCATGCTAGAGAAGCTTTCTCACAGTGAATTGGATTGGGGTTTGGATGGATATTGTGACATGTAATCCTACCAAATTTTGGTTCATGAAACTGTGTGGTATAATCAGTGATCGAGCATCATCTCTTCTTATGAACATTTAAACCAAGGGATTGGGCATTTGTTTGTTTTTAGAGAGAATTGGTGAGCCAAGGGATTGGGATCCAATCATATAAGATTGCCAAGCAAAATTCAATGAACGCATTGGTTGAGGAAGAGATAAACATGTTTTGATTCGGAGATCTCAATATCTCCTATAACCCAATGAATTCCCCATTTCTGATTTCCACTTTCTCTTTACATTCTGCAATTAAATTCATGCAATCACCCCCATCCCTTTTAATTTCAGCAATTTAGCTTCTCGCTCTTTAATTCATGCAATTTTACATTCCGCAATTCTCATCTAAATCTTGATTCCGCTCAACTAGAACACACTTCTAATCCGAATTGCTCACTCAACCAATCCTTGTGGGATTCGACCTCACTCTATTGTGAGTTTTTACTTGACGATAACCGGTGCACTTGCCGGAAGGAATTTTGCCGATCGTGCAATTTCCTAAATCGTGGCATAACTAGTTTATGCGCATCATTTAACATAGATAATTAAAGATTGGGTTGCCTCCCAACAAGCACTTCTTTACTGTCAATAGCTTGACAGTGGGCTCTCATGGAGCCTCACAGATATTCAGAGCAATGTTGGAACCTCCCAACACTAAACTTAGAGTTTGAATGTGGGGGTTCAACACCAAACTTAAAGTTTGGTTGTGGCCTCCCAACACCAAACTTATAGTTTGACTGTGGGAGCTCTGTTTGTCTCTGTATTGAGAGAAGCTCTTCATGCTTCCTCTCTATGGTTACAGAGGGATATCCTTGAGCTTTAAACACAAGAGAGTCTTCATTCACTTGAATGATCAATTCTCCTCTGTTAACATCAATCACAGCTTTTGCTGTGACTAGGAAGGGTCTACCAAGAATGATGGATTCATCCATACACTTCCCGGTCTCTAGGATTATGAAATCAGCAGGGATGTAATGGTCTTCTACCTTTACCAAGACATCCTCTACAAGTCCATAAGCCTATTTCTTTGAATTGTCTGCCATCTCTAGTGAGATTCTAGCAGCTTGTACCTCAATGATCCCTAGCTTCTACATTACAGAGAGAGGCATAAGGTTTATACTTGACCCTAGGTCACACAGAGCCTTCTTAAAGGTCATGGTGCCTATGGTACAAGGGATTAAGAATTTTCCAGGGTCTTGTCTCTTCAGAGGTAATTTCTGCCTAGTCAAGTCATCAAGTTCTTTGATGAACAATGGAGGTTCATCCTCCCAAGTCTCATTACCAAACAACTTGGCATTTAGCTTCATGATTGCTCCAAGGTACTTAGCAACTTGCTCTTCAGTAACATCTTCATCCTCTTCAGAGGAAGAATACTCATCAGAGCTCAAGAATGGCAGAAGTAAATTCAATGGAATCTCTATGGCCTCTGTGTGAGCCTCATATTCCCATGGTTCCTCATCAGGGAACTCCATGTAGGCCAGTAGACGTCTATTGAGGTCTTCCTCAGTAGAGATCACTGCCTCTTCCTCCTCTCCAGGTTCGGCCGTGTGGGTTGTGGTTATGGCCTTGCACTCTCTTTTTGGATTCTCTTCTGTATTGCTTGGGAGAGTACTAGGAGGGAGTTCAGTAACTTTCTTACTAAGCTGACCCACTTGTGCCTCCAAATTTCTAATGGAGAACCTTGTTTCAGTCATGAAACTTTGAGTAGTTTTAATTAGATCAGAGACTATGGTTGCTAATTCAGAATGGCTCTGCTTGGGATTCTCTGTCTGTTGGTGAGAAGATGATGGAAAAGGTTTGCTATTGCTAAACCTGTTTCTTCCACCATTACTATTGTTGAAACCTTGTTGAGGTCTCTGTTGATCCTTCCATGAGGGATTTGGATGATTTCTCCATGAAGGATTGTAGGTGTTTCCATAGGGTTCTCCCATGTAATTCACCTCTTCCATTGCTGGGTTCTCAGGATCATAAGCTTCTTCTTCAGGGGAAGCTTCCTTAGTACTTCCTGGTGTAGCTTGTATTCCAAACAGACTCTGAGAAATCATATTGACTTGCTGAGTCAATATTTTATTTTGAGCCAATATGGCATTCAGAGTATCAATCTCAAGAACTCCCTTCTTCTGAGTTGTCCCATTATTCACAGGATTCCTTTCAGAAGTGTACATGAATTGGTTATTTGCAACCATTTCAATGAGTTCTTGAGCTTCTGCAGGCATCTTCTTCAGATGAAGAGATCCTCCAGCAGAGCTATCCAATGACATCTTGGATAGTTCAGACAGACCATCATAGAATGTACCTATGATGCTCCATTCTGAAAGCATGTCAGAAGGACACCTTCTGATCAATTGCTTGTATCTTTCCCAAGCTTCATAGAGGGATTCACCTTCCTTCTGTCTAAAGGTTTGGACTTCCACTCTAAGCTTACTTAGTTTTTGAGGTGGAAAGAACTTTGCCAAGAAGGCATTGACTAGCTTTTCCCAAGAGTTCAGGCTTTCCTTAGGTTGTGAATCCAACCATGTTCTAGCTTTGTCTTTTACAGCAAAAGGAAAAAGCATAAGTCTGTAGACCTCAGGATCAACCCCATTGGTCTTGACAGTGTCACAGATTTGCAAGAATTCATCTAAGAACTGATGAGGATCTTCCAATGGAAGTCCATGAAACTTGCAATTCTGTTGCATTAGAGAAACTAATTGAGGCTTAAGCTCAAAGTTGTTTGCTCCAATGGCAGGGATTGAGATGCTTCTCCCATAGAAGTCGGGAGTAGGTGCAGTAAAGTCACCAAGCACCTTCCTTGCGTTGTTGGCATTGTTGTTTTCGGCTGCCATGGCTTCTTTTTCCTTGAAAAGCTCTGTTAGGCCCTCTAGAGAGAATTGTGCTTTAGCTTCTCTTAGCTTTCTCTTCAAGGTCCTTTCAGGTTCAGGATCAGCTTGAACAAGTATGCCCTTATCTTTGCTCCTGCTCATATGAAAGAGAAGAGAACAAAAAAGTAGGGAATCCTCTATGTTACAGTATAGAGATTCCTTAAGGTGTCAGAGGAAAAGAAGAATAGAAGGAGGAGGTAGATAGAAGAGAATTCGAACTTATTAAGAGGGATAGAGTTCGAATTGCACCTTGAGGAGGAGTGTTAGTCCCTTAAATAGAAGGATGTGAGAAGAGGGGAAGAATTTTCGAAAATAAATTAAAAAGATTTTGAAATAATAAAAAGAAATTTGAAAATTTGATTGAGATTTTCAAAAATTAAGATTCTGAAAGAAATTAAGTGATTTTTGAAAAAGATTCTGAAATTAGAAATCAAAAAGATATGATTGAGAGTTAATTTTGAAAAAGATGTGATTGAAAAGATATGATTGAGAAGATATGATTGAAAATCAAATTAAAAAAAGAAAGTTTTAAAATTAAAGTTGATTACTTGACTAACAAGAAATTAAAAGATATGATTCTTAAAATTTAAAATTTGATTCTTTCTTAATAGGCAAGTAACAACTTGAAAATTTTGAAGTAAATCATTAATAGTATCAAGGATTTTTGAAAATAAAAAAAAATGGAAAGAAATTGATTTTGAAGGGATGATTTGAAAAAGATTTGATTTTGAAAAATTATGAAAATTTGAAAAAGATTTGAATTAAAAACAAAATCTTCCCTCTAGTGTCATCCTGCCGTTAAACGCCCAGAATGGCATCCATTCTGGCATTTAACGTCCAATTTTGGGGGTTAAACGCCCAGCCAGGTGCCCTGGCTGGCGTTTAAATGCCAGTTTTCCTTCTTCACTGGGTGTTTTGAACGCCCAGCTTTTTATGTTTGATTCCTCTGCTGAATGTTCTGAATCTTCAATTCTCTGTATTATTGACTTGAAAAGACATAGTTTTGAATTTTTTTTTTAATTTTTCAATGATGAGAAACAATCAAAATACAACTAATCTTAGGAAACTCAAATCAAACAAACAATGCATGCATGACACCAAACTTAAAAATTTTTATATAAGAGACACTAACAAATTGAGAATGCATATGAGAAACAACAAAACACACAAAACAAGAGAATTTAAAGATCAGAGCAATGAAATCATCAAGAATAACTTGAAGATTAATGAAGAACGTAATGCATGTAATTTTCAAAAATTAGAGGCATGCAATTGACACCAAACTTAAAAATTGACACTAGACTCAAACAAGAAACATAAAATATTTTTGATTTTTATGATTTTATAAAATTTTTTTGTGGTTTTTCGAAAACTGAGTGGAAAAGAAAATAAAGGGATTCAAAATTTTTAATAAGAGTTCCAGGAATCATTGCAATGCTAGTTTATGATGCCAGGGCATTTTGGCCAGTTTCACTGACCTTTTCTTTACTGTTTTTAGGATAGTTTCATGCATTTTCTTAGGAAATAAGCTAGTTTTGGGTAGATATTCACTTACACCTTGATTCAAGCATACATTGTGCATTTTACATGATTTCATGAGGATTTTGCATGAGTTTAGTGACAAATTGTATTCTGCATTACCCATGACTTGGACTAGAACTTTGATGCACTCTATTGCCTGATTTCAGGACCAAAGGAAGCAAGGAATGGGAGGTAACTTGCAAAGTTAATGAGAAAAGTGACTGCCAATGACGCTCTCGAAGCCATCATTACCACGTTAAGAGTCACGTTAACTAAGTTAACGTGAACTCTAATGTGAAGAAGGGAAATTGAGCCAACGTTAGTGACACTTAACATTATCACTAACGTTGGCCAATGCTCACAAGTGGCCACGTTAGAGTCCATGTTAACTTAGTTAACGTGGCCTCTAACGTTAAAAGGGGGAAAGGAAGCAAACGTTAGTGACATTCAACATTGTCACTAACGTTGGCCTAAGTGCACAATGCCACGTTAACTCCCACGTTAACTTGGTTAAAGTGTAAGCTAACGTGAAGAGGCAAGAGTGGTCAACAACGTTAGTGACACTCAACATTGTCACTAACGTTGGAAGGAGCCACACAAGCCACTATGAGCCACGTTAACTCCCACGTTAACTTAGTTAACATGGAGGCTAACGTGGATGAGGAATGATGAGCCAACGTTAGTGACACTCAACATTGTCACTAACGTTGGGGATGGCTAAGCATGGCCACGTTATAAGCCACGTTAACCTAGTTAACGTGGATTCTAACGTGAGACATGGGGGCACATTGGAACGTTAGTGACAATGTTGAATGTCACTAACGTTCTCGAAGGATGGCAAGCCCACGTTAAAGAGTCACGTTAACTAAGTTAACGTGGGCTCTAACGTAGGAGCAATGGGGGCTTTTCAACGTTATTAGGAAAGTTATGTCCCAATAACGTGTGCGAAGGACCTAGAGGCAACGTTGGTGGCAACGTTTGTGCCACTAACGTTGAGGTTAATGTCGCTTTTACTTAGGAATGTTAGTGAGAAAGTTGATTGTCACTAACATTCTCGAACTCATATTTTCACTAAACGTTAACAACCCTAACGTCCTGAGCTAAAATCTCTGCCCACTTCACACTTTCTCTATGCAAGTAAAGCCAAGCCCAAATGAAGAAGAGAACTACTTCAAACTCAAGATCCAAAGGCCCAAGACTTGAAGAGCCAACTAGAAGATGAGAAGAGTAGTATATATAGGAGTAGCTTTGAATTATTTTAGAGAGTTGCTGGGAGTTGGAAAAATAGCATAGAACTACTTCCTGTATTTTACTTTCTCTGCTCTTCTAGTTTTCATCATGTATTATCAATCTTTGTTTTCATTTTCCATAGCTATGAACAACTAAACCCCTTTCATTGGGTTAGGGAGCTCTGTTGTAATTTGATGGATCAATACTAATTTTCATTATTCTTCTTCTATCTTTTCTATTGATTTTACTTGAAAGCTTTCGATCTTCATCCAATTGGGTAGTTATCTTGGAAAAGAAATTATTCATACTTGGATCTCTTCTGAACCTTGGAAGAGGAATGAAGAGATCAAGCTAGAAATGCTTTCTCATGCTGGACCAAATTGGGTTTGGATGGATATGTGACTATAATCCTCTCAATGCTTGATTTGGGAAATGCATGTGGTATAATCAGTGACCATACTTCATCTCTTCTCATGAGCAATTGACCAAGGAATTGGCTATTGATCAAGATTTGAGAGATTGAATTACAAGAAATTGTAATTCAATCACTTAAGATTGCCAAGGAGATCAATGAGTGCATTGATTGAGGAGGAGATGTAAATGAGATTGATCCGGAGAATGCAACATCTCCTAAGCCCAATGAACTTCCCATTTCTGATCTTACCCATTCTCTTTAATTTTTGTCATTTACATTTATGAGCAATTCCCCCATTCCCATTTAAGATTCAGCAATTTACTTTCTGTCATTTACTTTTTCGCATTTAACTTTCTGCAATTCTCAACTCAATTTCTGATTCACTCAACTAGAACATTTTTCTAATTAAAGTTGCTTGATCAATCAATCCTTGTGGGATTCGACCTCACTCTATTGTGAGTTTTTACTTGACGACAAATTTGGTACACTTGCCGAAGGAAATTTGTTATGAGACAAGTTTTCCGTGCATCAAGTTTATGGCGCCGTTGACGGGGATTGATTGTGCATCAACAATGATTAGATTGGAGGATAACTAGATTGAGCATTTTATTTTTGTTTGATTTAAATTTCTGTTTGAGTTATTTACTTCCTGTTTTAGTTAATTTCTTCCCTTCCCCCTACTTTTTTTTTCTGTTTTTGTTTGATATATTGCATCACTCACACTAACAGTAATTCTGACAGATATACTTTCTGCACCTATTCTCTTTGCTTGTACTTGTTGGTTGTATGACAGGGAGAAGAAGCAGGGCTTCAACTTCCTTTGATTTTAAACCTGAGAGAACCTTCCTTAGACTAAGGAGGGAGGCAAAAGACAAACATGTAGTTGGTGCTGAAGAAGAGGAGGAACACTTTGAGGAATACTTTGATCCAAACATGGAAGAAAACATGGAAAACCATCATGAAGAAGAGGCTCACAACCATGGCGGAAGAGGTCGAGCAAATCATACTGGGGAGGATAGAAGAGTTTTAGGCTCTTATATCAATCCAAACCCGGGAAACTGTGGAAGTAGCATTCAAAAGCCAACCATCCATGCCAACAATTTTGAACTGAAGCCACAGCTCATCACCCTTGTGCAGAACAACTGTTCGTTCGGAGGAAGTGTCCAAGAGGACCCAAATCAACATTTAACCACCTTCCTGAGAATATGTGACACAGTGAAGTCTAATGGTGTTCATCCTGACACCTATAGACTGCTTTTATTTCCATTCTCACTCAGGGATAAGGCAGCCAAGTGGCTGGAATCTTTCCCAAGGAAAAGCTTGACAACTTGGGAAGACGTGGTGAACAAATTCTTAGCAAGATTTTACCCTCCTCAACGAATCAATAGGCTGAGAGCTGAGGTCCAAACTTTCAGGCAACAAGATGGTGAGACTCTATATGAAGCATGGGAGAGGTTTAAAGACCTAACAAGGAGGTGTCCACCTGACATGTTCAACGAATGGGTGCAGCTGCACATTTTCTATGAAGGGCTCTCTTATGAGTCAAAGAAGGCCGTAGACCATTCATCCGGAGGATCTTTGAACAAGAAGAAAACCATTGAGGAGGCTATAGATGTCATTGAAACAGTAGCAGAGAATGACTACTTCTATGCTTCCGAAAGAGGGAACACAAGAGAAGTAATGGAGCTAAACAGTGTAGATGCTCTGTTGGCCCAAAACAAGCTCATTACCCAACAGCTGGCTGACCTCACCAAAAAGATGGAGAGGAACCAAGTGGCAGCAATCTCTACTTCATCAACAACCCAAGAAGGAGTGAATAAAGAAGCAGAGGGTAGTCAGGAGCAAGCCAACTACATTGGGAATTCACCTAGGCAGAACCATGATCCTTACTCCAAGAATTACAACCCTGGATGGAGGAATCACCCAAACTTTGGGTGGGGAAAGCAACAAGACCAAAGCCTTGATCAAAGACGCCCAAATCCAAACAATTTCACATCTAGACCATCTCAACATCCCAATAACAACACCTCTCGACATTCATATCAAGGCCAGAACAACCCTCCTCAACCTGACCTATCATCATTTGATGAAAGAATCTCAAGGATTGAAAATCTACTTAAAGGCATATGCAAGGATATCCAAGACAACAAGGTGTTCAAGAAGGAAGTGCGAGCCAGTTTCAAGAACCAGGGAGACACAATCAAGAGGTTGGAATCTCAGGTAGGATATCTCTCTGAGCAAATTCCCAAACCCACAGATGGATTCCCAAGTGACACAGAGAAGAATCCGAGAGGTGAAACAAAGAAAGTAAGATGGGAAGATTGCATGATGGTCACTATAAGTGATAAGGTGACTGAGGATAAGCCAAGCAAGCTGTCAGAACAACCTGAAGATACCTCAACAGAGAATGAGGAAAAAGAATACCAAGAACCAGAAATATCAAAACAGGAGCTGCTGAGACTCTATGCACCTTTTCCCCAACTGCTCAATGGTGCTGTGGAAAAGAGAATATACTCAAGATTTCTTGACTTGTTTGCATCTTTGCATGTGAACACTTGCCGAAGGAAATTTGTTATGAGACAAGTTTTCCGTGCATCAGTCTAAGACTCCGGTCCAGGAATTAGACATGGTTTACAAGCCAGCCAAGCTTTCAATGAAAGCTCCGGTCCAAAACACTAGACATGGCCAATGGCCAGCCAAGCTTTAGCAGATCATTGCTAACAACAGCAAAATTGATAGAAATCAACAAGCTCTTGTGATGATAAGTTGAAACCTCGGTCCAATAAGATTAGACATGGCTTCACAGCCAGCCAGACTTCAACAGATCATCATGAAACTCTAGAATTCATTCTTAAAAACTCTGAAGAACAAAATAGAAAAACATTTTTTTCTTTTTTTTTAATTTTTCGAAAATAAAATTACTTAATCTAAGTAATAAGATGAACCGTCAGTTGTCCAAACTCGAACAATCCCCGGCAACGGCGCCAAAAACTTGGTGCACGAAATTGTGATCATCAACAATGGCACCAAAGGACTTGGAGCTCTCAAATGTGAATCACACTTTGTAACAATTCCGCACAACTAACCAGCAAGTGCACAGGGTCGTCCAAGTAATACATTACGTGAGTAAGGGTCGATCCCACGGAGACTGTCGGCTTGAAGCAAGCTATGGTCACACTGTAAATCTCAGTCAGGCGAATTCAGATGGTGATGGAGAATTGATAATTAAAAGATGAATAAAACATAAAATAAAGATAGAGATACTTATGTAATTCTTTGGTTGGAATTTCAGATAAGCGTATGAAGATGCTTTGTTCCTCTTGAACCTCTGCTTTCCTATTGCCTTCATCTAATCATTCATACTCCCTTCCATAGCAAGCTTTATGTTGGGCATCACCGTTGTCAATGGCTACTTCCCATCCTCTCAGTGAAAATGTTCTACGCACGCTGTCACCGCACAGCTAATCATCTGTCGGTTCTCGATCATGCTGGAATAGTATCCATTGATCCTTTTGTGTCTCTCACACGCCCAACAATCGCGAGTTTGAAGCTCGTCACAATCATTCCTTCCCAGATCCTACTCAGAATACCACAGACAAGGTTTAGACGTTTTGGATCTCAGGAAGGTTCTAATCTTAGATTAGAAACCCAAGAGATACACATTCAAGCTTGTTTGCATGTAGAACGGAAGTGGTTGTCAGTCACACGTTCATAGGTGAGAATGGTGATGAGTGTCACATAATCATCACATTCATCATGTTATTGGGTGCGAATGAATATCTTGGAGAAGAAATAGACTTGAGTTGAATAGAAAAACAATAGTACTTTGTATTAATTCATGAAGAACAGCAGAGCTCCACACCTTAATCTTTGGTGTGTAGAAACTCCACCGTTGAAAATACAAAAGTGATAATGGTGTAAGCATGGCCGAATGGCCAGCCTCCAAGGCCTAGGGACTAAATGTCCAAAGATGAAAATACAATATCAAAAGGTCCTATTTATAGAGAACTAGTAGCCTAGGGTTACAGAAATGAGTTATTAATGCATAATCTTCTTCTGGGCCCACTTGGTGTGTGCTTGGGCTGAGCATTGAAGCTTCCATGTGTAGAGACTTTTCTTGGAGTTAAACGCCAACTTTTGTGCCAGTTTGGGCGTTTAACTCCAGCTTTTGTGCCAGTTTGGGCGTTTAACTCCAGCTTTTGTGCCAGTTTTGGAGTTAAACGCCAGAATTCTTGAGCTGACTTGGAACGCCTATTTGGTCCATCAAATCTCAGGCAAAGTATGGACTATTATATATTGCTGGAAAGCCCAGAATGTCTATTTTCCAACGCAATTAAAAGCGCGCCAATTGGGCTTCTATAGCTCCAGAAAATCTACTTTGAGTGCAGGGAGATCAGAATCCAACAGCATCTGCAGTCCTTTTTCAGCCTCTGAATCAGATTTTTGCTCAGGTCCCTCAATTTCAGCCAGAAAATACCTGAAATCACAGAAAAATACACAAACTCATAGTAAAGTCCAGAATAGTGATTTTTATTTAAAAACTAATAAAAACATAACAAAAACAAATTAAAATATACTGAAAATATACTAAAAAAATGCCAAAAAGCGTATAAATTATCCACTCATCAGTCGGCTACGCATTTCGACACTTTGGGCCAAGGACCAGAGAGTTGTGCCACTTTTGGGCCAATTCTGTGTGTCGACCCACGTGGACGCACACTGTACGCGTTCGCGCCACTCCTTATTTTCTCACCCACGTGATGGCGTACTTGGCGCCTCCGCGTCCATTCCATAAGTTCAAGCCATCCACGCGCAAGCGCAACGTGCGCGTGCGCGTCGATGCGTTTTAGCATCACCCAGGCCAAAGGACCCGAGAGTTGTGCCAACTCTGGGCTTCTTTTGTGCCTCTGGCCCAGCACTCCCACACGGACGCGCACTGTACGCGTCCGCGCCGATCCCTAATTCTCCCGTCTACGTGTAAGCACATATGGCGCTTCCGCGCCACTTCCCTATTTCTGTCACCCACGTGGGACACCACCACCACCGTCGCCGTGCGCGGCTTTAACCTCTCCCTCCCCCTCTCTCTTCTTCTCTCCCACCCAATCCTCCCTTCTCTGTTTTCTCACACTTCAGCCCTGCTCCGCCACGAGCACAGCCGCGGCCCCCATTGTCGCCGGCGCAAGCTCCACGGTGCCACCAGACCGCCATCCGCTCTGGCCAACTCACTCCTCTCTGCTGCACTTTCCCTTCATCCGCTCCATTCAGTTTCTATCTCCCCAGGTTCTGCTTCCCCTGTTCTGCTTCCCTTTTACCGCTTTATGATAATTTTGCTAGTTTAGTTAGATTAGCTTAGTTAGATAGTTTAGTTTAACTAGGGTGGTTAGCGAATCTGGGCTGAGTAGTGGATTTAGGTTTATCTGAAATCTTTGCTGCTGTGTGAATTTTTTCTGTTTCGTTGAATTACTCTGTTCTCTTAGATTGTTCTTTTTTCATTTGGTATATGACGCTGCCTGCTTATTCGTAACTACTTGCTGGCTAATTTATTTTAATTTTCTTTCGAATGCTTTGATTGCTGCACTATTGGCTTGATTGCCCCATTCATATGAATTCATACATGATTTCTGTTCTATTGACTTTTGATGAATTCATATGGGATCTAATTTGACTGTTTAAATTTGGGATTTAGCCAATGTACTGCTGAAATGCTGCCAGATTTTTCTTAATCATATTTCTTGAATTGACATTGTTTGATGGACGTAACAAACTTCTATTTGATGATTTCTGTGTCAAATAGAATTGTGTCATCCAAATGGTTTTGAAATTTCTTCAAGAACAGGTTCTTTGGTCATGCTTCTAATACTCCTTGCTTGCTTGCAATGCTAACTTGCATATATGCATTGCATGATTAAGTAAACCTTCAAATTGACCATAACTTGTGACTTCCTTAAAATGTCAGACCTCTTTTGCATAAACATACAAGTTGAAAGTTTTTAATCTATGAGGCTAATTAATTCACATGTTCGTGCATAATTGACATTAAGCCACATAGACCATAAGGTTTTTCACTCTTTTCTTAGCTTGTAACTTTTATGCATTATTGAATTTAGTGTTGAATAATTCTTGATTGATTTTTTTTTATGATTTGACTTCACCAACACAAGTTCATTTGACTCTAGTGATCATTGCATTGATTGATGGACTGTTTCATATTAATTGCTTTCTAGCTATACCATATTTCGTCATCAATGACTTGATGCAATTCATGATTGTGAACGTACTTATACTCTTATTTTGTGCATTCTCTTTTGAATTGAACTAGTAACCACCATGTCGCTGATTTTCAAACTGATTTCTAACTCTAACTTGTTTAACCAACTAACTTCTTTTGGTTTTCGATCTAACTCTTTTTATCATTATTTTGGATATGGTGTTTCCTAAGCTTGATGGACAAGTAATGTGCAAAATATGGTTTGAATTCTTGGTTTGAAGTTTGGCTTGCATTCTGAATTCTGTTTGCTTGTATTCCAAGAAATCTCCTTTCTTTGATTCACTTCGTGAATATGCTTTGCTTTGAGTGCTTTGTATCTATTTGGCTATCTGCTTATATTGTATCATCTCTGTTTTTTAGGATGTCAGACAAAGGAAAGGCTATAGCCACTACTTCCAAAAAGAGGAAGCGCTCTAAGGCCTCTACCCCCTCTTCTTATGCAAATTATGCTAAGAACCTGCTGAATGAGGTGGATAGGGAAAACCAGTTGCTACCATCCACTGACCAAGTCAAATTCCCAAACCTCTATTGTGAGCGTCGCTTCTCCGACTTCCGGAAGAAAAATCTGAACATTAAGAAGAAACTACTTCTTCCCAATGATGTGAGGCATGCCATTAACACCCAGATTCTGGAGTTAGGATTGACTTTGTTGATAGAGATTTGGGGAGGGTGAACACTTCATGAGTGAGAGAATTTTATTGCAACTTCTTCCGAGCCAACATTGATTCAGTTCAGCTGAGGGGTAGAGAGATTATGATCACAGAGGAGGCTATTGGAGATGCACTGCTTTGCCACCATCGTCCTGATGAGACCTGCGCCTATAGGCAGGCAGAGGTAGCTATCCTCTCCATAACCGTTGACTATGAGGTGCTTAAGCGTGTGATTGCTACTCCTGACGCTCCCTGGGTAATGGATTCGAACAACAAGAAGTCTAAGGGGATGCGCTTTGCTTATATGACGAGGGAGGCCAAGACCTGGCAGCAGATCTTTGCCCATTATGTTTTCCCCAACACTCACTTTTTAGAGATCCCGATGGATATGCTGGTTCTGATTGGGCATGTGATGGAGGGGAAGGAGATAAATTTCTCCCGACTGGTCAGACATAGTATGTGGAGAGCTCATATTCGCGGCTTGTTATCCTTCCCTACACTGGTCACCAACATGATAGAGCTGGCAGGTGTCCCGTGGGAGGATGATGATGTAACACCACCACCCCCAGATGACGATGACAAGGAGAACACCATTCCATGGGGTGGGTGGGTTCACGAGAAGCCCCCACCCAAACGCCGTTCATGAGCCAGAGCAGTGGAGGAGGCAGCTTAGCCCTCATCATCAGCAGCAGTCGCAGGATCCCCCTCTACTTCAGCAGCTGCAGCATCCTTACCACCACCACCACCAGTACCTGAGCCGACTTATCTGTTGGTGCAGCACCTTCTTCGCTTCATAGAGCGCTTCAAGCGTCATGTCATGTGACATCTCGATTGCCTCGACCAGGTGTTTGTATCACAGGGCATCGAGCTACCGCCGCTCCCAGACTCTCCAGCTTCTGATGAGCAGGATCAGGAGGAGGAGCTCGCTAAGGAACCGATCCATCAGGATGCACCTTCAGAGACGCAGACCACCACCGAGGTCTAGCAGCCCCCTGAGAATCCACAGCCACATTCAGAGATGCAGCCAGTCCCAGTCCCACAGCTCGAGCCTGAGGAGCCCGGCGTGATTGTTGACCCCCATCCCGAGCTTCAGCAGTAGCATCGAGGACTATGCTTAATTCTAAAGTTTGGGGAGGTCACCGTTCGTGACCGGTGTTTGCATTGATATGGTGAACTTTCAGACATCTATTTATGTTTTCTGCTACCTTATTTTATTTTGCACTTTATATTTTAGATCATTTTGGGATGACTGTATATATCTGCTATTGTAGATGCTCTTGTTTTGGTAGTTGCACATTTTTAGTATATATATATATATATGTGTGTGTGTGTGTGTGTGTGTGTGTGTGTGTGTGTTTTGCATCTTAGTTTTTGATTGTGATTAGAAAGGTGTTCTGGATTGTTAAAAATCTAGTTGACCCTTTTTATATAAGAATTGTGTTTTGATTGAAAAAGGGGTAAACTAGAAAAATTTTTTTAAATTTTCTAAATCACAATATTGCATTAGAATAAGCTTAGTCAATATGATGAAAATTTCCAAGAAATTTATTTTTAGGGTACCACCCAATTGGTTGAAATTTTTTTTTTAGAACTTGCTTGAACTATATACTTGTGGATCATGTTTTGAGCCAAGAACACAAGCATATGAGACTTGAGCCTAATTGTGTGATTACATCATACATAACCACTTATTTCCATTCTTGTGTGCATCATTCTCTTCTTATGATTGTAATCTTTGATTTGTTTGATTTTTTATGTCCATTATTTTGTGTATACATGCATTTATATGATTGAGGCCATTGTCCAAATAGCTTACTTACCCAAATAGCCTACCTTTATTTTCTTCCATTGTTAACCAATCTTGAGCCTATACTTAACCCATTTGTTCTTAATTGCAGCACATTGCAAGCCTAAGTGAAAAACAACAAATGTCCCTTGTTTGGATCTTTGATTAGCTTAGCTAGTGAAAGTGTTCATTACTTGATTTTGGAAAGGTTAGGTACATTGGGTAGAGATAAAAGTGTATTTATGTTTTTATTGAAAATTTTTAGAAATTGGGTACATACTCATGTATTAATCATATGTAAATCCCCTGCAATGATGTTCTTGTATATATAT
The DNA here is from genome assembly GCF_003086295.3 of Arachis hypogaea. Lineage (NCBI taxonomy): Eukaryota > Viridiplantae > Streptophyta > Magnoliopsida > Fabales > Fabaceae > Arachis > Arachis hypogaea. The sequence goes on along the minus strand of NC_092046.1, from coordinate 92,380,527 downwards.
TTAAAAAAAAATTATTTTGCAGCAAAAAGGGAATAAAGGGTCCCAAAGTTTAAGTTTTCATAAATTCAATGCATATGTGTGGTAATCAAAAAGAAAATGCATGAGTATGTGAAAAGTAAAGAATGGATAGCTAGGCTTGTTTAGAATTTTTTAGGTTGTCATAGGTTAGGTGGGAAGTTTAAGTTAATCAAAGATTCAAATTTCAAGCTCACTTGACCATATGCATCCTACCTTGACCCTAGCCCCATTACAACCTATGAGAAGTCCTCTTGATATTTGTATGCATGCATGAAATAATTATTGATTGTTAGATGAAAAACAAATATTGGAAAGCATGATTAGGGGAGAATTGAGTGAATCAACCCCATACACTTGAGTGCATAGAGCGGATACACATCCGGCGAGGGTTCGATCGCTCAATTACATGTTTCCACCCATGATCATCTTCTCTTGCAAGTTTATGAACTATTTCAATGATTCAATTCAATTGTAGTTTACTTGATTGCTAATATCTTAGCCCTTGTGCTTGTATGTGTATTCTTGGAGATTGATTTACTTTGACTAAGCCATTACATAATGTAAATAGATTGCATATAGATAGATTGCATTCAGTAGTTACATTAAATAAATGTTAATACCCTTTGCTTCTTCTTGATTTTAGCATGAGGACATGCTTAGCTTAAGTGTGGGGAGATTTGATAAACCCCGATTTCGTTATTTCTCTTGTGCTTGTTTTGGGGAATTTTATAACATTTTTCCACTTTTATTCAATGAAATAGCATGGTTTTGTAATTCTCCCCTGAATTTTGCTTAAGTGTAAAAACATGCTTTTTAGGCCCTAAATTTGTAATTTGATTCACTTTAATTCCATTCGATGCCTTGATGTGTGTGTTGAGTAATTACAGGGTATAAGGCAAGTATTGGATGGGAGAAGAGAGTAGAAAAGCATACAAAGGAGAGAATGCATGAAGAAACAAAGATTGGGAGTGCATCAAAGGACGCGCACGCGCACAAGGCGCGCACGCATAAAAGAAATCTCGCCCATGGGCGCGCACGCGTACCTGCCGCTTCCACGTGGATGGGGAAAATTGACAATCGACGCGCACACGCACATGGCGCGCACGCGCCAATACTCTTACATGGCCCACTTGAAGGCAAAATGTTGGGGGCGATTTCTGAGCTGCCCAGGCCCATGTCCAACTTGTTTCTGAGTGTATTTCATGAAGAATTGAAGTCCAAGCAAGGGAGGAGAAATTAGTTTAGCCAACATGAGCCTTTAGTTAGTTTTCTAGAGAGAGAAGCTCCCTCTTTTCTCTAGAATTAGGTTAGGATTAGGGTAGATTATCTTAATTTCAAGTTCAATTACTTGATCTCATCTTGTCTCCTTTATAATTTCTCATTTCTACATCTTGATTTTCTTAATTGTGATGTTAATTTCTCGTGTTGCTCTCTTTTATGATGATGAACTCATGTTGGATTTGATTTGTTTTTAATGCAATTTAGTGTTGATGTTCTTTTTATTGATGAATTGAGTTGTGATCCTACTTTTCTTGCACCTAATAGTTGTTAGATTTTATTATTCTTGCAATTTGTGATGCTTACTTTTATTGCACTCTATGTGTTTGATAAAATGCTCTCTTTAATTTTTGAGTAGTTTTATCAACTCTTGGTCTAAGCCATGGGAATTGGGTAACCTTGTGTCATTGGGTATGATAAATTTGGTGATTTGAGAACCAATGGTGATCAATTTGACACTCATTGACGCTAACCCACTACTAAGTTAATTGGTAGGTAGGTTAGGACTTAAGGGTGGATGTGATCAAATCTATTTGACGTACTTCAAGCTTAGAAGTAAACGCTACGTACTTAAAGCTTTTGGGAAGTAGACTGAATAGGTTGGTCTCTCATAATTATCAATATTCGGTTTGTTGACAAGGATGGTGATCTCAATTACCTAAGTTTTAGCCAAGAGTTCTTTAGCTTACTTTCTTTACTTACTTGCTAAATTTATCTTTTTGCCATCTCATGAACCAAAACCCCCCTTTTTACCCCTTTATAGCCAATAACTAAGCATTACATTGTATTCCTAGGGAGACGACCCAGAGTCCAAAGACTTCAATTTATAAAATTTAGGGGTTTGTTATTTGTGACAAAACTCAAATTTTTTATTGGGAGGATTGTTTGTTGGTGTAGAACTATACTTGCAACGAGATTTTATTCATTTTGTGTGAAATTCTATACCGACACGACAATTTATCTTAAATCAGAAACGAAGGTCATGATCCCTAGAGCTGACCAGTATGTCCCGAATGGAAAGTACATCAGGCCACCAGTTCCCTCTGCGAGCCGGCCTGCCGGTCCATCTTTGGATACTCCTCCCTCATCCACTCCACCGTCATCCACACCACAAGCACCATCCATCCATCAGATGTTCCTTTAGATCCTTGAGAGATTCGACCAACAAGACCAGTGAATGGAGCAAATAGAGCGCCGTAACAAGCGCAGATACAACTACCTGAAGGACCTCATAGCTGGTATACACCCGCCTCCAGAGTAGAAGGACACCCCAGACTCCCCCTCATCCAGCAGCACAGGCAGCCAAGGCGAACCAGACACTGGAGGCGACGCTTCCAGCCCTACCTTGCTCCTTACTGATCGCACGGACGACCATGCCAAACCTTAAGTATAGGGAGGTCAGTCCTTGACTTCCGGAGGTAACTTCTCTCTCTTAACACCAACATTTGACTTTTTCTTTTATTAGATAGGATATATTGCATGATAATAATTGTTTGAATGTATGTTTTGCTTGGTTAGAGTAATGAGTTTCTTTTCAAGACCCTTTTTTATAGTATTTCACAAATTTAAATTGAAAAATTTGTGTTAAACTTGTTTGAAGACTGTAAATTGGAACATGAATTATAGCTAAGAACACACAACCTGTGAGATTTGAGCTTAATTACATGGTTACATTATTTAACCATAACATTCCATTCTTATGTGTTTTCTTCTCTATGATTGTAATCTATATTTTGTTCCATTCTATATGTCCATTGTTTAGTGTATTTACATGCTTGCATATGATTGAGGCCATCGTTTGTTATTAGCTCACTTATCCCAAATAGCCTACCCTTTCAATCACCTTTGTTAGCCATCTAGAGCCTTTTCATCCCCATTTGTTCTATATTTTACCACATCACTAGTCTTAAGCAGAAGAACAATTAATTACCTGAATTGGATCTTTGGTTAGCTTAAGATAGAGATTGTGTATTAATTAAGTGTGGGGAAATGTGGGAGCTTGGGTTGATAGGAAAGTGTTGAATTTTATTGAAAAAACATATTGGGAATTTGGGTACCTACTCATGTGAGACCAGAAAAAAATAATTAAAAACCTATTTGCATTGATAAGTTATGTTTGCTTTCGTGTTTATAAAAAAAATCAAAAATATTCAAATAAATAAGTAAATAAATAAATAAGGGGACAAAATTACCCCAATGCTAAGTTGAATAAAAGATCAATGCATAGGTGATGAAATTGAAGAAAAATTTGGCTACATGAGTATGTGAAATAAGCAAAAGTGGGAAGTATGGGTAGCTAGGCATGAATTGGAATTACAAAGAGTGTGTGTGTGTGTTATGTAAGAGCTTAGGTTAGTCAAAGATTCATATTATAGCTCACTTGGCCATACATATATCCTCACCCTTACCTTAGCCCCATTACAACCTTGAAAAGACCTTATGATGTTTGCATTGGTATATTAATTTTTTGTTGATTGGTTAGATGAAGAACAAAGTCTAGAGAGCATGACTAGAGAAGAGTAGAGTGAATTAACCCTAGACACTTGAGCGATTAGAGTGCATATACACTACCAGTGAGGGTTCAATGCTTAAATTCTATGTTCCCTGCTTTCATGAGGTATCTTCTTACAAGTTTACTTGTCTTTTATTGTGTGGTTTGAATTAGTGGAATCTGATTTATGCTTGTCTTGAAGAACTTATTTGCTTTTGACCAAGTAGACAGAATCATCTTAGCATATAGTTGTATTCATAGGTTGCATCTCATGAGTCTTACTTTCCCCTATTCATTCTTTTTTCTCCTTGAGCTTAGCATGAGGACATGCTAATGTTTAAGTGTGGGGAGATTGATAAACGACTATTTTATGGTTTATCTTGTGCTCAATTGAGTGGTTTTATCAAGTCTTTACACACTTATTCATACAGATTGCATGATTTTACAATTTCTTCCTAGTTTTGTTCCATAATTGAAATATTGCTTTAAATTGTGTATTTTAATTTCCCTTTTTTTTTCAGGCTTATTAGGGCAGGAATGGATTAGAGGATGGAGATGAAGCTTGCAAAAATGGAAGGAGCACAAGAAATAGAGGAGACAACCAGCGAGCAGCGACGCGTACGCATAATATGCGAAGTTGACCAGCGACGCGTACGCGTGACTAATGCGTACGCGTGACATGCGCTACCTGTAGAATTCGCAGAAAACACTGGGGGCAATTTTGGGCCAAGTTTGGACCAGTTTCCGGCCTAGAAACACATACTAGAGCCAGGGGACAAGCAGAGACTCAACAGACATTCTCATTTAGATAGTTTTTAGTTTTAGATTGGAATCTTAGAGAGAAATCACTCTTCCTCTAGGTTTTCTACACACTCATAGTTCTTATAGTTTATGCTTTTGCTTTGGATTTTGAGAAGAGTCACTACCTCCGTTAAAGTTGCTATTCTAGTTTGTTTTCTTATTTCTTTACTCTTATGATTACTTATTAACCCTGTTCAGATAAGGATGTCGCATTTTGGGATTTATTAATGCAAAGAATTACTTTTACCTTTAATTAATTTTGAGTTCCTATTTTATTTAATTTATCATATCTTCTTTTTATATTTCTATGAAAGTTATATTCATGTCAATGGAGTAGACTCCTAACTTAACTTTGGAGTTGATTAATAGGAGAACCTTGAGTTGGAATACTCAAGTGTTAATTTTAATTGGAAGTTGTTGGTTGGCTCTCTAGTCTCTAACTCTAATCCTTCCTTGGGGAGAGGATTAGGACCTGAGGTTTATAGTTGGTTATATGGGATGACTAAGTAGAACAACAACCTCTTAATATTACACTTGGAAAAATCCAACGGGGATAGAACTTCTAATTAATCTTCTCTGGGTCAAGGCTTTTATTTTGATTATATAAATTCTTTTATTAATTTTCATTGCTTTTGGTTTACAATTATTTATTTTTTCTGTTCTTCAACATCTTACAAATTCTCGGAAAACTCCTCACTAATAAAATAGCACTCTTTTGTCAACTCGTTGGGAGACGACCTGGGACTCCTACTCCCAGTATTTTATTCTAAAATTTGTGACAACCCTTTCTAAATTGATAAGCGGATTTTTGCTAGTTAAGAACTGTACTTGCAACGTATTTCTTATATTAATCTCTTAATCGACTAATTTCTGCCTCCATCATTCAAGGATCTCTATCCTTATCACTAACCACAATATGATAATTGCAAGGATTAATCCCACTAAGTCATCCTCTAACAAGTAAAAGAAAGTCAAATGAGCAATATCAATCCAAGTCCATAAGTCCTAGCTATTCACTAATTAAATTAATGAGAGCTAGAGCTAATGGCTATCAACTAACAATCACTTGGACATTAGCAACACAAGAATTCCTAAGTTACCCTCCCCAGCCAAGAACATAAAATTCTATTCTAACATCCTCTCAAGCATTTTGACAAACACTTGGAAGGCATAAAAGGAAAGCATAGTAAATTGGCAACAAGAATGAAATCTAACAACAATTATTGCAAGAAATTAACAAAAACAATCAAAAAGAACATTATTGACATGAATTACCTCAAATTGAATTGAAAAAAAAAATAGAAGAAACAAGAGTAGATCAACAACAAGTATGGAAACCAAGTAGAAGAAATCACTGATGCCAGGGCATTTTGGCCAGTTTCACTGACCTTTTCTTTACTGTTTTAGGGTAGTTTCATGCATTTTCTTAGGAAATAAGCAAGTTTTGGGTAAAATTTCACTTACATCTTGATTCAAGCAAACATGGTGCACTTTACATGATTTCATGAGAATGTTTCATGAATTATATGAAAATTTGGATGATGCATCTCTCATGACTTGGATTAGTACTTTGATGCACTTTATTGTTTGATTTCAGGACAAAGGAAGCAAGGAAGAACCACGTTAGCAGCCACGTGACTACTAACGTGGAATGGGAGCTAACTTGCAACGTTAATGAGAAAAGTAATCGCCAATAACATCCTCGAAAGCCATAATAGCCCACGTTAAGAGTCACGTTAACTAAGTTAACGTGAACTCTAACGTGGAAGAAAGAAATAAGGCCAACATTAGTGACACTCATCTTTGTCACTAACGTTGGACCAAACTCATAAGTGGCCACGTTAAGAGTCACGTTAACTCAGTTAACGTGGACTCTAACGTTGGGAAGCAAAAGAGAAGCCAACGTTAGTGACACTCACCTTTATCACTAACGTTGGAGATGGCTATCAACACCACGTTAGAAGCCACATTAACCTAGTTAACGTGGACTCTAACGTGGGAAGTAGGGGCATCTTGGAACGTTAGTGACAAAGGTAAGTGTTACTAACGTTCTCGAAGGATTGGCAAGCCTACGTTAAGAGCCACGTTAACTAAGTTAACGTGGACTCTAACGTAGGGGAAGTGAGGACTCTCAACGTTATTGGAAAAGGTGAGTCCCAATAACGTGTACGAAGGACCAAGAGGCAACGTTAGTGGTCACGTTGGTGCCACTAACGTTGAAGTTAACGTGGATCATCCCTGGGTTAGGAACGTTAGTGAAAAAGGTGATTGTCACTAACGTTCTCGAACCCACACTCTCACTTAACATTAACGCCACTAACGTCCTGAGCTAAACACCCTGCCTACTTCACACTTTCTCTCTGCAAGTAAAGCTAAGCCCACTGAAGAGGATAACTGCTTCAAACTCAAGATCCAAAGGCCCATATCCAAGACTTGAAGAACCAACTAGAAGATCATAAGAGTAGTATATATAGGGGTAGTTTTGAATTAAAAAGTGCTTTTCAGGGGGGGAGTTGGAAATTGGAGAACTACTCTCTATATAATTCTACTTTCTCTACACTTCTAGTTTTACTTTTCATAATGTATTTTCCATCTTTGTTTTCGATTTCCAGAGCTATGAACAACTAAACCCCTTTCATTGGGTTAGGGAGCTCTGTTGTAATTTGATGGATCAATATTAGTTTTCATTATTCTTCTTCTATCTTTTCTCTTGATTTTACTAGAAAGCTTTCAATCTTCATCCAATTGGGTAGTTATCTTGGAAAAGAAGCTATTCATACTTGGATCTCTTCTGAACCCTAGAAGAGGAATGAAGAGATCATGCTATAAATTCTCTCTCATGCTGGACCAAATTGGGGTTGGATGGATATGGTGACTATAATTCTACCAACACTTGATTTGGGAATGCATGTGGTATAATCAGTGACCATACTTCATCTCTACTCATGAGCAATTGACCAAGGAATTAGCTATTGATCAAGATTTGGGAGATTGAATTACAAGGAATTGTAATTCGATCACTAAAGATTGCCAAGGAGATCAATGAACGTATTGATTGAGGAAGAGATGAAAATGAACTTGATCCGGAGAATGCAACATCCACTAAGCCCAATGAATTCCCCATTTTTGATCTTACCCATTCTCTTTAATTTCTACAATTTACTTTTATGAGCATCTTCCCCATTCCCATTTAAGATTCTACAATTTACTTTCCGCCATTTACATTTAGCTATTTATTTCCAGCAATTTACATTTTCTGCTATTTACTTTCCCGCCATTTAATTTTCTGCAAATCTCAAATCAAATTCTGCTTCGCTCAACTAGAACATTCCTCTAATTAAAGTTGCTTGACCAATCAATCCCTGTGGGATTCGACCTCACTCTATTGTGAGTTTTTACTTAACGACAATTCGGTATACTTGCCGAAGGAAAATTGTTGAGAGACAAGTTTCCGTGCATCAATTACAACAAAAAATAGAAAAAAGATGAATGTAACAACAAAGAATTGAGAAGTAGAAGTATAAGAGAGCATGAATTAAAATCTAGATCTAAGATTATTGAACTAAACCTAATCCTAATTCCTAGAGAGAAGTAAGACCTTATCTCTCTAAAACTAACTAAAACTAATCCTAATGTGTGTAGAATGATGGAATCCCCCTTTGCTCTTCAATCCTTGGCTCTTTTAAGTGTTTTTGGCACCAAAGTTGATTTAGATTGGGCCCCACAGCTTCTCAAAATTCATTGGGCACGTTTTCACTTTAAAATCACGTGCCAGCATCGACGCGTACGTGTACAGCACACGTGCGCGTCCCTTAAGTTTTTGCAATCCACGCGTGCGCGTACATTACGCGTGCGCGTCCATGAGCTCATCCAATTATTTGGCTTTTCCATGTGTTCTCCATTTTGCATGCTTTCTCCTTCACTCTTTTGATCCATTCCTAGCCTTTTCAACCTGAAATTACTAGCAAACACTTCAAGGCATCTAGTGGAATCAAAGGTGAATCAATGTTTGCTAATTTGAGGCCTAAAAAGCATGTTTTAACATTTAAGCACAAATCAAGGGAGAATAACAAAACCATGCTATTTCATTGAATAAATGTGAGAAAAGATTGATAAAATACTCTAAATTCATCACAAGATAAACCCTAAAAATGGGGTTTATCAATGTGACTCATGTTGGTAGGTATCTTGAGGTGGTATGTAAGAATGTGGTTGTTGGTATTCGTGTGGTGTTTGAAAATTTGGTGATTGGGGGTTATGTTGGGGATATGGGTTATAGGCATATCGTGGTGAAGGTGTATAATTAAAGTGAAATCCACCATATCCTTGGGTTGGGTATATGCATTAGGAAGGGTATGGTTCATTGTAGTGTAGAGGAGGTTGCGCCTTCCAAAATAGATGCTCCAATCCCATGATGCAATCCAAAATTGAAGTTATCAAACCCTACAAAATAATCACAACCAAACTCCAAACTAAGAGGGTGATAACTCATAGAACAGATTGAAAATAAAAACTAAAGACATCAATTAACAAAAGAAACAAAATCCTAATTAATAGCAAAAACAAACAAACCAAAAAGTATCTATTCACACTATGGACATATTTACAACCACCAAAATATAGCACTCATAACACTAGCTCCTCGGCAACGGCGCCAAAATTTTGATAGAAGACCAAACGTGGTTACGGATTTTTCACAAAATAGATTTTGGTTGTAAGTATAGCTCCGAACCAACAATTGATCCTAATCAAAATTTAATCCAAGATATTGTCACAATTCAAATCAAATTAACCGAGAGTATTTAGACTCCCGGATCGTTCTCCCTAGGAACTAATGCCGATGAGCACATACAATTTTGGTTGTGAGAACAAAGGGGGTTTCAATGATTGAAAGCAAACAAAATAAAGGAATTAAAGAACAACTCAAAATTGCAATTAATAAAGCAATGAAGGAATAAAAGAACTGAGTATGTAATATAACCAAGTAATACTATATAGAGAGGGAAATTTGGTTCAAAACATAAATAAAACCTTGACTTAGGATGAGTTATGGAATCCCTTCCTTACCATAACCACAACTATGATAACTATGATGGATTAATCGCACTAAGTCAACCCTTAACATCGAAGGATAGGTCAAGTGAGCATAATTGTCATTAATCCAGAAATTCTAGTTAACTTACCAAACTGATTGGTAAAAAGCTAGCGTTAGTGGAAACAATAACAACTAACAACCCAAGAATTATCACTAAATGTTGGACATTATGGCTCTAGTAATTCATAAACTCATTTTTTCCAAGCCAAGTGGTGGAAATTACCCCATAATCAAAATTGGCTTTTATCGAACACATAGTGGGCATAAACATAAAATATGGCAAAATTGGTAAATTAATGAAATCTATGAATCACAAATTCTCAAAATCAATAAAAGCAACTCAAACAAACATGCAACAATCATCAAACATCAAATTAACCAACTAGAAATCTAAAATTGCAAAACCATGTATATATTGACAAGAGAAATGAAAATTAAAGAAAGTGTAGAACAAGTGTAGTAATTAAAAGAGAAATTAAAGAAATACTTACATTGAGATAGCAAAATCCAAGACCAAAATTGAATTATAAAATTCTACATTGAAAACCTAATTAAAACCCTAATGAACTAGAGAGAAAACCTAAGCTAACTACCCTAAAACTACTTCTAAAAACTATTCTATGAAGTATAGTAGTGTATGGCATGATATATGGTTGCTTTCCCCTTCAAATATGCTCCAAAGCCTTCAAAAATGGGCCAAAAAGCCCCCAAAACGCGAGTCCACGTGACTTTTTAATTGAGGCACACGCTGGTGCCTGTGCGTACACACAGGTCTGTGCATGGGCACACTTGCTGATTTTTCTCCTGTGCGTGGGCACAAACCTGTGCATGGGCACAGATGCTGATTTCCATTCTGCCTTGTGCGTGGACACAGGTGCTGATTTTGACCCTGTCTTGTGCGTGGACACAGGCTGAAATGCTTTTCTCCTTTGATTTCTTCATGTTTTCTCCCGTTTTGCATGCTTTCTTCCACTTCTACCAAACCATTCTTGTCTCTAGGACCTGAAATCACTCAACAAAATATATCACGGCATCAAATGGAATAAAAGTGGGATTAAATTGCTCAATTTAAGCACAAAAATGCATGTTTTCCCAATTAAGCTCAATTTAGAGAGAAAACACAAAAGTATGCTATAGAGGTGAATAAATGTGGGTTTATAAGATGAAATCCACTCAAATCAATCCAAAATTTAACATCAAATATGGATTCATCAATTACACAAAGAACTTGCAAATAAAGTCCAACGTTACCGTAACCGTTACACGACCATGGATAATTTGGTCAAATTGGCCATTGACGTGGAGTAGGTGCAACAAATGATAGATCACCATAAGAAGAGGATTTCTTCTACACCTATCTTTCATTCTTCTTTAAAGCCAGAGATGGAAGAATTTGTTGAGTATGCTGTAGAGGGTTGTGTACTTGGAAGACTCAAAAGTGCAGAATTTCTCAACTGGATTCTTGTGATGTGAGCAATTTGAAAAATATGATAGAAAAGAAACTGAGAAAGAGAGTGAGTGTCTGAGTGAAAAGAATCCATGTTTGATTGAAAGCGAGAATTTTGAGAGAAAAGAGGAGAATAGTGAGCGAGGGAAATTTGTAACACCCTAATTACCCTAAGCTTTACCTCGCGTCATAAATCAAACGTTAATCAGAGATTTTGACAGTTCTAAGCCCATACATATAATATATAGAAAGGATTAATATAATCTAGATGCCTGATGAAGAATATAACTCAAAACAGGATTTGAAAAGCGCAAACGTACTAACGAAGCTTCTAAATTAAAGCACAAGATATAAATAAGATATATCAAAATATAATAGTGTAACATCATAATAATCTAGCCACAGCTTGCGGAGTTTAAGCCGGCTAGCCATATACAAACCATAAATGAAACTAGACAGTAAAAAAAACTTATACAAGTTTTATTCTCTCAAATTCAAGCCTCTAGGCAAAGCAAAATACAAAATATGAGAGACATATACAAAAGAGATCAAAAGACTTCAAAACAGATAGATATCCTCTGCTCCTGTCACCATCAAAGCAACTAACCGAGGTGGGTTATGACCTGCATCTGAAACACATAACAGAAATATGGTATCAGAACCGGAGGCTCTCAGTATGGTAATAGTACCCAGTGATGTAAGATATAAGACCCCGGGACGCCAAAGGCAATCCTAGACTTCATATCCATCACAAGATTCAATCTTAAGGCATATAAAACAAATAAGCATAATATATAAACCTTAACATAATTAAACCGGGTAATCTATCTTAGGGGATTTCTATTCTAACCAAACACCGCTATCCCACAGCCTTCACCAACCTATCCTCCATGTGATCCCATCGCCACCGCCTTCCGAACCTCCTCAATCCCAGTAGAAAACACAATTACTTACAATGCAAGTAAATCACAAGTAGAAGCATATAAGGCAAATAATTCAAATAGCAAATAGGCATGTTATACAAATAGGCAAGCCATTACAAGTAGTAAAAGCATACAAACAGATAGAAAATGCATATGAAGAATGCCTATCCTATTGGCTATGATATCACATTGTCGGTTCAACTGGCAACCCGACATATCTCCATGGAGACGTCGGCCTTCGGAATCCTCATGTGGGAACCCCCGAGATATAATGCTCGGATCATTGTCCAGGTACTTGCGCCTGCACGCCCTATCGATCCGAAGGGATGCGAGCGGGATACTCTTACCACAGACCTCACATCTCAACGCAAGCGGGACAAACCATCGCCCTTACGCCGCCGCCACTTCCTCGACAGGCGGGATCCAACCACCGTCCCTACCGGGCGCAGAACGTCTCATAATCTCAATATAAAACAATAGTACAATGGTTTTCCAGAAAATTGTTTCAATACATCAGTGATTCCTCATCACACATTTGAGTCCTCGACTCATCTCAATCATTGTCAATTTACATTTTTATTCCGAACTCAACAGTTCCTCAATTCTCATCTCATACACCAACCATTCATCACATAACATCAAACCATCCTCAGCACGCTAGAAACCTAGGCCTCCATTTTCTAAGTTTTTCGAATAATATCATCTAAAGCCATTAAATTCTTTTCCAAAGTTCTAAATGTCCAAAACTAGGCCCAAGAGTCCAAAAATGGTGTTAGAGAAGCTTGCAACATTGTTGGGAAGGTAGAATAGTTGAAAACAAAGTAAAATTTGAGAAACAGGTCGTGTGCGGCCGGACAGGGGTGTGCGCGCGCACGCCCAAAAGAGTTTTCAAAAGTATGCGTACGCATAGAGGTGTGCGTACGCACAGGTGTCAAAATTTTTAACGTCTGTTCGCTCGCACAACCTGTGCCAGCGCCTCCAACAGACTGGCCTTCCCAACGTGTGCGTGCGCACAGGGCTGTGCGTACGCATAGGTTGTAATTTCTTATTGGTGTGTGCGCTCACCTGTTGTGCTAGCGCTGCAACCAGTAACCACTTCCCTGCATGTGCGTGCGCACAGGTCTATGCGTCCCTATAGAATAAGATTTTCGTAGAGTTGTGCATGCGCACAAGGCTGTGCGTGCGCACATATCAGAAATTATAAATTTTGCAACTTTGCAAAATTTCAAATTTTTAACTCCAACTTTGAATGATCACAACTTTTTCTACAAAATCCCAAATTTTACAAACTTTATATTGATAAAAAGGGTTTCCAATGAACGTTAATCCTAAATAAATTTCAACCAATTTTGAAAACCAAGACAAAAGTTATGATCATGCAAAGTTCACCAAAAATCCGCTTTTACCAAATTTCACCATTCCTTGTAAAACACAACCAAAGCCATCCTAAGGCATTCCAAACTATAGTTCTCATAAAAAACTACCCTTTGTGTCATAATACACCAATCTTACCACATTTACCTTCACATTCTATCATCCTCAATTTCAACATCAATATATCACATTATAATCACTTTCCATTCACACTTTCCATCTACATTACCATTTCCATCAATCTCAACATCACATAAATCATCACCATTCACACTTCAATTCACACAATCAATCTTCATCATCATATCATCATCATTTATCATAATCAAACTAAACAATCATTAATTCATCATAAAACGTCACATACCATCATTCAACAACTCAACAACCATTTAAATCCAAACCTATCCTACGGGTCACTAGCCTAAGTGTCCATGAATATTATATACTACATAGAGGAAACCAAAACCATACCTTGGCTGATTCCCTATATGCACCAAAACCCTAAAATGAGCACAAGCAAGCTCTCCAATCCAAACCAAGCTTTCAATTCCAATTCGAAAAGCACTAATATGTTCCAATGGCTCCCAAACTCACAATAATCAAGCTATATACATATAAATCACCACAAATTAACCTACACTACTAGAAAATTAATTATTACAGACGGATATTTCCGACGGATTTTATCCCACTGAAATACAGACGGAATTTCAGAGGGATTTTTTTGTCGAAAAACAAAAAAAATAGATTAGTATAAATTACAGACGGAAAAGAGAATCCGTCTATAATTCCGTCGGAAAAATTAATTTTTTTTTGTAGAATAATTACAGACGGATTTTCCGTCTGTAATTAAGTAGATAAAACGCGCATTTTATTAAATTATTACAGACGGATTTTTCGTCTGTAATTTAAAATTTTCTATCCGAAAATTTTAATTTAGACCTAACCTATACCCTCTTCTCTCTCCGTGGCAGCCCTCGTTCAAACTGTGTTTCAAGCTCCATTCAGAGTTACTTTTCTCCCTGGCACGAGATCAAACACGAGGGTTCTTCCTCTCTCCCTGGCACAAGGATTCAGAGTTACTTTTCGAGCTCCATTCAGAGATCAAACACGAGCTTCTTCCTCTCTCCATGGCACGAGTTACGTTTTTCTCCGTGGCTGCTACTTCTGCTTCTTCCGCCGTGGCCGTTGTCGCTGCCGCCGCTGCTTGCATCGCACAATCTCTCTGTCATCCCTTGCGTCCTACAAGATCCCCCGCCGCCGCTCTCGTCGCGGAGCTTTCTCTGCCGACGCTCTCATCGCATCTGCTCCCTCTGGCACCTCTTCCATCTAATCTCAACTCGCTCTCTCAGTTCTTCTTGTAACCATCTCAAATTTCAGGTATATAAATCCTGATTTTGTGATTCTGTTCTTTGTGATAAATCTTAGGGCTCAATTTTTCTGTGTCAGTTTTAGGTTTATCATACTCTACTTTTGTGCTTCGTTTGAATCTGTGGATTTACTCGGATTTTGATGAATTTTTTCTGCAATCGAAGCTTTCGTTTGAATCATTTGCTTGGACGAATGTTGAATCTGTTCTATTCTGCTTTGTTGAAGTAATTTGTAATTCAATTTGAGCTATTTGTTTGATAATTATTTACAACTTTCATTGTTTGATAATCATTTGCTTGTTATTCAGTGTTACAGCTCAAGATCTTGTTGACACTATGCTTCTAAATTTGCTTCTAAATTTCTGATATCTTCACTCTTAACGATGGATCTGTAACGCCTCTACTCAAGGTTAGGGTTTCATGTCTCTAATTATATGCTAATTATGAGATTATGTTGATAGTAATTGAGATTGTGAATGTTGCAGAGCATGACAGTGCATAATATGTATGTTGGAGAGGGTTCAGACTTCCAATATAATATATAAAAGGGTGGCTGAGCAGTGGGGTTCTCTTGGTGACTTGACTGTGTCTGTTACATCGATTCGATTCGATTGATACAGAAGGAATACTCAGGATCTGCTAGAACTGGCGATGGATCTGTTAGACAAGATCAAGTTGGTCTAGCGGGTCAAAATACTCAGGTTAATATTTCAATTGCATAACCCTTATAGAGTTCTATTTTATGTTTCAGAATTGTTATTCTGGTAAATAAGGTTTAGTTCAATATTTAATCTGTATTGGTTTCTGTGTTGTTGGCTTATGTATTTTGCAGCTTGTTCATCAGGGTTCACTGAATTATATTAGTTCCTGATGAGTATTTTGGAGGAAAAATGAATCTCTCCCAAAACACACAAATCTAACCGGCAAGTGCACCGGGTCGCATCAAGTAATAAAAACTCACGAGAGTGAGGTCGATCCCACAGGAATTGAAGGATTGAGCAATTTTAGTTTAGTGGTTGATTTAGTCAATCGAATCAAGATTTGGTTGAGTGTTTTGTAATTTGCAGAAATTAAATTGCATGGAAGTAAAGGGAACAGGGAATTAAAGTTCTGAATCTTAAAGAACAAGAAATTAAATAGCAGAAACTTAGAGTGCAAGAAATGTAAATTGTGGAATCTTAAAGTGCAAGAAATGTAAATGGCTCGAAATGTAAAAGGGATTGGGAGTTGGATTTGCAGAAATTAAACAAGGAAAAGTAAATTTGCATCAAACAGAAGAGTAAAAGGTGTTTGGGATTGAACTGGATATGAAGCAGAAAAGTAAATGAACATAGAAAGCAGTAAACAGAGAAATGAAATGGGAAATTCAGATCTCAGGACCCAGAGACTAGAAAACCAAGTCTAGATCTCAATGCCTTCCTAGATCCAACAAGAACACTTGCAAGGGAATTGTAAATTGCAAAGAAAGTAAATGAAGAGTAATTAACAGAAAATTAGATTCAATTAAGCAAGAAGGAAACAGAGAGATCCAAGGATGAGATTGAAACAAAATTTCTTCAATTCTTCAATCCAAGATCCAAGACAATTGTAATTGAAATTGAAAGCAATAAAACTGAGAGAAAGAGAAGTGAATTCTCCTTCCCCAAGACAAAGAAATTAAAGTTCACTTAATAACAAAAGCTCTCCGAAAACTCTTATGAAAATTCCAAAAGAAAGCTCTCCGAAGAACTTCAATTCTATCCTATTTATACACTTTCTTCAAATGATCTTCAAGCCTTGAGTTGGGCCTTTGCTCTTGGTGGAATTGGGTTGAAAGAGGCCTTGGTTGATTGCTCTTGAAGTTTGAAGAAGAACCAAAGTGAACCAATTGAACCGGTTTTGAGGTTAGCAAAAGTTGGACCAAAAGTTGGAGCTAAAGTTAGGGGTCTAACTTTGGCTCCAACTTTTCATAGCAGCCCACAAAATCTGCTGGTTTGAACGTTGGTGCCAACGTTAGGGGTCTAACTTTGACCCTAACGTTGGCCTTGCCTTGTGTGCTAGTGGCGCCAACGTTAGCCACCAAGTTAGGGGGCTAACGTTGGCGCAAACTTTTGCTCCTTCCTCATTGAATTTTCATGTGCCAACGTTAGCCTCCAAGTTAGGGGGCTAACGTTGGTGCAAACGTTGGATGGCCAGGGAGGAATTCATGTGCCAACGTTAGACTCCAAGTTAGGGGGCTAACGTTGGCACAAACGTTGGATGGCCAGGGAGGAATTCATGTGCCAACGTTAGCCTCCAAGTTAGGGGGCTAACGTTGGCGCAAACTTTTGGTGCCCAGGGGAGAATTTTCAAGTTCCAACGTTAGCCTCCAAGTTAGGGGGCTAACGTTGGGGCTAACTTTTCAACCAAAAGTTTGTGCAAAAGTTTGATGCTAACTTTAGGTCCATCTTCTTGCTTCCTGGTTCAATTTCACTTATTCCAATGCCATTCCTTCTTGCTTCAACCTTTCTCCAAGCTTTCTTCACCTATAATTAATCAACCAAACACATCAAAGCTATGCTCATAATCATGAGATATTCATTCTTTCATAATATGTGACAATTATAGTATAAAACCTCATGAAATAGCATGAATTCATACATGGTTGATTCAATCAAGGGAAACATGAAAATCTAGCTAATTGGCTTGCTTGTAGCTAAAGAAAGTGCATAATTCTAATGAAAACGAAAGAAAAAGACTAGTTAAAATAGGTTAAGATGACTTGTCATCAGTTCCCAGGTAAAGCTGGCCCTCCTTGTCTCTCCCAAGTCTTGAAGACATACTTAATCAATTTTTAACCCTTTAATTCTTATCTTCTGTGAGCTCTGAAGCAATGGTAAAAGGATTGGAGGAGTTAGGAAAGTGCTGTTGATTCCTTTTATTGTTGATCTTTTTCTAGTCATATTCTAGCACTTGTTCTGTTTGGTTTATTTTCTTGAGAGTAAAAACTAAAACGAGGTTCAGGGCATACTATAAGAGGTGAATTTAATACATTAACAGATGTAATACATTCGTTTTTTTTGAAAGATAATATAAAAAATAATTATTTTTATTGTGGCATGTAATTGGATGTATTTGTAAATTAAATTCTTTTAAACATTAGCCTGAAAAGAAAATGTGCAAGTTTCATTGAACCTTGAAAAGGGATCGAGATGGGGGGAGGGGCGGCGGGGGCACCCGATTTCTTCTACAAGGAAGCTCAGCGCCTTGGCTATGTTGCTCGCTCTGCCTTCAAGGTTCTCGAAACTTCTGTTTCTTCTTCTTCTTCTAACTAACTAACTAACTTTGAGTTAACAGCTAGTACAGATACAGAAGCAGCACAAGCTCATCAAGGCTGGCTCATCCGTACTGGACCTCGGCTGTGCTCCGGGTGCTTGGCTTCAAGTTGCTTGCCAGAGCCTCGGTCCTCCCAATCATGGCGGTTCCGTTCTCGGCATCGATCTCAAGGTAACCCAAACCTCCATCTCTCAAGGATTAGAATTCTCATGTCTATCTTTCTCAAGGCATATTAATTTTGGCATGTTTCTTCGTATTATTGTATAATTAGGTAGCTGTTATTGTATAGGACAAGGGAATAACAAGACAAATCCCATCCAAAACTAAAAGAAGCACTCATGATCACGTAGGTCTAGTCGATATATAACTGAAGCTATATACATCTTTTACATGAATTAAACCATCATTCATGCAGAATATATATAATCATCACCATTAACACTTTTCAGTTTTTCCTACTCCCTACTTGGCACGCTAATAATGTCTTTCTCTAATTTTAATGATTTACTTTGGGCTTCAAATAATTGAGTTTATATATGATTTACTTTCAGTTTTTCCTACTCCCTACTTCCTTGCTGTGGACATATGGAGTTTATATATGATTTTTTTTTTCTTGAGAAATGCTGCTATAGTTACATCATTTTGTTTAGGATGCCATCTAATTAATATGTTTCCTTTTTCTGTTCATTATTTTTGTTTAGGATGCCATCTAATTTAAAGCAGGGTCAGGATGCTCACAACACTGGGATTCATGTTGGCACCTTGAAATGAGACCAGGGAGTGGATGAAGAAAACTGTCTCAGCATCAATGGCAGTGCAACTAATGCTACCGTTTCTAGAGCACTCACATAGAACTATGCATAAGCTTAAGTCTTTCTACTTTGGACAACTTTCACCCACTACAAATTTAGCATATTAAATTGACTGTAAGTTCGTTCTTTCTTATTTTCTTTTGGCCTTGAACCATCAATTCCATCAAACTATCAAATTTGTTATTGATTAGAATTTAGAATATAAGCTTCTCTATTCAATTAAGTTACTCAACTTCCCTTGAAATTTGATTATGCAGGGTCCATGCCTAAGCAAAGTGCTATTAGAACACGTATAGTTGTAATGGCTGGCCAAGAAGGCCCTACAATTACAAGAACAAAAAGAAAAAGTGCTACTCAACATGGTCAGTTTCTTAAACAAAGATGAACTTATTTTATTTAATGATAAAAGAAGGAAGATTAAATTTACTGATGCATTGGTATGGCAAAGCATGATCATCTGCAGGTGGTTCGACATTGCTTGATCTTCTGCAGGCTCTAGAAGATTATTTGCCGGTTCTTTTGGGGTTAGTCAATGATGGTAAGTCTTATATTTGTTCTTTATTATGTAATATGTGCTTTTTTTGCCTTTCTGTAAGATAAATATTCTAATATTTGCTTTATGATGAAGGAAGCCATTTACAATATAAAGTATAATTTGTTTGGGTGAATCAAGAGGATGATGCTGAGGTAACTCCAACCATTTTTCATAATATGTCTAATGGTTGGTATGAAGTGTTGTCAGTTTTACATTTGATGGCAATGCTATTACTATTACAGGCTAATTTTTTACTGCTTCCAAGATCATCCACTGATGGTTATCAGCTTAAGGTATCTGAAGGTAAGTAATTTGGAATTTTAACACAAATCCATTGTACGAAATAGCCAAAATCCATTGTAATAAATTGGTTTAGACCTCAAATTAGACTCTTTACTCTTGAGATAATTGTTGTATATACTGTAATACTTTATTTATAAGAATGTTCTGTCTTCACAGTTGCACTGATCTTTAGTATATATTGTGTTGATTGTGAAAGTAAAATAGTCGTTACTTGTAACAGAAAGCAGACGAGCTTCTGTTGATATCTTCTTAAAGGCTGCTGGATATCTGGATTGTGCTGTCAAACATGTTCTTCCCCAGTTGCCGGCCGAACTCAGGTTAGTACATATATATGTCATTTATGCAATACTGGAATGAAGCATTTTCTTTCCCTGTATATGACCTATATAGTTTTCTATATTATTTGATGTTTATTACATGTGTTCTGATTATAGGAGGAATTTACCAGTAGACTTAGCAGAAGGAACGCTTCGAGCACTCTCTCTACAGGCATTAGGATATTGGCCAAGTGTAATTTGTGACATTCATGTAACATTGAGATGGTCATCTTATTTTTTTTGGGTATTTTTTTATTAAGACAATGAGATATTGGCCAATGATGTTGAAAAATAACATCCAATTTTATAGGTATCATGTAATGAATATTATGTTTATTTATGTGATTTTTGGCTTTCTTTTTTCAATTTACAGTGTTTGATGGAGTAAATTTAGAAAACAAATCTAAAGTATTCATTTTGCAATGGAAAAATCTAAAAAAAATTCTATTTTATCTTACTGACGGATTTACAGATGGATTTTCTGTCTGTAATCAGAACGAGATGATTTTTCAAAGTTCAAATTACAGATGGAAAATCCGTCTGTAATTAGAGACGAAAAATCTATCGAAAAATTTGTCTGTAATTACAGACGGAAAATCCGTCTGAAATTTCGTCTGTAATTACAGACGGAAAATCTGTCAGAAAATCCGTCTGTAATTACAGACGGAAAATCCGTCGGAAAGTTTGTCGCCTTTTGGAAATGGATAGAAAATTTACAGAGGGAAAATCCGTCAGTAATTGCTAAAAATCCGTCTATAATTTTTAGATGGAAAAAAAATCCGTCGGTAAATAATTTCCGATGGGGCTTTTACAGAGGGACAAAATCCGTCGGTAATTTCGTCGGTAACCAAAAATCCGTCGGTAATAAAGACTAAATCCGTCTGTAAATCTATCTGTATTAATCCATTTTCTAGTTGTGCTAGCATTCAACATGAACATAATATCACAAGGGTTTAATGTCTCTTACCTTTTACAACAATTTTAATAGCTAAAATCCAATGCTAAGCAAGGATTAGAGTGAATCTAAACATCCAAAATCACAAAAACTCACTTATCCAAAAGCCCTAAATACCCGAAATTTTGAGGAAAAGAATTGAAGGGATTTCGAGCTTTACTTACCAATTTCTTATATGAGTCTTGTAGAGCTCTTCAGAAGGAACGCGTAGCCACAAACAGTGTGGCAATCGGAGCTTTGTAGTTCAAGATATGAGCTTGAGAATATGATGATGAATAGTGCCCAATCTCTTCTCCTCTCCCTCTTTCAATTTCTGATGTGTGTGTTTAATTTGTGTTGTGGCTACATGGGTTCATTAAATGAACCCTTATATATGTTGGGCTTGGGCCCAACTTGGGCCCAGTCCAACCCGTTAGCATTTTAAACCCGTTTGGCCCAACATCGGGCCAAACCTTTAAATTAACGCCCGGTTTTCAACTTCTAATATTTTTCTAAGGTTTTTGACGGTTTTCACTTTTTCTCATGCGGTACCGGGCAAACTCAAACCGGTTCAACTGGTTCAACTTCCAGTTCGCAGTTTTTCACGGTTTTTCGCAGAAAATACATTTTCTTACTCAGAAAGACCTACTGAGTCCAAAAATCACTATTAAATCCCCAAATTCTCACTCTAACATTTCAGAACGTAATTTGGGCATTATTATCACTTAATTAACCAGTTGATTAGTTGCGGTTCTTACATTCTCCCCACCAAATAAGAAATTTTGCCCTCAAAATTTGAATTACCTAAGAATAGCTCGGGGTAATCCTTTTGCATCTCAGACTCCAATTCCCAAGTGTGCTCTTCAACCTCTGCTCGCTCCCAAGCAACTTTAACCAATGAAACTTCCTTTTCTCGCAACTTCTTCACACTAGCGTCGTCGATCCTCACTGGCGTTACTTGGAAGTTTAAGTTCTCTCTCAACTCGACCGACTCAGGCTCCAACACAAGAGCCACATCCGATGTGTACTTACGGAGTTGTGACACGTGGAATACGTCATGCAAGTTAGACAGATGAGGTGGCAAGGCAACTTGATATTCCACCGGCCCGAATCTCTTCAGAATCTTGAACGGTTCAATGAACCTTGGATTCAACTTCTTGTTCTTAATAACTCTTCCAATCCCAGCTGTCGGTGTAATCCGCAAAAATACATGTTCTCCCACTTCAAACTCTAACGGCTTCCTTCTCTAGTCCGCATAACTCTTCTGTCGACTCTGAGCAGTTAGAATCCTTGCACGAATCTTCTTAATGTTCTCAGTAGTCTCTGCTATCACATCAGGATCCAAAACACTTGTTTCACCATATCCATACCAACAAAGTGGAGACTGGCACTTCCGTCTATACAAGGCCTCATACGGAGCCATCTCTATGCTCGCATGAAATCTATTATTGTACGCAAACTCCACCAACGGCATGTATCGGTCCCAACTCCCGGGTTGATCCAACACACATGCTCTGAGCATATCCTCTAACGTTTGAATAGTTCTTTCTGACTGTCCATCTGTTTGCAGATGATATGCGGTACTGAGACATAGCTTTGTACTGAAAGCTCTTTAGAAAGCTCCCCAAAATGTTGATGTGAATCAGGGATCACGATCTGACACTATGCTCGATGGCACACCATGCAACCTTACTATCTCCTTTATATATAACATTGCCAACTCCTCCATAGAACAGTTCACTCGGATAGGAAGAAAATGAGCGGATTTGGTTAAGCGATCCACGACCACCCAAACCGCATCAAATCCCGACATAATCTTCGGTAAGCCGGTCACAAAGTCCATCGCAATTCCTTCCCACTTCTACTGAGGAATCTCAAGAGGCTTTAGCATTCCCGATGGTTTCTAATGCTCTATCTTCACCTTCTGGCAAGTTAAACACTTGGATACCACTGTTGCTACATCACCTTTCATCCCAGGCCACCAGAACATCTTCTTTAAGTCATAATACATCTTTGTGCTTCCAGGATGAATAGAAAACCCACTGTTGTGAGCTTCTGACAACAGATCTTGCCTCAAGCTCCCGACATCAGGTATACAAATCATTCCCTTGTATCTCCAGAATCCTTCACCATCCTTAGTGAATTCTTCACGCCTCTTCTCACTAACTGAAACAATTACTGAAGCTTCTGCTCATCTTGCTGAGCCCTCTAAATCTCTTCCTTAAACATGCTTGAGATCTGTAACTGGTTCAAACAAGCTCTTCCAGCAACTTTACCAATATCCAGCTTAAGGTCTACAAACTTATCCATTAACTCCTCCTCCTTGATTATCATCCAAGCAATTGTTAAAGATTTTCGACTCAATGCTCTGCTACCACATTCGCCTTTCCAGGATGATAACTTAGTTCAAAATCATAATCCTTTAGCAAATCCATCCACCTCCTCTGACACATATTTAGCTATTTCTGATTAAAAATGTATTTGAGACTCTTATGATTAGAAAAGACGCTAAATTCACTCCGTACAAGTAATGTCTTCAAATCTTCAATGCAAACACCATCGCTGCTAATTCCAAATCATGACTGGGGTAATTCACCTCATGCAGTCTCAGCTGACGCGAGGCGTAAGCCACCACATTCCAGTGTTGCATCAACACGTAACCCAAACCCTTCAAGGAAGCATCACAATATACTTCAAATGGTTCATGCGGTTTCGGCAAAATCAAAATTGGTGCTGAAGTTAACTTTTGCTTCAAAGTTTGAAAACTTTCTTCATACTCCGTCGTCCACACAAACGGCACCTCCTTCCTTGTCAACTTAGTCATCGGTAGTGCAATTCGGGAGAATCCCTCAATGAATCTCCGGTAATATCCGGCTAAGCCCAAAAAGCTCCTGTGTTCCGTCAAAGTCGTCGGTCTTTCCCATTCCATCACCGCTTCTACCTTAGAAGGGTCCACAGCTATCCCTCCTTTGCTCACCACGTGACCTAGGAACTTTACTTCCTCCTTCCAGAACTCGCACTTGGACAACTTTACCACCACGAATTTATCCAAAAATGGACAAAAACACTCTGTTCATGTAACCCATGAAAATAGCAGGTGCATTCGTTAACCCAAAGGACATTACTGCAAACTCGTAGTGTCCATAGCGTGTCCTAAATGCGGTCTTAGGGATATCATCCTCTTTCACCCTTATCTGATGGTAACCGGATCTCAAATCAATCTTGGAAAGCACTCCAGCTCCTTGCAGTTGATCCATTAAGTCATCTATCCTTGGCAGCTGGTACTTGTTCTTCACAGTCACTTTGTTTAACTACCGGTAATCCACGCACAAACGCATTCCTCAATCCTTCTTCTTTACCAATAAAACTGGCACTCCCCACGGTGATACACTCGGTCGAATGAACCTCTTATTCAGAAGCTCTTCCAACTGAGTCTTTAACTCTGCTAGCTCTATCGGAGCCATCCTATACGGCGCAATCGACACAGGTCCGGCTCCTGACACTAATTCAATCACAAACTCAATCTCCCTTTGTGGTGGGAACTCTGGAATATCTTCCGGGAATACCTCCAGAAAGTCTCTAACCACCGGGATCTGATCTAAGTTCTGGGCATCGCCCGAAGTATTAACAGTTAACAAGATGTAACCCTGATGCTCTTCCCCACTACAGTGCACCATTAGGGTTTCTGTCTACACCAAACAATCGATATCAAAGTGATCAGTCTCAATATCAAAATCCTAGTACTTCAATTATCCCAAACAGTCACTCACAAACAAGCATGCTATGCATATATTAAGTAGATAACCTAATAGGATCAAAGAAAAGACACACAGAGTATGCAATGAAGTACAATTGGTCAATCCCTCAGGCTCACGAGGACAAACCATTCTGATACCACTAAATGTAATACCCTAATTAGCTTAAGCTTTACCTCGCGTCGTAAAGCAAAGGTTAATCAGAGATTACGACAGTTCTAAGTTCATACATATAATATATAGAAAGGATTAATATAATCTAGAAGCCCGGTGAATAATATAACTCAAAACAGCATTTGAAAAGTGCAAACATATTAATGAAGCTTCTAACTTAAAGCACAAGATATAGATAAGATATATCAAAATATAATAGTGTAACATCATAATAATCTAGCCACGACTCGCGGAGTTTAAGCTAGCTAGCCATATACAAACCATACATGAAACTATACAGTAAAAACAGCTTATACAAGTTTTGTTCTCTCAAATTCAAGCCTCTAGGCAAAGCAAAATACAAAAGATGTGAGACATATACAAAAGAGATTAAAAGACTTCAAAACAAATAAATATCCTCTGCTCTTGTCACCATCAAAGCAACTCACCGAGGTGGGTTACGACCTGTATCTGAAAAATACAACAGAAATATGGTATGAGAACCGGAGGTTCTTAGTATGGTAACAGTGCCCAGTGATGTAAGATATAAGACCCCGGGATGCCAAAGGCAATCCAAAACTTCATATCCATCACAAGATTCAATCTTAAGGCATACTAAAACAAATAAGCCTAATATATAAACTTTAACATAATTAAACCAGGTAATCTATCTTAGGGGATTTCTATTCTAACCAAACACCGCTTTCCCACAGCCTTCACCAACCTATCCTGCATGCGATCCCATCGCCACCGCCTTCCGAACCTCCTCAATCCCAGTAGAAAACATAATTACTTACAATGCAAGTAAATCACAAGTAGAAGCATATAAGGCAAATAATTCAAATAGCAAATAGGCATGATATACAAATAGGCAAGCCATTACAAGTAGACAAAGCATACAAACAGATAGAAAATGCATATGATGAATGCCTATCCTACTGGCTGTGATATCACATTGTCGGTTCAACTGCCAACCCGACACATCTCCATGGAGACGTTGGCCTTCAGAATCCTCATGTGGGAACCCCCGGGATATAGCGCTCGGACCACTGTTCAGGTACTTGCGCCTGCACGTCATATGGATCCGAAGGGATGCAATTGGGATACTTGATAAATCCATATTTGACGATAATTTTTGGCTTGATTTGAGTGAATTTCATCACATAAACTTGCACTTATTCCCTTAAATAGCATGTTTTGAGTTTTCCTCCAGAATTGTGCTTAATTATGAAAACAAACTCTTTTGTGCCTAAATTAGCCTATTTTATTTCATTTACCTTCCATTCGATACCTTGATGTTGTTTGAGAGTGATTTCAGATGTATAAGGTAGGAATGGCTTGGTGAAAATGGAAGAGGAACAAGCGAAGAGGAAAATTCATGAAGAAATGAAGGTTGGAGCTTTTCAGCAGTGTGCGCACGCACAAGTATGCGTGCGTATGCACAAGGAAGATTTGCTCTTCCACCCTTCTCTTCTCTTGGTTTTCCCTTGATTTTCTACTTGTTTTATTTAGTTTTCATTGCATCTTTTTTTTATTTTAGTAATTTTATATTTGTTTTGGTTTAGTTACTTGTTAATTGAATAAATTGCAAGTGTTTGATTGATTGATTGGGTTGCTTCTTACTTTCTTAAATTTTGATTTCATTTTTTGATGAATATGTGCGCTGAGCATCGAGTCTTTGTTTGATTGCCTAATTGAATTGTGAGTTTGATTCATATGTTGTCGCGACCATATGTGTTAAACTTTATCCTTGTTTGGCATCTTGAATTGTGCACTTTTACTTAAGTAGATTGAGTTGAAATTACTTGTTCATCTTGAATTTCATATCAAAATCATCACATGTCCGGTACTTGTTTGTTGTTAATGCTTTGCATTTGTTTGAGTGACTTAACTTGATTCTGATCAAGCTTGTCACTTTTTGCAACAAGTACCTTTACCATGTGACTTTTTCATTATGTTTTATGATGAATAAGTAGTTTTCTCTTCATCGTGGAATTGGTTATTGTTGATTGTGCTATTTTACATCAATTTTGCGTTTTCACTTGCACAATTTCAATATCCAATATCTCTTATACTCAATTCACTTTAGTTGTGGTTACCTAGGGGTGCTTGTGCTTCAAGTTTTGCTTATTCTTTACTTGCAACCTAGGCCACTTGATTGAGGAACATGCTATTTCTTTTAATTGTGTGGTTTCTGTTTTTAACTGACCAATGTGTTGTGTTCTAAATTGTGCGCACTTAGAATACATACATTGTCTTCTATCATACCACACTCATATGACCTCTTCCTCAATTTATGTTTGTTTGTTTTCTACAGTGACCCGAAGTCTCGGTAGCCACCAGCTGAAGGTGGAGCCTCACAGTCCTTCACCCCCGGATTGAGTGCATGCATGGACGATTGTGCAACGTTTAAGTGTGGGGGAGGATCCGTAAGTTTGGGGCGTAAAATTCTCTTTCTCTGAACACTTTGCACTATTTCCTAGTTTTTAGTAGTTATGCTTTCTTGTAAATATTTGTTAGTATTTTATTAGAATTATATTTTGCTTAATTTGCTTGTATATATCATAGCTTGTTATAGTTTTATAGTAGTTATATGTCCATGTTGCCTAGTATAGAAAATAAGTTTGGTAAAATAACAAAGAATTTTCAAGAATTCTCTTCTAGGGCGTTCCATTGATTGGATTTGAAACTTGTTTTGAACTTGCTTGAAATATTATTAAGGAATATAGAAAAGAGCTTGAACAAAATACTTAGTGAGATTTGAGCTTTAATTGTGTGGTTGTATATTATCAACCACAAATTTTGTTCTTGTGTTAAACTCCTTTTATGATTTTGATCATAGA
Organism: Arachis hypogaea; assembly: GCF_003086295.3. Taxonomy (NCBI): domain Eukaryota; kingdom Viridiplantae; phylum Streptophyta; class Magnoliopsida; order Fabales; family Fabaceae; genus Arachis; species Arachis hypogaea. The sequence continues at coordinate 92,352,781 of NC_092046.1, read as the reverse complement.
TTTGCTTTAATCTTTATATCCTATACTTGTTGTTTTGAATGCATTTAGTATGATTGATGCCATTTTTTTAATTTAAACTCACTTAACCCATATGGCCAACCCTTAAATCTACCTTTGAAAACCACTTTGAGCCTTTAATTCCCCTTTGTTCTAATTTTAAGCACATCATTTGCCCTAAGTGAAAAAACCATTAATGTCAATGTATTATATCTTTGATTAGCTTGGGTTTGAGTGTGTGTGTTAATCAAGTGTAGGGGGGAGATTTATGGGAAACATTGGTAGTTAGTGCTTTGGGTATTCATTAAGAAAATTTTTGAAAAATGGACAAACACTCATCCATCTATTACTTGAAATATATGCATATCTCTTTGTTGATAAAAGAAAAATTTTGTGTACATACTATGTTCCAAAAACAAAGAAGGAAATAAAAATGAAAATAAAGGATGCATATGCGATTGAATTGGAAAGAAGGATGCATGAGTGAATGTGAGAAAAAGAGGATAAATGGGTAGTAGGTTGTTTTGTCATGTATATGGGATGATATAGGATTAGGTGGGATACTTGAGCTAATCAAAGATCCAATCTAATAGCCCACTCAACCATATTAATCCTACCCTTACCTAAGCCCCATTACAACCCACAAAAGTCATCATGATATTTGCATTCATTCATCAAATATTAGTTGATTGTTAGATGACTTTCAAATCTTTGAAAACATGACTAAAGGAGGATTGAGTGATTAATCCCTAAACACCGAGCGACTAGAGTGTATACACATCCGGTGAGGGATTCAATCGCTCAATTCTATGATTCCATCCCTCATATTGTGTCTTCTTGCAAGTTGTTGAAAGTAATTTCTGAATATTTCAAATCAAATCTTTGGACATTGATTATATTGCTATATTTTCTTGTCTTGGCCCTAAGTTCCTACTTTGGATTGATTGAGATTCTTTTTGTTTGTTTTGTACCAAACTCCATAGGACATCCTATTGTACATATAGATAGATAACATTTTGCATAGTTGCATGCATATAGTTAGTACATTGAATAAATTGTTTAAGTTCGGTGTTGTGATGAGCGGATATTTTATACGCTTTTTGGGGTTAATTTCATATAGTTTTTAGCATGTTTTAGTTAGTTTTTAGTTTATTTTCATTAGTTTCTAGGAAAAATTCATATTTCTGGACTTTACTATGAGTTTTTTGTTTTTTTGTAATTTCAGGTATTTTCTGGCTGAAATTGAGGGAGCTGAGCAAAAATCTGATTCAGGCTGAAAAAGGACTGCTGATGCTGTTGAATCAAGGAAGGGCTTGAGATCTAGACTTGTTTTCTAGTCTCTTTGATTCCCTGAGATCTTTAATTTTATTTTGTGATTGAGCTGAGCATCTGAGCGTTCCTTAATTCACTGCACTTCAAAATCTCAATTCTGTTTTAATTCCAGCATCCAATTTCCTTTATTCTTCCGGTAATTTAAATTTCCAGTTGCTTGATCTATTGCTTTCTTTAATTTTCAGCACCCACTCCCCTTTAATTTCATGCAATTTACATTTCTTGCAATTTAAGATTCTTGCAATTTACATTTCTTGCTATTTAAGTTACTTGCCAATTTACATTCTGCAACTTTAAATTCATTGTCCTTTACTTCCTGTTGGTTACAATATCACACAATTCACATCAATGTTAGCTTGACTAAACTAATCACCCACTAAAGTTGCTTGATCCATCAATCCCTGTGGGATCGACCTCACTCACGTGAGTTTTATTACTTGATGCGACCCGGTATACTTGCCGGTTAGATTTGGGTGTTTTGGAAATTTATTTTTCCACAAATTTTCCCATCAAGTTTTTGGCGTCCCTTTAAATATGGGTTCGGCCTCCCTCCCTTCCCATCCACAATTGCACCTATCTCTCCTTCTCTCCCTCTCCTTTCTTTTCTTTTTGCTTGAGGACAAGCGAACCTCTAAGTTTGGTGTGCCTATCCGTGATCACTAAGATCATGGCTCCTAAAGGAAAACAACCCACTCCAAGAGGCAAGAAAGAGAGCGTTCCAAAACTACTTTGGAATCAAGGGAAGTTCTTAACTAAAGAATATTCAGACCATTATTACAAAATAATGGGTCTAAGATCAGTGATCCCGGAAGTTAGATTCGATCTGAAAGAAGACGAATATCTGGAGATCCAGGAGCAAATCCGAATCAGGAACTGGGAGATCCTAGCTAATCCTGAAACAAAAGTGGGAAGGAATATGGTCCAGGAGTTCTATGCTAATATGTGGCAAACAGACAGGCAAAGACTATCTGGATCTGCTATCTATGACTATCGGACCTTGGTCAGAGGAAAGATTGTTCATACCCACCCTGACAAGATCAAGGAGATCTTAAAGCTACCTCAGCTGAAAGATGATCCAGACTCCTTCAATAGGAGAATAATGAGAATAGACAAGGGCCTGGATAAGATTCTAGAGGATATATATATCCCTGGAGCCAGGTGGACCACTAGCACGAAGGGTGTCCCAAATCAACTCAAAAGAGAAGATCTCAAACCAGTCGCCAAAGGATGGCTGGACTTCATTGGGCATTCTCTGCTGCCCACTAGCAACCATTCTGGAGTCACTATTAGAAGAGTAGTGATGATCCATTGCATCTTGATGGGAAAAGAAGTGGAAGTTCATCAACTGATTTCAACTGAATTCTACAAAATTGCAAACAAAAATTCCAAAGATGCCAGGTTGGCTTATCCAAGCTTGATTTCTATGCCTTGCAAGGACGCTAGAGTAAGGATGGGAATAACTGAGTATATCTCAGTTGAACGGCCAATCACCAAAGCATCAATGGAAAAACAACAAGCACAGGATGACACCATCAAGAAGAAAACACAGGAATTTCTCCCAGAAATCCCTCAATCTGAATACTGGGAGTATCTTGAAACATCTATTACCAAGATGCAAGAAGCTATGAAATAAATAAAGAAAGAACAGAAGGAACAAAGTAGCATTCTTTGCTATTTGCTTAAAGAACAGGAGGAGCAAGGGCGTGATTTAAGGGAATTGAAGCGCCAGAAATTATCTCTTGAAGGACCAAGCACCCCCGCAGATTAGAGGAACTTCCACTTCCCATAACAAAGGTTGTTAAATTCTAATTTTTTCTTTAACTCTGTGATATTTGTCATTATAGGAGTTTACCTTAGAAAGTAGATATAAGTAGTAGTAATTAGCATACCTATTTTGATCTTAATTTCAATTAAGTTATAATTTATTTTTCTCATCATCAGCAAACATGAATAAAATAGTAGATCTTTAGAATAAGAGGCAATAAATTTCGAGTTTTTAACAAGAAAAATTCTAATTATTTACATGTGGTGGCAATGCTTTCTGTCTTCTGAATGAATGCTTGAACAGTGCATATGTCTTTTGAATTTGATGTTTAAGACTGTTAAATATGTTGGCTCTTGAAAGAATGATGAACATGAGACATGTTATTGATAATCTGAAAAATCATAAAAATGATTCTTGAAGCAAGAAAAAGCAGCAAAGAACAAAGCTTGCAGAAAAAAAAATAGAGAAAGAAAAAAAGAAAGCAAGCAGAAAAAGCCAAAGCTCTTAAAACCAAAAGGCAAGAGTAAAAAGCCAATAGCCCATAAAACCAAAAGGCAAGGGTAATGAAAAGGATCCAAGGCTTTGAGCATCAGTGGATAGGAGGGCCTAGAGGAATAAAATCATGGCCTAAGCAGCTAAACCAAGCTGTCCCTAACCATGTGCTTGTGGCGTGAAGGTGTCAAGTGAAAACCTGAGACTGAGCGGTTAAAGTCAAGGTCCAAAGCAAAAAGAAGAGTGTGCTTAAGAACTCTAGACACCTCTAATTGGGGACTTTAGCAAAGCTGAGTCACAATCTAAAAAGGTTCACCCAATTATGTGTCTGTGGCATTTATGTATCCGGTGGTAATACTGGAAAACAAAGTGCTTAGGGCCACGGCCAAGACTCATAAAGTAGCTGTGTTCAAGAATCATCATACTGAAATAGGAGAATCAATAACACTATCTGAATTCTAAGTTCCTATAGATGCCAATCACTCTGAGCTTCAATGGATAAAGTGAGGTGCCAAAACTGTTCGGAAGCAAAAAGCTACTAGTCCCGCTCATCTAATTAGAATCTGAGCTTCACTCAAAAACTCTGAGACATTATTGCTTCTTGACTTATTAATATTCTATTTTATTTATCTAGTTGCTTGGGGACAAGCAACAGTTTAAGTTTGGTGTTGTGATGAGCGGATATTTTATACGCTTTTTGGGGTTAATTTCATATAGTTTTTAGCATGTTTTAGTTAGTTTTTAGTTTATTTTCATTAGTTTCTAGGAAAAATTCATATTTCTGGACTTTACTATGAGTTTGTGTATTTTTCTGTAATTTCAGGTATTTTCTGGCTGAAATTGAGGGAGCTGAGCAAAAATCTGATTCAGGCTGAAAAAGGACTGCTGATGCTGTTGGATTCTGACCTCTCTACACTCGGAATGGAATTTCTGGAGCTACAAGAGTCCAAATGGTGCGCTTCTAATTGCGCTGGAAATTAGACATCCAGGGCTTTCCAGCAATATATAATAGTTGATACTTTGCTCAAGGATAGACAATGTAAACCGGCGTTCAACGCCAGTTTCATGTTGCAGTCTGGCGTCCAGCGCCAGAAACAAGTTGCAAGTTGGAGTTCAATGCCAGAAAAGGATCCAAAGCTGGCGTTGAACGCCCAAAACAGCCCTATGCACGTGATTAGCTTAAGTCTCAGCCCCAGCACACACCGAGTGGGCCCCAGAAGTGGATTTCTGCATTATCCATCTTAGTTTACTCATTTTCTGTAAACCTAGTTCACTAGTCTAGTATTTAAACAACTTTTAGAGACTTATTTTGCATCTCTCATGACATTTTAGATCTGAAATTTGTACCTTTTGACGGCATGAGTCTCTAAACTCCATTGTTGGGGGTGAGGAGCTCTGCTGTGTCTTGATGAATTAATGCAAGTATTTCTGTTTTCCATTCAAACATGCGTGTTCCTATCTAAGATATCCATTCGCACTTCAATATGAATGTGATGAATGTGACAATCATCATCATTCCCCCACGAACGCGTGCCTGAAAACCACTTCCGTTCCACCGTAGAATGAATGAATATATCTTGGATCTCTTAATCAGAATCCTCGTGGTATAAGCTAGATTGATGGCAGCATTCAAGAGAATCGGGAAAGTCTAAACCTTGTCTGTGGTATTCCGAGTAGGATTCAGGGATTGAATGACTGTGACGAGCTTCAAACTTGAGAGTGCTGGGCATAGTGACAGACGCAAAAAGATAGTAAATCCTATTCCGGTAGGATTGAGAACCTGCAGATGATTAGCCGTGCGGTGACAGCGCATTTGGACCCTTTTCACTGGAAGGATGGATGGTAGCCATTGACAACGGTGATCCACCAACACACAGCTTGCCATAGGAGGACGTGCGTGCGTGAATCAGAAAACAGAGGAAAGCAAAATTTCAGAAGACAAAGCATCTCCAAAACTCCAACATATTCTCCATCATTGCATACAAGTATAATTTGTGTTCTGCCCTTTTATTCCTTGCAATCAAATTTGATAAGTGAATTATTTTATTATTTTCCTGACTAAGAGTTACAAGGTAACCATAGATTGCTTCAAGCCAACAATCTCCGTGGGATCGACCCTTACTCACGTAAGGTATTACTTGGACGACCTAGTGCACTTGCTGGTTATTGGTACGAGTTGTAAAAAGTGTGATTTACAATTCATGCACCACCCTCTCCTTTGATTGTGATTAGCATGAGGACATCCTAGTGTTTAAGTGTGGGGGAAATGATGAATCCATATTTGACGATAATATTTGGCTTGATTTGAGTGGATTTCATCACATAAACTTGCAGTTATTCCCTTAAATAGCATGCTTTTGAGTTTTCCTCCGGAATTGTGCTTAACTATGAAAACATGCTCTTTTGTGCCTAAATTAGCCTATTTTATTCCATTTACCTTCCATTCGATACCTTGATGTTGTTTACGAGTGATTTCAGATATAAAGGTAAGAATGGCTTGGTGAAGATGGAAGAGGAGCATGTAAAGAGGAAAGTTCATGAAGAAATAAAGGTTGGAGCTTTTCAGCAGTGTGTGCACACACAAGTATTCGTGCGTACGCACAAGGAAGATTTGCGTGCGACGCGTACGCGTGACCCACACGTACGCATGACGAGCGTCACGTGACCTCATTAATGCAAATTGCTGGGGGCAATTTTTGGGCCTCCAGGACCCAAATCCAACTCATTTCTAAGGCTATATCATGCTGAATTGAACCTTGGAGAAGGGGGGCTATTAGGGTTAGCTTTAATCATGTTTTAGTGTAGTTCTCTAGAGAGAGAAGCTCCCCCTCTCTCTAGAATTAGGGTTCTTTAGTTTAATTTCTTGTAATTTCTACTTTTAATTCTTGTTTTCATTTACTTTTCCTTGTCATTTATTGTTATTACATCTTTATTCTTCTTCATTTCTCTTGTTATTTCCTTTATTTTGTCATTTTTATGTTATGAACACTCTATGTTAATTTTACTTTCAATTAAAGCAATTTATGTTTTATGTTCATTTAATGCTTTCTTTAGTTGTTGTTATGATTTTCTTGCTTTTCATAGTTAGATTTTATTTTTAATGCATTTTAATATTATTTTATTTTCATGCACACCAAGTGTTTGATAAAATGCTTGGCTTAGCCTTTACATAGTTTTTCTTTACTCTTGGCTTGAAATTGGTGACTTTGGTGATCCTTGAGTCATTGATGTCCATTCTTGTTTGATATATTAGAGTAGTTAGTTGATTTGGTCTCCCTTGACTCTATGTGACCCATTAGTGTTGACATAGGACTTATAGATTGAAATCAACTATGCCTATTTGACTTATATTCGATGTAAGGTTGACTAATTAGGATTAACTCTTCATAATCATCATGTGTTTGTGGTCAATGACTAGGATAGGTAACCTTAGCCCTCAATTACTTGCCAAGAGGTTTCTTGCATTTGAAGTTTTATTGCTTTGACTTTAATTGCTTTGACTTTAATTCCTTGCATGATCATTTAATTGTTTTGATGTTGAATTTCTTGCATGTTTAGTTTTCACACTCTTAGTTGAGAAATTGGGTGTTTCGGTGGAATTGATTTGTGGATGTCCATTCAGCATTGTGTGAGGATTGTTAATTGGTTTGGTTTCCCTTTACTCTAAGTGACCCACTAGTGTTGACTTAGGAATTAGGGATTAGAATCTATTATGTCCTTTTGACTAATTCTCAAGTAGGATTGACTAATTGGGATTAATTCCACACAATTTCTATGTTTGTGGTCCACAACTAGGATAGGAAACTTAGATTAACCACTTCTTGCCGAGAACGCTTTTTAGCATTCAATTTCCATTTGCATTGCTTTTAATTGCTTTCCTTTTAATTCCTCGCATACTTATTTAATTTCTTGCCATTTACATTACTTGCATATCTTGCCATCCCATGCTCTCTCATAGCCAATAATGGTACACTTAATTGTAACTCCTAGGGAAGACGATTTGGGAGTTCAAAACTCTCGGTTATAATAATTGTTTTGTAATGTGACTATTCTTTTGATCTAAATTTGATTGGGTATTAGTTGTTAATCTAGACTATACTTGCAACGAATGAATTCTATTTTGAGAAAAATCTAAATCGACGATAAATTCTTATCCTCAATACTCTTGCCACAGACCTCACATCTCAATGCAAGCGGAACGAACCACCGCCCTTACACCTCCGCCGCTACCTCGACAGGCGGGATCCAACCACTGTCCCTATCAGGCGCATAACGTCTCATAAAATCAATATAAAATAATAGTACAGTGATTTTTCAAAAAACAGTTTCAATACATTACTGATTCCTCATTACACATTCGAGTCCTCAACTCATCTCAATGGTGCACGAAATTGTGATTATCAATGGTGCCAACAACTTGGTACACGCAATTGTAATCTCAACTCTTTATCACAGCTCCGCACAACTAACCAGCAAGTGCACTGGGTCGTCCATGTAATAAACCTTATGTGAGTAAGGGTCGATTCCATGGAGATTGTCGGCTTGAAGCAAGCTATGGTCATCTTGTAAATCTCAGTCAGGCGGATTCAAATGGTTATGGAGAATTAATAATTAAAATATGAATAAAATATAAAATAAGATAGAGATACTTATGTAATTCATTGGTGAGAATTTCAGATAAGCGTTTTAAGATGCTTTGTTCCCCCTGAACTTCTGCTTTCCTATTGTCTTCATCCAATCATTCATATTGTAATGACCCAATTTTCAGTACGCCTAGGACATACCAGAAACTGAGTGCTACCAATTTGTCATCCTAAAATAAGGTTTCTTCGGCCTACAGGAATAACAACTCACTGTAGGTGAACTTGGGCCTACAGGACCTCTAGGGCCAATAGAAAAGTAGCAGATGAATATACAAATATCTCTGGAGTTGCCTTAACGCAACAAATGACCTTTCAATAGGCCCTCTGCTTGTTCTCTATTCTCTTTATCATATTACTCTTTTCACTTTGTCTTTTTACTCTGCTCTGATTACTCTGTTCTCTGTATCTCTTTACTTTTTTCTGATTACTCTTTCCTCTGTATCTATATTACTCTTTTTCTCTTTATCTCTTTACTTTACTCTGGTTGCCCTGTTCTCTGTGTTTCTCTACTCTGCTCTGATTTCTCTGTTTAACGTATGTATTTAAAGCTTATGTAAATTTCGGTATGAATAGTTGGTCTGTCCCAAGTATTGGTTCATTAAGTCTATACTGAAACAGTTTAACTTTTCATATAATACCTAACCCTAGTCGCAACTCAAGGACTGACTATGTTGCCCTAGTTCATTCACTAATTTCTATCTGTTTTTCTGTCATTAAAACCTTACAGACTTTTTCTTTGATTTTTATCTCTTCTTTAACTTCTTATCTGTCCTTTATCTTTGCCTCACTAATATGTTATTACCACTCCCTAAGTGTTTTATGAAGGTAATTATGAGATTCTGCACTTAAAGTTGTCTTTCTAAAGCTTTTACAGAAAATTGCCTTTTCCGCATTATTTTATTATTTTTATTAAAATATTATTTTTAATTAAATATTATTATTTAATATTTTATTATTATTTATTATTTTATTATTAAATTTTCGAAAATTACCTTGCCCTTACCTTTTAACCTTTAAAATGAACTTTTTACCCCAGTAACTTTTAATATTTTTACTTTAACCACCCTAACTTTCAGAAATTACAAAATAACCCCTCAAAAACCAAAATATTTACCTCCTTGCCCTTTCTAAGATCTAAAAGGTTTTCTTCAATGTTCTTCACCACACTCAAAGTGTTCTTCATGTTCTTCGTATATTCTTCAGATTCTTTCTCTGTTTTTACCCGTTTTTCAGTCTTTTCAGCAACCGATTTTTACCAAAATTCATAATAAATTAGCAGCCACTAAAACCCCATCTTTTCTACATAATTTCAACACAAATTGAACCTCAATTCAAACCTAGGGTTTCGTTTTTCCAGCTGCCCCAAGAACATGAACTTTAAAGCTTGAATTTCATCAAATTTCATCAAAATTTCACCAAATTTTCAACAAGAATCACTCATATAAACAATCAATTTCAAGCACAACCAAACCATATCATAATTACAAAATTCAAACACAATCAATCAAGATTAAATTCGCCAAACCCTACCTGGTTTTGCTGCTCCTAATTCAGTTAGACTTTCAGGTGTTCCTTTAGCACTTTTTCCTCCTAAATCACATCAAGAACAACTTTAAATCCACAAACTCTCAACTGACCAAATCTCCCTCAGCACATTAGGAAGAGATATCTCACCATAGACTTGCTGGAAAGTCACGTTTCTTGGCCCTCAAGTCAAGTTAAGCATGATTCCTAAGGAAGAACATCAAGAAAACACATGTTTAAGCATGTTTCCTTGAAAACCGAATTGAAAGGGGAAAGGAACAGCCATCTCACCTTATTTTCAGCCTTGATAAGTTACATGGTTATGTAGAGAAATAAGAAAGGATCATTTTGGTGAAATCGGAGTTTTGATTTGAGTTTTAGTTCAGAAGAAATCAAGCTTTGAATATTAAGTGTTCATGAAAGTTTCTCTCTTTTTTTTCTTGTTATTTTCGGCCAAAGGGAGTAAATGACCAGCCTTGGAGTGTCTTGGGGGTGTAAGGTGAGTTGTGATTGGTTGGCTTGGAGGTGGGTTAAAATAATATTAAAATATCTCAGGTGTATAACTACTAAAACTAGATGTATCGGAACACTTGTAAAAACATCTCTAAAATTTATTTTCTGAGCTACTAGTATAAATAAAACTAGTAACATATTTATTATGAGAATAAAACATGTATAATGAGGCCTTAGCATTGCTAAAGTCATCAGAGAGTGCTGGTACTATTAAGAAAACAGACCACGTAGCCTTATAATACCATTGAAGCATCTTCTAATACTAATATAATGATAATATTATACTATTATCTCTCTCCTCTTATGAGTCGAGTCTGGTTCGTCAAACTGAGACTATTTACGAAAACTACAATCAGAACTCCTAACCGATACGGTTCAAAAACAAGGTTCTTCGCGATTGCGTTATTGAGCTTGCCTCAGAAGAGGTTCTAGCTTAAGGATGACACAATGAATATGATGATTGAGATACTTTATGATATATAAGAGGTGTTCCCCTTACTGATTTTCCAGAGAAATCTGTGCCTTCAGAAAAGATCTCGCGTACTCGAAAAACGGGGTTGTTATACATACTCCTTTCCATGGCAAGCTTTATGTTGGGTTTCACCGTTGTCAATGGCTACCTCCCGTCCTCTCAGTGAAAATAGTCCAAATGCGCTGTCACCGCATGGCTAATCATCTGTCGGTTCTCGATCATGTTGGAATAGGATCCATCGATCCTTTTGCGTCTGTCACTACGCTCAACACTCGCGAGTTTGAAGCTTGTCACAGACATCCCTTCCCAGATCCTACTCGGAATACCACAGACAAGGTTTAGACTTTCCGGATCTCAGGAATGGCCGCCAATGGTTCTAACCTATACCACGAAGGTTTTAATCTTAGATTAAAAACCCAAGAGAGTATACTCCAGCTGTCGTCCAATGACTACGTTGAACATCATGTAGATCGCTCTATGGTTGTCAGGCACGCGACCTTGGCTAAACGAGTAACGAAGATTGGGTGATTGTCACGGGTCACCCCTTCATTCTGACTTAACTAAATTAAGTACGAGAGTATATCTTGGAGAAGAAGTAGGCGTGAATTGAATAGAAAACAGTAGTAATTGCATTAATTCATGAAGAACAGCAGAGCTCCACACCTTAATCTATGGTGTGTAGATTTCTAATGAATGATAATCAAATTTTAGTAAACAATTTCTACTTAGTCTATTTAGTACTTAGTCTATTTATAAAGTAGAACATTCTCGTGCGGGTCGGAACTTACCCGACAAGGAATTTTGCTACCTTAGGACCGTTATAGTTACGGCCGCCATTCACCGGGCCTTCGGTCGCCAGCTCCCCTGTCATCAGGTCACCAACTTCCTTGACCTTCCGGCACTGGGCAGGCGTCAGCCCACATATGTTGAAAATACATAAGAACAAAAGGTCTAGGCATGGCCACGAGGCCAGCCTCAAATGTGAACATATAAGTTCCAGAGATTATATGATGAAAATACAATAGCAAAAGGTCCTATTTATAGAAAACTAGTAGCCTAGGGTTTACAGAAATAGGTAATTAATGCAGAAATCTTCTTCTGGGCCCACTTAGTGTGTGCTTGGGCTGAGCATTGAAGCTTTCACATGTAGAGACTTTTCTTGGAGTTAAACGCCAGCTTTTGTGCCAATTTGGGCGTTTAACTCCAGCTTTTATGCCAGTTCTGGCGTTTTGACACCAGAATTTTTATGCTAAATTGGAACGCAGGTTTAGGCCATCAAATCTCGGGAAAAGTATGGACTATTATATATTGCTGGAAAGCCCAGGATGTCTACTTTTTAACGCAATTGAGAGCGCGCCAATTGGGCTTCTGTAGCTCCAGAAAATCCAGTTCGAGTACAGGGAGGTCAGAATCCAACAGCATCTGTAGTCCTTTTTCAGCCTCTGAATCAGATTTTTACTCAAGTCCCTCAATTTCAGCCAGAAATTACCTGAAATCATAGAAAAACACACAAACTCAAAGTAAAGTCCAGAAATGTGATTTTTATTTAAAAACTAATAAAAATATAAAAAAAAACTAACTAAAACATACTAAAAATATACTAAAAATAATGCCAAAAAGCGTATATATTATCCGCTCATCACAACACCAAACTTAAATTGTTGCTTGTCCCCAAGCAACTAAAAATAAAGTAGGATAAAAAGAAGAGAATATACAATAAATTCCAAAAACATCTATGAAGATCAGTCTTAATTAGATGAGCGGGGCTATTAGCTTTTTGCTTCTGAACAGTTTTGGCATCTCACTTTATCCTTTGAAGTTCAGAATGATTGGCATCTATAGGAACTCAGAATTCAGATAGTGTTATTGATTCTCCAAGTTCAGTATGTTGATTCTTTAACACAGTTACTTTATGGGTCTTGGCCGTGACCCTAAGCATTTTGTTTTCCAGTATTACCCCCGGATACATAAATGCCACAGACACATAATTGGGTGAACCTTCACGCCACAAGCACATGGTTAGGGACAGCTTGGTTTAGCCGCTTAGGCTAGGATTTTATTCTTGTGGGCCCTCCTATCCACTGATGCTCAAAGCCTTGGATCCTTTTTATTTTACCCTTGCCTTTTGATTTAAAGGGTTACTGGCTTTTTCCGCTTGCTTTTTCTTTTTCTTTCTCTTTTTTTCTCTTTTCTCTCTCTCTCTCTCTCTCTCTCTCTCTTTTTGCCATATTTATTTTTTTCTGCAAGCTTTTCACTGCTTTTTCTTGCTTCAAGAATCAATTTTTATGATTTTTTAGATTATCAACAACATTTCTCCTTTTCCATCATTCTTTCAAGAGCTAATAATTTTATCATTCATAAACAACAAATTCAAAAAATATGCACTGTTCAAGCATTCATTCAGAAAACAAAAAGTATTGCTACCACATCAAAATAATTAAACTATTTTAAAATTCAAAATTTATGTACTTCTTTTTCTTTTTCAGAAAACATTTTTCATTTAGGAAATGTGATGGATTCATAGGACATTCATATCTTTAAGGTATAGACGCTAAGACACTAGTGATCATGTAGTAAAGACACAAACATAGATAGAACATACAACATAGGGAATGAAAAACAGAAAATAAAGAACAAGGAAATTAAAGAATGGGTCCACCTTAGTGATGGCGGCTTGTTCTTCCTCTTGAAGATCTTATGGAGTGTTTGAGCTTCTCAATGTCTCTTCCTTGCCTTTGTTGCTCTTCCTTCATGACTCTTTGGTCTTCTCTAATTTCATGGAGGAGGATGGAATGCTCTTGGTGCTCCACCCTTAGTTGTCCCATATTGGAACTTAATTCTCCTAGGGAGGTGTTGATTTGCTCCCAATAATTTTGTGGAGGAAAATGCATCCTTTGAGGCATCTCAGGGACTTCATGATGAGGAATTTCCTCATGCTCTTGTCCATGAGTGGGATCTCTTGTTTGCTCCATCCTTTTCTTAGTGATGGGCTTGTCCTCATCAATGAGAATGTCTTCCTCTATGTCAATTCCAGCTGTGTTACAGAGGTGACAAATGAGATGAGGGAAGGGTAACCTTGCCAAAGTGGAGGACTTGTTAGCCACCTTGTAGAGTTCTAGGGATATAACCTCATGAACTTCTACTTCCTCTCCAATCATGATGCTATGGATCATGATAGCCCGGTCTATAGTAACTTCACACCGGTTACTAGTGGGAATGATTGAGCGTTGGATGAACTCCAACCATCTCCTAGCCACAGGCTTGAGGTCATGCCTTCTTAGTTGAACTGGCTTCCCTCTTGAATCTCTCTTCCATTGAGCAACCTCTTCACAAATGTCTATGAGGACTTGGTCCAACCTTTGATCAAAGTTGACCCTTCTAGTGTAGGAGGGTGCATCTCCTTGCATCATGGGCAAGTTGAATGCCAACCTTACATTTTCCAGACTGAAATCTAAGCATTTCCCCTGGACCATTGTAAGCCAATTCTTTGGGTCCAGGTTCACACTTTGATCATGGTTCTTGGTGATCCATGCATTGGCATAGAACTCTTGAACCATTAAGATCCCGACTTGTTGAATGGGGTTGGTAAGAATTTCCCAACCTCTTCTTCGAATCTCATGTCAGATATCCGGATATTCACCCTTTTTGATTTTGAAAGGGACCTCAGGGATCACCTTCTTCTTGGCCACTACTTCATAGAAGTGGTCTTGATGCTCCCTTGAGATGAATCTCTCCATCTCCCATGACTCGGAGGTGGAAGCTTTTGCCTTCCATTTCCTCTTTCTAGAGGTTTCTCCGGCCTTTGGTGCCATAAATGGTTATGGAAAAACAAAAAGCAATGCTTTTACCACACTGATGCCAAGGCATCTTAGGCTAGTTTCACTAGTATTTTTCTGTTAGTTTTAGTGGTTTTATGCATTTTCTTGAGCTTAAAGTAACCAAGAATGGTTAAATGAATAACAAAGCAATGAACCATCCAAACAGTATGATTTTGATGCAAATTCCATGAGTTTTTAGTTATATTACTTGAATGCTATGAATGGAAGATTTCTCATGAAATTTTGCAAGACTTTGATGCAATTGTTTGGATGGTTTCAGGGAAGAAGAGGCTAGGCAAGGAAGCAACAAAGTCAATAAAGGAAGCTTGAATATCACATGTGGAGTTTAAGTTCCAGTTTAAGTCTAAACTGGAGCTTAAACGCCAGAATCATGAAGGCTAAGAAATGCTGAAACTGAAGTTTAACCTCCAGTTTAACCTTAAACTGGAGGTTAAACGCCAGAATGAAAGTCTCACCAAAGAAGCATTTCCACGTTTAACCTCCAGTTTAACCTTAAACTGGAGGTTAAACGCCAGAATGAGAATGCCACTCAGGAAGCATTTCCACGTTTAACCTCCAGTTTAACCTTAAACTGGAGGTTAAACGCCAGAAATGGGAAGTGCACCAGGGAGCCATTTCCACGTTTAAGCTCCAGTTTAACCTTAAACTGGAGCTTAAACGTGTTCGACCAAGTTTTCTCCTCCAGGGTTGCTTTCTCCATTCCCACGTTTAAGCTCCAGTTTAACCTTAAACTGGAGCTTAAACGTGTTCGACACCTCCAGGGCTACCTTTCTCAGCTTCCACGTTTAAGCTCCAGTTTAACCTTAAACTGGAGCTTAAACGTGTTCGACCTCCCAGATGGCTTTCTCTATTTCCACGTTTAAGCTCCAGTTTAACCTTAAACTGGAGCTTAAACGCGTTCGACCTCCAGGGCTGCCTTTCCTATCTCCACGTTTAAGCTTCAGTTTAACCTTAAACTGAAGCTTAAACGTGTTCGACTAAGTCACCCTCCAGGGCTGCCTTCTTCCATTTCCACGTTTAAGCTTCAGTTTAACCTTAAACTGAAGCTTAAACGTGCTTCCACAAATGGCATCACTGGAAGTGTCTGGCGTTTAAGCTACAGTTTAAGCTTAAACTGCAACTTAAACGCCACTCTTGGAAAAGGTTTCTGGGCCAAAAATATTGCGGTTTAAGTTAGTATTTGAGCACAAACATTAACTTAAACTTACTCTGGTATGAAACCCAATTGAATATCATGGTTTATGGGATTGGGCCTGAAGGATTGATGAGTCTGAAATATCAAATTATTGAGTCATGTGTCATTATTTGATTATCACTAAGTTGGCTCAATGAATGTTACAGAATTTGGATCAACAGCCTCATCAAGATTATGGATCATAAACCCAAGGCAAAAGGAAAGCAGGGAGAGGCCTCAAAGCCCAAGAAACACAAAAGAAGCTCAATATAGAAAGTGTATAAATAGTATAGTATTTAAGTTAGGAAGGACTTTTACCTTTTCATTTGGCTAGTTTTCATATCTTTGTAATTGAATTCAGAGCTATGACTCACTAAACCCCCTTTCATTGGGTTAGGGAGCTCTATTGTAATTCAATGAATCAATAATAGTTTATCTTCTTCTTCAATCTTTTCTCTTGAATTTTGTTAGAAAGCTTCTCGATCTAATTCCATTGGGTAGTTGTCTTGGGAAAGAAACTACCCATAATTGGAATCCTTCGGAACCTTGGGAAAGGAATGGAGGATTCATGCTAGAGAAGCTTTCTCACAGTGAATTGGATTGGGGTTTGGATGGATATTGTGACATGTAATCCTACCAAATTGTGGTTCATGAAACTGTGTGGTATAATCAGTGATCGAGCATCATCTCTTCTTATGAACATTTAAACCAAGGGATTGGGAATTTGTTTGTTTTAGAGAGAATTGGTGAGCCAAGGGATTGGGATCCAATCATATAAGATTGCCAAGCAAAATTCAATGAACGCATTGCTTGAGGAAGAGATAAACATGTTTTGATTCGGAGATCTCAATATCTCCTATAACCCAATGAATTCCCCATTTCTGATTTCCACTTTCTCTTTACATTCTGCAATTACATTCATGCAATCACCCCCATTCCCTTTTAATTTCAGCAATCTAGCTTCTGCTCTTTAATTCATGCAATTTAAGATTCCGCCATTAAAATTTCTTGTCATTTACATTTCCCGCCAATTTTACATTCCGCAATTCTCATCTAAATCTTGATTCCGCTCAACTAGAACAAACTTCTAATCCGAATTGCTCACTCAACCAATCCTTGTGGGATTCGACCTCACTCTAGTGTGAGTTTTTACTTGACGATAACCGGTGCACTTGCCGGAAGGAATTTTGCCGATCGTGCAATTTCCTAAATCGTAGCATAACAAGTTTATGCGCATCAAGTTTATGGCGCCGTTGCCGGGGATTGGTTTTCGATTGACAATTCTCAAATTGGAAGTTAACTAGATTGAGCATTTTTTTTTGTTTTGATTAATTCAGTACAAGTTACTTGTTGAATTTTAATTTCTGTGCTCTGTTACATGCTTTCTTTCTTTATGCCTTTAAATTCAAGCAACTAACTCACTGACTCACTAACTGTTTGAATTAATTCCTCAATTGCTCTAACCATACTCTTCCATTAACCAAGAGTATTTCACTTGTTTGTTGCCTATGCTGTGTTCTTGTATGACAGGTAGGAGAGGAGAGACATCAACTCCTCCATATACCGAACCAGAGAGGACCCTTCATAGACTGAGAAGGGAAGCAAGAGGGAAGAGAGTACTGGGAGAAGAGGAATCTGAAGGAGAATCTGAGGACAATTTTGAGGAAGCTTTAGATCTCAACATGGATAGAGAAGTTCACAACCATGAGAGAGCTGATGGAAACAATGCCATTCCTGAGAGGAGGGTTCTTAGTTCATACATAAACCCAACCTCTGGGAATTGTGGTAGCAGCATCCAGAAACCACCCATTCAGGCCAACAATTTTGAGCTCAAACCACAGCTAATATCACTTGTGGAGAATCATTGTTCATTTGGTGGAAGTGCTAATGAAGACCCAAACCAACATCTCACAAAATTCCTGAGAATTTGCGACACTGTGAAGTCCAATAGAGTCCAGGAAGATGCCTATAAACTGCTTTTGTTCCCATTTTCACTTAGGGACAAGGCAGCTAAGTGGCTGGAATCATTCCCAAGGGGGAGCCTAACAACCTGGGACGAGGTGGAAAGCAAGTTTCTGGCACGTTTCTACCCCCCACAAAAGGTCAATAGGCTTCGATCTGAGGTTCAGACTTTTAGACAACAAGATGGTGAAACTCTCTACGAGGCATGGGAGAGATTCAAGGATTTGACAAGGAAATGCCCACCAGACATGTTCCATGACTGGGTGCAATTGCATATTTTCTATGATGGACTGTCTTATGAATCAAGGAAGGCTGTAGACCATTCATCAGGAGGTTCATTGAACAGGAAAAAGACTGTGGAAGAAGCCATTGAAGTGATTGAGACAGTGGCTGAGAATGAGTACTACTATGCATCAGAGAGACACAACACTAAGGGAGTCATGGAGCTGAACCATGTTGATACAATTCTAGCCCAAAACAAGGTGTTTGCCAAGCAACTAGCAGAGCTCACCAGGAAATTAGAAACAAAACAAGTGGCTGCAATACACACACAAGATCAAGAGGAAGAAAGTACTGAAGGAGGTGATTGGGAAGAGGCTAATTATGTAGGAAATCAACAAAGGCAACCATATGATCCACATTCCAACACTTACAACCCAGGCTGGAAAAATCACCCAAACTTTGGGTGGGGAAACCAGCAAAACCAACATAACAAGTCCACATACCAAAACTCCAACCAAAGATCATACCAAGCCACACAAAACACTTACTCTCAACCACCATATCATAGCCAAAATAATCAACCTGCTCAACCTAATCCGAACCAACAATTTCAAGATCAATTAAACAGGATAGAAGGAATGCTTGCAACCATGAGTCAAGACATAACCGAATTGAAAGCTTTTAAGGAAGAAGTAAATTCTAACCTGCAAAACCAAGGAGCTGCCATCCAGAAGCTAGAAAATCAAATTGCGTATTTGTCTAAGCAAACCCCTGGGACAAGCGTTTCTCATGCTGCCAAGGCTATTGCAAGGGAAGAATGTAAGGCCATAACCCTCAGAAGCGGAAAGAATCTAAAGGAGATCTCAAAGGAAACCACAGAGGATGAAGCAAAGGAAAATGTGAGAGATAAGGAACAAGGACAATCTTTTACATCGTCTGCAACAAAAGAAAAAGAAAAAGAGGTCCTGAAGCCTTATACACCTAAAGCACCATATCCTCAACGTTTGATGAAAAGTGAAAAGGATGGCCAATTCTCCAGGTTCTTGGAGATTTTCAAGAAGCTTTAAATCAACATTCCGTTTGCTGAGGCAATAGAGCAAATGCCACTCTATGCAAAATTCTTAAAGGAATTAATGACCAAGAAAAGAAGCTGGAGAAACGAGGAAACTGTGTTGTTAACTGAAGAATGCAGTGCCATCATCCAGCACAAATTGCCTCAGAAATTGAAGGATCCAGGCAGTTTCCAAATCCCCTGCATCATAGGAGAAGTCATGGTGGAGAAGGCCTTGTGTGACTTAGGGGCCAGTATCAATTTGATGTCTCTAACAATGATGAGAAGAATGAAAATTGAGGAAGCCAAACCAACAAGAATGGCCCTCCAATTGGCAGATCGAACTTTTAAATTCCCTCATGGGATAGTTGAGGATTTGTTGGTGAAGGTGGGAGATTTTATATTTCCTGCTGATTTTGTGGTGTTAGATATGGAGGAAGAAGCCAAAGCTTCAATAATCCTGGGAAGACCCTTCCTGGCTACTGCTGGAGCCATCATAGATGTATAAAAGGGTGAACTCACTCTTAGACTACATGATGAGAAATTGGTGTTTAACGTATTCAAAGTAATGAGCTATCCATCAGAATCACTAAGGGAATGCATGAGGGTGGATGTAGTGGACATTGCAGTACAAGAAACCTTTGAGGAAACAACAAAGGAAGTGGCAGAGGAGGAGTTCACCAAGGACATAGAAGTTAGTGACATCAAGGCTGCTGAAACAACCATGCCAAACATGCCAGAGATAGTGAAAGAAGAGAAGGAAGCACCAAAACCTGAGCTCAAAGCATTGCCCCCTAATCTCAAGTATGCATACTTGGGTAGTGATGAGAGTCATCCTGTTATCATTAGCTCTGCCCTGAGTCAAGAACAGGAAGAAGAATTGATCAAGGTGCTACAAACTCATCAAGATGCCATTGGATGGACCTTAGCTGATTTGAAGGGGATAAGTTCATCCATATGCATGCATAAAATCTTGTTAGAAGAGGATGCTAGACCCTCCATCCAAGCTCAGAGAAGATTGAATCCCGTCATGAAAGAAGTGGTACAAAAGGAGGTCATGAAGTTATGGCAGGCAGGGGTAATCTACCCCATTTCTGATAGCCCATGGGTTAGTCCCATCCATGTAGTTCCCAAGAAAGGTGGCATAACTGTGGTGCCAAATGAGAGGAACGAACTCATACCCACAAGAACTGTCACTGGGTGGAGGATGTGCATAGACTACAGGAAGCTCAATGAAGCCACCAGAAAAGATCATTTCCCACTCCCATTCATGGATCAGATGCTTGAAAGGCTTGCAAGACATGCTTACTATTGCTTTTTGGATGGATACTCAGGCTATAATCAGATAGTAGTTGATCCTAGAGATCAAGAGAAAACATCATTTGTTTGTCCATATGGAGTTTTTGCTTATAGACGCATGCCCTTTGGATTGTGCAATGCACCTGCCACTTTCCAAAGATGCATGCTGTCCATCTTTTCGGACATGATTGAAAAATTTATTGAGGTCTTCATGGATGATTTTTCTGTGTTTGGAGATTCTTTTCCCAGCTGCCTACACCACCTTGCCTTGGTGCTTAAGAGGTGCCAAGAGACTAACCTAGTATTTAACTGGGAAAAATGTCATTTCATGGTCACAGAAGGAATAGTCCTTGGCCACAAAATCTCTAATAGAGGCATGGAGGTGGATAGAGCTAAGGTGGAAATCATTGAAAAACTACCTCCACCAAGTAATGTCAAGGCAGTTAGGAGTTTTTTGGGACACGCTGGTTTTTACAGAAGGTTTATTAGAGACTTTTCTAAAATAGCCAAACCTTTGAGTAACTTGCTTGTCTCTGATACACCCTTTGTATTTGATAAAAATTGCATGCTAGCCTATGAACTTTTGAAGCAAAAACTTTCCTCTGCACCTATCATTGCCCCACCTGATTGGAACTTACCTTTTGAACTGATGTGTGATGCATCAGACCTTGCTATTGGGGCAGTGTTAGGACAAAGGAAAGACAATTTGGTACATGTGATTTATTATGCCAGTAAAGTCTTGAATGCTAACCAAAGGAATTACACAACCACTGAAAAAGAACTCTTGGCAATAGTCTTTGCATTTGACAAATTTAGATCCTATCTCATTGGATCTAAAGTCATTGTCTTCACTGATCATTCAGCTTTAAAATACTTACTTGCTAAACAAGAATCCAAACCAAGACTTATTAGATGGGTTCTTTTGTTGCAGGAATTTGACATTGAAATCAAAGACAAGAAGGGTGTAGAGAACAAGGTGGCAGACCATTTATCAAGGATACCATGTGAAGAAGGAAGCGCACAAAGCACACATATAAATGAGTGCTTTCCTGATGAACAACTCATGGTAATTCACAAAGCACCCTGGTTTGCAGACATAGCAAACTTCAAGGCCACTGGGAGTTTGCCGTTGGAATTTAACAAGCATCAAAGGAAGAAATTGGTAAATGATGCCAAATACTTCATCTGGGACGAACCATACTTGTTCAAAAAATGTTCCGATGGCATACTCAGAAGATGCATATCAGAGGAAGAAGGAAGGGAAGTCTTATGGGACTGCCATGGCTCCACTTATGGAGGACATTTTGCAGGAGAAAGAACAGCAGCTAAGGTGTTGCAGTGTGGTTTTTATTGGCCCACTATCTTCAAAGATGCAAAGGAACTAGTGAAGCACTGCCATGAATGCCAGAAAGCGGGGAACCTGCCAAGAAGAAATGAAATGCCACAACAATTCATTCTGGAACTTGAATTGTTTGATGTATGGGGGATAGATTTCATGGGACCCTTTCCCTCCTCATACTCAAATAATTACATTCTTGTGGCAGTAGACTATGTCTCCAAATGGGTTGAAGCAATAGCAACTCCAACCAATGATAATAAGGTAGTCATGAACTTCCTCAGAAAATACATTTTTTGCCGTTTTGGGGTTCCAAGAGCAATCATCAGTGATGGAGGAAGCCACTTCTGCAACAAACCATTAGAGGCATTGCTTCTAAAATATGGAGTCAAACACAAGGTAGCCACACCATACCATCCACAAACAAGTGGGCAAGCCGAAATATCTAACAGAGAACTCAAAAGGATCCTGGAAAAGACTGTGGGAACTTCAAGGAAGGACTGGTCGATTAAGCTAGATGATGCTCTTTGGGCATATAGGACAGCTTTCAAAACACCAATTGGAATGTCTCCTTACCAACTAGTATACGGAAAAGCTTGCCATTTGCCACTGGAGTTGGAGCACAAGGCATACTGGGCCTTGAAACTTTTGAACTTGGACAGCAAAGCTGCTGGAGAAAGAAGGATGTTGCAAATTCAAGAGTTGGAAGAGTTCAGAGCTGAAGCTTATGAGAATGCCAAAATTTACAAAGAAAGAGCAAAGAAGAAGCATGACAGCAACATAGCCCCAAGGAAATTTGAAGAAGGACAAAAAGTATTGCTCTACAATTCTAGGCTGAAGCTATTTCCAGGGAAGCTAAAATCAAGGTGGTCTGGACCATTCCTTGTCACCAAGGTCTCCAAATATGGACAAGTAGAAATCATGGAAGAAAAGTCACAATGAACCTTCATTGTGAACGGTCAAAGACTCAAACATTACTTGGGAGATGTGGAGGAGAAGGACAAGGTTAAATATCACCTCAACTGAGGAAGCTGACCGTCAAGCTAATGACATTAAAGAAGCGCTTGTTGGGAGGCAACCCAACCTGAGGTAATACCCTTTTGCTGTTTCTTTTATTTGTTTCAATAAAAAGGGTGAAGTAGTTTCTGTGCATTGCAAAGAATTAAGTTTGGTGTGTCACACCAAACAATGAATTCGTGAATCAATAATTCAAAGGGAAATGTGTGACTCTAAGTTTGGTGTTCCACCATAAAGATCAACTGAACACAACAACCTTTGAATTATATGAAAGGAACAACCATTCTAAGCAGTCACAGAAATGCTTAAAACCCTTAGCAGCAACTTCATTCCAAAGAGAACTCAAGGATTCAAAGAATAGAGAAGTAAGTAGGGAGACTAAGTTTGGTGTTCACACACCAACTTAAGACTCAGATACTTACCCACACATAGTTGAGCTAACCACTCAAGTGCTTGAGAAGCAAGCAACTTCATCACTCTTTGCAGGAAAGGAAACAAGGATCTTAAAACATGAAGCAACAATTAGGAGAAGAAGAAGAAATCAAAGTGTTTCCTGGCAACAAAGAGAAAACAAGGAATTTCACAAGGTGGTATTGTTCCTTGATAATTCTTTAAAAAGGGCAAACAAAAGCATGCTTGTTCTGGTTTAAACTGTAAATGTTGAATCTTTCTGGAATGTGAAGTTTTTAGTATATTTGTCTGTTTATTGCTTTGAATAAAGTGAATGCCTAGATGTTTGGATATAACTTCACTTTCTTAAACAAGTGCTTGCCATGCTTGTTCTGTTTCCAAAAATAAAAGAAAGGTTTGAACAAAAGTAACTTGGCTCAATTAGTGACAAATCAAGTAGAATTAAGTGGTGGTATGCATGCTTGATTGTTTAGTCAGATCACTGGAATTAGAGTGTAGAATTATCATTTTTTGTGTAGAAATTGAAAACTGTCTATGGATCTTGATGAATAAATGTCTTTGGCCATGAAAAAGAAAGAAAAAGAAGAAGAAAAAGCCACTGAAAAAGGGCAACCAAAAAGCAAGAAAATTGAGAAAATAAGCTAGGCACCAATGGTTTGAACTTCTGAGACAAATGCCTGTGGTGTTTATGTATTAAGGATATGCTTGGATGAATAGGTTCTGAGGAGTGTTTCAACACTTGGTAACTTAGGTTAACTAACCCGGGATTATCAACCAAAAGTCCATTATCAAGAGCAACCTAAATACAAAACATTTAGTCACACAAAGAGGTGCTGGGCACCAATGTCTCAAGAAGAAATGTGAACTAAAATGCCTGAAGTGGATATGTGTAGTGCACTAATAAGAAAAAGAAAATGCCAAAGGCTTGTGCAACACATGACACCAAGCAAACAAGGAGCAAAGGAGCTCTAAGAAAAAGAAAAGAAAAACAAAGAAGAGAAAAGTGCCAAGGACATAAGAATAACAAGAGGCCATAGCAGTGTTTGATGGATGCAATGAAAAAGTGATAATCTTACCTGATAAGAATGAAAAAGTGATGCTGCAACTTTCTGCATAAAACCCTTCTGATGAACTTCAAATGCTTACTAATATAGCCATTGGGATTGCTTTCTGTTCATGCTTTTTTCTCAAATAACTCAGGACTTGCTTAGGGACAAGCAAGTATTAAGTTTGGTGTTGTGATGCCAAGGCATCTTAGGCTAGTTTCACTAGTATTTTTCTGTTAGTTTTAGTGGTTTTATGCATTTTCTTGAGCTTAAAGTAACCAAGAATGGTTAAATGAATAACAAAGCAATGAACCATCCAAACAGTATGATTTTGATGCAAATTCCATGAGTTTTTAGTTATATTACTTGAATGCTATGAATGGAAGATTTCTCATGAAATTTTGCAAGACTTTGATGCAATTGTTTGGATGGTTTCAGGGAAGAAGAGTCTAGGCAAGGAAGCAACAAAGTCAATAAAGGAAGCTTGAATATCACATGTGGAGTTTAAGTTCCAGTTTAAGTCTAAACTGGAGCTTAAACGCCAGAATCATGAAGGCTAAGAAATGCTGAAACTGAAGTTTAACCTCCAGTTTAACCTTAAACTGGAGGTTAAACGCCAGAATGAAAGTCTCACCAAAGAAGCATTTCCACGTTTAACCTCCAGTTTAACCTTAAACTGGAGGTTAAATGCCAGAATGAGAATGCCACTCAGGAAGCATTTCCACGTTTAACCTCCAGTTTAACCTTAAACTGGAGGTTAAACGCCAGAAATGGGAAGTGCACCAGGGAGCCATTTCCACGTTTAAGCTCCAGTTTAACCTTAAACTGGAGCTTAAACGTGTTCGACCAAGTTTTCTCCTCCAGGGTTGCTTTCTCCATTCCCACGTTTAAGCTCCAGTTTAACCTTAAACTGGAGCTTAAACGTGTTCGACACCTCCAGGGCTACCTTTCTCAGCTTCCACGTTTAAGCTCCAGTTTAACCTTAAACTGGAGCTTAAACGTGTTCGACCTCCCAGATGGCTTTCTCTATTTCCACGTTTAAGCTCCAGTTTAACCTTAAACTGGAGCTTAAACGTGTTCGACCTCCAGGGCTGCCTTTCCTATCTCCACGTTTAAGCTTCAGTTTAACCTTAAACTGAAGCTTAAACGTGTTCGACTAAGTCACCCTCCAGGGCTGCCTTCTTCCATTTCCACGTTTAAGCTTCAGTTTAACCTTAAACTGAAGCTTAAACGTGCTTCCACAAATGGCATCACTGGAAGTGTCTGGCGTTTAAGCTACAGTTTAAGCTTAAACTGCAACTTAAACGCCACTCTTGGAAAAGGTTTCTGGGCCAAAAATATTGCGGTTTAAGTTAGTATTTGAGCACAAACATTAACTTAAACTTACTCTGGTATGAAACCCAATTGAATATCATGGTTTATAGGATTGGGCCTGAAGGATTGATGAGTCTGAAATTTCAAATTATTGAGTCATGTGTCATTATTTGATTATCACTAAGTTGGCTCAATGAATGTTACAGAATTTGGATCAACAGCCTCATCAAGATTATGGATCATAAACCCAAGGCAAAAGGAAAGCAGGGAGAGGCCTCAAAGCCCAAGAAACACAACAGAAGCTCAATATAGAAAGTGTATAAATAGGATAGAATTTAAGTTAGGAAGGACTTTTACCTTTTCATTTGGCTAGTTTTCATATCTTTATAATTGAATTCAGAGCTATGACTCACTAAACCCCCTTTCATTGGGTTAGGGAGCTCTATTGTAATTCAATGAATCAATAATAGTTTATCTTCTTCTTCAATCTTTTCTCTTGAATTTTGTTAGAAAGCTTCTCGATCTAATTCCATTGGGTAGTTGTCTTGGGAAAGAAACTACCCATAATTGGAATCCTTCGGAACCTTGGGAAAGGAATGGAGGATTCATGCTAGAGAAGCTTTCTCACAGTGAATTGGATTGGGGTTTGGATGGATATTGTGACATGTAATCCTACCAAATTGTGGTTCATGAAACTGTGTGGTATAATCAGTGATCGAGCATCATCTCTTCTTATGAACATTTAAACCAAGGGATTGGGAATTTGTTTGTTTTTAGAGAGAATTGGTGAGCCAAGGGATTGGGATCCAATCATATAAGATTGCCAAGCAAAATTCAATGAACGCATTGCTTGAGGAAGAGATAAACATGTTTTGATTCGGAGATCTCAATATCTCCTATAACCCAATGAATTGCCCATTTCTGATTTCCACTTTCTCTTTACATTCTGCAATTACATTCATGCAATCACCCCCATTCCCTTTTAATTTCAGCAATCTAGCTTCTGCTCTTTAATTCATGCAATTTAAGATTCCGCCATTTAAATTTCTTGTCATTTACGTTTCCCGCCAATTTTACATTCCGCAATTCTCATCTAAATCTTGATTCCGCTCAACTAGAACAAACTTCTAATCCGAATTGCTCACTCAACCAATCCTTGTGGGATTCGACCTCACTCTAGTGTGAGTTTTTACTTGACGATAACCGGTGCACTTGCCGGAAGGAATTTTGCCGATCGTGCAATTTCCTAAATCGTAGCATAACAAGTTTATGCGCGTCACACACCAAACTTAGAAGGTTTGCTCGTCTTCCAGCAAGAGAAGAAAGAAGAGAGTAGAAGAAGAAGAAATAGAAGAGATGGAGGGGGTTTAATGGTTCAGCGAAGGGGGAGAAGTAGTGTTTATAATGGGTGAAAATGAAGGAGTGAAGATGGGTTTATATAGGAGTGGATAGAGGGGTAGGGTTCGGCCATGTATGGGTGGGTTTGGGAGGGAAAGTGGTTTGAATTTGAATGGTGAGGTAGGTGGGGTTTTACGATGGATAGATGTGGATTAGTGAAGAGATTATGGAGAAGAAGGTAGGATTTAATAGGTGAGGGGATTTTGGGGAAAAGGTATTGAGGTGATTGGTGAAGGTTATTTTGAAAAGGGTGTTATGGAAAGGTATGAAGAAGAGAGAGAGATATGAGGTAGGTAGGGATCCTGTGGGGTCCACAGATCCTGAGGTGTCAAGGATTTCTCATCCCTGCACCATGTTGGCGTGTAAACGCCCCCTTGATTGCCAATCCTAGTGTTAAACGCCAGGTTACTGCCCATTTCTGGCGTTTAACGCCAGCTTTTCTCCCCTTTCTGGCGTTTAAACGCCAGCTCTGTGCCCTTTTCTGGCGTTAAATGCCAGTTCTGTGCCCTTTTCTGGCGTTATACACTAGCTCTGTGCCCCTTTCTGCCGTTAAACGCCCAGAATGGTGCCAGACTGGGTGTTTAATGCCCATTCTGCTACCCTTATTGGAGTTTAAATGCCAGTGAGCTTCTCCTCTAGGGTGTGCTGTTTTTAATACTATTTTTCATTCTGTTTTTGCTTTTTCAGTTGTTTTTGTGACTTCACATGATCATCAACCTACAGAAAACATAAAATAACAATAGAAAATAAATAGATATGATTAAATAAAATTGGGTTGCTTCCCAACAAGCACTTCTTTAATGTCAATAGCTTGACAGTGGGCTCTCGTAGAGCCTCACAGATACTCAGAGTATGATGATGGCCTCCCTACACCAAACTTAGAGTTTGAATGTGGGGGATCTTTTTGACTCTGCATTGAGAGAAGCTTTTCATGCTTCTTCTCCATGGTTATAGAGGGAGATCCTTGAGCTTTAAACACAAGGGAGTCCTCATTCATTTGAAGGACCAATTCTCCTCTGTCAACATCAATCACAGCTTTTGCTGTGGCTAGGAAGGGTCTGCCAAGGATGATGGATTCATCCATACACTTTTCAGTGTCTAGGATTATGAAATCAGCAGGGATGTAGTGGCCTTTAACTTTTACC
The DNA here is from genome assembly GCF_003086295.3 of Arachis hypogaea. Lineage (NCBI taxonomy): Eukaryota > Viridiplantae > Streptophyta > Magnoliopsida > Fabales > Fabaceae > Arachis > Arachis hypogaea. The sequence continues at coordinate 92,324,829 of NC_092046.1, read as the reverse complement.
AAGATATCCTCTACAAGTCCATAAGCCTATTTCCTTGAATTGTTGATGCACGGAAAACTTGTCTCATAACAAATTTCCTTCGGCAAGTGTACCGAATTAGTCGTCAAGTAAAAACCCACAATATTGTGAGGTCGAATCCCAGAAGGATTGATTGATCAAGCAACTTTAATTAGAGGAATGTTCTAGTTAAGCGAATCAGAAATTGAGTTGAGAATTGCAGAAAGTTAAATGCGGAAAAGTAAATGACAGAAAGTAAATTGCTGAATCTTAAATGGGAATGGGGGAATTGCTGAATCTTAAATGGGAATGGGGGAATTGCTCATAAATGTAAATGACAGAAATTAAAGTGAATGGGTAAGATCAGAAATGGGGAGTTCATTGGGCTTAGGAGATGTTGCATTCTCCGGATCAATCTCATTTACATCTCTTCCTCAATCAATGCACTCATTGATCTCCTTGGCAATCTTAAGTGATTGAATTACAATTTCTTGTAATTCAATCTCTCAAATCTTGATCAATAGCCAATTCCTTGGTCAATTGCTCATGAGAAGAGATGAAGTATGGTCACTGATTATACCATATGCATTTCCCAAATCAAGTATTGAGAGGATTATAGTCACATATCCATCCAAACCCAATTTGGTCCAGCATGAGAAAGCATTTCTAGCTTGATCTCTTCATTCCTCTTCCAAGGTTCAGAAGAGATCCAAGTATGAATAGTTTCTTTTCCAAGATAATTACCCAATTGGATGAAGATCGAAAGCTTTCAAGTAAAATCAAGAGAAAAGATAGAAGAAGAATAATGAAAATTAGTATTGATCCATCAAATTACAACAGAGCTCCCTAACCCAATGAAAGGGGTTTAGTTGTTCATAGCTCTGGAAAATGAAAACAAAGATGGAGAATACATGATGAAAACTAGAAGAGCAGAGAAAGTAAAATACAGGAAGTAGTTCTATGCTATTTTTCCAACTCCCAGCAACTCCCCAAAATAATTCAAAGCTACTCCTATATATACAACTCTTCTCATCTTCTAGTTGGCTCTTCAAGTCTTGGGCCTTTGGATCTTGAGTTTGAAGCAGTTCTCTTCTTCATTTGGGCTTGGCTTTACTTGCAGAGAGAAAGTGTGAAGTAGGCAGAGATTTTAGCTCAGGACATTAGGGTTGTTAACGTTTAGTGAAAATATGAGTTCGAGAACGTTAGTGACAATCAACTTTCTCACTAACGTTCCTAAGTAAAAGCCACGTTAACCTCAACGTTAGTGGCACAAACGTTGCCACCAACGTTGCCTCTAGGTCCTTCTCACACGTTATTGGGACTTAACTTTCCTAATAACGTTGAAAAGCCCCCATTGCTCCTACGTTAGAGCCCACGTTAACTTAGTTAACGTGGCTCTTTAATGTAGGCTTGCCATCCTTCGAGAACGTTAGTGACATTCAACATTGTCACTAACGTTCCAATGTGCCCCCATGTCTCACGTTAGAATCCACGTTAACTAGGTTAACGTGGCTTATAACGTGGCCATGCTTAGTCATCCCCAACGTTAGTGACAATGTTGAGTGTCACTAACGTTGGCTCATCATTCCTCATCCACGTTAGCTTCCACGTTAACTAAGTTAACGTGGGAGTTAACGTGGCTCATAGTGGCTTGTGTGGCTCCTTCCAACGTTAGTGACAATGTTGAGTGTCACTAACGTTGGCCATCACCTTCTTCTCTCACGTTAGCCTCCACGTTAGCTAAGTTAACGTGGAAGTTAACGTGGCTCCTTGGGGTTGTGTGGTTGCTTCCAACGTTAGTGACAATGTTGGGTGTCACTAACGTTGTCGACCACTCTTGCCTCTTCACGTTAGCTTCCACGTTAACCAAGTTGACGTGGGAGTTAACGTGGCATTGTGCACTTAGGCCAACGTTAGTGACAATGTTGAATGTCACTAACGTTTGCTTCCTTTCCCCCTTTTAACGTTAGAGGCCACGTTAACTAACGTGGACTCTAACGTGGCCACTTGTGAGCATTGGCCAACGTTAGTGATAATGTTAAGTGTCACTAACGTTGGCTCAATTTCCCTTCTTCACATTAGAGTTCACGTCAACTTAGTTAACGTGACTCTTAACGTGGGTAATGATGGCTTCGAGAGCGTCATTGGCAGTCACTTTTCTCATTAACTTTGCAAGTTACCTCCCATTCCTTGCTTCCTTTGGTCCTGAAATCAGGCAATAGAGTGCATCAAAGTTCTAGTCCAAGTCATGGGTAATGCAGAATACAATTTGTCACTAAACTCATGCAAAATCCTCATGAAATCATGTAAAATGCACAATGTATGCTTGAATCAAGGTGTAAGTGAATATCTACCCAAAACTAGCTTATTTCCTAAGAAAATGCATGAAACTATCCTAAAAACAGTAAAGAAAAGGTCAGTGAAACTAGCCAAAATGCCCTGGCATCACAACACCAAACTTAAAGCTTGCTTATCCCTAAGCAAGTACTGGAACAAGAGAATGATGAATGGGATACCAAGAGAAATGAGTTATTCTTGTGGAAGTCATGTCCCTGGTTTTATGGTGGTTTCATGCATAGCAACTTAGGTTCATTCCTGGCTTTCAGACCTTTATCATATCCTAGAATACTCACTATGATTGCATCCCATGAAACTTTTATTTATTGATCCTTTTGTTGTTATTTCAGGGCTTATTCGTGTTCTTAGGCTAAGTGTTCTGTAAGGGGGCAACTCTTTAAGATAAGCTTTCAGCCAACACTCCCGAACCAGTTGGTTCAAGGTGCTAGATGTTGAGACACCCCTAAGGACTTACTCCCTCAAGTCTCTCCCCCATACATACACACCACAGGCATATAGTTTATTCATTTTCTTTTCTTGAGGCCTTGGTGTCCAGCACCTCTTTGGGTTACTAAATGTTTTGTGGTGATGGTTACTCTTGATAGTGGACTTTCAGCTGATAATCCCGAGTTAGTTAACCCAAGTTACCAAGTGATAAGGCACCCCTAAGAGCTTATTCATCCAAGTAGATCCCTCACACAGGAACACCACAGACACATGCCTCAAGATTTAAAACCATTGGTGCCTAGCCTTATTGCTTAGTCTTTTCTTTTATTCCTCAACTTTGATTGTTCTTTCCCTTTTTCTTATTAGGATCTTCTTATTTAGCTAGTCTCATGGGGTGTGTCTCAAGCATGGTATTCATGACAGATAGTTGTCTTCCCACCTTGTGGTTGAACCAACTTAGCTAACTTATGATCATACCACAAACTCATGAACTTACTCCATAGTATGAACTCCTCTCTGGTTTTTAAAAACAACTTATTCTCTTTTCATTTGATTTAAAGGGACAAACATACAATTAAGTAAGGAGATAGTGTAGTAACATAAAGACTAGCACACAGAGACCTTCTTCAACACCAAAAACTTAAAAGACAAAATTGAAAAAGGTTCCAACTATGAGTATCTATTAATCAAAAGTGCATTCGGACTTCTAATTTTCAACAATTCTTAGTATAATGGAATTAAGTGACAATACAACCTTCGGGTGATGATTTCTAGTTGCTCTCTTTCTTTGTCATCATCCTAGTCCTTGCTACATCACTTCCTTGGGTGAAGATGCACTATTTCCTCATAAGATTCCTATAAAGTTATTGGAAGTTGCTTGTTCCCAAAACACTTGAGATATAATTAGCTTGTATGCGTGCTTGTGGCTATTGAACTTACTTTGGTGTGCGAACACCAAACTTAGTTCCTTGTCCAGTACAAAACATTGCATATATGCAGAGAACCTCATATCTTGTTGTTAATATGACAATTATTACTAAAGTCTAACTACATCTAAGTGGATTCCCTTGATTGGTTGGAGCTAGCAATGTGTTTTGGGAGTGGGGTGTAATTCTAATGTCTTTGGTGGAACACCAAACTTAGAATCACACTTTCACTCTTGACTTGTTTAGGTGTGGAACACCAAACTTAGCTCCTCGCAATACAAGGGGAAACAACTTGTGATCCTTATTGAAATATAGATGAAAAGGAAACTACCTGAGGTTGGGTTGCCTCCCAACAGAGCGCTCTTTTATCGTCGCTAGCTCAACGGTTCCTCCTTTACTTGAGGTGGTAATTTACTCTGGGGTTTTCCCCCATGTTGCCCAGATAATGCTTGAGTCTTTGTCCATTCACTGTAAAAGTCCTTTCAGAGCCTTCATCCATGATTTCGATATGTCCATAAGGTGAAACTTTTTTGACAAGAAAGGGTCTGGACTACCTTGATTTGAGTTTTCCTGGGAATAGTCTCAATTTGGAATTGTAGAGGAGTACTCGTTGCCCCTTTTCGAAACTCCTAGGTGCAACATGCATGTCATGTCTTCTCTTTGCCTTCTCTTTATACATCTTGGTATTTTCATAGGCTTGTGACCTGAATTCCTCCATTTCTTGCAGCTGCAAGATCCTCTTTGCACCAGCAGCAATGCTGTCAAAATTTAGTATCTTGATAGCCCAGAGAGCCCTGTGTTCCAGCTCCAGTGGTAAGTGACAAGCTTTCCCATAAACCAGTTGATAAGGGGACATCCCAAGTGGTGTTTTGAATGATGTTCTGTATGCCCAAAGAGCATCATCCAGCTTCTTCGACCAATCCTTTCTTGATGCACCCACAGTCTTTTCCAGAATCCTCTTTAGCTCTCTGTTGGATATCTCAGTTTGTCCACTTGTTTGGGAATGATATGGTGTAGCTACCTTATGTTTTACCCTATATCGTAGGAGAAGAGCTTCTAGTGGTTTGTTACAAAAATGGCTCCCTCCATCACTGATGAGTGCTCGTGGGACTCCAAACCGGCTAAAGATATTCTTCCTGAGGAAGTTCATGACAACCTTGTTATCATTTGTTGGGGTTGCAATAGCCTCTACCCACTTGGAGACGTAATCTACTGCCACCAAAATGTAATTGTTTGCATATGACGTTGGGAATGGTCCCATGAAATCAATTCCCCACACATCAAACAGTTCCAGTTCCAAGATGAAATTCTGTGGCATCTCATTTCGTTTGGGTAAGTTTCCAGATCTTTGGAATTCATTGCAGCTCCTTACTAGTTCTTTTGCATCTTTGAAAAGGGTGGGCCAAAAGAATCCGCTTTGTAACACTTTTGCTGCAGTTCTGTCTCCTTCAAAGTGTCCTCCATAACATGAGCCATGGCAGTTCCACAGGACCTCTCGTCCTTCTTCTTCTGAAACACATCTTCTAAGGATCCCATCTAAACACTTCTTGAAGAGATATGGCTCATCCCAGACAAAGTATTTTGCATCATTCATGAGCTTCTTTTTTTGATGTTTATTTATCTCTGGAGATAATGCTCCAGATGCCTTGAAGTTGGCAATGTCTGCGAACCATGGTGCTTTGTGAATTGTCATCAACTGCTCATCCGGGAAGAGCTCGTTCACCCTTGTATCATGTGCTCCACCTTTATCATGAGGGATCTTGGATAGGTGATCTGCTACCTTATTTTCCACTCCCTTCTTGTCTCTAATTTCAACATTGAATTCATGCAACAATAAGATCCATCTTATTAGTCTTGGTTTTAATTCTTGCTTGGCAAACAAATATTTAAGTGCTGTGTGATCTGTAAAAACAATCACTTTAGCACTAATGAGGTATGATCTAAACTTGTCAAATGCAAAAACTATTGCTAGTAACTCCTTTTCAGTAGTGGTATAATTTCTTAGAGTATCATTAAGAACTTTGCTAGCATAGTATATCACATAGACTAAGTTGTCTTTCCTCTGTCCTAACACTGCCCCAACTGCAAAATCAGATGCATCACACATCAATTCAAATGGTAAATTCCAATCAGGTGGGGAAATAATAGGAGCACAGGACAACCTCATTTTCAAATTTTCAAAGGCTAACATGCATGTTTCATCAAAGATGAATGGTGTATCAGATATAAGGAGATTGCTTAAGAGCTTGGCTATCTTTGAAAAATCTTTAATAAATCTTATGTAAAAACCAGCATGCCCCAAAAAACTCCTAATTGCCCTGACATCACTGGGTGGAGGCAGTTTTTCAATGAGTTCTATTTTAGCTCTGTCAACCTCAATGCCTTGGTTAGAAATCTTGTGACCCAGGACTATTCCTCCTGTCACCATAAAGTGGCATTTCTCCCAGTTCAAGACCAAATTGGTCTCTTGGCATCTTTTCAATACCAAGGCGAGGTGATGTAGACAAATAGGGAAGGAATCTCCGAATATCGAGAAATTATCGATAAAAACTTCAATAAATTTTTCTATCATATCTGAAAAGATAGAAAGCATGCAGCGTTGGAAAGTTGCAGGTGCATTACATAACCCAAATGGCATGTGCCTGTAGGCAAACACTCCATATGGGCAAGTGAATGAGGTTTTCTCTTGATCTCTGGGATCAACCACTATTTGGTTGTATCCTGAATAACCGTCGAGAAAACAATAATATGCGTGCCCTGCAAGTCTTTCCAACATCTGATCCATGAATGGAAGGGGGAAATGATCTTTTCGTGTAGCCTCATTGAGCTTCCTGTAGTCTATGCACATCCGCCATCCTGTGACTGTCCTTGTAGGAATTAATTCGTTCTTCTCATTGGGAACCACGGTGATTCCTCCTTTTTTTGGGACAACATGCACGGGGCTAACCCACGGGCTATCTGAGATTGGGTAGATCACCCCTCCCTGCCATAACTTCATAACTTCTTTCTGTACTACTTCCTTCATGATAGGGTTCAACCTCCTTTGGGATTGAATGGATGGTTTGGCATCATCTTCCAGCAGTATCTTTGAGAGTGGGTGGTAGTGCTTTAAGTTCAACCTCCTTTCGTGTTCTCCTAAGTATGCATATTTGAGAGTGGGTGGTAGTGCTTTAAGTTCAAGTTTGGGTGCTTCTGACTTTTTGTTTTCTTCCTTTGGTGCACCTTGTATATGAATCTCTGCTGTTGCAACCTCTTCACTTGATTCAGATTCCTCATCTACCAATCTCTCAGGTTCTTCAAGTTCTTCTTCTTCAAAATTCTCTTGCACTTCCTCCTCAAGTATATCTAACCTCATGCATTCCCCCAATTGTTCTGGTGGGTAACTCATGGCCTTGAACACATTGAATGTCATCTCTTCATTGTGTAGTCTTAAGGTAAGATCACCTTTTTGGACATCAATGACAGCTCCAGCAGTGGCCAAGAACGGTCTTCCCAGGATGATGGAAGTCTTGGCTTCCTCCTGCATGTCCAGCACTACAAAGTCTGCTGGGAAGATAAAATCTCCCACTTTCACTAGCAAATCTTCTACGACGCCATGCGGGAACCTGAACGACCTGTCTGCCAGCTGTAGGGCCATTTTTGTTGGTTTAGCCTCCTCTATCTTCATCTTCCTCATCATAGCTACTGACATCAAATTGATGCTGGCTCCTAAGTCACAAAGGGCTTTCTCCACTGTGATTTCCCCTATAATGCAAGGGATCTGACAACTCCCAGGATCCTTCAATTTCTGGGGCAGTTTATGCTGAATGATAGCACTACACTCTTCTATTAGTATCATAGTCTCGTTGTTCTTCCAACTTCTTTTCTTAGTCATGAGCTCCTTTAAGAACTTGGCGTAGAGTGGCATTTATTCTATTGCTTCAGCAAAGGGTATGTTGATTTGCAGCTTCTTGAAGATTTCCAAAAATCTCGAAAACTGATTGTCGTCTCCCTTCTTCTTTAGTTGCAGAGGGTATGGGACTCTTGGGATGTCTGGTTTCAGCACTCCTTCCCCTTTTTATGAACTCAAAGTTGGAACTTGAGCTTTGTCCTGCTCTTCTTGTGGATTCTGGGGGGTTTCCTTCAGTTCCTTCCAACTCCGAAGGGTGATAGCCTGACACTCCTCCCTTTTGGTTGAGTTAGTTTTACTGCGAAGGTTGTGGCTGGGAATTTGTTTGAATAAATAGCCAATTTGTGTCTCAAGCTTCTTGATGACAGCATCCTGATTTTGCATATTTGACTGCACTTCCTCTCTGAATGCTTTACTGTCCTGGATATCCTTGCATATGCCTTCAAGTAGACTTTCAATCCTTGAGATTCTTTCATCAAATGATGATAGGTCAGGTTGAGGAGGGTTGTTCTGGCCTTGATATGAATGTGGAGAGGTGTTGTTATTGGGATGCTGATATGGTCTAGAGGTGAAGTGTTGGTGGGCTGCATTGTTTGGATTTGGGCGCCTTTGATCAAGGCTTTGGTCTTGTTGATTTCCCCACCCAAAGTTTGGGTGATTCCTCCATCTAGGGTTGTAGTTCTTGGAGTATGGATTATGGTTTTGCCTTGGTGAATTCCCAATGAAGTTGGCTTGCTCCTGGCTACCCTCTGCTTCTTCATTCACTCCTTCTTGGGTTGTTGATGAAGTGGAGATTGCTGCCACTTGGTTCCTTTCCATCTTCTTGGTGAGGTCAGCCAGCTGTTGGGTAATGAGCTTGTTTTGGGCCAACAGAGCATCTACATTGTTTAGCTCCATTATTCCTCTTGTGTTCCCTCTTTTGGAAGCATAGAAGTAGTCGTTCTTTGCTACTGTTTCAATGACATCTATAGCCTCCTCAATGGTTTTCTTATTGTTCAAAGATCCTCCGGATGAATGGCCTACGACCTTCTTTGACTCATAAGAGAGCCCTTCATAGAAAATGTGCAGCTACACCGATTCGTTGAACATGTTAGGTGGACACCTCCTTGTTAGGTCTTTAAACCTCTCCCATGCTTCATATAGAGTCTCACCATCTTGTTGCCTGAAAGTTTAGACCTCAGCTCTCAGCCTATTGATTCGTTGAGGAGGGTAAAATCTTGCTAAGAATTTGTTCACCACGTCTTCCCAGGTTGTCAAGCTTTCCCTTGGGAAAGATTCCAGCCACTTGGCTGCCTTATCCCTGAGTGAGAATGGAAATAAAAGCAGTCTATAGGTGTCAGGATGAACACCATTAGACTTCACTGTGTCACATATTCTCAGGAAGGTGGTTAAATGTTGATTTGGGTCCTCTTGGACACTTCCTCCGAATGAACATTTGTTCTACAAAAGGGTGATGAGCTGTGGCTTCAGTTCAAAATTGTTGGCATGGATGGTTGGCTTTTGAATGCTACTTCCACAGTTTCCCGGGTTTGGATTGATATAAGAGCCTAAAACTCTTCTATCCTCCCCAGTATGATTTGCTCGACCTCTTCCGCCATGGTTGTGAGCCTCTTCTTCATGATGGTTTTCCATGTTTTCTTCCATGTTTGGTTCAAAGTATTCCTCAAAGTGTTCCTCCTCTTCTTCAGCACCAACTACACGTTTGTCTCTTGCCTCCCTCCTTAGTCTAAGGAAGGTTCTCTCAGGTTCAGAATCAAAGGAAGTTGAAGCCCCGCTTCTTCTCCTTGTCATACAACCAACAAGTACAAGCAAAGAGAATAGGTGCAGAAAGTATATCTGTCAGAATTACTGTTAGTGTGAGTGATGCAATATATCAAACAGTTAGTGGGTTAGTGAGATGAAATTTAAATAACAGAAAAAAAAGTAGGGGGAAGGGAAGAAATTAACTAAAACAGGAAGTAAATAACTCAAACAGAAATTTAAATCAAACAAAAATAAAATGCTCAATCTAGTTATCCTCCAATCTAATCATTGTTGATGCACAATCAATCCCCGGCAACGGCGCCATAAACTTGATGCACGAAAAACTTGTCTCATAACAAATTTCCTTCGGCAAGTGTACCGAATTTGTCGTCAAGTAAAAACTCACAATAGAGTGAGGTCGAATCCCACAACGATTGATTGATCAAGAAACTTTAATTAGAGGAATGTTCTAGTTGAGCGAATCAGAAACTGAGTTGAGAATTGCAGAAAGTTAAATGCGGGAAAGTAAATGACAGAAAGTAAATTACTGAATCTTAAATGGGAATGGGGGAATTGCTCATAAATGTAAATGACAGAAATTAAAGAGAATGGGTAAGATCAGAAATGGGGAGTTCATTGGGCTTAGGAGATGTTGCATTCTCCGGATCAATGATGCCAAGGCATCTTAGGCTAGTTTCACTAGCATTTTTCTGTTAGTTTTAGTTGTTTTATGCATTTTCTTGAGCTTAAAGTTACCAAGAATGGTTAAATGAATAACAAAGCAATGAACCATCCAAACAGTATGATTTTGATGCAAATTCCATGAGTTTTTAGTTATATTACTTGAATGCTATGAATGGAAGATTTCTCATGAAATTTTGCAAGACTTTGATGCAGTTGTTTGGATGATTTCAGGGAAGAAGAGGCTAGGCAAGGAAGCAACGAAATCAATAAAGGAAGCTTGAATATCACATGTGGAGTTTAAGTTCCAGTTTAAGCTTAAACTGGAACTCAAACTACCAAGCCATATAATGCTGGGAACTATCAGTGGCGTTTAAGCTCCAGTTTAAGCTTAAACTGGAGCTTAAACGCCAAAATCATGAAAGCTGAGGAAAAGCTGAAAGTGGCGTTTAACCTCCAGTTTAACCTTAAACTGGAAGTTAAACGCCATAAATGAGAAATGCACCAGGGAGCCATTTCCACGTTTAAGCTCCAGTTTAAGCTTAAACTGGAGCTTAAACGTGTTCGACCATTCTCCTCCAGGGTTGCTTTCTTCATTTCCACGTTTAAGCTTCAGTTTAACCTTAAACTGAAGCTTAAACGTGTTCGACAATCCACACTCCAGACTTGCCTTCTTCCATTTCCACGTTTAAGCTTCAGTTTAACCTTAAACTGAAGCTTAAACGTGCTTGAATTATACCACCTCCAGGAGTGTCCAACGTTTAAGTTGCAGTTTAAGCTTAAACTGCAACTTAAACGCCACTAATTGAAAAGGTTTCTGGGCCAAAGATATTGCAGTTTAAGTTAGCATTTGAGCACAAACATTAACTTAAACGTACTCTGGTATGAAACCCAATTGAATATCATGGTTTATGGGATTGGGCCTGAAGAATTGATGAGTCTGGAATTTCAAATTGTTGAGTCATGTGTCATTACTTGATTATCACTAAGTTGGCTCAATGAATGTTACAGAATTGGATCAGCAGCCTCATCAGGATTATGGATCATAAACCCAAAGCAAAAGGAAATTAGGGAAAGGCCTCAAAGCCCAAGAAACACAACAGAAGCTCAATTTAGAAAGTGTATAAATAGGATAGAATTTAAGTTGGTTGAGACTCGGGGGGAATTTTGGGGGATCACTTTTTCTAGTTTTCATACTTTTTGTAATTGAATTCAGAGCTATGACTCACTAAACCCCCTTTCATTGGGTTAGGGAGCTCTATTGTAATTCAATGAATCAATAATAGTTTTTATCTTCTTCTTCAATCTTTTCTCTTGAATTTTGTTAGAAAGCTTCTCGATCTAATTCCATTGGTTAGTTGTCTTGGGAAAGAAACTATCCATAATTGGAATCCTTCGGAACCTTGGGAAAGGAATGGAGGATTCATGCTAGAGAAGCTTTCTCACAGTGAATTGGATTGGGGTTTGGATGGATATTGTGACATGTAATCCTACCAAATTGTGGTTCATGAAACTGTGTGGTATAATCAGTGATCGAGCATCACCTCTTCTTATGAACATTTAAACCAAGGGATTGGGAATTTGTTTGTTTTTAGAGAGAATTGGTGAGCCAAGGGATTGGGATCCAATCATATAAGATTGCCAAGCAAAATTCAATGAATGCATTGGTTGAGGAAGGGATAAAAAAAAATGTTTGATTCGGAGATCTCAATATCTCCTGAAACCCAATGAATTCCCCATTTCTGATCTATCACTTCTCTTTACATTCTGCAATTAAATTCGTGCAATCACCCCGATCCCTTTTTAATTTCAGCAATTTAGCTTCTCGCTCTTTAATTCATGCAATTTTACATTCCGCAATTCTCATCTAAATCTTGATTCCGCTCAACTAGAACACACTTCTAATCCGAATTGCTCACTCAACCAATCCTTGTGGGATTCGACCTCACTCTATTGTGAGTTTTTACTTGACGATAACCGGTGCACTTGCCGGAAGGAATTTTTGCCGATCGTGCAATTTCTTAAAATCGTAGCATCAAGTTTATGGCACCGTTGCCGGGGATTGGTTTTCGATTGACAATTCTCAAATTGGAAGTTAACTAGATTGAGCATTTTTCTTGCTTTGTTAATTCAGTTCAAGTTACTTGTTGAATTTTAATTTCTGCACTCTGTTACATGCTTTCTTTCTTTATGCCTTTAAATTCAAGCAACTAACTCACTGACTCACTAACTATTTGAATTAATTCCTCAACTGCTCTAACCATACTCTTCCATTAACCAAGAGTATTTCACTTGTTTGTTGCCTGTGCTGTGTTTTTGTATGACAGGTAGGAGAGGAGAGACATCAACTCCTCATTATACCGAACCAGAGAGGACCCTTCATAAACTTAGAAGGGAAGCAAGAGGGAATAGAGTACTGGGAGAAGAAGAATCTGAAGGAGAATCTGAGGACAATTTTGAGGAAGCTCTAGATCTCAACATGGATAGAGAAGTTCACAACCATGAGAGAGCTGATGGAAACAATGTCATTCCCGAGAGGAGGGTTCTTGGTTCATACATAAACCCAACCTCTGGGAATTGTGGTAGCAGCATTCAGAAACCACCCATTCAGGCCAACAATTTTGAACTCAAACCACAGCTAATATCACTTGTGGAGGATCATTGTTCATTTGGTGGGAGTGCTAATGAAGATCCAAACCAACATCTCACAAAATTCCTGAGAATTTGCGACACTGTGAAGTCCAATGGAGTCCAGGAAGATACCTATAAACTGCTCTTGTTCCCATTTTCACTTAGGGACAAGGCAGCTAAGTGGCTGGAATCATTCCCAAGGGGGAGCCTAACAACCTGGGATGAGGTGGAAAGCAAGTTTCTGGCACGTTTCTACCCCCCCACAAAAGGTTAATAGGCTTCGATCTGAGGTTCAGACTTTTAGACAACAAGATGGTGAAACTCTCTACGAGGCATGGGAGAGGTTCAAGGATTTGACAAGAAAATGCCCACCAGACATGTTCCATGACTGGGTGCAATTGCATATTTTCTATGATGGACTTTCTTATGAATCAAGGAAGGCTGTAGACCATTCATCAGGAGGTTCATTGAACAGGAAAAAGACTGTGGAAGAAGCCATTGAAGTGATTGAGACAGTGGCTGAGAATGAGTACTACTATGCTTCAGAGAGACACAACACTAAGGGAGTCATGGAGCTGAACCATGTTGATACAATTTTAGCCCAAAACAAGGTGTTTGCCAAGCAACTAGCAGAGCTCACCAGGAAATTAGAAACAAAGCAAGTGGCTGCAATATACACACAAGATCAAGAGGAAGTAAGCACTGAAGGAGGTGATTGGGAAGAGGCCAATTATGTAGGAAATCAACAAAGGCAACCATATGATCCACATTCCAACACTTACAACCCAGGCTGGAAAAACCACCCAAACTTTGGGTGGGGAAACCAGCAAAACCAACATAACAAGTCCACATACCAAAACTCCAACCAAAGATCATACCAAGCCACACAAAACACTTACTCCCAACCATCATATCATGGCCAAAATAATCAACCTACCCAACCTAATCCGAACCAACAATTTCAAGATCAATTAAACAAGATAGAAGGAATGCTGGCAAACATGGGTCAGGACATAAGTGAGTTGAAAAGCTTTAGGGATGATGTGAGATCTACCTTAAGGAACCATGGTGAAAAACTCAAGAGGATGGAGTCTCAAGTAGGAGAGCTATCTCAACAGGCCCCCAAGTCAACTGCAGTGATCCCTAGTGACACAGAAAAGAATCCTAAAGGGGAACAAAAGGGAGTGAGATGGGAAGAATGCAAGGCCATCACCATATTGAAGGAAGTCTCAGAAGAAGAAGGAATCAGACCCTCAGAACAGGAGCCAGAAATCTTGAAGGAAGGTGTGGAAGAAGCTAAGCAGGAAAGTGAAACTGAGCAAGCCAAGGAACTGCAAAAAGGCATGCTGAAAACATACCAACCAAAAGCACCATTTCCTCAGAGGTTAGGAGGAGGTGAAAAAGGGAAAACCTATTCAAGGTTTTTAGAGACATTTAAGTCTCTCCATATCAATATTCCCTTTCTTGAGATTCTCCAGCAGATGCCTACACATATCAAGTATTTAAAGGAATTGCTGAGCAAGAAAAGAGTTTTGAAGGGAGGACAAACTGTAATAATGAACAAAGAATGCAGTGCCCTCATCAAGAAGGACATAGTCTCTAAGAAAACAGACCCAGGAACTTTTCATATCCCCTGCATCATAGGGGAAACAAAAATTGACAGAGGATTCTGTGATCTAGGAGCTAGCATAAATGTGATGCCTTTGACTCTTATGAAGAGGCTACAACTGAATGAGGTGAGATCCACTGATGTAATCATACAACTGGCTGACAAAACTCAGAAGCAAGCTGAAGGGGTAGTTGAGAATGTGCTGGTGAAAGTGGGAAATTATTTCTTCCCCACAGACTTTGTCATTTTGGACATGGAGGAAAGCTACCTACACCCTATCATTCTGGGAAGGCCATTTCTAGCCACTGCTAGAGCGCTCATAGATGTAGAACAAGGAGAGCTAATTTTGCGAATACATGATGAACAGCTCATTTTCAATGTTTTCAAACCTGCATCTGAGCCTGAACCAGAACCTGAAAAGCCTAAGGATGATAGTAGCCATCTGTGTTTGGAGGAAAGCAATCCAGCAGCTGAAACTCTGAAACAGTCCTTGGAAGGCAAACAAGAATTGCAAGAGTTAAAGCCACAAGAATCAATAGAAACAGATCAGAAGGATCCTCCTGGCATAAGGGTCAATGAAGAAATCCTCAAGAGAAAGGGAAGAATTGTAAAGAAATTGCCAAGAGGGTGGAGAAACAAGAAAATTCCCACTGAAGGTTTCTCTCCGGGAGATAAAGTGATATCAAGTCATTATCTGCCAATCCCACCTGGCCTCAAAACCATTCCTTCCCAGCTCCCTCAAGTGTTCACAATCAGGAAAGTTCTTTCTATGGAACATTTGGAAATCATGAAGGAATCAAATGGGGACGTTTTCATAGTGAGAGGAGAGGAAATCAAACACTACAATCCACCCTAACAAGGGGCAACCGTCAAGCTAGTGACGTTAAAGAAGCGCTTCATGGGAGGCAACCCATGTTTTAGTATCCTTACTCTTTATTGTTTTGCTTTGCATCTAATAAAGCATGGTTTCTTATGCATGAACTTGAATCCTCAGGACAACTGTTGAAAGAGTGCACTAAACATTGCATGTAAAATACAATTGGTCTCTAAGTTTGGTGTGCCTGAAGGCACCCCAAATTTTATTCAAATTGTATTCAATCTTTCATTCAAAGTGCACAACCAAACATTAAGTTTGGTGTTCCTCTTTGAACACAGTTAATGAAAAGCAAGAAGTTCCTTTGGATTTAGAAATTCATGACAAGTATACCATTTGCATGTTTTAATACTTTGATTTCAATTACTTTAGGTAGTAAAATTGTTTAGGATCAAAGAGCCAAAGTGACTATGATTTATTAGAATTATGCACATTCATTAAGGACAACCAACATGGATTTCATGTCATCAGGAGACATTACCAAACACTAAGTTTGGTGTCCAGTAATAAGTGTGCATAAATACAAGAGTCACGGCTATAAGCTCAGGAAGTCAATCATTGATTTACAATTCAAAAAGAAGGAGAAATGAAAAAGGCAGTGATCCTTGAAGAAAGAGTGGAAGAAACAATGAAAAAAGCTGGATTCTGGACAAAGCTCGTAAGAAAAGACAAAGGAAGTACAAGTGGTCAAAGAGAGACAAGAAGCAAGAAGAAACAGGACCCCAAGAGTCAAGAAGAACCAAGCAACAAATGAGAGGTGGTCTTGTTCCTTAATAATCAAATAATAGTTTGTGAAGTGTCTTTATGAGCTTTCTTTCATTTTACGTCATTTAAGTTTTATGTGAAATTTCTAGTATGTTTGTCTGTTTACTGCTTTGAATAAAGTGAATGCCTAGATGTTTGGATATAACTTCACCTTCTTAAACAAATGCTTGCCATGCTTGTTCTGTTTCCAAAAATAAAAGAAAAGTTTGAACAAAATTAGCTTGGCTCAATTAGTGACAAATCAAGTAGAATTAAGTGGTGGTATGCATGCTTGATTGTTTAGTCAGATCACTGGAAATTGAGTGTAGAATTATCATTTTTGTGTAGAAGTTTGAATACTGTCTATGGATCTTGATGAATAAATGTCTTTGGCCATGAAAAAGAAAGAAAAAGAAGAAGAAAAAGCCACTGAAAAAGGGCAACCAAAAAAAAAAAAATTTTGAGAAAATAAGCTAGGCACCAATGGTTTGAACTTCTGAGACAAATGCATGTGGTGTTTATGTATTAAGGATATGCTTGGATGAATAGGTTCTGAGGAGTGTTTCAACACTTGGTAACTTGGGTTAACTAACCCGGGATTATCAACCAAAAGTCCATTATCAAGAACAACCTAAATACAAAACATTTAGTCACACAAAGAGGTGCTGGGCACCAATGTCTCAAGAAGAAATGTGAACTAAAATGCCTGTAGTGGATATGTGTAGTGCACTGATAAGAAAAAAAAATGCCAAAGGCTTGTGCAACACATGACACTAAGCAAACAAGGAGCAAAGGAGCTCTAAGAAAAAAGAAAAGAAAAACAAAGAAGAGAAAAGTGCCAAGGACATAAGAATAACAAGAGGCCATAGTAGTGTTTGATGGATGCAATGAAAAAGTGATAATCTTACCTGATAAGAATGAAAAAGTGATGCTGCAACTTTCTGCATAAAACCCTTTTGATGAACTTCAAATGCTTGCTAATATAGCCAATGTAATTGCTTTCTGTTTCATACTTTCCTCTCAAATAACTCAGGACTTGCTTAGGGACAAGCAAGCATTAAGTTTGGTGTTGTGATGCCAAGGCATCTTAGGCTAGTTTCACTAGCATTTTTCTGTTAGTTTTAGTTGTTTTATGCATTTTCTTGAGCTTAAAGTAACCAAGAATGGTTAAATGAATAACAAAGCAATGAACCATCCAAACAGTATGATTTTGATGCAAATTCCATGAGTTTTTAGTTATATTACTTGAATGCTATGAATGGAAGATTTCTCATGAAATTTTGCAAGACTTTGATGCAGTTGTTTGGATGATTTCAGGGAAGAAGAGGCTAGGCAAGGAAGCAACGAAATCAATAAAGGAAGCTTGAATATCACATGTGGAGTTTAAGTTCCAGTTTAAGCTTAAACTGGAACTCAAACTACCAAGCCATATAATGCTGGGAACTATCAGTGGCGTTTAAGCTCCAGTTTAAGCTTAAACTGGAGCTTAAACGCCAAAATCATGAAAGCTGAGGAAAAGCTGAAAGTGGCGTTTAACCTCCAGTTTAACCTTAAACTGGAAGTTAAACGCCAGAAATGAGAAATGCACCAGGGAGCCATTTCCACGTTTAAGCTCCAGTTTAAGCTTAAACTGGAGCTTAAACGTGTTCGACCATTCTCCTCCAGGGTTGCTTTCTTCATTTCCACGTTTAAGCTTCAGTTTAACCTTAAACTGAAGCTTAAACGTGTTCGACAATCCACACTCCAGACTTGCCTTCTTCCATTTCCACGTTTAAGCTTCAGTTTAACCTTAAACTGAAGCTTAAACGTGCTTGAATTATACCACCTCCAGGAGTGTCCAACGTTTAAGTTGCAGTTTAAGCTTAAACTGCAACTTAAACGCCACTAATTGAAAAGGTTTCTGGGCCAAAGATATTGCAGTTTAAGTTAGCATTTGAGCACAAACATTAACTTAAACGTACTCTGGTATGAAACCCAATTGAATATCATGGTTTATGGGATTGGGCCTGAAGAATTGATGAGTCTGGAATTTCAAATTGTTGAGTCATGTGTCATTATTTGATTATCACTAAGTTGGCTCAATGAATGTTACAGAATTTGGATCAACAGCCTCATCAAGATTATGGATCATAAACCCAAGGCAAAAGGAAAGCAGGGAGAGGCCTCAAAGCCCAAGAAACACAAAAGAAGCTCAATATAGAAAGTGTATAAATAGTATAGAATTTAAGTTAGGAAGGACTTTTACCTTTTCATTTGGCTAGTTTTCATATCTTTGTAATTGAATTCAGAGCTATGACTCACTAAACCCCCTTTCATTGGGTTAGGGAGCTCTATTGTAATTCAATGAATCAATAATAGTTTATCTTCTTCTTCAATCTTTTCTCTTGAATTTTGTTAGAAAGCTTCTCGATCTAATTCCATTGGGTAGTTGTCTTGGGAAAGAAACTACCCATAATTGGAATCCTTCGGAACCTTGGGAAAGGAATGGAGGATTCATGCTAGAGAAGCTTTCTCACAGTGAATTGGATTGAGGTTTGGATGGATATTGTGACATGTAATCCTACCAAATTGTGGTTCATGAAACTGTGTGGTATAATCAGTGATCGAGCATCATCTCTTCTTATGAACATTTAAACCAAGGGATTGGGAATTTGTTTGTTTTTAGAGAGAATTGGTGAGCCAAGGGATTGGGATCCAATCATATAAGATTGCCAAGCAAAATTCAATGAACGCATTGCTTGAGGAAGAGATAAACATGTTTTGATTCGGAGATCTCAATATCTCCTATAACCCAATGAATTGCCCATTTCTGATTTCCACTTTCTCTTTACATTCTGCAATTACATTCATGCAATCACCCCCATTCCCTTTTAATTTCAGCAATCTAGCTTCTGCTCTTTAATTCATGCAATTTAAGATTCCGCCATTTAAATTTCTTGTCATTTACGTTTCCCGCCAATTTTACATTCCGCAATTCTCATCTAAATCTTGATTCCGCTCAACTAGAACAAACTTCTAATCCGAATTGCTCACTCAACCAATCCTTGTGGGATTCGACCTCACTCTAGTGTGAGTTTTTACTTGACGATAACCGGTGCACTTGCCGGAAGGAATTTTGCCGATCGTGCAATTTCCTAAATCGTAGCATAACAAGTTTATGCGCGTCACACACCAAACTTAGAAGGTTTGCTCGTCTTCGAGCAAGAGAAGAAAGAAGAGAGTAGAAGAAGAAGAAAAAGAAGAGATGGAGTGGGTTTAATGGTTCAGCGAAGGGGGAGAAGTAGTGTTTATAATGGGTGAAAATGAAGGAGTGAAGATGGGTTTATATAGGAGTGGATAGAGGGGCAGGGTTCGGCCATGTATGGGTGGGTTTGGGAGGGAAAGTGGTTTGAATTTGAATGGTGAGGTAGGTGGGGTTTTACGATGGATAGATGTGGATTAGTGAAGAGATTATGGAGAAGAAGGTAGGATTTAATAGGTGAGGGGATTTTGGGGAAAAGGTATTGAGGTGATTGGTGAAGGTTATTTTGAAAAGGGTGTTATGGAAAGGTGTGAAGAAGAGAGAGAGATATGAGGTAGGTAGGGATCCTGTGGGGTCCACAGATCCTGAGGTGTCAAGGATTTCTCATCCCTGCACCATGTTGGCGTGTAAACGCCCCCTTGATTGCCAATCCTAGTGTTAAACGCCAGGTTACTTCCCATTTCTGATCTATCACTTCTCTTTACATTCTGCAATTAAATTCGTGCAATCACCCCGATCCCTTTTTAATTTCAGCAATTTAGCTTCTCGCTCTTTAATTCATGCAATTTTACATTCCTCAATTCTCATCTAAATCTTGATTCCGCTCAACTAGAACACACTTCTAATCCGAATTGCTCACTCAACCAATCCTTGTGGGATTCGACCTCACTCTATTGTGAGTTTTTACTTGACGATAACCGGTGCACTTGCCGGAAAGAATTTTTGCCGATCGTGCAATTTCTTAAAATCGTAGCATCAATCAATCTCATTTACATCTCTTCCTCAATCAATGCACTCATTGATCTCCTTGGCAATCTTAAGTGATTGAATTACAATTTCTTTTAACTCAATCTCTCAAATCTTGATCAATAGCCAATTCCTTGGTCAATTGCTCATGAGAAGAGATGAAGTATGGTCACTGATTATACCACATGCATTTCCCAAATCAAGTATTGAAAGGATTATAGTCACATATCCATCCAAACCCAATTTGATCCAGCATGAGAAAGCATTTCTAGCTTGATCTCTTCATTCCTCTTCCAAGGTTCAGAAGAGATCCAAGTATGAATAGTTTCTTTTCCAAGATAACTACCCAATTGGATGAAGATCAAAAGCTTTCAAGTAAAATCAAGAGAAAAGATAGAAGAAGAATAATGAAAATTAGTATTGATCCATCAAATTACAACAGAGCTCCCTAACCCAATGAAAGGGGTTTAGTTGTTCATAGCTCTGGAAAATGAAAACAAAGATGGAGAATACATGATGAAAACTAGAAGAGCAGAGAAAGTAAAATACAGGAAGTAGTTCTATGCTATTTTTCCAACTCCCAGCAACTCCCCAAAATAATTCAAAGCTACTCCTATATATAATACTCTTCTCATCTTCTAGTTGGCTCTTTAAGTCTTGGGCCTTTGGATCTTGAGTTTGAAGCAGTTCTCTTCTTCATTTGGGCTTGGCTTTACTTGCAGAGAGAAAGTGTGAAGTAGGCAGAGATTTTAGCTCAGGACGTTAGGGTTGTTAACATTTAGTGAAAATATGAGTTCGAGAACGTTAGTGACAATCAACTTTCTCACTAACGTTCCTAAGTAAAATCCACGTTAACCTCATCGTTAGTGGCACAAACGTTGCCACTAACGTTGCCTCTAGGTCCTTTGCACACGTTATTGGGACTTAACTTTCCTAATAACGTTGAAAAGCCCCCATTGCTCCTACGTTAGAGCCCACGTTAACTTAGTTAACGTGGCTCTTTAACGTGGGCTTGCCATCCTTCGAGAACGTTAGTGACATTCAACATTGTCACTAACGTTCCAATGTGCCCCCATGTCTCACGTTAGAATCCACGATAATTAGGTTAACATGGCTTATAACGTGGCCATGCTTAGCCATCCCTAACGTTAGTGACAATGTTGAGTGTCACTAACGTTGGCTCATCATTCCTCATCCACGTTAGCTTCTACGTTAACTAAGTTAACGTGGGAGTTAACGTGGCTCATTGTGGCTTGTGTGGCTCCTTCCAACGTTAGTGACAATGTTGAGTGTCACTAACGTTGGCCATCACCTTCTTCTCTCATGTTAGCCTCCATGTTAGCTAAGTTAACGTGGAAGTTAACGTGGCTCCTTGGGGTTGTGTGGTTGCTTCCAACGTTAGTGACAATGTTGGGTGTCACTAACGTTGTCGACCACTCTTGCCTCTTGGGTGGCATTGTGCACTTAGGCCAACGTTAGTGACAATGTTGAATGTCACTAACGTTTGCTTCCTTTCCCCCTTTTAACGTTAGAGGCCACGTTAACTAAGTTAACGTGGACTCTAACGTGGCCACTTGTGAGCATTGGCCAACGTTAGTGATAATGTTAAGTGTCACTAACGTTGGCTCAATTTCCCTTCTTCACATTAGAGTTCACGTTAACTTAGTTTACGTGACTCTTAACGTGGGTAATGATGGCTTTGAGAGCGTCATTGGCAGTCACTTTTCTCATTAACTTTGCAAGTTACCTCCCATTCCTTGCTTCCTTTGGTCCTGAAATCAAGCAATAGAGTGCATCAAAGTTCTAGTCCAAGTCATGGGTAATGCAGAATACAATTTGTCACTAAACTCATGCAAAATCCTCATGAAATCATATAAAATGCACAATGTATGCTTGAATCAAGGTGTAAGTGAATATCTACCCAAAAATAGCTTATTTCCTAAGAAAATGCATGAAACTATCCTAAAAACAGTAAAGAAAACGTCAGTAAAACTGGCCAAAATGCCCTGGCATCAATTGTCTGCCATCTCTAGTGAAATTCTTGCAGCTTGTTCCTCAAGGATCCCTAGCTTCTCCATTACAGAGAGTGGCATAAGGTTTATACTTGACCCTAGGTCACACAGAGCCTTCTCAAAGGTCATGGTGCCTATGGTACAAGGTATTGAGAACTTTTCAGGATCCTGTCTCTTCTGAGGTAATCTCTGCCTAGTCAAGTCATCCGGTTCTTTGGTGAGCAAGGGGGTTCTTCCTCCCAAGTCTCATTACCAAATAACTTGGCATTTAGCTTCATAATTGCTCCAAGGTACTTAGCAACTTGCTCTTCAGTAACATCTTCATCCTCTTCAGAGGAAGAATACTCATCAGAGCTCATGAATGGCAGAAGTAGATTCAATGGAATCTCTATGGTCTCTGTATGAGCCTCAGATTCCCATGGTTCCTCATTAGGGAACTTATTGGAGGCCACTGAACGTCCATTGAGGTCTTCCTCAGTGGAAATCACTGCCTCTTCCTTTAATTGATGGCCTTACACTCTCTTTTTGGATTCTCTTCTGTATTACTTGGGAGAGTACTAGGAGGGAGTTCAATAACTTTCTTACTCAGCTGACCCACTTGTGCCTCTAAATTTCTAATGGAGGACCTTGTTTCAGTCATGAAACTTTGAGTGGTTTTTATTAGATCAGATACTACAGTTGCTAAGTCAAAGTGGCTCTACTTAGAATTCTCTGTTTGTTGCTGAGAAGATGATGGAAAAGGTTTGCTATTGCTAAACCTATTTCTTCCACCATTACTATTGTTGAAGCCTTGTTGAGGCCTCTGTTGGTCCTTCCATGAGAGATTTGGATGATTTCTCCATGAAGGATTATAAGTGTTTCTATAGGATTCTCCCATGTAATTCACCTCTTCCATTGCTAGATTCTCAGGATCATAAGCTTCTTCTTCAGATGAAGCTTCTTTGGTACTGCCTATTGCTGGTTGCATTCTAGACAGACTCTGAGAAATCATATTGACTTGCTGAGTCAATATTTTGTTCTGAGCCAATATGGCATTCAGAGTGTCAATCTCAATAACTCCTTTCTTCTGAGTTGTCCCATTATTCACAGGATTTCTTTCAGAAGTGTACATGAATTGGTTATTTGCAACCATTTCAATGAGTTCCTGAGCTTCTGCAAACGTCTTCTTCAGATGAAGAGATCCTCCTGCAGAGTTGTCCAATGACATCTTGGACAGTTCAGACAGACCATTATAGAAGATACCTATGATGCTCCATTCTGAAAGCATGTCAGAATGACACCTTCTGATCAATTGTTTATATCTTTCTCAAGCTTCATAGAGGGATTCACCTTCCTTCTGTCTGAAGGTCTGGACTTCCACTCTAAGCTTACTCAATTTTTGAGGTTGAAAGAATTTTGCCAAGAAGGCATTGACCAGCTTTTCCCAAGAGTTCAGGCTTTCTTTAGGTTGTGAGTCCAACCATGTCCTAGCTTTGTCTCTTACAGCGAAGGGGAAAAGCATAAGCCTGTTGATGGGATATTTTAGCGAAAAAACGAATTTCTCCAAAACACCCAAAACTAACCGGCAAGTGCACCGGGTCGCATCAAGTAATAATAACTCACGGGAGTGAGGTCGATCCCACAGGGATTGAAGGATTGAGCAATTTTAGTTTAGTGGTTGATTTAGTCAAGCCAATCAAGATTTGGTTGAGTGATTTGTGATTTGCAGAATTTAAATTGCATGGAAAGTAAAGGGAATGGGTAATTGACATGAAATTAAAGAGAACAGGAATTTAACTGCTGAATCTTAAAGAACAAGAAATTAAATCGCAGAAACTTAGAACGCAAGAAATGTAAATTGCAGAATCTTAAAGTGCAAGAAATGTAAATAGCTTGAATTGTAAAGGGAATTGGGAGTTGGATTTGCAGAAATTAAACGAGGGAAAGTAAATTGCAACCAACAGAGAAGTAAAAGAACACTTGGATTTAACCGGATCTAAAAACAGAATTGTAAATAAGCATGAAAACAGTAAATAGGGAATGGGAAATGGGGAATCCGGATCTCAGGACCCAAGAGACTAGATAACCAAGTCTAGATCTCAATGCCTTCCTAGATCCAACAAGAACAATTGCAAAGGAATTGTAAATTGCAAAGAAAGTAGATGAAGAACAATTAACAGAAATTAAATTCAATAAGCAGTAGAAGAAACAGAGAGATCTTCGGATGAGATTGAAATAGAATTCCTTCAATTCTCCAACCCAAGATCCAAGACAATTGCAATTGAAATTGAAAGCAATAAAACTAAGAGGAAGAGAGTGGAATTCTCCTTCCCCGAAACTAAGAAATTAAAGATCACTCAATATCCAAAGCTCTCTGAAAACTATTATGAAAACTCAAAAGGAAAGCTCCCCTAAGAACTTGAATTCTATCCTATTTATACACTTTCTTCAAATGATCTTCAAGCCTTGAGTTGGGCCTTTGCTCTTGGTGGAGTTGGGTTGAGAGAGGCCTTGGTTGATTGCTCTTGGAGTTTGGAGAGGAACCAAAGTGAACCAATTGAACCGGGTTGGAGTTTTGCAAAAGTTTGAGTAAAAGTTTGAGGCAAACTTTTGGTCCAACTTTTCATATCAGCCCCCATGTTTTGCTGATACCCACGTTGGTGCAAAAGTTAGGGGTCTAACTTTTGCTCCAACGTTGGCCTTCCTTAGTGCACTTATGGCGCCAACGTTAGCCCAAAAGTTAGGGGCTAACGTTGGCGCAAACTTTTGCTCCCCCTTTGTGTTTTTCATGTGCCAACGTTAGCCCAAAAGTTAGAGGCTAACGTTGGCGCAAACTTTTGGTTGCCAGGGGGTGTTTTTCTCATGCCAACGTTAGCCACAAAGTTAGGGGCTAACGTTGGTGCAAACTTTTGGTGCCCAGGGAGTGTTTTTCTCATGCCAACGTTAGCCACAAAGTTAGGGGCTAACGTTGGCGCAAACTTTTGGTGCCCAGGGAGTGTTTTTCTCATGCCAACGTTAGCCACAAAGTTAGGGGCTAACGTTGGCGCAAACTTTTGGTGCCCAGGGAGTAACTTTCATGTGCCAACGTTAGCCCAAAAGTTAGGGGCTAACGTTGGGGCTAACTTTTCACCCAAAAGTTTGTGCAAAAGTTTGAGGCTAACTTTTGGTCCAGCTTTTTGCTTCCTGGTTCATTTTCACTTATTCCATTGTCCTCTCTTTACTCCTAGCCATTCCTTCTTGCTTCAACCTTTCTCCAAGCTTTCTTCACCTATCATTAATCAACCAAACACATCAAAGCTATGCTTAAAATCATGAGATATTCATTTTATCATAATATGTGACAATTATAGCCTAAAACCTCATGAAATAGCATGAATTCATACATGGTTGATTCAGTCAAAGGAAGCATGAAAATCTACCCAAATTGGCTTTCTTGTAGCTCAAGAAAGTGCACAATTCAAGTGAAAACAAAAGAAAAAGTCTAGTGAAACTAGGCTAAGATGACTTGTCATCACAACACCAAACTTAAAGCTTGCTTGTCCCCAAGCAAGAAAAAAAAATTTATTGAGAAGAAAGGATGAAATGGAAGAGGATGTTCATGCTAGCAGAGTATTATTGATAGTTCATGGGATTTTGTGTGGATATGTAAATACTCACTGCTTATTGACTCCTAGGCCTAGAAAGTCTCCTTCAAGCTTCAAGCAACATACTGCTATGACCTCTCATTATTCCTTTATCCTTGGCTATTACTTTGTTCATAAGCTTTAATTGAGTGTCATGTGTAGCAAGTTCATTTCCTTTTCTTTATACTTGACACATTATTCACTATAGACACTTGGCTCACATTCCTTCTTAGAACATTGATGCCCAGCACCTCTTTGGGCTGCTAAATGCCTTGTAGTTAGGTTGCTCTTGATAGTGGACTTTTAGCTGATGATCCCGGGTTAGTTAACCTAAGTCACCGAGTGTTGATGCACTCCAAAGAGCTTAATAATCCAAGCAGATCCTAATACAAAGACACCACAGGCATATATTCTAAGGTTCAAGCTATTGGTGTCCAGCTTTGTTTCTTTTTGTTTTTCTTTTGTTCTGCCACTTCTTTTTTCTTTCTTTTTGTTTTTCTTTCTAACCAAGGATTTTTATTCGATTGAGATTCATAGACAGTAGGCCACTCTATACTTAGAAGGAGATATCCTGGCTCTTTATTCACTAAAAGTGAGCTATTATACAATCACACACATACCACCACTTACTTTTATTCTACTTCTATCTAACAGAGACCATCTTACTTTACATTCAAACATTTCTTTTATTGAATTGAAAATGCAGGGGACAAAGCATGCTTTTTGTTAAGTGAAAGTAAACACACAAGCACACACATAGACTAGCTTACTTATTCTAAAAGAAATAAACAAAATGCAAAGACTATTCATTATGACAACTACTTAAAGATGCAAGGACCACTTAAAACAGACACAATGCATGCTTTCTTAGTGTTGAACAAGGATCAAGTCCACCTTTTATTTGTCATGCTTTTTCTTTCTTCTTTCATACACCTGGTTGCTGGTGTTCCCTGTGTCCATGTCTGTTGTCTGTTGATCCCGCCAGAACCCAGCTCTATTCATTGCTTCCTCTACTCTATCTTCAAGTCTCATAGCATTGATTACCTCTACCTCACTTCTCTTTTTGAAAAATTCATCAAAAGTTGGGAAAACCGGATCCATGTTGTGCAAATGTTCTCCAATATAGTTTAGTTTGATTTGGCTATTGATGTTGTAATCGGCTTGTACTTCATACCTTGCATCTTAGAGTGTTGTGAACTCTTTGAGAGCCCTCAAATTTTCAGCTTGCATTTGTTCCAACTTTCCAAATGATTCATGAGATTGAAAAGCATGTTCTTCTTGCATCACAAGGAATCTTGACTCGAATTCACTTTGTTTGTTCATCATTCTTAGCTCCCGTTCTTCTTGTGCTTGTTGGTTTTTCATGTATAGTGAATGATATTCCTCTTGCCTTTCTTGAATTCTCATGTACTGTTGTGATAATCTTCCAATTGCTTCCTGCATTTGAGCCATGTCTAGATTGTTATGTAGAGGAGTGTGCTGCTATTCCTCCTCCTCTTGTGGCTCTTCTTCCTCTTGTAATTCTTCTCCCTCCATTGGTTCCTCTCTTTCCCTTCTTCCATGTGGTCTTCGGCCTTGATGTGCTTCAGGGGGCATCATCATTCTTTCAATGGTTATAGGCATGCCTTGGCTTAACCACATTGGATTCTCCTCTTCCATTGGAACTTTAGCCTTTGCACACAACCTCCAAATGGTACTCAGATAGTACAACCAAGATCCGGCCGAATTCTTCTCAGCCAGCTTTTGAATGTCTTTTGCAAGGATTTCATGAACTCTTATCTCTCCTCCCACAATGATGCAATGCAACATCACGGCTCTCTCCCTGTTAACTTCTGAGGTGTTCACTGTGCCCAGAATTGATCTTTTCATCAACTCATACCATCCTTTTGCTTCCGGGGTGAGGTTACATCTCTTCAGATACTTATATTTGTTCTTGTCATCTCCTTCCCACTCTGAGTTCTCCATATAAATATCTCTCGCAATCTCATCATAATCCTGATCTTCATTCAATCTTTGTTGGTATCCCGGTTCACTAAAGCGGACTGACTTTAGTCCCAAGACTTTCTTGATTGCATCCGAGCTAAAGTCTACTTCCACCCCCCGCACATAGCTCTTGTACGTTGGGGGCTCACGCATGTCAAGCCTTGAAACATTTGCATAGAACTCTCTTATGATATTGGCATTGATTCGGGTGGCTGGTGATGCAAGTTCCTCCCACCTCCTCTTTCGAATTTTGTCCTTCATTTCTTGGCATCCATCATCCGGCAACAAGAGTGGAATTTCAGGATAGATCTTTTTCTCGTTCATCCATTCAATTTGCATTTGATGGTACCGAGACTTGAATCTCCATTGGTCATATTCATGTGTGTCTTCCTCCACCATGGGGTCTTTCCCTTTTCTTCGTTTGGTTCTTGAGGAAGAGGCCATGATCACTTGGTTGGCTGAGTTTTTGTGAGGTTAGAGGGAGTGTGAAGAATGTTGGAGAATTTGATGTGTGTTTGGAGCAAGAAGAAATTGAGACCGAACTTGCTATGACAAAAAATGATGAAGGGAAGTTTAAATGGTTGGAGTTTAAAGCAAGAGAAATGTTGAACCGAGCTTGTTATGTTGAGGAGTGATGAAGGGAATGAAGTTTCCAAGGTTGGAGTGATTCGGTCATGTGCATGGCTTGAGGTGGTACGTTTGAGCAATGAAAGGCTAAGATGCAACTAGACACTATGGGATCAAAGGTGTGCATGTAAGGATGAATGAAGACAAAGCTTGCTTCTTCACTTGCCTTTGCCATGATCATTCTCAAGGAGTGGCAGATTTCTTTTTCGAAGCATGTGATGAGCTTTTGTCCTCATGCTATGCTTTCCTTTGTCTTGTCTCTTTCATTGAAGATTCTTTGACCACCTAGTCATCACAACATACATTAGTTTTGTCCAACTGTGGTAAGAGTATTCCTTTTATTAATATTATATGAATCATCAATTCTTATATCCAATTGAACCGTGACTCATCTTTGGAGGACACCAAACTTAATGTTTGATCATGTATGAAGAAATTGTGTCTCTTCCTCCAATTAGTGAAATCCCAATGTCACTCTTAGTTAAATGTTTATAAGAATTGTTTTCATCCTAATTTTCTTTTTCTCTTCTTTTTTTTTTTTTCATGAAGGGTCAACTGTGTCCCTAAATCGGTGCATCAAAGTTTGATGAACACTAAATTTGTTTCTTGTCAAAGGGTACATCACAATTGATGCCTTCATTACCGAATAAGAATTTTTCATTTATAAGATTTTGGAAAACAATAATTGTATGATTATTGATGCATGAATTTCTAATTTTCATGAAGCCATGTGGACACCAAACTTTAGTGTTTGGCCATATGCTTTGTCAAGACACTCTAAGCTTGCAAAACGGAATTATTTGTAACGTTGGTTTAGTGTGCTTGAAGGCACACCAAACTTAGAATTCTCAGCATATGTTTCAAAACAGTGCATGCAGTCAATGGACATGTTCATGAAAAGAGAAAAGAATTCATGCTCAAATGATCATAACTTATTGAATTTAAAATGACATGAATCTTAAATCATGGGTTGCCTCCCATGGAGCGCTCTTTTATTGTCATTAGCTTGACATTGAGGCTTTCTTTTATGGTGGTTGGTGCTTGTAGAGCCTCAATTTGTCTCCCCTGACTGTGATCCTCTTCTTTGTTCCCTGGTGTTCAATTTCAGCATGCTCTAATGAGAGTATGTTGCTGACAGTGTAGTAGTCCTCAGTTTGTTGGTTTGCCCCCAGCTGTTGATATATCAGTTGCACTTTGTCACCTTTGGAAAGCCCCTCTGTTGGGATCTTCCTGTTCTTCCAACCCCTTTTTGTTTTGTTTCTCCGTTTCATCTTTCCTTTTGTTGATCTTTCTTTTCTGGCCGTAGGCTTCCCTTGGGGACCTCTCTTCTCAGTGGCTAATACTCCAATATCCTCTTGGGCCTCTTCATCAGTCTGCATAATCCTTAGCCTTGGGATGTTGCTGTGACTCTCTTTGTCAGTTTCTTCCTTCAACTGTGATTCTCCCTTGTCAATTTTCATATAATCTTTCTTCTCCTTGCTAAATTGTGCCTCTGGTAATACCTTCAGAGTGACACTCTTATCATGCATTCTAAGAGTTAATTCTCCTTCCTCTATGTCTATGATAGCTCTAGCAGTGGCCAAGAATGGCCTTCCCAGAATAATAGAATCACCATCATCCCCTTCTGAATCTAGAACCACAAAATCTGCAGGGTATATGAAGTTGTCCACCTTGACCAGCAGGTTTTCAATCATACCCCTGGGGTATACTGTTGACTTATCTACTAGCTCTAGAGATATTTGTACTGGTTTAACTTCCTTTATATGCAGCTTTTTTACCAAGGAGGATGGTATTAAGTTGATACTTGCTCCTAGATCGCACATTGCTTTAGTGATGGTTAATTCCCCAATGGTGCAAGGTAGCAAAAAGCTCCCTGGATCTTCAAGCTTAGGGGGAAACCCTTTTTGAATCAAAGCCCTGCATTCCTCAGTGAGCAGTATGGTTTCTTTCTCATCCCAACTTCTTTTCTTGTTGATAAGCTCCTTTAAAAACTTGGCATACAGAGGCATTTGCTCAAGTGCTTCAGCAAAAGGAATATTGATTTCCAGCTTTTTGAAGGTTTCAAGGAACTTGTGAAAATGCTGGTCCTTGGTTTCTTTGTTGAACCTCTGGGGATATGGCAGTGGAGGTACAAAGCTTTTCTCTACTTGTTGCTTTTGATTCTTGGTTGGCTTTTCAACTGCTTCATTCCCTTTTTTTGGAATTTTTGGTTGTTCCCCCTTTGCTTGAGTTTGCTTTGAGGCTTCCTTGCTTGCCATTGCATCATCATCATTGGCTTCCTCTGTGTGTGTTGGCTGTTCCTCTTCTATTAGTCTTTTGCTGCTCTCTACTTGCTTCTTAGTAGTGGCATTGTTGCTCATCAATATTCTCCCACTCCTTAATTGTATTGCCTTGCATTCTTCCTTAGGATTTGGGATTGTGTCACTCGGCAGTGAGCTTGAAGGTCTCTCAAGAGAAATCTGCTTGGAGATTTGCCCCATCTGTCTCTCTAGGCTTTTCAGGGATGCTTCCTGATTCTTGGTTACCATTTCCTGGTGTTTCAACATTTTGTCTATCACAGCCTCCAAGTTAGTGATTCTCTGGGCTTCAGGTGATACTTGAGGTGGGTTATGAGATGTGGGTGGTGGATGATAGGCATTTTGGTTGGTGGGTTGGTTATTGGATTGGTACTGGTTGGGGTTGGGGTAGTTGTTTTGAGGTTTTCTGTAGGGGTTTTGGTTGGTCTGCTGCTGGTTGTGGTTTTGGTTGCTTCTTGGGTTGTTTTGGTTTGAGTTCCTCTGCCATGGTTGTTGGTTTTGGGTATGATTATCTCCCCATCTGAGGTTTGGGTGGTTCTTCCAGGATGGATTGTATGTATCACCATACACTTCATTTGGTCCTTGGTTGTGCATATACTGTACTTGCTCTTGTTGTTGTTCTTCTTGAGTTTCTTCACTCTGTCCCCATGTGGTTGATGGTTGGCTAGTGTTAACTGCTGCAACTTGGAGACTATCAATCCTCTTGGCCATTTGCTCAAATTGTTGTTGAATTTGTTGCTGCATCATCTTGTTTTGAGCCAAGATTGAGTCCACTCCTTCTAGCTCCATTACTCCTCTTCTTTGTGATGGTTGGCGGTTTCTTTGATGAGCAAAGAAATATTGGTTGTTAGCCACCATATCAATGATATTTTGAGCTTCCTCTGCAGTTTTCATGAGTTGCAAGGAACCTCCAGCTGAGTGATCAAGTGATTCTTGAGCCTTTAGGGTGAGTCCTTCATAGAAGTTCTGTAGCTTGTCCCACTCAGTGAACATTTCTGGTGGACATTTCCTCAGCAGAGCCTTGTATCTCTCCCATGCTTCATACAGATTTTCAGCATCCGATTGTGTGAATGTTTGTACCTCGGTTTTCAGCCTGTTAACCCTTTGAGGTGGATAGAATTTGGCTAGAAATTTAGTCACCAAATCATCCCAGCTAGTGATGCTTCCTTGAGGAAAAGTTTCAAGCCATTGTGCGGCCTTGTCCCTTAATGAGAACGGGAACAGCAGAAGCTTGTAGGTCTCAGGATTCACGCCATTGGACTTGACAGTGTCACAAATCCTTAAGAAGGTAGACAGATGTTGATTTGGATCCTCCAATGGTCCTCCCCCAAACGAGCAGTTGTTTTGGACCAATGTAATGAGTTGTGGCTTTAATTCAAAGTTATTTGCATTGACATTAGGGGTGAGAATGCTGCTTCCACAATGTCTAGCATTTGCAAAGGTATAGGAGGCCAGAACTCTCCTCTGGGATGGATTGTTATTGTTGTTGTCTGCTCCACCTGGTGGATTGGTTGAATGTTCCTCCATATCTTGGAATTCTTCTTCTGATTCCTCTTCTCCAACAATATTTTTCCCTCTTTCCGCTCTTCTTAACCTTCTAAGAGTTCGTTCGTCTTGTTCATGAAAGATGGGTGTATTTCTTCTTGTACCTGACATACAAGCAGAACATAAGAAACACACAAACCAGTGACACTTCAATCTATTGCTAGAATGAAGTTTTAGTTAGCTTAAGCAAAAATTCAAACAGTTAGTGGGTTAATTGAAAATTAAAAGAACAGAAAATAAAAAGAAAAAAATGCTAGATCTAGATCACCACCTCACTTAACCATTGTCAATCTAATCAATCCCCGGCAACGGCGCCAAAAACTTGATGGGATATTTTAGCGGAAAAACGAATTTCTCCAAAACACCCAAAACTAACCGGCAAGTACACCGGGTCGCATCAAGTAATAATAACTCACGGGAGTGAGGTCGATCCCACAAGGATTGAAGGATTGAGCAATTTTAGTTTAGTGGTTGATTTAGTCAAGCGAATCAAGATTTGGTTGAGTGATTTGTGATTTACAGAATTTAAATTGCATGGAAAGTAAAGGGAATGGGTAATTGACATGAAATTAAAGAGAACAGGAATTTAAATGCTGAATCTTAAAGAACAAGAAATTAAATGGCAGAAACTTAGAACGCAAGAAATGTAAATTGCAGAATCTTAATGTGCAAGAAATGTAAATAGCTTGAATTGTAAAGGGAATTGGGAGTTGGATTTGCAGAAATTAAACGAGGGAAAGTAAATTGCAACCAACAGAGAAGTAAAAGAACACTTGGATTTAACCGGATCTAAAAACAAAATTGTAAATAAGCATGAAAACAGTAAACAGGGAATGGGAAATGGCGAATCCGGATCTCAGGACCCAAGAGACTAGATAACCAAGTCTAGATCTCAATGCCTTCCTAGATCCAACAAGAACAATTGCAAAGGAATTGTAAATTGCAAAGAAAGTAGATGAAGAACAATTAACAGAAATTAAATTCAATAAGCAGTAGAAGAAACAGAGAGATCTTTGGATGAGATTGAAATAGAATTCCTTCAATTCTCCAACCCAAGATCCAAGACAATTGCAATTGAAATTGAAAGCAATAAAACTAAGAGGAAGAGAGTGGAATTCTCCTTCCCATAAACTAAGAAATTAAAGATCACTCAATATCCAAAGCTCTCCGAAAACTATTATGAAAACTCAAAAGGAAAGCTCCCCTAAGAACTTGAATTCTATCCTATTTATACACTTTCTTCAAATGATCTTCAAGCCTTGAGTTGGGCCTTTGCTCTTGGTGGAGTTGGGTTGAGAGAGGCCTTGGTTGATTGCTCTTGGAGTTTGGAGAGGAACCAAAGTGAACCAAGTGAACCGGGTTGGAGTTTTGCAAAAGTTTGAGTAAAAGTTTGAGTAAAAGTTTGAGGCAAACTTTTGGTCTAACTTTTCATATCAGCCCCCATG
This sequence comes from Arachis hypogaea, assembly GCF_003086295.3. NCBI lineage: Eukaryota > Viridiplantae > Streptophyta > Magnoliopsida > Fabales > Fabaceae > Arachis > Arachis hypogaea. The sequence continues at coordinate 92,291,452 of NC_092046.1, read as the reverse complement.
TTTTGCTGATACCCACGTTGGTGCAAAAGTTAGGGGTCTAACTTTTGCTCCAACATTGGCCTTCCTTAGTGCACTTATGGCGCCAACGTTAGCCCAAAAGTTAGGGGCTAACGTTGGCGCAAACTTTTGCTCCCCCCTTGTGTTTTTCATGTGCCAACGTTAGTCCAAAAGTTAGAGGCTAACGTTGGCGCAAACTTTTGGTGGCCAGGGGGTGTTTTTCTCATGCCAACGTTAGCCACAAAGTTAGGGGCTAACGTTGGCGCAAACTTTTGGAGCCCAGGGAGTGTTTTTCTCATGCCAACGTTAGCCACAAAGTTAGGGGCTAACGTTGGTGCAAACTTTTGGTGCCCAGGGAGTGTTTTTCTCATGCCAACGTTAGCCACAAAGTTAGGGGCTAACGTTGGCGCAAACTTTTGGTGCCCAGGGAGTAACTTTCATGTGCCAACGTTAGCTCAAAAGTTAGGGGCTAACGTTGGGGCTAACTTTTCACCCAAAAGTTTGTGCAAAAGTTTGAGGCTAACTTTTGGTCCAGCTTTTTGCTTCCTGGTTCATTTTCACTTATTCCATTGTCCTCTCTTTACTCCTAGCCATTCCTTCTTGCTTCAACCTTTCTCCAAGCTTTCTTCACCCATCATTAATCAACCAAACACATAAAAGCTATGCTTAAAATCATGAGATATTCATTTTATCATAATATGTGACAATTATAGCCTAAAACCTCATGAAATAGCATGAATTCATACATGGTTGATTCAATCAAAGGAAGCATGAAAATCTACCTAAATTAGCTTACTTGTAGCTCAAGAAAGTGCACAATTCAAGTGAAAACAAAAGAAAAAGACTAGTGAAACTAGGCTAAGATGACTTGTCATCACATGTAGACCTCGGGATCAACCCCATTGGTCTTGATAGTGTCACAAATTTGCAAGAATTCAGCTAAGAACTGATGAGGATCTTCTATTAGAAGTCCATGAAACTTGCAATTCTGTTGCATTAGAGAAACTAATTGAAGCTTAAGCTCAAAGTTGTTTGCTCCAATGGTAGGAATGGAAATGCTTCTCCCATAGAAGTTGGGAGTAGGTGCAGTAAAGTCACCAAGAACCTTCCTTGTATTGTTGGCATTGTTGTTGTTTTCGGCTACCATGTCTTCTTCTTGTTTGAAAATTTCTGTTAGGTCCTCTACAGAGAGTTCTGCTTTAGCTTCTCTTAGCTTTCTCTTCAAGGTCCTTTCAGGTTCAGGATCAGTTTCAACAAGAATGCCTTTGTCCTTGCTCCTACTCATATGAAAGAGAGGAGAAGAAAGTATGGAGTCCTCTATGTCACAGTATAGAGATTCCTTGAGGTGTCAGAGGAAGAGAAGAATGGAAGGAGGAGGTAGAGAAGAGAGAATTCGAACTTATAGAGAGAGAGTCTGAATTGCTGATAGTGGAGGATTGTTAGTCCTTAAATAGAAGGATGTGAGAAGAGGGGAAGAATTAAATTTAAAAAGATTTTGAAATAATTAAAAAAAATTGATTGATGATTTTCGAAAATTAAAATTGAGAAAGTAGTTAAGTGATTTAAAAAAAAAAAGATTTTGAAATTAGAAATCAAAAAGATATTATTGAAAATCAATTTTGAAAAAGATGTGATTGAGAAGATATGATTGAGAAAATATGGTTTTAAAAAGATATGATTGACAAACAATTAAAAAGATTTGATTTTTAAAATTAATGTCTTGGCTAACAAGAAATTTAAAAGATATGATTCTAAAATTCAAATATTGAACCTTTCTTAACAAGGAAGAAATTTTTTAATCAAATCAGTAATTGTTATCAAGGATTTTCGAAAATGCTAAAAAAATGGAAAGGAATTCATTTTAAAAAGATATGATTGAAAAGATATGATTTGAAAAAGATTTGATTTTGAAAAATTATGAAAATTTGAAAAAGATTTGAATTAAAAACAAAATTTCCCTCTTGTGCCATCCTGGCGTTAAACGCCCAGAATGGTATCCATTCTGGCGTTTAACGCCCAAAATTCTACCCTTTTGGGCGTTTAACGCCCAGCCAGGTACCCTGGCTGGCGTTTAAACGCTAGTTTTCCTTCCTCACTGGGCGTTTTGAACGCCGAGCTTTTTCTGTGTAACTCCTCTGCTGAATGTTCTGTATCTTCAAACAAACAATGCATACAAGACACCAAACTTAGAAATTTTCATATTAAAGACACTAACAAATTGAGAATGTTCATGAAAAACAACAAAACACACAAAATAAGAGAGTTTAAAGATCAGAACAAGGAAATCATCAAGAACAACTTGAAGATTAATGAAGAACAAAATTCATATATTCGAAAATTGCAAGAAAATTAAAAATATGCAGGACACCAAACTTAAAAATAGACACTAGACTCAAACAAGAAACACAAATTATTTTTTTATTTTTATAATTTTGTTTATTTTTTTGTAATTTTTTTCGAAAATTAATTGGAGAAAAAGAAAATAAGGAATTCAAAATTCTTAATGAGAATTCCAGGAATCATACAATGTTAGACTAAAACTCCGGTCCAGGAATTAGACATGGCTTACTAGCCAGCCAAGCTTTCAATGAAAGCTTCGGTCCAAAACACTAGACATGGCCAATGGCCAGCCAAGCTTTTGCAGTTCATTACATTCAATAGTAAAATTGATAGAAATCAACAAGCTCTTGTGATGATAAGTTGAAACCTCGGTCCAAAAGATTAGACATGGCTTTACAGCCAGCCAAACTTCAACAAATCATCATGAAATTCTAAAATTCATCCTTAAAAACTTTGAAGAACAGTATAGAGAATTTTTTTTTTCGAAAATAAAAAGTAAAAAGCTTAAACATAAAATAAAATTACCTAATCTAAGCAACAAGATGAACCGTCAGTTGTCCAAACTCGAACAATCCCCGGCAACGGCGCCATAAAATTGGTGCAGAAAATTGTGATTATCAATGGCGCCAACAACTTGGTACGCACAATTGTAATCTCAACTCTTTATCATAACTCCGGACAACTAACCAGCAAGTGCACTGGGTCGTCCAAGTAATAAACCTTACGTGAGTAAGGGTCGATCCCACGGAGATTGTTGGCTTGAAGCAAGCTATGGTCATCTTGTAAATCTCAGTCAGACGGATTCAAATGGTTATGGAGAATTGATAATTAAAATATGAATAAAATATAAAATAAGATAGAGATACTTATGTAATTCATTGGTGAGAATTTCAGATAAGCGTATGAAGATGCTTTGTTCCCCTTGAACTTCTGCTTTCCTATTGTCTTCATCCAATCATTCATACTCCTTTCCATGGCAAGCTTTATGTTGGGTTTCACCGTTGTAAATGGCTATCTCCCGTCTTCTCAGTGAAAATGGTCCAAATGCGCTGTCACTGCACAACCAATCATCTGTCGGTTCTCGATCATGTTGGAATAGGATCCATCGATCCTTTTGCGTCTGTTACTATGCCCAACACTCGCGAGTTTGAAGCTCGTCACAGACATCCCTTCCCAGATCCTACTCGGAATACCACAGACAAGGTTTAGACTTTCCGGATCTCAGGCATGGCCGCCAATAGTTCTAGCCTATACCACGAAGGTTCTAATCTTATATTAGAAACCCAAGAGAGTATACTCCAGCTATCGTCCAATGACTACGTTGAACATCATGTAGATTGCTTTGTGGTTGTCAGGCACGCGACCTTGGCTAAGCGAGTAATGAAGATTGGGTGATTGTCACGGGTCACCCCTTCATTCTGACTTAACTGAATTAAGTACGAGAGTATATCTTGGAGAAGAAGTAGGCGTGAATTGAATAGAAAATAGTAGTAATTGAATTAATTCATGAAGAACAGCAGAGCTCCACACCTTAATCTATGGTGTGTAGAAACTCCACCGTTGAAAATACATAAGAACAAAAGGTCTAGGCATGGCCGTGAGGCCAGCCTCAAACGTGAACATATAAGTTCCAGAGATTATATGATGAAAATACAATAGCAAAAGGTCCTATTTATAGAAAACTAGTAGCCTAGGGTTTACAGAAATAGGTAATTAATGCAGAAATCTTCTTCCAGGCCCACTTGGTGTGTGCTTGGGCTGAGCATTGAAGCTTTCACATATAGAGACTTTTCTTGGAGTTAAACGCCAGCTTTTGTGCCAGTTTGGGCGTTTAACTCCATCTTTTATGCCAGTTTTGGCGTTTTGACGCCAGAATTTTTATGCTGACTTAGAACGCAGGTTTGGGCCATCAAATCTCAGGCAAAGAATGAACTATTATATATTGCTGGAAAGCCCAAAATGTCTACTTTCCAACGCAGTTGAGAGCACGCCAATTGGGCATCTGTAGCTCTAGCAAATCCACTTTTAGTGCAGGGAGGTCAGAATCCAACAGCATCTGCAGTCCTTTTTCAGCCTCTGAATCAGATTTTTGCTCAGGTCCCTCAATTTCAGCCAGAAAATACCTGAAATCACAGAAAAATTCACAAAATCATAGTAAAGTCCAGAAATGTGATTTTTATTTAAAAACTAATAAAAATATAATAAAAACTAACTAAAACATACTAAAAACATACTAAAAAATAATGCCAAAAAGTGTATAAATTATCCGCTCATCACTCAACCACTGTCAATATACATTTTTATTCCAAACTCGATAGTTCCTCAATTCTCATCTCATACACCAACCATTCATCACATAACATCAAACCATCATCAGCACGCCAGAAACCTAGGCCTCCATTTTCTAAGTTTTTCGAATAATATCATCTAAAGCTATTAAATTCTTTCCTAATGTTCTAATTGTCCAAAACTAGGCCCAAGAGTCCAAAAATGGTGTTAGAGAAGCTTGCAACCTTGTTGGGAAGGTAGAATAGTTGAAAACAAAGTAAAATTTGAGAAACAGGGCGTGTGCGGCCGCACAAGGGTGTGCGCACGCACGCCCAGAAGAGTTTTCAAAAGTGTGCGTACACATAGAGATGTGCGTACGCACAGGTGTCAAAATTTTCAATGTCTGTTTGCTCGCACAACCTGTTCCAGTGCCTCCAACAGACTGGCCTTCCCAACGTGTGCGTGCTCATAGGGCTGTGCGTACGCACATGTTCTAATTTCTGATTGGTGTGTGCGCGCACCAGCTATGCTAGCACTGCAACCAGTAAGCACTTCCCTACGTGTGCATGCACAGAGGTCTGTGCATCAGCACAGAATAAGATTTTTGCAGGGTTGTGCGTGCGCACATATCAGAAATTATAAAATTCTGCAACTTTGCAAATTTTCAGATTTTCAACTCCAACTTTGAATGATCATAACTTCCTTTACAAAATCCCAAATTTTACAAACTTTATATCGATAAAAAGGGTTTTCAATGAACTTTAATCCTAAATAATTTTCAACCAATTTTGAAAACTATGGCAAAAGTTATAATCATGAAAATTTCACCAAGAATCCACTTTTACCAAATTTCACCATTCCTTGTAAAACACAACCAAAGCCATCCTAAGCCATTCCAAACTCTAATTCTCATAAAAAATAACCCTTTGCGTCATAATACACCAATTTTACCACATTTACCTTCACATTCTATCATCCTCATTCTCAACATCAATATATCACATTATAATAACTTTCCATTCACACTTTCCATCTACATTACCATTTTCATCAATCTCAACATCACATATATCATCACCATTCACACTTTAATTCACAAAATCAGTCATCATCATATCATCATCATTTATCATAATCAAACTCAACAATCATTAATTCATCATAAAACATCACTACCATCATTCAACAACTCAACAACCATTTAAATCCAAACCTACCCTATGGGTCACTAGCCTAAGTGTCCATGAATATTATATACTACATAGAGGAAACCGAAACCATACCTTGGCCGATTCCCTATATGCACCAAAACCCTAAAATGAGCACAAGCAAGCTCTCTACTCCAAACCAAGCTTTCAATTCCACTTCAAGAAGTACCGATATGTTCTAACGGCTCCCAAACTCACAATAATCAAGCTATATACATATAAATCACAACAAATCATCCTAGGGTTCAACATGAACATAATATCACAAGGGTTTAATATTTCTTACCTTTTCCAATAGTTTTGATAGCCAAAATCCAATGCTAAGTAAGGATTAGAGTGAACCTAAACATCCAAAATCACAAAAACTCACTTAACCAAAAGCCTTAAATACCTAAAATTTTGAGGAGAAGAACTGAAGGGATTTTGAGCTTTACTTACCAATTTCTTATATGAATCTTGTAGAGCTCTTCACAGGGAATGCATAGCCGCAAACGGTGCGACGATCGGAGCTCTGTAGTTCAAGATATGAGCTTGAGAAGATGATGTTGAATAGTGCCCAATCTCTTCTCCTCTCCCTCTTTCAATTTCTGATGTGTGTGTGTTTAATTTGTGTTGTGGCTGCATGGGTGCATTAAATGAACCCTTATATATGTTGTGCTTGGGCCCAACTTGGGCCCGGTCCAACCCGTTAGCATTTTTAGCCCGTTTGGTCCAACCTTTAAAATTAACACCCGGTTTTCAACTTCTAATATTTTTCTAAGGTTTTTGACGGTTTTCACTTTTTCTTGTGTGGTATCGGGCAGACTCGAATCGATTTAACCGGTTCAACTGCCGGTTCGCAGTTTTTAAGGCTTTTTGTAGAAAATGCATTTTCTTACACAGAAAGACCTAATGAGTCCAAAAATCACTATTAAATCCCCAAATTATCACTCTAACTTTGTACAACGTAATTTGGGCATTATTATCACTTAATTAACCGGTTGATTAATTGCAGTTCTTATAGAATCAATGAGCGAAAAACAAACTGAGAGCAATAAACACACTTGTGAGAGAGATTTGAACAGTTCTAGCTTCGACAAAAGTGCATTAGTATCATTGAATTCTACGGAGTCCTTAGTTTCTCATACACCTAACCATGAAATTCCTAGTGTTTTTATATCAACTTTCCTATGCTTTATAGATTCACTGGTCAATTATGGAGGCATTAATATGGAGGAAAAGAAAGATAGATAAATTGCACACATTGGACAAGATATTGAAAGTATGGTTGGAAAGATTGAACTTGCACACATGAGGGACATACCCACAATTCAGTGGATAGAGCAGAGCCATCAAACCATGGTATTTGAACCCAGAGATTAGGTTTGGATTCTTTGGAGGGAAAAGGAGCTTCTCATTCAAGATTCGAGGACGAATCTTTTTGAAAAGGGATAAAATGATACGTGATCAGGAAGGCATTTTTGTCGTCTTAGAGCTAAATGGCAAAATGGTAATCTTCTCATATTCAAGGACCTGAATACTAGAAGAATTGTGCCACGCCAGTCGTGGACATCAAGAAGACTAAGTGTTCGTTTCAAAAATAGTGGTGCTAAAAGGACCACAATTCATAAGGCCCATTGGGCTAAGGCAGGACAACAAAAAGCCCATTAAAACTTTTCAAATTCAATGGGAGGCATAATTTTTATTATTTCTTGAATTTTTAGTCATTTAATTTTAATTTGTTTTGCTGTTAGAGTTTGTTGGAAGATTTGATTTATTTCTAATTTTCTTAGTAGTATTTTTAGGAATTTCAAATTTAAATCAAATCTGATTTAATCTAATAAGTTCAAATCTAATTTACATTAGTTATCATATCTTTAGGATTTTAAAATTTAAATCAAATCTGATCTAATCCAATAAAATCAAATCTGATTTAAATTAGTTATCTTATCTTATCTTTTAGCTAGTTTGTTAGGGGTCTATTTAAACACCTTTGGTGAGACAATTTACACAACTTTGATGAATAAAATTTTCTTAGTGCTTTATGCACGTTTTTTTAGTGTGATTAAGTGTGGTGAGTGATTTACTTCGCTTGTTGCATGGAGAAAATTGAGTGATTCAATTTTCATCCCTCTTATCTATGTTGTCAAGGACAGGTTCTTTGAAGATCTAGTAGGGAGCCCCTTCCGGTGACCTAGGTTTCTAAGAACAGGTTTCTTAGAGGTCTAGTAGAAAAAAAACCATTTATCTATCTTTTTATGTTTCCGCTGTGTTCTTTTGGGTATGCCCTTTATTCAATAATCCTTATCTATTGTGATAAAATCTCTAAGTATTTTGGGTATGCCAGTTATCACCAAGTAAGATTTTCCCACACACAAAACCAGCGTCAAAGTCTTTGTATGTACACATTATCTACCAGACAATGGAGCAAGGAAGTCACTCATCCAACTATGGAGCTTTGTGAAATTGGAATGCTAAATATCTTTTTTTACACTAAAAATGATAGTAGCTTTAAAAGATTATAACTAATTCTACAAATGATTAGAATCATGTAGGACAAATTTGAGTTCAGCATGGACATGTCTAGAATTAGACTAAAAAATTGTGGATTAATTCATTAACTATAAGAAGTATGGTAAATTTTTTATATATGGTTGTTGAAATATGGTGTGTTGCAGAATTTTGAGCGTAGTAACTTGTGCGCTTTGCTGCAATTTTCATAGATTGAACTCTGAAAATAATTTTTTTAAAAGTTTGATGAATCTAGTTTGTTCAGATTTGTAGGAGTTGAGAATTGGAAGATATAAATGTTTGAAACTCATTGGTTAAAATAGGAAAAATCAATTTTTAGCATAATTTAAAGCAACTTCCAAAGCTTGTAACTCCTAAAACTGAATAGCTTTTAGGTTGCAAGCAAAGCACAGTTATTTTTAGATAAGGTAAGAGACTCCAATCCAAAATTTAGGTTAGTTGATGCCATGGTGAGAGTTATTCAAGTTGGAAGAAACTATATTTGTGATAAACCCCGTTTTTAGGGTTTATCATCTATAGAATCTAAGGGTTTTATCAATGATCTTCCACACTTATTCATATAAAACTGCGTGATTTTGTGTTCCTTTCTCAGTTTTGCCTCGTAGGTGAAAATATGCTTCTTTTACATCAAAATTGATATATTGTAATACTCCTCTATCACCATTAGATGCCTTGATCCGTTTGTTAAGTAATTTCAGAAGTTACAGGACAAAAATGACTAAGAGGAATGAAGGAAGCATGCATGAATGGAGGGAGCATGGAACAGATTAAAGATTTGCATTTTGGACATGCACGCGCACGCACACCCTGCGCGTACGCGTGGATGCGCACATCTAGAGCCAGCGCAGTGGAGCCGAGCGAGGAGCCGGAGCACTTATATGGCTGGGCCATCTTCCATATGATGCTCGCGCGCACCGTACGCCTGCGCGCAGATCACAAAAGACCCCAGGGACGCGTACGCGTACAGTGCTCGTACGCGTCGATGTGCGCACATGATTTTTTAAAAGGAACACGTGCCCAGCGATTTCAAGGAGTCCCAGGCCCTGTTTTGGAGCAAAATTTTGGAGGGAAAAGCTTAAGAAGACCAAGGATTAGGAGTGTTAGGACAATTAGTCATAATTCTAGATATTTTAGGGAGTTAGTTACATTTTGTTTTTAGAGAGAGAAACACCAACTTCTCTCTAGAATTTCACTTCCTCCATTGCAATTCTCCTTTGATTTCTTGGTGAGATCCATTGTTAATTCACTCTTGCTTTGGTACAAGTTGTAGATCTACTCTTCTTCTCTTAGTTAATGCTCTTTTGATTTAATTTCTTATATCTAGATTTGGTTGACATTGTTACTTTGAATTTGTATTAATGAATTGAAGTTTCATTCAATTTTTTGATTGTTGATGATTGTTTGGATTAGATAGCTTTAATACAATTCTCTTCTCTCGATATACATCATATTTTCTATGATTCCCTACCAATTGTTTGTGATAATGATAACCCTAGCTATGGAGTAGATTTCTCTTACTTGGCTTAGGGGTTGAGTTATTGGAGACACTTGAATAGTGGATATCAAATGTAGATTATGAATTGAGAAGTTGCTAATTGACTTGGAGTGCACTAAAGCTAGACTTCCTTAGGGTGAAACTAGGACTTGTGACTCAAGTTAGTTACTCTCACTTGACTTTCCTCCATTGTTAGGGGGTTAACTAAGTGAAGCAATAATCAATCCCTATCATAATTGAAGGAAACTATAATGATGGAACTTCAAATGCTTACCCTTGGCCAAGGCTTTTATCTCAATTAATTGTTGTTTGCTTTTGTTAGCTTGAATTCTTGCACCAACTCTCAAAACCATAAAAGCTTTCCTAATCAATGATGCGCATTCTAAGGCAATTCCTAGGGAGGACGACCCGAGATCAATACTCTCGGTCATAGATTTTAGAATTGTTTGATGCGGTATTCGCGTGTTGGTTAGACTATACTCACGATCGGATTCATTGCTAGTTTCTAACCGGCATAAGAATATTTCCGTTCATCAAAATGGCACCGTTGCCGGGGAGTTGCTTATGTGTGTCATTCTATTGGTTAGTGTGAATATGTTAATATGTGAATATTTGTATTTTCTCTCTTGATTGATTGTTTGTTTGATTGTTACATAGGACTAGATTATGCTTAGATACCAATTAATGTCATGAGCCTCTTATATCCTTCATTGCATGACGCGTTCACTACCAAATCCGAGCTTAGCACCATTTGATTCGGAAATTGAAAGAACTTTGCTTCATATTAGGCAAGCTCGGAGGCGGTTAGCCTTTGAGGAAGGTGAAAAAGTTCTTACCAATTCACCACATCATCGTCATCCAACGAAGGCACTAATTACTCTTCCGTTGATACTACTAATAGTTCTTCTTTTGACCTAGGTTTTGACAACATGGCCGCTCCAAGGAGAGTTACTCTCAAGGAAGCGAGTGCATCGGATTTTGTTCTCTAACCCTTCCATGTGCTTCATCCCAACTTGAATGCAAACTTTGAACTCAAGACCGCTCTCATCAATCTCTTACCAAAGTTTTATGGACTTCCTGCATAAGATCCAATTAGACACCTCAAGGATTTTCATGGTGTATGCTCGAATACTAAGCGGGAAGGGTCCGATAAAGTGGCTATATGGTTGTTTGCCTTCCCTTTTTCTCTTGAGGGAAGAGCCAAGGAGTGGTTCTATACCTTACCTAGCAATGTTCTGTCCGATTGGGACTTGCTTAGAAGAGGATTCCTTGATAAATTCATGCCCTGAGAAATGACAGACAAGCTAAAGAAGGAGATCTCATGTATTGTACAAGGCGAGATAGAAACTCTATGTGAATATTAGGAGCAGTTCCACAAACTTCTTGACTCATGTCCGAACTACATGCTCGACACTCAAGTATTGCTTGGCTATGTGTGCCAAGGCATGAGAGAGCAAGATAAGAATCTATTGGATGCCTCAAGCAACGGTTCTTTGTCTAAGTATAGAACGGTGGAGGAGGCATGGCAACTCATTACCGACTTGGCCAAATCCACTCAACATGCTAGACGAAGAGTCAACCGCCCAAAGGCCGTGAATGAAGACTCTTCAAGTGGTGAGACCACTACCCTTACTAAGACCTTGTGTGAGATGACAAGCCTTCTAAAGCAACTCCAAGTGAATCAACAACAACCTCCATCCCAACAACAACCACTACCTCCTCAACACCAACAAAGCCAACAATTGGTCCGCCAAAAAGAATATGGCATTTGTTCATGTTACTCCCACTACACGGATGAGTGTCCAAGTCTCCAAGAAGATAACACTCTAACGGCTACCCACAACTTCTATAATCGCCCCTACTATAAACATGCTAATCAAGGATACCATTCACAAGAGAGTAATTACAACCAAGGGTACCCCCAACAAGGAGGCAATTATAACCAAGGGAGTAATGATGAGCGGATAATTTATACGCTTTTTGGCATTGTTTTTAGTATATTTTTAGTAGAATCTAGTTACTTTTAGGGATGTTTTTAATAGATTTTATGTTAAATTCACATTTCTGGACTTTACTATGAGTTTGTGTGTTTTTCTGTGATTTCAGGTATTTTCTGGCTGAAATTGAGGGACTTGAGCAAAAATCAGATTCAGAGGTTGAAGAAGGACTGCTGATGCTGTTGGATTCTGACCTCCCTGCACTCAAAGTGGATTTTCGGGAGCTACAGAACTCGAAATGGCGCGCTTCCAATTGCGTTGGAAAGTAGACATCCAGGGCTTTCCAGCAATATATAATAGTCTATACTTTGGCCAAGAATTGACGACGTAAACTGGCGTTCAACTCCAGCTTTCTACCCAAATCTGGCGTCCAGCGCCAGAAAAGGATCCAAAACCAGAGTTGAACGCCCAAACTGGCACAAAAACTGGCGTTCAACTCCACAAATGGCCTCTGCACGTGCAACACTTAAGCTCAGCCTAAACACACACCAAGTGGGCCCCGGAAGTGGATTTATACATCAAATACTTACTCATGTAAACCCTAGTAGCTAGTTTATTATAAATAGGACCTCTTACTATTGTATTAGGCATCTTTGGATTATCCTGGATTGTATTTTGATCCTGTGATCTCGTTTAGGGGGCTGGCCATCTCGGCCATGCCTGGACCTTCACTTATGTATTATTCACGGTAGAGTTTCTACACTCCATAGATTAAGGTGTGGAGCTCTGCTGTTCCTCAAAGATTAATGCAAAGTACTACTGTTTTCTATTCAATTCTTCTTATTTCGCTTCTAAGATATCCATTCGCACCCAAGAACGTGATGAAGGTGATGATTATGTGTGACGCTCATCATCCTTCCCCCTTATGAACGCGTGCCTGACAAACACTTCTGTTCTACATGAATTAAGCTAGAATAAGTATCTCTTAGATCTCCTAACCAGAATCTTCGTGGCGTAAGCTAGAATGATGGCGGCATTCAAGAGAATCCGGAAGGTCTAAACCTTGTCTGTGGTATTCTGAGTAGGATTCAATGATTGAATGACTGTGACGAGCTTCAAACTCGCGATTGTTGGGCGTTAGTGATAGACGCAAAAGGAGGGTGAATCCTATTCCAGCATGATCGAGAACCGACAGATGAATAGCCGTGCCGTGACAGGGTGCGTGAGCATATTATTCACTGAGAGGAGGGGATGTAGCCACTGACAACGGTGATGCCCTTGCATAAAGCCAGCCATGGAAAGGAATGAGACTGATTGGATGAAGATAGCAGGAAAGCAGAGGTTCAGAGGAACGAAAAGCATCTCCATTCGCTTATCTGAAATTCCTACCAATGAATTACATAAGTATCTCTATCCCTATTTTATTATTTATAATTCGAAAACCACATAACTGTTTTATATCCGCCTAACTGAGATTTACAAGGTGACCATAGCTTGCTTCATACCAACAATCTCCGTGGGATTCGACCCTTACTCACGTAAGGTATTACTTGGACGACCCAGTGCACTTGCTGGTTAGTTGTATCGAAGTTGTGACAGACTGTAAAACTAGATCAGAGTCCCAGGCCTTTGAAGCCATGGATATGTATCACAATTTCGTACACCAAGTTTTTGGCGCCGTTGCCGGGGATTGTTTGAGTTTTCGGCAAGCTTTTGGTCCGGTAACATCAGTGCTAGATTCCCTTTTGATCCGGCAACAGCACCAAGTTTTTGGCGCCGTTGCCGGGGATTGTTCGAGTTTGGACAACTGACGGTTCATCTTGTTGCTCAGATTAGGTAATTTTCTTTTTATTTTATTTTCAAAAATTTTTCAAAAATATTTCTAAAATTTTCTCATCTGTTTTCGAAAATAATAAAAATGTTTTCAAAAAAAAAAAAAATTTATTCAAAATTTTTAAGAATGAATTCTAGTGTTTCATGAAGCATGTTGAAGCCTGGCTGGCCGTAAAGCCATGTCTATTCCTTTGGGAATGAGTATGTCAGGCATGTCATATCTGAATTACATGCTGAAGCTTGGCTGGCCATTGGCCATGTCTAGTGTTTTGGACCGAAGCTTTCATTGAAAGCTTGGCTGGCTAGTGAGCCATGTCTAATTCCTGGACTGAAGCTTTAGACTAAGAATGCAAGATTCCTGGAATTCATGTTAAAAATTTTGGAATCCTTATTTTTCTTTTTCAATTAATTTTTGAAAAAATCCAAAAAAAATTAGAAAATAATAAAAATCAAAAATATTTTCTGTTTCTTGTTTGAGTCTTGAGTCATATCATAAGTTTGGTGTCATTTGCATATGCATCTTGCATTTTTTTCGAAAATATCATACATTCATGGTGTTCTTCATGATCTTCAAGTTGTTCTTGGTAAGTCTTCTTGTTTGATCTTGATGATTTTTTGTTTTGTGTCTTTTCATGTTTATCATATGCATTCTTGAATTCTTAGTGCGTAAGCATTAAAGAATTCTAAGTTTGGTGTCTTGCATGTTTTCTTTGCATTAATAATTTTTCAAAAATATGTTCTAGATGTTCATCATGATCTTCATAGTGTTCTTGGTGTTCATCTTGACATTCATAGCATTCTTGCATGCATTCATTGTTTTGATCTAAAAATTTCATGCATTGCATAATTTTCATGTTTTCATAAAAATTCAAAAAAATCAAAAAAATATCCTTCCCTTTTTCTCTCATCAAATTCGAAAATTTGAGTTGACTTTTTCAAAAATTTTTAAAATCAAGTTGTTTCTCATGAGTCAAATCAAATTCTCAATTTGAAAATCTTATCTTTTTCAAAATCTTTTTCAAAAATCAAATCTTTTTCAAAATTCTTAGTTATTTTCGAAAATTTCAAAAATATTTTTCAAAAATCTTTTTCTTATTTTTATACCAAATTTTCGAAAATAATAATAACAATTAATGTTTTGATTCAAAAATTTCAAGTTTGTTACTTGCTTGTTAAGAAAGATTCAAACTTTAAGTTCTAGAATCATATCTTGTGATTTCTTGTGAATCAAGTCATTAATTGTGATTTTAAAAATCAAATCTTTTTCAAAACTAATTTCTATCATATCTTTTCAAACATATCTTCTCATCTTATCTTTTTCAAAATATCTTTTCTAACTTCCTAACTTCTTATCTTTTCAAAATTTGTTTCAACTAACTAACTAACTTTTTGTTTGTTTCTTAACTTTTTCAAAACTAGCTAACTAACTCTCTCTCTCTAATTTTCGAAAAAATCTTCCCTCCTTTTCAAAAAAATTTCTTTTTAACTAATTATTTTTATTTTTATTTTTTTATTTTAAAATTTTTTCGAAAAATTACTAACCTTTTTCAAAAACAATTTTCAAAAATCACTAACTCCTTTTCAAAAATAATTTTTCGAAAATTCCCTCCTTCCCTCTTATCCTATTCTATTTATTCATTCATATCCTAACATCTCATCTCGCATATCTTCCATTCGTACAGTTGTGTTTCTTCCTTTACATCACATTCTTTGTCTCCCCCTCTTTTCTTCCACTCACAAAGGGATCCCTATACTGTGGTATAAAGGATCTCTATTATTATTATTATTATTATTATTATTATTATTATTATTTTTCTGTGCCTTCTTCTTTGTCATATGAGCAGGAGCAAGGATAAGAACACTCTTGTGGAAACAGATCCAGAACCTGAAAGGACTCTGAAGAGAAAATTAAGAGAAGCTAAAATACAACAATCCAGAGATAACCTTTCAGAAATTTTCGAACAGGAAAAGGAGATGGCAGCCGAAAATAATAATAATGTAAGGAAGATGCTTGGTGACTTTACTGCACCTAATTCCAATTTACATGGAAGAAGCATCTCCATTCCTGCCATTGGAGCAAACAACTTTGAGCTGAAACCTCAATTAGTTTCTCTGATGCAGCAGAACTGCAAGTTTCATGGACTTCCATATGAAGATCCTTTTCAGTTCTTAACTGAATTCTTGCAAATATGTGATACCGTTAAGACTAATGGAGTAGATCCTGAAGTCTACAGGCTCGTGCTTTTCCCTTTTGCTGTAAGAGACAGAGCTAGATTATGGTTGGATTCTCAACCAAAAGACAGCCTGACTCTTGGGATAAGCTGGTCACGGCTTTCTTAGCCAAGTACTTTCCTCCTCAAAAGCTGAGCAAGCTTAGAGCTGATGTTCAAACCTTCAGACAGAAAGAAGGGTGAATCCCTCTATGAAGCTTGGGAAAGATACAAACAGTTGACCAAAAAGTGTCCTTCTGACATACTTTCAGAATGGACCATCCTGGATATATTCTATGATGGTTTATCTGAGCTATCAAAGATGTCACTGGACACCTCTGCAGGTGGATCCATTCACCTAAAGAAAACACCTGCAGAAGCTCAAGAACTCATTGACATGGTTGCTAATAACCAGTTCATGTACACTTCTGAAAGGAATCCTGTGAGCAATGGGACGCCTATGAAGAAGGGAGTTCTTGAGGTTGATACTCTGAATGCCATATTGGCTCAGAATAAAATATTGACTCAGCAAGTCAATATGATCTCTCAGAGTCTGCATGGAATGCAAGCTGCATCCAACAGTACTCAAGAGGCATCTTCTGAAGAAGACGCCTATGATCCTGAGAACCCTACAATAGCAGAGGTGAACTACTTAGGTGAACCTTATGGAAACACCTATAACTCAACATGGAGAAATCATCCAAATTTCTCATGGAAGGATCAAAAGCCTCAACAAGGCCTTAATAATGGTGGAAGAAACAGGTTTAGCAATAGCAAGCCTTTTCCATCATCAACTCAGCAACAGACAGAGAACTCTGAACAAAATGCTTCTAATTTAGCAAACCTAGTCTCTGATCTATCTAAGGCCACTGTAAGTTTCATGAATGAAACAAGGTCTTCCATTAGAAATCTGGAAGCACAAGTGGGCCAGCTGAGTAAAAGGATCACTGAAATCCCTCCTAGTACTCTCCCAAGCAATACAGAAGAGAACCCAAAAGGAGAGTGCAAGGCCATTGACATAAGCGCCATGGCCGAACCTGTGAGGAGAGGAGAGGACGTGAATCCCAAGGAGGAAGACCTCCTGGGACGTCCAGTGACCAATAAGGAGCTTCCCTCTGAGGAACCAAAGGACTCTGAGGCTCATCTAGAGACCATAGAGATCCCATTGAACCTCCTTATGCCCTTCATGAGCTCTGATGAGTATTCCTCTTCTGAAGAGAATGAGGATGTTACTGAAGAGCAAACTGCCAAGTTTCTTGGTGCAATCATGAAGCTAAATGCCAAATTATTTGGCATTGATGCCTGGGAAGTTGAACCTCCCTTGTTCATCAATGAACTAAGTGATCTGGATCAACTGACATTGCCTCAGAAGAGACAGGATCCTGGAAAGTTCATATTACCTTGTACCATAGGCACCATGATCTTTAAAGCTCTGTGTGACCTTGGTTCAGGTATAAACCTCATGCCCCTCTCTGTAATAGAGAAACTGGGAATCTATGGGGTGCAAGCTGCTAAAATCTCACTAGAGATGGCAGACAGCTCAAGAAGACAGGCTTATGGACAAGTAGAAGATGTATTAGTAAAGGTTGAGGGCCTTTACATACCTACTGATTTCATAGTCCTGGATACTGGAAAGGAAGAGGATGAATCCATCATCCTAGGAAGACCTTTCCTGGCCACAGCAAGAGCTGTGATTGATGTTGACAGAGGTGAAATAGTCCTTCAATGGAATGAGAACTCCCTTGTATTCAAAACTCAAGGATCTCCCTCTGCAACCATGGAGAGGAAGCTTGAAAAGCTTCTCTCAAAGCAGAGTCAACCAAAGCCCCCACAGTCAAACTGTAAGTTTGGTGTTGGGAGGCCACAACCAAACTCTAAGTTTGGTGTTGAACTCCCATATCTAAACTCTAAGTTTGGTGTTGGAGAGTCTCAACAAAGCTCTGCACATCTGTGAGGCTCCATGAGAGCCCACTGTCAAGCTATTGACATTAAAGAAGTGCTTGTTGGGAGGCAACCCAATGTTTATCTAACTTTTATTTTCATTGTTTTTCATGTTTTCGTAGGTTCATGATCATGTGGAGTCACAAAATAAACAAAAAAATTCAAAAACGGAATCAAAAACAGCAGAAGAAAAATCACACCCTGGAGGAGCATCTGTCTGGCGTTCAAATGCCAGAACAGAGCATAGTTCTGGCACTGAACGCCCAGAATGGGAGCATCCTGGCGCTGAACGCCCAGAACAAGCATGGTTCTGGCGTTCAACGCCAGAAATGGCAGCAAATGGGCGTTGAACGCCCAAAATGGGCACCAACCTGGCGCTGAATGCCCAGAGTTGTGTGCAAGGGCATTTTGCATGCCTAAATTGGTGCAGGGATGTAAATGCCTTGACACCTCAGGATCTGTGGACCCCACAAGATCATCTCAGGATTTGTGGACCCCACAGGATCCCCACCTACCTCATCATCTCTCTTTCCATTCATGATCATCCCTTCTTTTTTTCCATTTACCATTCGCATCCATACACCCACTACCTTCAAAAATTCAACATGCATAGCTTTTTTGTTTTTTTCCATAACCATTGATGGCTCCTAAGGCCAGAGAAACCTCTAGAAAGAGAAAAGGGAAGACAAAAGCTTCCATCAAGGGTCTATAGCTCAGTGGTAGAACATTTGACTGCAAATCAAGAGATCCCTGAGATACCTCAGGGGATACATTTTCTTCCACACAATTATTGGAAGCAACTAAGGGTGGAACATCAAGAGCACTCCATCATCCTTCATGAAATCAGAGAATATCTAAAAGCAATGAAGGAGGAGCAACAAAGACAAGGAAGAGACATAGAAGAGCTCAAGGACATCACTAAGGTGGACTCATTCCTTGTTCTTACTTTCTCTGTTTTTCATTTTCTATGTTATGTTCTTATCTATGTTTGTGTCTTCATTACATGATCATCAGTAGTTAGTAACTTTGTCTTAAAGTTATGAATGTCCTATGAATCCATCACCTCTCTTAAATGAAAAATGTTTTAATTCAAAAGAACAAGAAGTACATGAGTTTCGAATTTATCCTTGAACTTAGTTTAATTATATTGATGTGGTGACAATGCTTATTGTTTTCTGAATGTATGCTTGAACAGTGCATATGTCTTTTGAAGTTGTTGTTTAAGAATGTTAAATATGTTGGCTCTTGAAAGAATGATGACTAGGAGACATGTTATTTGATAATCTGAAAAATCATAAAAATGATTCTTGAAGCAAGAAAAAGCAGCAAAGAACAAAGCTTGCAGGAAAAAAAAAGGCGAAAAAAAATAGAAAGAAAAAGAAAAAGCAAGCAGAAAAAGCCAAAAGCTCTTAAAACCAAGAGGCAAGAGCAAAAAGCCAATAACCCTTAAAACCAAAAGGCAAGGGCAATAAAAAGGATCCCAAGGCTTTGAGCATCAGTGGATAAGAGGGCCTAAAGGAATAAAATCCCGGTCTAAGCGGCTAAACCAAGCTGTCCCTAACCATGTGCTTGTGGCGTGTAGGTGTCAAGTGAAAACTTGAGACTGAGCGGTTAAAGTCAAGGTCCAAAGCAAAAGAAGAGTGTGCTTAAGAACCCTGGACACCTCTAATTGGGGACTTTAGCAAAGCTGAGTCACAATCTGAAAAGGTTCACCCAATTATGTGTCTGTGGCATTTATGTATCCGGTGGTAATACTGGAAAACAAAGTGCTTAGGGCCACGGCCAAGACTCATAAAGAAGCTGTGTTCAAGAATCATCATACTGAACTAGGAGAGTCAATGACACTATTCGAACTCTGAGTTCCTATAGATGCCAATCATTCTGAACCTCAATGGATAAAGTGAGATGCCAAAACTATTCAAGAGGCAAAAAGCTATAAGTCCCGCTCATATGATTGAAGCTATGTTTCATTGATAGTTTGGAATTTATAGTATATTCTATTCTTTTTATCCTATTTTGATTTTCAGTTGCTTGGGGACAAGCAACAATTTAAGTTTGGTGTTGTGATGAGCGGATAATTTATACGCTTTTTGGCATTGTTTTTAGTATATTTTTAGTAGAATCTAGTTACTTTTAGGGATGTTTTTAATAGATTTTATGTTAAATTAACATTTCTGGACTTTACTATGAGTTTGTGTGTTTTTCTGTGATTTCAGGTATTTTCTGGCTGAAATTGAGGGACTTGAGCAAAAATCAGATTCAGAGGTTGAAGAAGGACTGCTGATGCTGTTGGATTCTGACCTCCCTGCACTCAAAGTGGATTTTCGGGAGCTACAGAACTCGAAATGGCGCGATTCCAATTGCGTTGAAAAGTAGACATCCAGGGCTTTTCAGAAATATATAATAGTCCATACTTTGGCCAAGAATTGACGACGTAAACTGGCGTTCAACGCCAGCTTTCTACCCAAATCTGGCGTCCAGCGCCAGAAAAGGATCCAAAACCAGAGTTGAACGCCCAAACTGGCACAAAAACTGGCGTTCAACTCCACAAATGGCCTCTGCACGTGCAACACTTAAGCTCATCCCAAACACACACCAAGTGGGCCCCGGAAGTGGATTTATACATCAAATACTTACTCATGTAAACCCTAGTAGCTAGTTTATTATAAATAGGACCTCTTACTATTGTATTAGGCATCTTTGGATTATCCTGGATTGTATTTTGATCCTGTGATCTCGTTTAGGGGGCTGGCCATCTCGGCCATGCCTGGACCTTCACTTATGTATTTTTAACGGTAGAGTTTCTACACTCCATAGATTAAGGTGTGGAGCTCTGCTGTTCCTCAAAGATTAATGCAAAGTACTACTGTTTTCTATTCAATTCTTCTTATTTCGCTTCTAAGATATCCATTCGCACCCAAGAACGTGATGAAGGTGATGATTATGTGTGACGCTCATCATCCTTCCCCCTTATGAACGCGTGCCTGACAAACACTTCTGTTCTACATGAATTAAGCTAGAATGAGTATCTCTTAGATCTCCTAACCAGAATCTTCGTGGCGTAAGCTAGAATGATGGCGGCATTCAAGAGAATCCGGAAGGTCTAAACCTTGTCTGTGGTATTCTGAGTAGGATTCAATGATTGAATGAC
The DNA here is from genome assembly GCF_003086295.3 of Arachis hypogaea. Taxonomy (NCBI): domain Eukaryota; kingdom Viridiplantae; phylum Streptophyta; class Magnoliopsida; order Fabales; family Fabaceae; genus Arachis; species Arachis hypogaea. The sequence continues at coordinate 92,270,561 of NC_092046.1, read as the reverse complement.
TGTGACGAGCTTCAAACTCGCGATTGTTGGGCGTTAGTGACAGACGCAAAAGGAGGGTGAATCCTATTCCAGCATGATCGAGAACCGACAGATGAATAGCCGTGCCGTGACAGGATGCGTGAGCATATTATTCACTGAGAGGAGGGGATGTAGCCACTGACAACGGTGATGCCCTTGCATAAAGCCAGCATGGAAAGGAATGAGACTGATTGGATGAAGATAGCAGGAAAGCAGAGGTTCAGAGGAACGAAAAGCATCTCCATTCGCTTATCTGAAATTCCTACCAATGAATTACATAAGTATCTCTATCCCTATTTTATTATTTATAATTCGAAAACCACATAACTGTTTTATATCCGCCTAACTGAGATTTACAAGGTGACCATAGCTTGCTTCATACCAACAATCTCCGTGGGATTCGACCCTTACTCACGTAAGGTATTACTTGGACGACCCAGTGCACTTGCTGGTTAGTTGTATCGAAGTTGTGACAGACTGTAAAACTAGATCAGAGTCCCAGGCCTTTGAAGCCATGGATATGTATCACAATTTCGTACACCAAGTAACAACTCTAATCAAGCTTGGCGGGACAATTATCAACAAGGAGGTAGGGACAATGGAGGCAACCAAAGATGGAACAACAATACTCAACAAAACCGCTATTCACAAAACCCTCCAAACCAACAACCGAACCAAGGAAGGAACTACCAAACCTACATACCACCTCATAGACAACTACCTCAACCCAACCAACCCCAAGCACCACAAATCACATACCCCTCCACCTCTCCAAATCAAGAAGACACACTCCGGTCCATATTCCAAGGATAAAAAGAACTCTAAAACACACTTAACTCAAGTCTTAATGGCCTTACTTCCACCCTCCAAGCTCTTATTGCTCACATGGAGTCACCTTCTACTTCCACTCCTCAAGCCTCAAATCCTAGTGCTATACCTTCTCAACCTCTACCCAACCCCAAGGGTGGCATCAACACCGTAACCTTGAGGTCTAGGACTCTATTGAAAGAGAGGGACTCAAAGGCACCTAGCCCAATGATAATTACTCAAGAGGAAGATGGAGTTGAGATAGAAGAGATAGAAGAGGAGGAGGAATCACATGTGATAGTTGAAGATGAAGACCCTCAACCAAGGAGTGAAATCCCTAGAAAGGAGCAAGTCTTAGAAGAAGTGGCTCAAACAATCCCATTTCCTACATTGGCAAGAAAGGCTAAGAAGCGTGTAGAACTTGACCCAAAAATGGTGGAAATGTTCAAGAAAGTGGAGGTAACTATCCCCCTCTTTGATGTCATACATCAAGTGCCTAAATATGCGAAATTTCTTAAAGACTTGTGTATGAACACAGATAGAATTCATGAGTTGGAAACCATTCCATTGGGGAGTTCCATTTCGGCTTTAATAGGGGCCATTCCAGAAAAGTGTGTTGATCCGGACCCTTGTCTAGTCTCTTGTGTCATTGATGGAGTCAAATTCATTGATTGTATGTGTGACCTTGGTACATGTGTTAGCATTATGCCTCTTTCATTTATCATCTATTGAAGCTTCCACCACTGAAATGGTCGGTGGCTAGGTTTGTCTTGGCGGACAAGAGCATAATAACCGTAGCGGGTATTGCGGAAGATGTGTTGGTCAACATAAAGGGTTTGATATTTTCAATTGATTTCCATATCATTGAGATTCCACCAAGTGAATCCGAGAGGGCATCATCTATCCTACTTGGGAGACCGTTCTTGAGGACCTCTAGATTCAAGTTGGATGCCCATTCGGGAAACTACTCATTTGAGATAGATGGGAGAGTTGTAAGTTTTAGCCTAGAGGAAGCAATGAAGCACCCACCGGAGAACCATTCCATATTCCGGTGTGATTTAATTGACAACATTGTGGCCGAAGTGCATTGTGCAAAGCTAGATGAGAAACATGTGGTTGAAGTAAGTAGTGAAGATCCAAGTGTAGAAGTTCAAGTGACAAGCCAAGAGCAAAAGCTAGAATTGAAGCCACTACTACCCCACCTAAAGTACTCATACCTTGATGAAGCCCACAAGTTCCCGGTGATCATAGCAAGGGAACTAAATCCTCAACAAGAAGAGAAGTTGCTATGTGTTTTGAGGAAGAACAAAAGGGCAATAGGGTGGAGGTTGGCGGATCTAGTGGGGATAAGTCCCCAATTGTGTGAGCACCGGATCTTTTTGGAAGAAGAAGCTAGACCCATGAGACAACCTCAAAGGCGATTGAATCCTACCATTTTGGAGGTTGTCAAGAAAGAAGTAACACGGTTATTCGAGGCGGACATCATCTACCCCATTTCGGATAGTGAATGGGTGAGTCCCGTTCAAGTCGTGCCAAAGAAGTCCGGAGTAACCACAATAAAAAATGAAAGCGGGGAGCTCATAGCAACACGGGTGCAAAACTCTTGGCGAGTATGTATAGACTACCGAAGATTGAACTCGGCCACTAAAAAAGATCATTTTCCACTTCCGTTTATCGATCAAATGCTCGATCGATTATCCGGTAAATCTCATTATTGCTTTCTAGATGGCTATTCGGGGTACTTCCAAATACACATTGCTCTAGAGGACAAAGAGAAAACAACATTTACTTACCCTTTTGGAACTTATGCCTACAAGCGTATGCCATTTGGCTTATACAATGCACCGGCAACTTTCCAAAGGTGCATGATGAGTACATTTGCAGATTTTCTAGAGCAATGCATGGAGGTATTCATGGTATATGGTGATTCTTTTGATCATTGCTTGGACAATCTTGAAAAAGTTTTGGAAAGATGTACTAAAACTAACCTTGTCTTGAATTTTGAAAAGTTCCATTTCATGGTTAGGCAAGGAATTATTTTAGGACATATTGTTTCCAAAGATGGTATTTCCGTAGATCTGGCAAAGATTAATGTTATATCTAGCTTGCCTTACCCCTCCTCTGAGAGGGAAGTCCGTTCTTTCCTTGGACATGCAGGATTTTATCGAAGATTCATAAAGGACTTTAGTAAGATAGCATTGCCTCTGTCAAGGTTGTTGCAAAAGGACATTGAGTTTGATTTAAGCAAGGAATGCATGGAGGCTTTTGACAAGCTCAAGGTAGCATTGACCCAAGCTCCCATTGTGCGAGGGCCAGATTGGAGTCGGCCATTTGAAATAATGTGTGATGCTTCAAACTTTGCCGTGGAAGCCGCGTTAGCACAACGCGAGGGTAAGATTCCATATGTCATACTAGACGGAGCCCAATCCAACTACACTACCACCGAAAAAGAACTTTTGGCCATAGTTTTTGCCTTGGACAAGTTCCGAGCATATCTTCTCAGTTCAAAGGTGGTAGTGTACTTGAATCATGTGGCGTTAAAGTATTTGTTGGCTAAGAAGGAATCCAAACTGAGATTGATTAGATGGGTTTTATTGTTGCAAGAGTTTGACTTGGAAATTAAGGATAGGAGTGGTACGCAAAACCTAATGGCGGACCACTTAAGTCACCTTGAACACACAAAAGGAGATACCACTCCTATTAATGATTCTTTTCCTATTGAGGGCTTGCATGCAATCTCAGAAACCATTCCTTGGTATGCACCAATCGCCAATTACTTGGTATCTCGCTTCTTCCCTCCTAATCTCTCCAAGCACCAAAGGGATAAGCTAAAAAGCGAATCCAAATACTATGTGTGGGATGACCCATACCTTTGGAGATGTGGGGAGGATCAAGTAATTCGGAGGTGCATTCCACAAACCGAATTCCACTCAATCTTGGAAGCTTGCCACTCCTTCGAAGGAGGGAGCCATTTTGGACCTCAAAGAACGGCAAGGAAAATCCTAGATTGTGGCTTTTGGTGGCCAACTCTTTTCAAGGATTCTTCTCATTTTTGTAAATCTTGTTCTCAATGCATTAGATTTAGTAATATCTCCAAGAAGGATGAAATCTCCCAACAAACCGTGCTTTTTTGTGAAATTTTTGATATGTGGGGAATCGACTTCATGGGGCCATTCCCAAATTCTAATGATTTTCTCTATATTCTACTTGCCGTTGATTATGTGTCCAAATGGGTGGAAGCAATACCACCCAGACGGAGGATGCTAATGTGGTCCTTTCTTTTGTGAGAAACAATATTATTTGTAGATTCGGGTTGCCACGAGAAATCGTGAGCGACCAAGGTTCATACTTTTGCAATAAGAGAATGGAAGGGCTCATGAAGAAATATAGCATCATGCATAAAGTAGCCACGGCCTACCACCCACAAACAAATGGCCAAGCCGAGGTTTCCAATCGAGAAATTAAACGCATCTTGGAAAGGATTGTGAAACCCAATAGGAAAGATTGGAGTGCTAAGCTCACCGATGCATTATGGGCCTACCAAACGGCATACAAAATGCCAATTGGCATGAGTCCCTTTCGGTTGGTACATGGCAAAGCTTGCCACTTACCCGTGGAGATAGAGCACAAGGCATATTGGGCCATCAAGGAATGCAATCCAAGTTTGGGTGGAGCCAGAGTTAGGAGGAAGATACAACTAGCGGAGTTGGAATGTTTGAGGCTTGAAGCTTATGAGAACTCTAGACTTTACAAGGAGAAAATGAAAGCCGTGCATGGTAGGAACATAAGAGGCAAAGAATTTAAGGCCGGTGATCTAGTCCTTCTTTACAATTTTAGATTGAGATTGTTGCCTGGAAAACTAAGGTCGAAATGGGAAGGCCCTTATCAAGTAGTGAAAGCGGAACCCAATAGGGTTTACCAATTGCGCCATCCCTCAAGTTCGGATATCTTCAAGGTCAATGGGCACCGTCTCAAGTTGTATCATGGTGAGCAAATGAAGAGCAACAAGGAGATTGAGGTATTCCTTTTGGAAGATGCACCTCTTGGCCAAGAGCAATGAGCTAGTGGAAGTCAACTTAAGGACATTAAACAAAAGTGCTAGGTGGGAGACACCCCACCATGGTGAGGTCTATCCTTTTTACCTTTTGTATATAGTTCTTGAACTCTTCATTGTTGTGTAATTGCTTAGCTATAACTTTGCTTGATTAGATATTGATTGTGAATACCTTGGATATTTTGTTCATGAAGACTTGCATTGATTTTTCAACAAATGAATTGATTGTGTGGTAGAAGAACACCCCCTCTTTAGGTTTTGCATTGATTTGGGTGTTCTTGGCCTCTTTGGCTTGTTTGGCCATTGAATACATGATAATTAGGCATTCTTCTACCCATTCAAAAAAAAAGGGGGGGGAGGACACGTGTGTGCGCACTATGCACGTATGCGTCCCTAAGTCGTCGCAGCTCCTGGGCAATTTTCCAGAGAGTTGTGCAAATTCTGGGCCAGTTTTGGGCCCTGGCATAACCAGCATCACGCATGCGCACACAATGCGCAGACGCGTCCATGGCCATTTGCGCAAAAGCACACGTACGCGTCACTACTGCAATTTGCAATCTTGGGCTACTTTTCCCGAGAGTTGTGCCCAGGTTGGGCCAATCTCATGCCACTGGCCTAACTCACCTCACACGTACGTGCACTAAGGGCACGCACGCACTTCAATCATAACGCAAATCGATGCGCCAGTGCACCATGCGCCTCCGCATTGTTTGTCAAAATTCATCTTCTGGTACTTTTTCCTGAGAGTTGAGCCAAAGTTGTGCCCAACTTATGCTGAGGGCACAACTCATGTGCACGCGCATGCGGACCTGGAGCTCGTGCGCACACCTGCATTTCTCCAATTCGCGCATCTGCGCACCGTACGCGTCTGCGCCCTTACTGATCTTTGCCCATGCACGTGCACGCGTGCATGGCATGCACGCGTCGGTTCCGCGAACCAATTGCATTAGAGCGCACCTTTCTCCTTCCATTTTCTTTCTTTCTTCTTACCACCACCCCTCTTCTTCACTTCTACCCCCTTCTACCATCTCTACAACCTCTTCTCCGCCACCACCGGCGGCAACCACCACCTCCGATCTCCGGCGGTCCCAAACCTCTCTTTCTCTTCTTCTCTCTCTTACTCTTCACTACCTTTTCTCTCACCTCCATACCCCATCTCTCTTCTTCCTCTCAAGGTACTTCTCATTTCTATTTTTTTTTGGTTTTTCTTTTTCCTTCTTCCTTTCCTTAGCTACATTCCCTTACTCTTCCTCTTAGTTATTTTCATTCATGTTTTCTTTGTTTGTTAAATTTTCCTTCTCTCTTTCTTTTCATTTTCTTATGGGTGTTACAAGTAGAGATTCCTCTTGTATTGATGAGTTTGTTTGAATTACTTGGTTTCTCTTACAATTTATGGTATGATATGATGATTGATGATGCTATATGGGATGTTACATTGTCACCCTTCTCTCAATTTTGTCACAAAAAGGGATGCACACCAAGTGTTTGATGGAAGATCCACATGACTTTTTGGAGTTACTTTGACTTAGTGTTTTCTATCTTAGTGTTCTTTCTCTTTCACTTTCTTGTTCATATATGCATTGAGCCTACTACATTTCCTGCTTTATTTCTACATGCTCATCCCCTAATTCTCACTTCTTGTTATTGATGTTAAGAGTGTGTGCTTCTCATGCTTCTTGTTTGCATGCATATACCACTCATACATCACATGCTAGTGATTAACCATGATCTTTATTATTGCCTTAGTTACATGTTACAGTTGTCATGTATCTAAGTCACTTATTCTCTTATACTTTGTCACTAGCATGCTTATCATTTCTTCGTGCTTCTTTGGGTCTAATTTTACCATCTTTCCCTTCTTTCTAGGATGCTGATCAAAAGAGATAATGGAAAGGCACCCAAGAAGGCACCCTCACGGTCCACTAGCAAAGCACAACAAGGACCTAGAACTAAGCCCCTTCCCAATAAGACAAGGAGCGTTGCTAACATTGATGTTTTGGAAAAGGACAATCCGGCAATGGATCCGAACAAGTTCCCCAACCGCTATTGCAAACTTGTCTTCCCCTTGATCAAACCAAGGAACTATCATGCGGAGCCTCTACTAGCCCCTCCGGCTCATGTTATTCCGCTTATCATGCCCCGCATCGAACAGCGGCAATGGGAGTTCCTATTGAGGAAGCCACGGGAGGCAAACTTGTCCTGGGTGGTAGAATTCTACACTAACTACCATTCCCTATCCCTTGCATCGGCATTTATGCACCGAAGACAAGTTCCCGTCACAGAGGAGGCCATTCAACGTGTGCTTAAGACCAGATCGTTAGCGAAAGGGATTGATGCATATCAAGAAATTTTGTTGGCACGGTGCGAATATGCGTTTGATTGGGATTCCATCCTCAAGGTCATTGCTCTACCCGAATCATTCTGGATTCGAGGAAGGATGAGACCCTGGCCTAAGGGCATCACCGCATGTTTTCTCACTAGAGAGGCTTAGGCATGGGCCCAAATTCTAGCCAACTGTGCTCCCAAGCACCCATGGCTCATCTATCACTGTCGAGTTAGCCTTATTGGTTTGGTGTGTCCTCACTGAGAGACCGGTGCAAATTCCCCATCTCATTCGCCAAGCTATGGGCCGCATCCACGCTAAGGGGAACCTACATTTTCCCGCTCTAGTGACCGACTTAGCTGCCGCAGCCGGTGTTCCTCGAGAGACTAAGGATCGGAGGGCCATGATCCTAATAGACGGCGATGTTGTTCCAAACAGGAGATATCTTTACCCTCCGGTGGACACCGAGGAGCCACACTTAGCCGTCCTCATGAGCATTCCCACCAACTCAATCTCACCTCCAAAGTCATCCATGCAACGCATAGAGGAGCTCCACAAGAAGCTTGACCGTTATGAGCGGCGTAACCAACGCCGATACACCTTTGTCAAGAAGCTTCTAAGTTGCCTAGCGCCACCTGTGGAAGAACCGGCAATTTCCACGTCCACCAGTACCAATAATGAGGAAAGCGATAATGAAAAAGGGGAGGGACACTCGAAAGCCGATCCACCGCTGCGTTTCACTTAAGGCACGGAGGACCGTGCCAACTTCTAAGTGTGGGGAGGTCGGTCGGCCGACCGGTCTTCATAGGTAACACCGAATAAATTTTTTTAATCTCTTTTGTTAACTAGAATAGATCGCATATTAGGTTTTTCATTTTCAACATCCTGTGCATATTAGTATCTCTTAATAAATCCACTTGGCCAGAGTAATGACGTCTCTCTTAGAAAACTAGAATTTTGGGGCAACCCTACCAATTTTAAAAATTTTTTTTGCTAAGCTTGTTCGAAGAATGTAATTTGGAACATGGATTTTGAGCCAAGAACACAAGCAAGTGAGTTTTGAGCCTAATTGCGTGGTTGCATCCTATAACCACTTACTTTCCTTCTTGTGTGCATTGTGATCGTTAATTTGTTTGACTCTATATGTCCATTATTATGTGTATGAATGCATGTGTGATGAGCGGATAATTTGTACGCTTTTTGGCATTGTTTTTAGTATGTTTTTTTGTAGGATCTAGTTACTTTTAGGGATGTTTTCACCAGTTTTTATGTTAAATTCACATTTCTGGACTTTACTATGAGTTTGTGTGTTTTTCTGTGATTTCAGGTATTTTCTGGCTGAAATTGAGGGACTTGAGCAAAAATCAGATTCAGAGGTTGAAGAAGGACTGCTGATGCTGTTGGATTCTGACCTCCCTGCACTCAAAGTAGATTTTCTTGAGCTACAGAACTCAAAATGGCGCGCTTCCAATTGCGTTGGAAAGTAGACATCCAGGGATTTCCAGCAATGTATAATAGTTCATACTTTGGCCGAGTTTAGACGATGTAAAAGGGCGTTGAACGCCAGTTCTACGCTGCTGTCTGGAGTTAATTAAACGCCAGAAACAAGTCACAAACCAGAGTTGAATGCCAGAAATATGTTACAACCTGGCGTTCAACTCCAGAAAGAGCCTCTGCACGTGTAACATTCAAGCTCAGCCCAAGCACACACCAAGTGGGCCCCGGAAGTGGATCTATGCATCATTTACTTACTTCTGTAAACCCTAATGACTAGTTTAGTATAAATAGAACTTTTTATCATTGTATTCGCAGTCTTGGTTACTCCGGTTCCCCTCTGGGACTGAGACCAATGAACTCCATTATCACTTATATATTTTCAACGGTAGAGTTTCTACACTCCATAGATTAAGGTGTGGAGCTCTGCTGTTCCTCAAAGATTAATGCAAAGTACTACTGTTTTCTATTCAATTCATCTTATTTCGCTTCTAAGATATTCATTCGTACTTCAACCTGAATGTGATGAACGTGACAATCATCATCATTCCCTATGAACGTGTGCCTGACAACCACTTCCGTTCTACCTTAGATTGAATGAGTGTCTCTTAGATCTCTTAATCGGAATCTTCGTGGTGTAAGCTAGAATGATGGTGGCATTCAAGAGAATCCGGAAAGTCTAAACCTTGTCTGTGGTATTCCGAGTAGGATTCAATGATTGAATGACTGTGACGAGCTTCAAACTCGCGACTGCTGGGCGTAGTGACAGACGCAAAAGGAGGGTGAATCCTATTCCAGCATGATCGGGAACCTCAGATGATTAGCTGTGCCGTGACAGGGCATCTTGGACCATTTTCACAAGAGGAGGGGATGTAGCCACTGACAACGGTGATGCCTTTGCATAAAGCCAGTCATAGAAAGGAGTAAGACTGATTGGATGAAGACAGCAGGAAAGCGGAGGTTCAGAGGAACGATTGCATCTCCATACGCTTATCTGAAATTCTCACCAATGATTTACATAAGTATTTCTATCCTTCTTCTATTACTACATTTCGAAAACTACATAACTATTTTATATCCGCCTGACTGAGATTTACAAGGTGACCATAGCTTGCTTCATACCAACAATCTCCGTGGGATTCGACCCTTACTCACGTAAGGTAGTACTTGGACGACCTAGTGCACTTGCTGGTTAGTTATGCGAAGTTGTGAAGATATGTTTAGAACATGGTTCTGTGCATCCATTTTTGGTGCCATCGCCAGGGAATCAATTTCGAACAATAATTCACAACCTGAGTAACAATTTCGCATACCAAGTTTTTGGCGCCGTTGCCGGGGATTGTTCGAGTTTGGACAACTGACGGTTCATCTTGTTGCTCAGATTAGGTAATTTTCTTCTTATTTTGTTTTCAAAAAGTTTTCAAAAATTTTTCAAAAATATTTTCTTCTTTTTCATTTTTTCCAAAAAATATTTTCAAAAAAAAAAAATTTTTAAAATAAAAATGTTTTCAAAAATATATTTTTCTTCAGAATTTTTAAGAATGAATTCTAGTGTTTCATAAAGCATGTTGAAGCTTGGTTGGCTGTAAAGCCACGACTGTAGGGCATGTCAGGCGTGTCATGTCTGAGTTACATACTAAAGCTTGGCTGGCTATTAAGCCATGCCTAACCCTTTGATTGGAGCTTTAGGCTAAAGAGCATAAGATTCCTGGAATTCATATTAAAATTTTTGAATCCTAATTTTTCTTTTTCAAAATGATTTTCGAAAAAAAAATCATAAAATCATAAAAATCAAAAATATTTTGTGTCTCTTGTTTGAGTCTTGAGTCATATTATAAGTTTGGTGTCAATTGCATGTGCATCTTGCATTTTTTCGAAAATTCATGCATTCATAGTGTTCTTCATGATATTCAAGTTGTTCTTGGTAAGTCTTCTTGTTTGATCTTTGCATTTGCATGTTTTGTGTCTTTTCTTGTTTTTCATATGCATTCTTGAAATCTTAGTGTCAAAGCATTAAAGATTTCTAAGTTTGGTGTCTTGCATGTTTTCTTTGCATTAAAAAAATTTTCAAAAATATGTTCCTGGTGTTCATCATGACATTCAAAGTGTTCTTGGTGTTCATCTTGACATTCATAGCATTCTTGCATGCATTCATTGTTTTGATCCAGAATTTTCATGCATTGCATCATTTTCATGTTTTTCTCTCTCATCATAAAAATTCAAAAAAAAAATATCTTTCCCTTTCTCTCTCTTAAAATTTCAAAAATTAGATTTGACTTTTTCAAAAATTTTTAAAAATCTAGTTGTTTTTATCAGTCAAATCAAATTTTCAATTTAAAAATCCTATCTTTTTCAAAACCTTTTTCAAAAATCAAATCTTTTTCATTTTTCTTAGTTAATTTCGAAAATTATCAAAATATTTTTCAAAAATCTTTTTCTTAATTTTATATCATAATTTTCGAAAATAACATCATCAATTAATGTTTTGATTCAAAAATTTCAAGTTTGTTACTTGCTTGTTAAGAAAGATTCAAACTTTAAGTTCTAGAATCATATTTTATGATTTCTTGTGAATCAAGTCATTAATTGTGATTTTAAAAATCAAATCTTTTTTTAAAAACTAATTTCAATCATATGTTTTCAAAAATATCTTCTTATCTTACCTTTTTCAAAAAAATTTGATTTCAAAATATCTTTTCTAACTTCCTAACTTCTTATCTTTTCAAATTTGTTTCAACTAACTAACTAACTTTTTGTTTGTTTCTTATCTTTTTCAAAACCACCTAACTAACTCTCTCTCTCTCTAATTTTCGAAAATATCTCCCTCTTTTTCAAAATTTCTTTTTAATTAAACTAATTATTTTATTTTTTATTTGAATTTTCGAAAAACTATTAACCCTTTTCAAAATTAATTTTCGAAAATTACTAATCTTTTTCAAAAACTATTTTCGAAAATCACTAACTCTTTTTCAAAAATAATTTTCGAAAATTCTCCTTCTCCCTCATCTCCTTCTAATTATTTATTCATCTACTAACACTTCTCTTCATCTCACATCACTGCTCCTATCCTCACCTTTGTGTTTGGATTCCCCATTCTTCCCTTCTTTACATTACATTCTTTGCTCACACAAAGGAATCTCTATACTGTGACATAGAGGATTCCATATTTTCTTTGTTATTCCCTCCTTTTTCATATGAGCAGGAGCAAAGACAAGAATATTCTTGTTGAAGCAGATCCAGAACCTGAAAGGACTCTAAAAAGGAAATTAAGAGAAATTAAAATACAACAATCCAGAGATAACCTTCCAGAAATTTTCGAACAGGAAGAGGAGATGGCAGCCGAAAATAATAATAATGCAAGGAGCATCTCCATTCCTGCCATTGGAGCAAACAACTTTAAGCTGAAACCTCAGCTAGTTTCTCTGATGCAGCAGAACTGCAAGTTTCATGGACTTCCATCTGAAGATCCTTTTCAGTTCTTAACTGAATTCTTGCAGATCTGTGATACTGTTAAGACTAATGGAGTAGATCCTGAAGTCTACAGGCTCATGCTTTTCCCTTTTGCTATAAGAGACAGAGCTAGAATATGGTTGGACTCTCAACCCAAAGACAGCCTGAACTCTTGGGATAAGCTGGTCACGACTTTCTTAGCCAAGTTCTTTCCTCCTCAAAAGCTGAGCAAACTTAGAGCTGATGTTCAAACCTTCAGACAAAAAGAAGGTGAATCCCTCTATGAAGCTTGGGAAAGATACAAACAGCTAACCAAAAAGTGTCCTTCTGACATGCTTTCAGAATGGACCATCCTGGATATATTCTATGATGGTTTATCTGAGCTATCAAAGATGTCATTGGATACTTCTGCAGGTGGATCCATTCACCTAAAGAAAATGCCTGCAGAAGCTCAAGAACTCATTGACATGGTTGCTAATAACCAGTTCATGTACACTTCTGAGAGGAATCCTGTGAGTAATGGGATGCCTCAGAAGAAGGGAGTTCTTGAAGTTGATACTCTGAATGCCAAATTGGCTCAAAACAAAACATTGACTTAGCAAGTCAATATGATTTCTCAGAATCTGAATGGAATGCAAGCTGCATCCAACAGTACTCCAGAGGCTTCTTATGAAGAAGAAGCTTATGATCCTGAGAACCCTGCAATAGCAGAGGTAAATTACATGGGTGAACCATATGGAAACACCTATAATCCATCATGGAGAAATCATCCAAATCTCTCATGGAAGGATCAAAGGCCTCAACAAGGCTTTAATAATGGTGGAAGAAACAGGTTTAACAATAATAAACCTTTTCCATCATCCACTCAGCAACAGACAGAGAACTCTGAACAAAATACCTCTAATTTAGAAAACTTAGTCTCTGATCTATCCAAGGCCACTATAAGTTTCATGAATGAAACAAGGTCTTCCATTAGGAATTTGGAAGCACAAGTGGGCCAGCTGAGAAAAGGGTCACTGAAATCCCTCCTAGTACTCTCCCAAGCAATACAGAAGAGAATCCAAAAGGAGAGTGCAAGGCCATTGACATAAGCACCACGGTCGAACCTGTAAGGGAAGGAGAGGACGTGAATCCCAAGGAGGAAGACCTCCTGGGACGTCCAGTGATCAATAAGGAGCTTCCCTCTGAGGAACCAAAGGACTCTGAGGCTCATCTAGAGACCATAGAGATTCCATTGAACCTCCTTATGCCATTCATGAGCTCTGATGAGTATTCCTCTTCTGAAGAGAATAAGGATGTTACTGAAGAGCAAGCTGCCAAGTTCCTTGGTGCAATCATGAAGCTAAATGCCAAATTATTTGGCATTGATACTTGGGAAGATGAACATCCCTTGTTCACCAATGAACTAAGTGATCTGGATCAACTGACACTGCCTCAGAAGAGCCAGGATCCTGGAAAGTTCATAATACCTTGTATTATAGGCACCATGATCTTTAAGGCTCTGTGTGACCTTGGTTCAGGGATAAACCTCATGCCCCTCTCTGTAATAGAGAAACTGGGAATCTATGGGGTGCAAGCTTCAAAAATCTCATTAGAGATGGCAGACAATTCAAGAAAACAGGCTTATGGACAAGTAGAGGACGTGTTAGTAAAGGTTGAAGGCCTTTACATCCCTGCTGATTTCATAGTCCTGGATACTGGAAAGGAAGAGGATGAATCCATCATCCTAGGAAGACCTTTCCTAGCCACAGCAAGAGCTGTGATTGATGTGGACAGAGGAGAATTGATCCTTCAATTAAATAAGGACAACCTTGTGTTTACAACTCAAGGATCTCTCTCTGCATCCATGGAGAGGAAGCAGAAAAAACTTCTCTCAAAGCAGAGTCAACCAAAGCCCCCATAATCAAACTCTAAGTTTGGTGTTGGGAGGCCACAACCAAACTCTAAGTTTGGTGTCAAACCCCCATATCCAAACTTTAAGTTTGGTGTTGAGAGGTCTCAACAGAACTCTGCACATCTGTGAGGCTCCATGAGAGCCCACTGTCAAGCTATTGACATTAAAGAAGTGCTTGTTGGGAGGCAACCCAATGTTTAATTATCTAATTTTATTTTTATTTTTCATGTTTTACTAGGTTCATGATCATGTGGAGTCACCAAATAAATATAAAAATTGAAAACAGAATAAAAAATAGCAGAAGAAAAATCACACCCTGGAGGAAGACCTTACTGGCGTTTAAACGCCAGTAAGAAGCATGTTTTGGGCGTTCAACGCCAGAACAGAGCATGGTTCTGGCGCTGAACGCCAGAAATGGGCAGCATCTGGGCGTTTGAACGCCAGAAATGCACCCTGGAGAAGAGCTAGCGCTGAACGCCCAGAACAAGCATGGTTCTGGCGTTCAACGCCAGAAATAGGCTACAAATGGGCGTTCAACGCTCAGAATAAGCACCAACCTGGCGCTGAACGCCCAGAGTTGTGTGCAAGGGAATTTTACATGCCTAATTTGGTACAAGTTTGTAAATCCTTGAACACCTCAGGATCTGTGGACCCCACAAGATCACCTCAAGATCTGTGGACCCCACAGGATCCCCACCTACCTCCACTCACTTCTTCTCACCCCTCTTTCACACAATCCCATAAACACTCATCCCCAAAACCCTTCACCAATCACCTCAATCTCTCTTCCCCATCACCTCTTTACCACTTACATCCATCCACTCTTCCCCATAAACCTACCTCATAAACTCCACGTACCTTCAAAATTCAAAATCAATTTCCCACCCAAACCCACCCTAAATGGTTGAACCTTCACCCCCCTCCCATCCCTAGATATAACCATCCATTCTTCCTCATTTTCACACAACACAACCCTCTCTTCTCTTCTTGGCCGAAACACAACCCCTTCTCCCTCTCCTCCATTTCTTCTTATTCTTCATCTATTCTTTCTTCTCTTGCTTGGGGGCGAGCAAAATTCTAAGTTTGGTGTGGTAAAAGCATAAGCTTTTTGTTTTACCATTGATGGCACCTAAGACAGGAGAATCCTCTAGAAAAGGGAAAGGGAAGACAAAAGCTTCCACCTCCGAGTCATGGGAGATGGAAAGGTTCATCTCCAAAGCCCATCAAGACCACTTCTATGATGTTGTGGCCAAGAAGAAGGTGATCCCCG
Source organism: Arachis hypogaea (assembly GCF_003086295.3). NCBI lineage: Eukaryota > Viridiplantae > Streptophyta > Magnoliopsida > Fabales > Fabaceae > Arachis > Arachis hypogaea. Next base: position 92,255,251 of record NC_092046.1, on the reverse strand, counting down.
AGGTCCCTTTCAAACTCAAAAGAAATGAGTATCCGGAGATCCGACATGAAATTCAAAGAAGAGGTTGGGAAGTTCTAACAAACCCCATCCAACAAGTCGGCATCCTAATGATTCAAGAGTTCTATGCTAATGCATGGATCACTAGGAACCATGATCAAAGTAAGAACCCGAACCCAAAGAATTATATCACCATGGTTCGGGGGAAATACTTAGATTTTAGTCCAGAAAATGTGAGGTTGGCGTTCAACTTGCCAAACATGGAAGAGAACGCACGCCCCTACACAAGGAGAGTCAACTTTGATCAAAGGTTGGACCAAGTCCTCATGGACATATGTGTAGAAGGAGCTCAATGGAAGATTGACTCAAAAGGCAAACCGGTTCAACTAAGAAGACTGTACCTTAAGCCTGTAGCTAGAGGATGGTTGGAGTTCATTCAATGCTCAATCATTCCCACTAGCAACCAGTCTGAAGTTACTATAGACCGGGCCATCATGATCCATAGCATCATGATTGGAGAAGAGGTGGAAGTTCATGAGATTATACCTCAAGAACCCTACAAGGTGGCTGACAAGTCCTCCACTATGGCAAGGTTAGCCTTTCCTCACCTCATTTGCCACCTATGCAATTCGGCTGGGATTGACATAGAGGGAGATATCCTCATTAAAGAGGACAAGCCCATCACTAAGAAAAAGATAGAGCAAGCAAGAGAGCCCATTCATGGAGCTCAAGAGGCGCATGAATCTCATCACCATGAGATCCCGGAGATGCCTCAAATGCATTTTCCTCCACAAAACTATTGGGAGCAAATCAATACCTCCCTAGGAGAATTAAGTTCCAACATGGGACAATTAAGGGTGGAACATCAAGAGCACTCCATCATCCTTCATGAAATAAGAGAAGACCAAAAAGCAATGAGGGAGGAGCAACAAAGACAAGGAAGAGACATAGAAGAGCTCAAGGACATCATTGGTTCCTCAAGAAGGAAACGCCACCATCACTAAGGTGGACTCATTCCTTGTTCTTACATTCTCTGTTTTTCGTTTTCTATGTTAAGTGCTTATCTATGTTTGTGTCTTCATTACATGATCATTAGTAGTTAGTAACTATGTCTTAAAGTTATGAATATCCTATGAATCCATCACCTCTCTTAAATAAAAATTGTTTTAATTCAAAAGAACAAGAAGTACATGAGTTTCGAATTTATCCTTGAACTTAGTTTAATTAGATGTAGTGACAATGCTTCTTGTTTTCTGAATGTATGCTTGAACAGTGCATATATCTTTTGAAGTTGTTGTTTAAGAATGTTAAATATGTTGGCTCTTGAAAGAATGATGACAAGGAGACATGTTACTTGATAATCTGAAAAATCATAAAAATGATTCTTGAAGCAAGAAAAAGCAGCAAAGAACAATGCTTGTAGAAAAAATAATAATAGGCGAAAAAAAATAGAAAAAGCAAGCAGAAAAAGCCAAAGCTCTTAAAACCATGAGGCAAGAGCAAAAAGCCAATAACCCTTAAAACCAAAAGGCAAGGAAAAATAAAAAGGATCCCAAGGTTTTGAACATCAGTGGATAGGAGGGCCTGAAGGAATAAAATCCTAGTCTAAGCGGCTAAACCAAGCTGTCACTAACCATGTGCTTGTGGCGTGAAGGTGTCAAGTGAAAACTTGAGACTGAGCGGTTAAAGTCAAGGTCCAAAGCAAAAAAAGAGTGTGCTTAAGAACCCTGGACACCTCTAATTGGGGACTTTAGCAAAGCTGAGTCACAATCTGAAAAGGTTCACCCAATTATGTGTCTGTGGCATTTATGTATCCGGTGGTAATACTGGAAAACAAGGTGCTTAGGGCCACGGCCAAGACTCATAAAACAAGCTGTGTTCAAGAATCATCATACTGAACTAGGAGAGTCAATAACACTATCTAAACTCTGAGTTCCTATAGATGCCAATCATTCTGAACCTCAATGGATAAAGTGAGATGCCAAAACTATTCAAGAGGCAAAAAGCTATAAGTCCCGCTCATTTAATTGGAGCTATGTTTCATTGATAGTTTGGAATTTATAGTATATTCTCTTCTTTTTATCCTATTTGATTTTTAGTTGCTTGGGGACAAGCAACAATTTAAGTTTGGTGTTGTGATGAGCGGATAATTTGTACGCTTTTTGGCATTGTTTTTAGTATGTTTTTAGTAGGATCTAGTTACTTTTATGGATGTTTTCACCAGTTTTTATGTTAAATTCACATTTCTGGACTTTACTATGATTTTGTGTGTTTTTTTGTGATTTCAGGTATTTTCTGGCTGAAATTGAGGGACTTGAGCAAAAATCAGATTCAGAGGTTGAAGAAGGACTGCTGATGTTGTTGGATTCTGACCTCCCTGCACTCAAAGTGGATTTTGTGGAGCTACAGAACTTAAAATGGCGCGCTTCCAATTGGGTTGGAAAGTAGACATCCAGGGCTTTCCAGCAATGTATAATAGTTCATACTTTGGCCGAGTTTAGACGATGTAAAAGGGCGTTGAACGCCAGTTCTACGCTGCTGTCTGGAGTTAATTAAATGCCAAAAACAAGTCACAAACCAAAGTTGAACGCCAGAAATATGTTACAACCTGGCGTTCAACTCCAGAAAGAGCCTCTGCACGTGTAACATTCAAGCTCAGCCCAAGCACACACCAAGTGGGCCCCGGAAGTGGATCTATGCATCATTTACTTACTTCTGTAAACCCTAGTGACTAGTTTAGTATAAATAGAACTTTTTATCATTGTATTCGCAGTCTTGGTTACTCCGGTTCCCCTCTAGGACCGAGACCAATGAACTCCATTATCACTTATGTATTTTCAACGGTAGAGTTTCTACACTCCATAGATTAAGGTGTGGAGCTCTGCTGTTCCTCAAAGATTAATGCAAAGTACTACTGTTTTCTATTCAATTCATCTTATTTCGCTTCTAAGATATTCATTCGTACTTCAACCTGAATGTGATGAACGTGACAATCATCATCATTCCCTATGAACGTGTGCCTGACAACCACTTCCGTTCTACCTTAGATTGAATGAGTGTCTCTTAGATCTCTTGATCGGAATCTTCGTGGTGTAAGCTAGAATGATGGCGGTATTCAAGAGAATCCGGAAAGTCTAAACCTTGTCTGTGGTATTCCGAGTAGGATTCAATGATTGAATGACTGTGACGAGCTTCAAACTCGTGAGTGCTGGGCGTAGTGACAGACGCAAAAGGAGGGTGAATCCTATTCCAGCATGATCGGGAACCTCAGATGATTAGCCGTGTCGTGACAGGGCATCTTGGACCATTTTCACAAGAGGAGGGGATGTAGCCACTGACAACGGTGATGCCCTTGCATAAAGCCAGCCATAGAAAGGAGTAAGACTGATTGGATGAAGACAGCAGGAAAGCGGAGGTTCAGAGGAACGATTGCATCTCCATACGCTTATCTGAAATTCTCACCAATGATTTACATAAGTATTTCTATCCTTCTTTTATTACTACATTTCGAAAACTACATAACTATTTTATATCCGCCTGACTGAGATTTACAAGGAGACCATAGCTTGCTTCATACCAACAATCTCTGTGGGATTCGACCCTTACTCACGTAAAGTATTACTTGGACGACCCAGTGCACTTGCTGGTTAGTTATGCGAAGTTGTGAAGATATGTTTAGACCATGGTTCTGTGCATCCGTTTTTGGTGCCATCGCCAGGGAATCAATTTCGAACAATAATTCACAACCTGAGTAACAATTTCACATACCAATGTGCATGATTGAGGCCATCAATTCACTTAGCTACTTACCCAAATGACCTTACCTTATAATAATCTTTGCAACCAATTTTGAGCATACGCTTAACCCGCTTATTCTTAATTTTAGCACATCACAAGCCAAAGGCGAAAAAAACCATGAATGTCCCTATTTGAATCTTTGATTAGCTTAGGCTAGTGCGTATGTACTGTTCGAGTGTGGGAAATCGAAATATTGGTTGAGATAAGAGCATGTTGTTTTTGTTGAAAATATTGGAAAGTGGATACATACTCATGTGTTGATTAAATGTATAGACCATATGCATTAGTGTTCTTGTGTAAAGTTGAAAATAAAATATATGAGAAAAATAAGAAAAGAATAAAAAATATAGATATAAAAAAGAAAAAAAAGGAAAAAAAATATAATAAAAGAGCAACAATAAAAGGGGACAAAATGCCCAAGGCAAGACTTGAAGACGAATCAATGCATATGTGTAATGATCAAAAGTAAATGCATGGGTATGTGAAAAAGTGAGGAATGGGAAGTTAGGTTAGTACATAATTGTATAGGGTGTTATATAGGTTAGGTGAGAAGTTCAAATTAATCAAGGGATTCAAATTTTAGCCCACTTAGCCAAATATATAACCCTACCTTAACCCTAACCCCATTACAACCCAAGGAAAGACCTCATGATATATGTATGCATGCATAGAACAATTATTGATTGTTAGATGAAGGACAAATTTTGGAAAAGCATGAAGTAGGGGAGGATTGAGTGATCAACCCTATACACCGAGAAAATAAAGTGCAAATACTTCCGGTGAGGGGTTCGAAGCTCAATTCCTTATTCCCGGCTCTCGCGAGCGTTCTTCATGCAAGCTATGCATATTTCACTTCGATAACTAGAATTGGTAGAGTTCATACATTGACCATCATCTTGCCCTATGTGCATACATATGCGTATTCTAGGAAGATTGAATTGCCCTTGACCAAGTAGATAGTAGCATACACCCTAGTTGCATTCATGTAGGTAGATTGCATTACGTGAGTCCTATGGTCCTTTGATCTTTTGCTTCCCTTCAGCATGAGGACATGCTATACTTTAAGTGTGGGGAGGTTGATAAACCCCGTTTTTAGAGTTTATCATCTATAGAATCTAAGGGTTTTATCAATGATCTTCCACACTTATTCATATAAAACTGCGTGATTTTGTGTTCCTTTCTCTATTTTGCCTCGTAGGTGAAAATATGCTTCATTTGCATCAAAATTGATATATTGTAATCCTCCTCTATCACCATTATATGCCTTGATCCGTTTGTTAAGTGATTTCAGAAGTTACAGGGCAAAAATGGCTAAGAGGAATGAAGGAAGCATGCATGAATGGAGGAAGCACGGAACAAATTAAAGATTTGGATTTTGGACATGCACGCGCACGCGCACCCTGCGCGTACGCGTTGATGCGTACATCCAGAGCCATCGCAGTGGAGCCGAGTGAGGAGCTGGCGCGCTTATATGGCTGGGCCATCTTTCCTATGACGCTCGCGTGCACCATACGCCTGCGCGCAGATCGCAAAAGACCCCAGGGACGCGTGATATTTTAAAAGGAACACGTGCCCAGCGATTTCAAGGAGTCCCAGGCCCTGTTTTGGAGCAGAATTTTGGAGGGAAAAGCTTATGAAGACCAAGGATTAGGAGTGTTAGGACAATTAGTAATAATTCTAGATATTTTAGAGAGTTAGTTACATTTTGTTTTTAGATAGAGAAACTCCAACTTCTCTCTAGAATTTCACTTCTTCCATTGCAATTCTCCTTTGATTTCTTAGTGAGATCCATTGTTAATTCACTCTTGCTTTGGTACAAGTGGTAGATCTACTCTTCTTCTACTCTTAGTTGATGCTCTTTTAATTCAATTTCTTAGATCTAGATTTGGTTGACTTTGTTACTTTGAATTTGGATTAATGAATTGAAGTTTCATTCAATTGTTTGATTGTTGATGATTGTTTGGGTTAGATAGCTTTAATACAATTCTCTTCTCTCAATATACATTATGTTTTCTATGATTGCCTACCAATTATTTGTGATAATGACAACCCTAGCTATGGTGTAGATTTCTCTTACTTGGCTTAGGGGTTGAGTTATTGGAGACACTTGAATAGTGGATATCAATTGTAGATTATGAATTGAGAAGTTGCTAATTGACTTGGAGTTCACTAAACCTAGACTTCCTTAGGGTGAGACTAGGACTTGTGACTCAAGTTAGTTACTCTCACTTGACTTTCCTCCATTGTTAGGGGGTTAACTAAGTGAAGCAATAATCAATCCTTATCAAAATTGAAGGAAACTATAATGATGGAACTTCCAATGCTTACCCTTGGCCAAGGATTTTATCTCAATTAATTATTGTTTGCTTTTGTTAGCTTGAATTCTTGCACCAACTCTCAAAACCATAAAAGCTTTCCTAATCAATGATACGCATTCTAAGGTAATTCCTAGGGAGGACGACCCGAGATTAATACTCTTGGTTATAGTTTTTAGAATTGTTTGATGCGGTATTCGCGTGTTGGTTAGACTATACTCACGATCGGATTCATTGCTAGTTTCTAACCGGCATAAGAATATTTTTGTTCATCAATTTGCTGGTTGATGTAGGATTAATGTCGGTCTTGAAATTTTCACAAAAATAATTCCATTGCAAGTATAGTTCAAAACCAATAAATAACCCTCAATCAAAGTTTAATTTTTTTGTTACTTAAGCAAACCTAATAAAAATCGAGAGTATTTAAGCCTCGAGTCGTCTCTCAAGAAATTACAGGAAAGTGTTCATGTTATTGGTTATGAGGTAATACTTTTGGGGTTTTTAAATAAGGGACATGAAATGTAAATAACAAGAAAGTAAATGAAACTCAAATGGTAAAAAGGTCTTGGCAAGGGTTAATGGTTAGGGATCTCTATCCTTGTCACTAACCACAACATGATAATTACAAGGATCATTCCCACTTTGTCATCCCCAAAATTAGAGGAAAGTCAAGTGAGCTTAATTAATCCTAGTCCATAAGTCCTAGCCACTCACTAATTAATTTAGTGGCAACTAGAGTCAACAAAAACAAATTATCAATCACTTGGACATTAGTAACTCAAGGTTACCCAAGTTACCAACCCAAGTCAAGAACACAAAAATCAACTCTAAAATCCAACCAAGCATTTTATCAAACACTTGGTAGGCATAAAAGGAAAGCATAGTAAAATAACAAGAAATATAAAATCTAACAACTACCAATTGCAAGAAAATAACAATAACAACTCAATTAAACAATAAGAAACATGAAAACATAAATTGCATTAATGGAAATTAAAATCTACAATAATTTTATAAACATAAAAGTAACAAAATAAAGGGAATAGCAAATAAAACTGGAAGAACAAAGATGCAAGAACAATAAATTGCAAGGAAAAGTGAATGAAAGCAAGAATTAAACCTAATCTAAGGGAAATCTATCCTAAATGTACCTTAATTCTAGAGAGAAGAGAGAGCTTCTCTCTCTAGAATATAACCTAAAGCATGTTTCTAAGCTAAACCTAATTGCTCTCCCTTTATTCCCTCTTGAATTCTGCATCAAATAGCTTCAGAAATGAGTTGGATTGGGCTCCAGCAAGTCTAGAAATTGCCCCCAGCGTGCTTCATTAAGCTGGTCACGTGCTGCTTGTCACGCGTACGCGTCACCTTGATGAGTTTATTCTTCACGCGTACGCTTCGGTCACGCGTACGTGCCGCCTTGAATCTTCTAAATCCTTATTTTCCATGAATTCTCCATCTTGCATGTTTTCCTCTTCACTTTCTTGATCCATTCCTTGCCCTTTTAATCCTGAAATCACTAACAAACATATCAAGTGGAATCAAAAGTGAATTAAATTTGACTAATTAAATGCCTAAAAAGCATGTTTTTAACCATTAAGCACAATTAGGAGAAATTCATGAAACTATGCTATTTTAGTGAATAAATGAGAGAAAATCTGACAAAATCCACCAAATTCAATACAAAATAAACCATAAAATTGTGGTTTATCAACCTCCCCACACTTAAACATTAGCATGCCCTCATGCTAAACTCAAGAGAGACAAGAAAACATGTAATTGAGCAATCAAACCCTCACCGGATGTATATCTGCTCTAGTCGCTCAAGTGCATAGAGTTGATTCACTCAATTCTCCTCTAATCCTGCTTTCCAAGATTTGTTTTTCATCTAACAATCAACAATATTTCAATGTATGCATACAAATATCATGAAGGCTTTTGAGGGTTGTAATGGGGCTAGGGTAAAGGTAAGGATGCATATGGCTAAGTGAGCTTGAAATTTGAATCTTTGATTAACTTAAGCTTTCACCTAACCTACAACCTATTTAATTCAAATGCAAACCTAACTACCCATTTTTTACTCTTTCACACACTCATGCATTCTCTTTTTTATCACAACACATATGCATCAATTATTATTGAACTTTATTTTGGGGGCATTTTGTCCCCTTTTTATTGCTTTCTTTTTTTCTCTTTTCTTTTCCTATTTTTTTCTTTTTATTTTTATTTTCTTTTTCTCATCATTTTTTTTCATACTAAAATATATACAACAGTGTCAATGCATATGGTTTAAACATTTAATGCACGAGTGTGTACCCAATTCCTAAAATCTTCAATAAAAATACAAACATACACTTTTATTTCTACCAATGTTTTCAACTTCCCCACACTTGAATGATACACACTCTCACTAGCCTAAGCTAATCAAAAATCCAAATTAAGGACATTTATTGTTTTTCACTTAGGAGTAGTGATGTGCTAAAATTAAGAACAAAAGGGGATTAAAATAGGCTCAAAATCGGTTAACAATAGTAGATAAAAAGTAAGACTATTTGGTTAAGTGAGCTATTAAAATAATCATATAAATGCATTCATACAAAAAACAATGGATATAAAGAATTAAACAAATTAAATATTACAATCATAGAAAGAGAATAATATACACAAGAATGAAAATAGTGGTTATTATGATGCAACCACACAATTAGGCTCAAAACTCACACGCTTATGTGTTCTTAGCTCAAAAACATGTTCCACAATATATAATTCAAGCAAGTACAATGAAAATTTTTTACCCAAATCAATTTTGGAATACCCTATAGATAAATTCCTTGGAAAATTTTATTATTTTGACTAGGCTTATTATATATATATGCAATTCAAGAAAATGAAACTAAGAGTTCTAAAGGAGCTAATAAAAAAATAAACTGAAATGTGAAAGTGTTAGGATTAGAAATTTGTCACCCAAAAACGCCGATTGGTCGGACGACCTCCCCACACTTAAAAGTTTGCACCGTCCTCGGTGCATTCAAAGATGAGCAAGTGGGTACAGCGACTACGCGGGTTGCCACCTTCAGCTGGTGGAACAATCAGTTGCTGCCTATTCTTTCTTCTGCTTCCCTTGTTGCTTATGGTGAATCATCCATGGAAAAATAGAAAATAACACCGTAAGATGAGAAAATGTAAAAGCGAGGAAGCGTAAATTGTTGTAATGAGGTAAAAATCACTAAAATAAAGTGAGTGAATTAATGTGTGATATTAAAGAAAATAATGTGTGAGTTCTAAGTTGCATGCGGTTTAGAATTCACACACTAGCATAAAAAGCTATGTCGCAATTACACAAAGAAAGTATGTACTTCACTCATTCTAGTGTGCTTGAGATGCTTTAAAGGAAACTTGTAAGTTAAAACAACCAAACAAGTAAGAAAGAAGCATGAAAGAATTCAAGCAAGAATCTAGCAATTGTGAATTGGATAATGACTGGACATTGATTGATCTGCAAAGAAACTTAATGAACCAAATGAAATATAGAGCTCACAAAAAATGACACACATTGAAGTTTGTTTGCATTACCTAATTGACATGAAGTGGGACACATGGTTGCTATGGAACTTAGGACAAGAGAGATAGAAGTTAAAATCAATCACATAGCAAGCATGATCCACAAAGCTCTAAAAAGCTAAAAAATATGTCACTAGGTAAGCTTACTATCCAAATTCATAATTCTAAAATCTCAATGCATGAACTAAGTGACGTAAATAAAGATCAATCATAAACAAGCATCACCTAACAAAAAATGCATCGATTCTACACAATTACCATATAATAGATAATGAATTCAAATTACATGGTGGCTAGCTACAACATGGAATTTAGAAGTCCAAAAACATTCTTGAAGGTAATGCCATAAGTACTTGGTATGCACTAAAGTAAGTAGGAAAAACTTCAATACGAAGCAATAAATTACAACCTCAATTACAATCTAACAATGAATATTAACAACAATAATGTTAAAATAACATCCTATCAGTGATCAGCAACAATAGACAGCAAACAAGATTAATAATCTGACACTTACCATGAAAATATAGCCAAATCTAACAACCTAATCTACGAAAAACAAAAATTCAAATCAACTCACTAATGGAAATAGTGGTAAATAGTGATTGGTGGTGCTAGATGATGGTTGGAAGAAGGAAAGAAGAGAAGAGAAGAGAAAAGAAGAAGAGAAATGGGGAAAAAAGAAGAGAAGAAGAGTGTGAAATAGGGGCACCCACGCGTACGCGTGGGTCACGCGTAAGCGTGCGTTGGGATAATGGAATACGACACGTGCGCGTCTGGCACTCGTAGGCGTGATAAGGGGGAAAATAGAAGGTGACACGTACGTGTGGGAAGAAATTGTGCTAGACGCACAGTTCCCGTACCCTATGCGCACAACTCACTGTCTGGACCGCGCGATGGCACCGTGCTCGCGCGATCCTAGCACGTTCAAAATCTTGGGGTCACGCATACACGTCGGTCACGCATACACGTGATGGGCACCTTTTTTTTATTTAAAAAGTATAGAATAAAAACTGGACACTCCTACCTAATATTTACATTTCTAAACTAACTAAAATTAAAAAATAACAAAATCTTTATCCTTTTTAAATTTTTTTTAAAATACTCTAATATGCAATTCAAATAAAAATTGCAATGCCAAACAAGGATGCAATTCAAAACAAATAACCTACAACTTAAAGCATCAATCTAACTAAACAAACTAACACATAAGGCAATATGTACAAGAATGATATAAAAGCAAGAAATTACCTAACAATGGCAACTCAATTCATTCATCAACTATATATACAAGAGAATGGAAAGGGGTTACCATAGTGAGGTGTCTCCCACCTAGCACTTTTATTTAGTGTCCTGAAGTTGGAATTATGGGGAGCTCTAATCAAGGTGGCTTGTTCTTGAATTCATCTTTGAACTTCCACCAATGCTTCATCTTCCATTGGTTGTCAGAATTTCCAACCAAGTGCACCAAACTATGATGAAGTCCCCCAAAAGCTTGAGCTCCTAAAATCGATCCACATCTTGTAATCTGGGATCCCAAACCTTGTTTTCACACCCGTCTTCAAGTTTATTGTTATGATTCCATCCAGGTGGTATGCTCACTTCAGAATTCTCATATGGGCACCAAACTATCCTTCTAGATCCATTACATTTAGCAAAGCACCTTCCATTGTACTCAACTTTTGAGTTTGCAACCTTAACGAGCCTTGAGTTATGTTGCCAACCGCTACTCAACTCTTTCTTACTCTTCACTCCACAAAGAGCTCTAATTTGACCATCTGTTTCAAGTAAATCATACTCAAGTGGGATAATTAAGCTTAAGAAAATGAGTTTTACCCACTCAAATGATAAGATAGATGGTTTCTTAGTGAGAGAGGCTCCAACCGGCTTTGGCAAGGTGATTGCCACTCCCTTTTACTCTTCTTGATTTGCCTCCACCTCTTGGTAGCTTTCTTCCAATCCAATTTCTTATTCATTATTTACCAAGGGTCTTGAAGGTTGTGCTCCTTCTTCTTTGACCTCTATTTCAAATCCAATAGAGGAGGATTCAATTGTAGATAAAAACTCATCAATGATTGAATCCATCTCTTGATCAACCTCTCCAAAGTCATCAACCATGATATGCTTTGGAGGTTGTACACCCTCCTCAACAACAATATCAAGCTTTTTGGAAGGAGGCTCTATGACTTGAGATTCCCATAGAGGTTCCGCATTTCCTAAGTCTTCAACCAATTCTTCCTCCTCAACAATTACGGCTTCCTCCAATTGTTCCAATACAAAATCTAATTCCTCATTCTCCATCAGAGTTTCTAATCTCTCCTTCACGCTACGCTCTTCATTGGATCCTCCACATGTAGCCATGGAAATGCTTTGAGTGCTTAAGCGTTAGGAGGCTAAGTTTTTTACTACATCGGTCAAGGTAGCCATGAATTCTAGATGCCTCCTTTGAGCTTCACATTGCTCTTAAAGTAATGAAGTGGGAGAATCATCTATTAGGGCTTGGGGTGGATAGAAGGATTCATCATTTGGGAGAAAGGGTTCATAATAGTAAGGTGGTTCATCTTAATAAGGGTATAGAGATGGTGTATATTGAGGTAGTTCTTGGGAGTATTGATGTTGGAGTTGTGGTTGTTCTATGTATGGTTCATATGTCTCATATAATGGTTGGTATGATGGATAAAGGTTAAGGTCATATGAAGGTGTTTGGTGGTATAGGTCTTGTGAGTATGGCTGTTGAAAATAATGTTGATGAGGAGGTTCATAAGCATATGGTGGTTGTGATTGATAATCACAAGGAGGTCCACCATATCCATTAAATTGGTATACATCATGGAATGGTTCTTGCTCATAATACATTGGTGGAGGTTGTTGCCCTGTAGATTGATCGTATGCTTGAGGCTCCTCCCACTTTTGATTGTTCCATCCTTGATGCATGTTCTCATTGTAATTTCCATTCCCTACAACATAGTTGTAACCACACTCATAGCCAAAAGGGTGAGAATTTATGGTGAAAAGAGAAAATAAAATCAAATGCTAATAAGAAACAAGGAAAACAAGATTCTAAAACTAGCAAAAACTAGCAAGCAAGCCAAAAATCAAACTATTCACAACATTAACATTTATACAATAACCAATAACAACGCACACATTTGCAACTCCCCGGCAACGGCGCCAAAAAACTTGATGTAGGATCAATGTTGGTCTAGAAATTTTTACAAAAATAAATCCGTTGCAAGTATAGTTCCAAACCAACAAATAACCCTCAATCAAAGTTTAATTTGTTTGTCACTTAAGCAAACCTAATAAAACTGAGAGTATTTAAATCTCGGGTCGTTTCTCAAGGAATTGCAGGGAAGTGTTCATGTTATTGGTTATGAGGTAACATTTTTGGGGTTTTGAAATAAGGGACAAGAAATGTAAATAGCAAGAAAGTAAAGGAAACTCAAATGGTAAAAAGGTCATGGCAAGGGTTAATGGTTAGGGATCTCTATCTTTGTGACTAACCACAACATGATAATTATAAGGATCATTCCCACTTTGTCATCCCCAAAATTAGAGGAAAGTCAAGTGAGCTTAATTGCTCCTAGTTCATAAGTCCTAGCCACTCACTAATTAATTTAGTGACAACTAGAGTCAATGGAAACAAATTATCAATCACTTGGACATTAGTAACTCAAGGTTACCCAAGTTACCAACCTAAGCCAAGAACACAAAAATCTACTCTAAAATCCAACCAAGCATTTTATCAAACACTTGGTAGGCATAAAAGGAAAGCATAGTAAATTAACAAGAAATATAAAATGTAACAACTACCAATTGCAAGAAATTAACAATAACAACTCAATTAAACAATAGGAAACATGGAAACATACATTGCATTAATGGAAATTAAAATCAACAAGAAGTTTATAAACATAAAAGTAACAAAATAAAGGGAATAGCAAATAAAACTAGAAGAACAAAGATGCAAGAACAATAAATTGCAAGGAAAAGTGAATGAAAGCAAGAATTAAACCTAATCTAAGGGAAAACTATCCTAAATCTACCCTAATTCTAGAGAGAAAAGAGAGCTTCTCTCTCTAGAATATATCCTAAAGCATGTTTCTAAGCTAAACCTAATTGCTCTACCTTTATTCCCTCTTGAATTCTGCATCAAATAGCTTCAGAAACGAGTTGGATTGGGCTCCGGCAAGTCCAAAAATCTCCCCTAGTGTGCTTCATTAAGTTAGTCACGTGCTACTTGTCATGCGTACGCGTGGGTCATGCATACGCGTCACTTTGCAACTTTCCTTATCACGCGTACGCATCAGTCATGCGTACGCGTCGCCTTGACGAGTTTCTTCTTCATGCGTACGCTTTGGTGACGCATACGCACCGCCTTGAATCTTTCAAATCCTTATTTTCCATGAATTCTCCATCTTGCATGCTTTCCTCTTCACTTTTTTTATCTATTCTTTGCCTTTTTAATCCTGAAATCACTGACAAACATATCAAGGCATCGAGTGGAATCAAAAGTGAATTAAATTTGACTAATTAAAGGCCTAAAAAGCATGTTTTTAACCGTTAAGCACAATTAGGAGGAATTCATGAAACCATGCTATTTTAGTGAATAAATGGGAAAAAAGTTGACAAAATTCACCAAATTCAATACAAAAGAGACCATAAAATTGTGGTTTATCAACCTCCCCATACTTTAACATTAGCATGCCCTCATGCTAAACTCAAGAGAAACAAGAAAGGGGTATTAACATTTATTCAATGCAAGTAAACTATCTATATGCAACCTATCTAAATGCAATGCAGGCAACTACTTGGTCAAAATAAACGAATTCCCAAAAAAATATGTATGAACATAAGGGCTAAAATAATCACAATCAAATCAAATCCACAATTGAATTGAGTTATTAGAAAAGAATTTACAACTTGCAAGAAAACAGATGATTGATTGGGGGAAAAATTATGGGTAAAGAATTTCACACAAATAAGCGCATTGCAAGTATAGATCTAAACTGACAATTAAACCTCAATCAAATTTAATTTGTTTGTCACTAAAACAAACCCAATAAAAACAAACCGAAGTAATTAAACCTCGGGTCATTTCTCAAGAAATTGCAGGGAAGTGTAGTTATTATTGGTTATGGGAAAATATCTTTTTGGGTTTTTAAATATTGAACAAGGAATTTAAATGACACGAAAATGAACTAACTGTTCATACCCTGGGTCGAGATATCCGACCTGGGCTGATTGAAGACAAAGCGACCGATCTCTTCAGGTCAGAACACCCGACCTCTTCTTTAAAAGAATTCGGCCAAATCGCCACATGAAGCCTAAGAAGGCCCAAATAAAGGGTTGTAGCCCAATCTAAAGGCAGCTATAGCCTAGAAAGATAAAGGTGGTTCCCCTTAAAGATAAGACGACTTCACCCAAAGATAGGATAAGATAACTAACTTATCTTATCTAGAAAGGTCAGTCCACACTACTATAAATACACTGGAGCACCCAGGCATAACTCATACTCTTATTCTACTAAAAACCTGCTTAAAGCCCATGCTAACTTAAGCATCGGAGTCTCTTGCAGGTACCACCACCATCCGGTGATGAAGGATCAGCAGCACCCCCATAGTCCAACAAGTCGGACACGATAGCTCCGGCCACCACAGCATATCTCATCCGAGATCGACCTTCAGTTTCAGGTAACCCTTGGAACATTGGCGCCATTGCTGGAGAACTTGGAAGTTATCCCATCGTCATGGCGGACAACCTTGACAACGATCACAACTCCGGTTTGGAAGAAAGAACCCCGCTTTAAAACACGAATGCCACATCAAAAGATGTGCCTCAAAATAAGGGGCATAAATAACCCTCCAACACAGAAATTTTGGAAGCCATTCGAGAACAACAGGATCGTCTCAAACAGCTCGAACAGGAGGCTGAACACTAGTGCAAAGCCAAAAGAAACCTCCGGAGAGAAACTAGATGACGCCAAGAGTTAGAGGACAAGTTCCTAAAACTCAAGGCCGACCTTAAAACCAAAACCATTCAGCCTGGTCATGATGACAACTCCCACAAGGATCAAGATCCCTTCACCAAAGAAATCATGAAAGCTAAAGTTCCAAAGGATTTCAAAGCTCTGGACATGATCCCATACGACAGAACCTCCGATCCAAGCCATCATCTCAGCAATTTCAAAAGAAGAATGTATCTCACCGATGCCTCGGACGCTATTCGATGCAAAGCCTTCCCAACCACCTTAACAAAGAAAGCAATTAAGTGGTTCAACAATTTGCCTCCTAGATCCATCACAAGTTTTGACGACTTAGCTAAAAAATTTCTTGCCAGATTCTCTATTCAGAAGGACAAAGCCAAACACGCCCCAAGCCTATTAGAGATTAAACAAGGAGAACATGAGAGTCTTCGCAACTACATGGAAAGATTCAACAAAGCGTGTCTGGACATACAGAGTTTGCCAACAGAAGCAGCCATCATGGGTCTCATCAATGGCTTGCGAGAAGGACCTTTTAGCCACTCCATATCAAAAAATCATCCCACATCTTTAAATGAGGTACAGGAATGGGCAGAGAAATACATCAACATGGAGGATAACTCTCGACTAGGAGAGACCTCAAAACCTGGACTCTCCTACCCATCTCAGGATAAGGATAAAGAATCCAAGAAAAAAGAAGATCAACACGGAGAGAAGTCTAAAAAATACCACAATTACACCCATCTTCGAGTGTCTCTTGTGGATGTTTACCGAGAAATACGCCACACTGAGAAGATCCCACCACCTCGCCCAATCAAAAGCAAAAAAGGAGGGGAAATCGGACAGAATATTGCAAATACCACCGAATCTACGGACATCCTACCAACGAGTGTTTTGACTTAAAGAATGTCATAGAGAAATTGGCAAGAGAAGGGTGACTAGATCGGTACTTAGCCAACAAAGCGGATGAACCTAGAAAAAGAAGAAGGGATGAAGAGGTCGGACGAGCTGAACGACCACCTCACACTACGGAGAGAGATGTTCACATGATAAATGGAGGATTCGCAGGAGGAAGGATCTCAAAATCAACTCGTAAAAGACACCTTAAAGAAGTATATCATGTTGGGGAAGGAGAGAGGTCGTCCGACCTCGCTACTATTACGTTTACCCAAGAAGACGCAGCAAGCATCGTCCCGGGACATGATGATCCCATGGTCATTACTATCATATTGGCCAACGCTAATCTCCACCGTACACTGGTAGACCAAGGAAGCTCCTTGGATATCTTGTTTAAATCCGCCTTTGACAAACTCGGCCTACAAGATAAAGAGCTCAGAGCATATCCGAACAGCTTGTTCGGACTAGGAGACACTCCAATCCAACCACTTGGATATATCTCGTTACACACGACCTTTGGAAAGGGAGCCCGATCGAGGACACTCAACACAGACTACATCATAGTCGACGTGAGCTCAGCCTACAACGAACTAATAGGTCGGACAACACTGAACCACCTAGCCGTAGTAGTTTCGACCCCATATCTATGCATGAAGTTTCCCACTCTAGAAGCGATCGCCACGATAAAAGGAGACTAGAAAATTACGCGACGCTGTTATAATAAAAGTCTGAACCTTAGAGGAAGAGGAGAAGAAATCAACACTATCGAGCTTGGGGGAGTTCGGGGTCGCGAGGAACTTCGCCCAGAACCTGAAGGCCAGATCGAAGAAGTCTATATCGTAGATGTCCTGGTTAAAACAACAAATGTTGGGGCAACCTTAAAAGATGTAAGGGAGCCTCTGATACAATTCCTAAGGGATAATGCTGACCTCACCAAAGTGTTCGACACCATAAGAAAGCATGGTATGCGACTTAATCCCGCAAAATATTCTTTTGCGGTAGAAGCTGGCAAATTCTTGGGCTTCATGCTCACACAGAGAGAAATTGAGGCAAACCCGGATAAATACCGGGCCATACTCGACATGAAAAGTCCGACCTGCGTCAAAGAGGTACAACAGCTCAACGGAAGACTGGCAGCCCTGTCCAGATTTCTAGCCGGGTCAGCCATAAGATCTCTCCCCCTTTATGCAACATTAAGGAAGGGAAAGATATTTGAACGGACAGCAGAGTGCGAGCAAGCCTTCCCGGATTTTATAAAATTCTTGGGGCAACCACCCATTCTTACCCGACCACGGGAAGGAGAATCACTTGTATTATACCTCGCAGTAGGAAATCGGGCAATACCTTCAGCACTAGTCAGAGGAGACAAAGATGGGCAACAACCCATATACTTCCTCAGTAAAGCTCTCCAAGGAGCCAAATTAAACTACCAAAAGATAGAAAAATTCACCTACACTCTCATACTCACTTCTTGATGACTTCACCCATATTTTCAAGCTCACACCATCAAGATTCAGACCAACTAGCGCATAAAAGGCATTCTACAAAAGACAGACTTAGCTAAAAGAATCCTACTGTGGACAATCGAGTTATCTGTGTTCGATCTTCAATATGAAGCTCGGACGGTCATCAAGTCACAGTATCTGGCCGACTTTATTGCCGAGTACACTGACACTCCGGGAACTCCTACAAAATGGAATCTTTATGTCGACGGCTCTTCAAATAAAATCAGGAGTGGTGCAGGTGTAAAAATAGAAAGCGATAAGGGAACCCAAATCGAACTCTCCCTAAAGTTTGAGTTCCCTACTTCAAATAATCAGGCCGAATACGAGGCATTGCTAGCTGGTTTGAGGCTGGCTAAGGAGGTTGGAGTTCAAAAGCTTATCATCTTCAGCGATTCACAAGTAGTCACCTCACAAATAGCAGGGAGATACCAAGCTAAGGACCCTACCATTAAAAAGTACCTAGACAAAACCAGAGAACAGCTCAGACAACTCGGGGAATATGAGGTCCAACATATACCTCGGGAATAGAATGCTTGAGCTGATGCACTCTCAAAACTAGCCAGCACCAAACCAAGGGGCAAAAATAGAAGCCTCATCCAGGAAATACTGCAAAGCCCATCAATTTCGGAGAAAGAAAAGGTCCTAACCGTATTAGGTTAGGACCAAGGGTGGATGACCCCTATAATCAACTATCTCAAGCCAGAGACACTCCCCACAGATAAGAAGGAGGCGAAGAGGCTAATACGAGAGGCACAATACTACACCATAAAAGGCAACATCTTATATAGGAGAGGGATCTCAACACCCCGCCTAAAATGCGTACCGACTTCCAATACAAGGGAAGTCCTGGAAGAAGTACACAATGGCATGTGTGGCAACCACTTGGGGGCACGAGCTCTTTCCAAAAAGATACTTCGAGCCGGATTCTTCTGGCCAACTTTACAAAAAGAAGCGACAGAATTCGTCAAGACATCCCCACCATGTCAGAAGCATGCCAACTTCCACATCGCCCCACCAGAGGAGCTCATCAGTGTAACATCACCTTGGCCGTTTGCAAGGTGGGGACTCGACCTCCTTGGACCCTTTCCCCAAGGATCGGGACAAGTCAAGTTTCTCATTGTAAGGGTAGACTACTTCACAAAATAGATTGAGGCAGAGCACCTAGCTAATTCCACTACTCAAAGAAGTCAGAAATTCTTGTACAGAAACATTATTACAAGGTTTAGGGTTCTTCACTCCATCACTACAGACAATGGCACTCAATTCACCGACATAGAAAACCCACAAGCCAACGGACAGGCAGAAGCTGCCAATAAAGTCATATTAGCTGGGTTAAAACGGAGACTGCAGGACGCAAAGGGAGCTTGGGCCGAAGAGCTCCCACAAGTCCTATGGGCATGTCGAACAACTCCACACTCTACCACAAGAGAATCACCCTTCCGATTGGCTTATGGAATTGAGGCAATGATCCCAGTAGAGATCGAGGAAGGATCCCCTAGAATGATCCTCTACAACGAAGAAGCCAACTCCCAAATTCAAAGGGAAGAACTTGACCTACTTCCAGAAGTCCGAGAAAAAGCTAGGATTAAAGAGGAAGCGTTAAAGCGTCAAATGGCCTCAAAATACAATCAGAAAGTAATCCAGTGGAGTTTCGCCAATAACGATCTCATCATAATCCAAAATGGCATTGGACCAGGTCGATCAGGAGAAGGAAAGCTAGCAGCTAACTGAAAAGGACCTTACCGAGTTGTAAAGGTACTGGGAAAAGGCTACTTCAAGGTGTCCGACCTCGAGGGGCGAGAGCTACCAAGGTCATGGCATGCCTGCAACCTAAGAAGGTACTCTAGTTAGGAGGTAATAAAGATCTTAGGTCAAGGCGCAGTCTTTTTCCTGAAAAGGTTTTTTAATGAGGCGCCAAGCCAAGATCTACAGAAATGGCCCGACTTAGAAGGGTAGGTACCCGCATGTACATATTCTTGTTT
This sequence comes from Arachis hypogaea, assembly GCF_003086295.3. Classification (NCBI taxonomy): domain Eukaryota; kingdom Viridiplantae; phylum Streptophyta; class Magnoliopsida; order Fabales; family Fabaceae; genus Arachis; species Arachis hypogaea. Next base: position 92,235,216 of record NC_092046.1, on the reverse strand, counting down.
ATATGCCTATTTTTTATTTGAATAAAGTTTTTCAGATTCTCTACAAAGTTTTTTTTACCAAGACGCATTAATCTGAACGCAAGAATTCATCACCCGATTACGATAAGGTCGATAAGGTGAAAACCAAATTCATCGTCCGATCACGACAAGATCGGCAAGATGAAAGTGACAAAACAGATTAATGCAAGAGGCCTGACGAGGTCTGAGTAAAAATGGATTACTGAAAATAACTTAAGAAGGTTTGACAAAAAAGAAGTTGGACCAAACCGATCAAAGCGACAAAGTTATAAAAAGTAGTCCATAGAAAGAGGCCTGACGAGGTCTGAGTAAAAATGGATTACTAAAAATAACTTAAAGAAGGATCGACAAGAGAAGTCGGACCAACGAAAGGCGCGCGCTAGAAGGGACACAGCTCTGCCCAAAAAGACACAACTCCACGACAAGGCCTCTTTCAGAATTGTTCAGACTAAACTAAAAAGGCTCTATGAGAACACTAAAAAGTGGTCGAACAAAATTAGCCCCAAAGATCATCTCGACTAAGCAGAAAGTGAACAAACACAAGGCAATCAAAAAGAGGTCGGATAGCAGAATACCAACACTCGATAAAGATCTACAAAAATGGCAAAGATATCCAAAATATAACACAGCCGTCATTAAAAACTCAGAAGGTGACCTGAAAGAGGGCCTCAAGAGTTCAAAGTATTTTGTTTTTCTACTTATAAAGTTGCATAAGAAGCAACTAAAAGTCAAGAAAGTCAAACCATAAACAAAGTTACAAAAAAATAGAGTTCAAAAGCCCACAAATCGGGCTGTACAGATAAAATAAAGAAATCATAAAGGGTTCAAAGCTTCTCCAGTAGTAGCATCAGTAGCTAAAGGCGGAGGAACGATCTTTATGGGGGTGGCGTCCACAGTCCCATCCTCCCTATTAAGTATTTGACAATCAGGAGTAGGCTCAGAATGGTCGACCTCAGCAGAAGGATTTGAAGAGGTCGCGGCTGTAGAAGCCTTGGCTGGCGGTGCAGGAGGAGACCCGTCATCTTCGTCATCCGAAGCAGGCACTATCTTGCCATGTTCCACCACATTGTCCAGGCTGAAGAGAGTGAGGTCGAGTTCAGGAGCAAGAACTCGAACCTATGCCTTTAAGTTTTCATAAGCGCCTGTCACAGTATCTACAAGATGACCCTGCAGATCAGCGTAATCTGCGTGGGCAGAATCAAGCCTCCCCCTCAGATCCAACACCTCGGCATAAATGCGGGTATAACTCTCCTTGTGTTTCTTCGCCATCTTCTCCGCCAAGTTTGCAGCTGCCTCAGCCCTGGTAGCCTGCGCCTTTTCCTTCTCCAAATCCAATTCCAGCTTAATCACCCTGGCATCAAGCTCATCTTTCACCCCCTTTATCCTATCGATGCCTGACTTGGCATCCTCAAGAAAAGACTTCGTTGCATGAATTGGGGAACCCTGAACAGTACAGAATAGAGCTGCTCCCATATGGGCCATCCAAATACTGTTACTAGTGACGAAATTCAAATGGTAAAGGATGGACACATCATCCATCAGAAGTCGACCATAAGGAGCAATTTGCTTATCAACAAACCCCACAGCATCAAAATCAGGGGCACCCAAGTCATAAGGCTCAACAGTTTTTTGTTTTTTAGGAGAAGGACCAGTAGTAGGATAAGAGCCGGTACCGGTAGAGGGTCGAGCTGGGTCAGAGGGGACAATCCGGACCTGAGGAGTCAGAATAACCTTCCTCGGCCTGGACGCACCTGATGCTGGTTTCTTTGGAGGAACCTGAGAAGACTCTCCCTCCGTATTCTTGGCCGAGATGTTTTGAGCAGCAGTCACTTCTTTGCCCTACGGAAATGCTTCATAGAATCCGAGGACTTCACCATTTCTTAAAAAGGAGAAATAAAAAAATCCAGTTACAAATAAAAAAGGGACAGATCAACAACCACAAAGCCAAACTATTGAAAAGAAGTCGGTCACTACCCAGTTCAGCACGAAGAAGGGAAGGATCTCCTAAAAACTTCTTCGTGTCAAGATGGGGAGGCTCTCCCCAATTTTTCTCTAACACATTTACAAAGGCCTGCTTGACCTCATCCAGACTTACCCAGGAATACCTAGCTACTACTACATTTTTCTGCCATCACAAAGGGAAGGTAGGCTCATCATTTTCATCCAAAAAGAAGAGCCGAGCTCCCTCAATAGCTCGGACCTTGAAATAGTAGTTTTTAAAGTCCCTAAAGGACTCGTCATACATAGAGAAAACCTTTTTTCCTTGAGTAGCTCAGAAAGAAACCCAAGAGGCTTTCTTCTTCACTACCCTAGGCTTCATCAACACAAAAAGATAAAGGAAAAGAGATTGGGTAGGTCGGATATCCAGTTCCTGACATAACAATTGGAAGATTTTTATGAAGCTCCAAGAGTTCGGGTGGAGTTGAGAAGGATCTACATTGCAGGACCACAACAACTCGGTCTCAAAAGGGGTAAAGGGAATGGTAATATTCAAATGACTAAAGAAATAGTCATAAGCATAGAAAAAGAGACGTTCCCCTTGAGTCAAAGAGGGAAAACTAACCCTCTCCTCAGGGTCAAGGACACTAATTCATAGTTCTTCTCTTGATCCCTATCACTACAAATCCTATGGTACCTCCTAAGTCGTACACAATACTCAAAGTCAGCAACGGTAACACACATCAATACAATGGAGTCCGGCCAGTCAGACATGCCATCCGGGATCTTAGTAGACATCTCAACAATGTTTTTGCGAGAAGACATAGGTCAACTATTCCTACAGGAAGAAAAAGAAAAATGGGTTACTACCAAATAACTCGGACAAATATGAAAACAATTTGAACAATAAACGTCAAGAGTCAGATACGGCAGTAGAAGGGAAACCCCAGGATTCATACTAAAGTCCAGGGGCACCCTTTGGAAGCAGTAACAAAGCAAGATCCAGGAAGGAAGAAAATCGACGGTCTATGCCCTAAACATCTCGCAACAAGAAAACAACAATCCTTCCATGGCAACGATACTCCACACAAAACTATTAATAAAGAACTCATCATCACCAACAAAAAATATCAAAGTTACAACTTTTCTACTGACAGTTTATCATCAAAGCTTCTCAAAATTATAAACCTCCAATCTACCAACAAATCGGGAAAAGCCAAGACTTTGATCAAGGAGACGCAACCAAAAGAGAACAAAACCCTAAGGAAGCAGAAACTACCAGGCACATGCATCACAAAGAGTGTAGAGATCACCACAAAGATGCAAGCTTGTTCAGAAAATTATAAAAACACAAATGATGAAAGGAAAGATACAATCTTTTCTCAAAGGAATCAAGACTCTCAGAAACAAAATCAGTAAAAATCACATGCAACAGTGAAGACATACAAAAAGGTGACAAAAGCATAAAAGGGAAAGAAAATACCAGCCTGAAGAAGAAGAAGAAAGCAAGCGCAAGGGGAGGATCAGGAAGAAACGGCAACAAACCCACACCAAGCAACCGTTTTTAAAGCGGGAAAGAGATGCAAAAACAGAGGGCATAAAGGAGTGAAACGCTGTGCAAACAACGAGCAAAGAAGACGAAGAGGAGTTAGAGAAAGAAACTGTAAAGTGACACTTTGAAAAATTTCAAAAATGTAGTAAAGAGGGAAAAAGGAAACGGTGAGGGGATATTTATGAGCCTTTAAACCCTCGCACGTTTCCAAGAAAAGCGCAACGCGCGCTTCAATTAAAAAGGAAGAAAATGCTTCGCATTCAAAGGAGCCCAGCAGGAGTTATATAAAGATCAACAAAAAGGCAAAATGCTCGAGCTCGACTTCTCCAAAAAGAGTCGAAGTCTAAAGACACGACCCTAAAAAGTAAAGATCAAGCTCAAGCAGGGGCATTGTTCATACCCTAGGTCGAGCTATTCGACCTGGGCTGATTGAAGACAGAGCGACCGACCTCTTCAGGTCAGAACACCCGACCTCTTATTTAAAAGAGCTCGGCCAAATCGCCACAAGAAGCCCAAGAAGGCCCAAATAAAGGGACATAGCCCAATCTAAAGGCAGCTACAGCCTAGAAAGATAATGGCGGTTCCCCTTAAAGATAAGACGACGTCACTCAAAGATAGGATAAGATAACTAACTTATCTTATCTAGAAAGGTCAGTCCATACTACTATAAATACATTGGAGCACCCAAGTATAACTCATACTCTGATTCTACTAAAAACCTGCTTAAAGCCCATGCTAACTTAAGCATCAGAGTCTCTTGCAGGTACCACCACCCTCCGGTGACGAAGGATCAGCAGCACCCCCAAGTCCAACAAGTCAGACACGACAACTCCGGCCACCACAGTAGATCTCATCCGAGATCGACCTTCAGTTTCAGGTAACTCTCGGAACACTAACAATTAAGAAAAGTCCTAGCAAGGATTGATAATTAGAAGTCTTATCCCCATTATCATAGTCACTTGTGATAGTAATTGCCTTTTTGCTCTCACTTAGTAAACCTCTAACAATTGAAGGTAAGTCATGTGAGAAAATCAACTTGAATTCACAAGTCCTAATCAAAGACTAGACTTAGTGAAGCTCAAGCCAACTAGCAAGTTTCAATCACCAACCAACAAGAGACTTATGATGATTCAAGAGTCCCCAATTAATCAATTCAAGCTAAGAATATAAAAATCTAACTTAAAACCCTCCCAAACATTTTATCAAACACTTGGAAGGCACAATATAAAATCATAGAAAACTAACAAGGAATATTAAATATAAACAACCAATTGCAAACATCAATAAAAACAAACGAAGAAAGGAACAATAATTATGAAATACCTCAAATTGAATTAAATAGAAAATTGAATCTAACATGAGAATTCACAAACCAAATTGGCAACAGAAAGTAATCAACAAGGGAAATAAATAAACTTGAATGCTAGAACAAATAAGAGTAGAAGAAAAACTAAATTGAAGCAAAGTAAAAATCTGAAATTGAGAAGAACTAATACTAAAGACCCTAAAACCTAGAGAGAGGAGAGAGCCTCTCTCTCTAGAAAACTACATCTAAAACCTAAAATTATGTGAATGATTGATGAATGAATGATTTCCCACTCTGTAGCCTCTAATTTGTGTTTTTGGGCTTGGCACTAGGCCAAAAACAGCCCAGAAATCGACTCCAGCGATTTCTGATACGTCCAGCACGTGGCTCTGTCACGCGTACGCGTCGATGAACTTCCGCAAGGTCATGCGTACGTGTGATCCACGCGTGTGCGTTGCCTAACTGTATGGAAACTATGGCAAATTGCATATTATTTTGAAGCGACGGATGTTAGCTTTCCAACGCAACTAGAACCGCCTCATTCGGACCTCTGTAGCTCAAGTTATGGTCAATTTAGTACGAGGAGGTCAGAGTTGACAGCTTAGCAATTCCTTCAATTTCTTGTATTCCTTCCTCTTTTGCACGCTTCCTTTCCATCCTCTAAGCCATTCTTGCCCTATAAACCCTGAAATCACTTAACACACATATCAAGGCATCGAATGGTAATAAGAGTGGATTAAAATTAGCAAATTTAGGGCTAAAGAAGCATGTTTTCAATCATAGCACAAAATTAGGAAGGAAAATGTAAAACATGTGAATTCAATGAATAAGTGTGAGAATAATGGATAAAATCCACTAAATTAAGCACAAGATAAACTGTAAAATAGCGGTTTATCAATGATCATAGGTGAAAACATGTAATTGAGCAATCTAACCGTCACTGGATGTGTATCTGCTCTAGTCGCTCAAGTGTATAGGGTTGATTCACTCAATTCTCCTCTAATCATGCTATTTTAGTGAATAAATGGGAGAAAAGTGGACAAAATCCACCAAATTCAATACAAAATAAACTATAAAATTGTGGTTTATCACTAGTTTTAGAAATAGGAGAGCATTGGGTCTAAAATAAGTTTGGATTGGAAGTGGTTAAAAAATATTCGTTACACGACGGTTAGAAACCTTGTAAGGGAATAAGGTGCAGTGTTGCAGAAAGAACATGGCAGCCATCGTTTTCCCTTAATTTATGGAGGTATAGTGGTTAAAAAATGATAATTTTTAACCATTTAGAAACCTTTGTCCAAGGCGGTCATGTGGATATAAAATTTGCACGATCTCGATGTCGTTTGTATTTTTAAGATAGAAAAGAAATTGTCTGCTAAAACTATTTTGGCGACAGACTTGGTGAGAAATTTGAAAGGAGTATTTTGATATTACCTTTAGATATTTTGAGAGTAATAATATGAGAATCACTGGACAACTGATTATAATAAAAAAATAATTAGAAAAGGGTGATAAATATAATTATATATGACAAAAAAGATTGTGATATGATTATTAATTTGGCCAAAACGTGGATTTTGTCCCATTTGCATGATTGTAATAGAAAAAGAAAACTTTAATTGAATGTTGATGGAGTCAAAATGCCTATAGATTAAATGTTTTGATGTTATGCCTGATGAATGAGGGTCTTAGCCTAAATGACTAATGAATGAATGACTGAATATGAAAAAAGATAACCAAAAAAGAGAATAGAGAATAGATAAATGAGAAATGTTTAAAGAGAACTGTATATGAAGAATGAATGTTGACTGGGCCTTTATGCCGAATTGCATAGTAGGGACGCCCATAAATTGAGAACTGTCTTCCAAATGTTAGCATACTTAGAGCAAACTGAAAGTTAGAATGAATGGCTATGCCGTAAGACTTAATGCAATTTGAAATTCAGACTGAATGCTTAGGCCATAAGACTTATGCAGACTGAATAGCTAGAAAGTCATATCTAGGACTAGTTCCTAGGTAATGTCGGATTGTGGGATGTAAACCGACACATGAGCACATGGCCTGCATAGGATAGACATTCATCATATGCATTTGTATAAATTGCTTGGGTGTGCTTTGTATTGTTGTATTGTGTTATCTATGAATTTCTTGTTATTTGATTTATGTGTAAATTGCTTGTAAGTTTGTATTGTGTGTTTTGCTTATGCTTGCTAGTTTACAAATATAATGAAATTGATGTGAATCAAATTCATACGTGTTAGGAATTTAAATAGATAGGTTTGGTGGACAATTTTTAAAAGAGTCATAGTGAAAGAATTTAAAGTCTACGAATCTCAAATTACATGTTTCAAGAAATTTTTTTAAGGAATATTATTTGAAGAAAGCAACTAATCATTTAAAGTAAAACTAAATAAAATTTTAATGTTTGATAAAGATAATTTTTTTGAGACCTAAGCTAATTATTTGTATTTATTATTTACTTTTACGACATTTCTAGTCTTCTTCTAAGAATACATGGATCTGTTCTCACCCTAATATCTCCCAACCCTTTTTAGAGACACGGACACAAGGACTCACTGTGAAGTTGCGGATAAGTAGAAGAGTTTATACGAACAGAGCTAGGAATTTTGGAATTACATCCAACACATTATAGATACATACATACATATATACATACATGCATACATACATACATAGAAAATAGTTTTGACAAAAACAACAAAAATTTTCAAGAAATCTCTTTTAGGGCATTCCATTGATTTGATTCAAAAAATTGCTTTTAAACTTGCTTGAATTGTTTTGTGAAACATAGAAGACAGATAGAACAAACAACCTTGTGAGTTGTTAAGCTTTTATTGTGTGGTTACATATTTTAACCACAATCTTTATTCTGTGTATTATGCTCCTTCTATGATTATGATCTTAGATTTGCTTAATTCTTTATTTCTGATATTTGATGTTTTTTTTGAATTTAAGCTTACTAACCCATATAGCCATACCCTTATATCTACCATTGTGAACCACTTTTGAGACTTTTAATCCCCTTTTATTCTAATTGTTACCACATCACAACCCTAAGCGTAAAACCATAGAATTTTGTGATTTGTATCTTTGATTAGCTTAGGCTGAGGAATGTGTTTTATTCAAGTGTGGGAGAATTTTGGAAAGCATCGGTAGAGAGAATAAAAGTTTATTTTGGATATTCATTGAAAAATTTGAAAAATGGGTGTACATTCATGTGTCAATTGCCTAAACCATATGCATTTGTCTTTTGTAGATATATGTTATTTAAAAAAAAAGAAATAGAAAAAGAAAAAAATGAAATGAAATGAGAAAAGAAAAAAAAACAACATAAGGTGACAAAGCTTACCCCAAATAAAAGAAAGAAAACTGAATAAGGAATGCATATGTGATTTGAATGAGAAAGAATGTATGAATGTATGTAAAAAGTGAGTAATGGGTAGTTATAATGCATTTTAGTGATTAGGTTGATACATGTTAGGTGGACACTTAAGCTAATCAAATATTTAATATCTTAGTCCACTTGACCACATTTATCCTATCTTAACCCTAACCCCATTACAACCCTCTAAAGATCTCATGTTATTTGCATACATGCATCAAGTACTTGTTGATTGTTAGATGAAGAGAAAATCATAGAAAGCATGATTAGAGGAGAATTGAGTGATTAAACCTTAAACACTGAGCGATTAGAGTGTATACACATTTCGTGAGCAGTTCGATTGCTGAATTCTATGTCTCTATCTCTTATTTTGTGTTATCTTACAAGTTGCTTCATTTTGAAAACTAGAATCAATTCTTTGGATTTTGATTGCATTGCAAGATTTCTTTGTTTTAGCCCTAATTGTCTATATGCTTGTTTGAAAATTTGTTTGTTTGTTTTGCCAAAGTCAATAGGAAACTATAATATAGATAGGAATAGATAGTATTTAGTATACTTGCATGCATATAAATATGATGACATGAGGACATGCTATTGTTTAAGTGTGGGAGAATTGATGAGTCCATATTTGATGATAAATTTTGACTTGAATTGAGTGAATTTTATCATATAAACTCACATTTATTCATTGAAATAGCATAGTTTTGTGAATTTCTCCAAATTTGTGGTTAAAAGTAAAAACATATTTTTTAGGCCTTAAAATTCCTAAATTTTATTCACTTTAATTCTATTTGATGCCTTGATATGTTTGTTGAGCGATTTCAGGCTTACAAGGCAAGTATGGATTGAAGAAATAAGGGGGAAAAAGCATGCAAATGTGGAGAATTCATGAAGAAATGGAGTTTAGAGCCCTTCAGGGTTGTGCGTTGATGAATCCACATTTCATGGTATTTATTTGCTTTAATTAGGTGAATTTCATCAACTTTTCCTACACTTATTCACTAAAATAGCATGGTTTTGTGAATCTTTCCTAAATTGTGCTTAAGAGTGAAAACATGCTTTCCAGACCTTTAATTTGCCAAATTTAATTCACTTTAATTCCATTCGATGCCTTGATATGTTTGCTAAGTGATTCCAGGTTTATAAGGCAAGGATTGGATTGAAGAAGTGAAGAAAAAGCATGCAAAGTGGAGAATTCATGAAGAAATGAGGATTTGGAAATCTGCCATGCAACGCATACGCGTAACACACGCGTACATGTGACTTGAACAATCGCAATATGGTGCGTACGCGTGACCCACGCGTACGCGTGACAAGCAGCACTTAACCAACTTAAAAGAACACACTGGGGGCAATTTCTGAGCTTATCCAAGTCCAAATCCAACTCATTTCTGAAGTATTCAAGGACAAATTCAAGAAGGAACAAGGGGAGAGTAATTAGGTTTAGTTTAGAAACATGCTTTAGGCCATATTCTAGAGAGAGAATCTCTCTCTTCTCTCTAGAATTAGGGTAGATTAGATTAAATCCCTCTTAGGTTTGGACTTTAATTCTTGTCTTGATTTAGTTTTCTTGCAATTTCTTATTGATACATCTTTGCTCTTTTAGTTTTATTTGTTATTTCCTTTATTTTGTGATTTTTATATTCATGCACTATTATTAGATTTGGATTTTTTTAATGCAATTTAATGTTTCTTTGTTTATTGATGTTTAATTGAGTTGCTATTATTATTATCTTGCATTCGGTAGCTTAGATTTTATTATTGTTGCACTTTTGCCATGCTTTATTTTTATGCCTTCCAAGTGTTTGATAAAATGCTTGGTTGGATTTTAGAGTAGATTTTTATACTCTTGTCTTGTGATTTAGGACTTAGGTCCCTTGAGATTATTGATGTCCAATTTCATTAGTGATTTAGGGTTGTTATTTAGTTCTAGGACCAATTATGTCTACTTGACTTAACTCTCCGATATTAGAGAAAAACTAAGTGGAATTAACTCTTTGTAATTACTATGTTGTGGTCAATGATCTAAGATAAGAAACCTTGACTCTTAGTCCTTGCCATGAGTGTCTTTTAGCCTTTATAGTTTCTTGGTTGTCAATTTTATTTTCTTGTCTATCAAACCCAAAACCCCAAAATATATCCCATAACCAATAATATGCACATTTCTCTGTAATTCCTTTGAGAGACGACCTGAGGTTTAAATATTCTCAGTTTTTATTGGGTTTATACTTGTGACAAACAAATTAAACTTTGATTGAGGGTTTTCTATTGGTTTGGAACTATACTTCGACGAGATTATATTTTGTAAAAATTTCTAACCGATGATTCCATTCTATCATGCGTACGCACAGTAATGCGTGTGTACGGACGTTTGGAAGTTCATGCAATCATGCTTACGCACGGTTATTCTTGTGTACGAATGGTTTGGTGCAATCATGCATACACACGGTCATGCATGTGTACACAAGGTTGTAATTCTGTGCGACCATGTGTACGCATGGTCAGTCGTGCTTATGCACGAGTGCAATCACGTGAGCTCATTTAATGCAACACGTGGGTCACGATTTTGGGGCTTTCCAAACCCAATCCGAATCATTTCTGAAGCTATTTGAATTCAAATTTAAGAAGAATGGAGGAGGGAGCAATGAGGAATAGTTAGAAACATGTTTTAGGTTATATTCTAGAGAGAGAAGCTCTTTCTTCTCTCTAGAATTTAGGGTTCTTAGTTTAGTTTCTTTTTAATTTTAGTCTTTAATTCTAATTTTAGTATAGTTTCATTTATATTTTCATGTTCTTTTGCTTTGATCCTCTTAGTTTCTTTTGTTAATTTTTTCAATTTTTCCATTTTTAGTTTTATGAACAATCTTGTTAATTGTTATCTCTATTATTCCAACTTGATATTTTTATGTTTATTGATGTTTATTTGAGTAGTTATTATTGGTTTCTTACACTTGAAGTTTTAGATTTTATTTTTATTGTAATTTACGATATTTTTCCTTTTATGCAAATCAAGTGTTTGATAAAATGCTTGGCTTAGTTTTAGTGTAGTTTTTCACACTCTTGGCTTGGAATTGAGGACTTTGGTGTCATTGATGTCCTTTCTTAATTGTGACTAAGATTGTTAGATGGTTTGGTTTCCACTAACGGTAGTCTTTCACTAAGTTAATTAGTAAGTTGGCTAGGATTTCTGGATTGAGATCAATTATACCTATTTTACTTATCCTCGATGTTAGGGTTGACTAAATGGGATTAATTCTTCCTAATTACCATGTTTGTGGTCAATGATTAGGATAGGTAATCTTAACTCTCAACCCTTGCCAAGAGGTTCATTAGCATTTAAATTTCCTTTCCTTTGATTAATTGTTTGGAGTTTAATTTCTTGCATGTTTCTTTACTTTCTTGTCATTTACATTTCTTGTCAATTGTGATCCAAAACCCCCCATTCCTCAGAGCCAATGATTGAGCAGTTGATCACAATTCCAAGGGAGAACGACCCGAGAATTAAAACTCCCAGTTATTTCGGTTTGTATTGTGATAACCTTTTAAACTTTGATTGAGGGTAATCGTCGGTCTAGACTATACTTGCAATGACACTACAAGTAAAACACCCATTCAGCCACACTTTTTTTAAGCTACATTTGAAAAGCGTAGCCTATTCATAGAATTGGCTACGCTTTTCTCCTTGTTAGCTTTTTCTAGGAAAATAGGAAACACAGTTGTGGCATCATGTAAAAAGCGTAGCCTTAGATATTTGAAATATCACATATAACGCGTAGCCTTATCTTAATATCTATGGCTACATTTTTCACACGAAAGAAAATGCTTTTAAAGAGTAATCTATTTATTAGATTTTGGGTGCCCTTCAAAAGCGTTTCCTAATGTATCTGGGTCAAATATATCATATAACACTTAGTGAAAAAAAATTTCCCCTTTCCCCCGCCCAAAGCACTATCAGAGAAGGCCTTCGATTCACTATCAGCCCTCACCTTCGATTCACTATTAGAGAAAGCCTTCTCGCCCTCGCCTCTGATTCACCTTCGCCATTCACCTTTGCCACTCACCGTCGCTCCTTCCCCACTCACCACTCACGACTTCGCCACTCACCATTAGCTGCGCCTTCCTGCATTGATCGTCAGCTGCACCCTCACCATCGTCATCTCTGCGCTCAGCTCATCCTCTCTCCGCTCACATCATCAAGAAGATTTTCTATAGATTTCCATTTGGTTCTAAAATTTGGGTGGTTTAGGGTTCCAACTTTAGGGTTTTTAATTCGGGGGGTTTGGTATAATAATCTGGTTTATATGCAATTGTGAATTGTGAATTGATGAACAAGCCATGTATTGTTGATGAACATGCATACTATTTATTTATTTCCATCCGCGTCTACTGGTTCTTCTTGCCTCTGCGCATTCTGGTTCCTTTCTTCTTTGAATCTGCTGCTGCTTGTGCAATCTGATGATGAGAATTTTTTTTTAATGGTTGAGTTATGGCTAAATTTATTGCTTTAATCATTAGGTGCTGTGTTAAGGAAGAAACAAATTTTTTTCTGCAACCCAGCGTGTTTAAAAAGAGTCGCAAGCTTCTGCTGCTATCTTTGGACGAGAAATCCACAGGCTGCTGTTAGGGAGGTTTAGAAAACAACGGAGGCATAGGATGCCAAATGCCGATAGGTAAATTCAGAGATGAACTACATAGATATGGGGAGTAAGCTTCATTTCTGCATTAGTGTGCCAGATCCATGGCATGGCTTGTTTTGTTGCTTCTGCATTAGTGTGCCAGATACCTTGGCATGGCTTGTTTAGTTGCTATGCCAAACAATTTTTATTATTTAATTTGCAGAGTATAGTAGTTGAGACCCCGTTCTGGTTATATTACTATCTCCTCTGTCGGCTGATATTTGCATCACTTTTCTAGCTTCTTTTAGCTTTTCGAATTAATTGTTTTAAAAGGCAATGCAATTTTATAGCACTCTCTGCCTCGTTGATTTCTAGGTTTAGAATATCAATGTCATTATTATTTTAGATCACATAGGTTTGGACTGGCTGGCTGTCATTAGATCACAGAAAGTGGTCATCTGAATAGGGTATTTACTAAAATTATTGTTGTGATAGAAAAGAATTTCAAATATGTTTGGGGCAATATGCAGAAGAGAGGGTTGTTAGTGGATTAGAAACTTATTTGGAATGTGAAAATATCCTGGTAGCTTTCTCATGTAATTTCACCTGAAATTCGAATGAGTTCTATTGCACTTTGCTACTTGCAGGGTGGGACTGTTTCGGCTATGACATTAGATATGGGAATACTTCTTGGGATAAGCCTTTCAACATCCTTTTTGACTTTTTACAATGACTTGATATTTTCAAAACTTTTGGAACTAAGTCTATTTTTTTATTAGATCACTTGTGTTAACAGGAAAAATCAATTAGTATTGTATATTGCAGCTTGCTTTTCAACATAATTCTTGTCAAGTTGTTTCTTCAAAAGCTTGTTAAGAAAGGTGAGGGCCTGAAAGTACTTAAGGTGTTTTGGATGCTAATTTTTAGTTTTATTTGTAACCCAGTTTCCGTACGCACCTGTTCTTTGTGGATGAATTTTTCTTCTGTGAATTTTTGAAGGTTTTAGGGGTTCTATTTTTTGGGCTTTCTAATTTTATGAGTTTCTGCTTCTTGCTTCATTAGGGTTTTCTTTTTTGTTTGAGAAGATTATTGGCCTCAAGTGTGCGAATTGTTGCCTCTTCAAACAGAGTTTATTATTTCTAACACCATTTGTGGTTTGTGTGTGCTATGAATTTGCAGAGTTAATGCAGATAGAAGCCAGAAGATTGGGAATTACTGATCAATGGTTCTTTAAGCTCTTCCTTCTCATAACTCATATTGGATCCGTGCAGCCTGTGTCAGGCATTGAATCTGTTCCAGGAAGGCAAAGTCAGTGGAAAGGATACTACAAAGACTAATGAGACTAAGGTTAGTTCACATCTAGTGGTTCAAAGAATAATCCAGGATTATTGGTTACATACTTGTATTCATTAATTTTGTAGGATGATGCGAGAGAAGATGGTACTAGTGCAAAGAATGATACAAGGAGCGATGCCCAAGCAGCTGAAAAAAGCGAGGGAGAGAAATCTAACCCAGTAACAAAGAAGGATAGAGAGAATAGCACTACTTCAAAAGCAGTTGTATGATCAATATCTTAATAGCTAGCTACTCGGGAAGTGTGAGTTTGGAAGTGAATCTAACATGATAATGATCAATAAAATTGTGCAAGACGTCTGTTTCCTTGGAAGGCATCTCATATGAATTCAAGGTCTATATCACGTATAGTTATAGATTTGTTGTTGCATGCTTGCTTCCAGAAAGAAAGAAGCAATTTATTACATGTCTCCGCTTTTCCTTTAGATGTTGGTTATAAAATAACTCTTTTGGCCTTTCCTAATGCAATATCATACTATGTATCTATAATCATATCCTTGTATATATTTGGTCATGTTTTAGTATTTTTTAGAGCTGATGAAGGTGCCACGAGTAGAGTCAGTATTTTTCCTTTATAATCATATTCTTTTTTTGGGTAATACATTAAATCAATGAACTGCTAAGGGTATGTGCTTTTTTCCTTTAAATGTTAATGTCCTTATCATTCTCTAGGACATTGTTCTAACTCTCTCAATTTTCTATGTTTGGATAATCACTGGCCCTTCTTAATTTTTTAGCAGTTAAAATTTAATTTGATTCTGTTAGATCTTGTCTAACGTAAACTTACAGTTTATGGATTACTATTTATTTATTTAATTTATGCAGGATCCGCAATTGGATTCAAGTTGGATAGTTTTTAAAGCTTACTGACACTCGTGCTTCTAACAATAAGATGACACTGATGCACTATCTTTGCAAGGTATAATAACAATTGCACTAAAGGAATATATCATTTGATCACTTACCTTCTTCCTATTTTGCTATTTTGGCTCTAGGTTCTAGTTGATAGGTTGCCTAGACTGCTTGACTTCCACTTAGACCTTGTAAGCCTGGAAACTGCAACTAAGGTGATGATTTATGCTTGGTTGAAAAAAGAAAATTATTCAACTACTAATTGCTAGTTTGGTTGGTTTATTGGTTCTGTTTCACTTTGTTCCCCTGTAAAACTGAGCACATATCTCCTCCTCTGACTTGCAATGATATGTGTGTCACATGAATTAAGAGTTAACTCACACTTTAGAAGTATGCTATTACTGATCAATGCTATTACATGAATTAAAAAATAATAATTATTTAAAAGTTTTAAAACATTAGCATCTGTGTGTTCTATTTCATTGAGTATAAAAATTAACTCTCCCTCTTGTTCATAATATGATACGTTCTCTCCATGCAAAACACGAGATCCTTTTCAACACTGACATCCATTTTTGTATTAAGTATTCTTTCTCCTCTGATAAAGTGAACTAATAAAGCGCTCATGGATCAATGCATTTTCCGAACATAGATGTGGTATGTCCTTTTTTTCCTAGTTCCATAGTTTTTTTCTTGCATTTAATTTAATTGCTATGGCTGGAAATCATATGTTGCTGCCTTTATTAACATTTTAACACTTGAGTTGTATTGTTATGGCTGAAAATTGTTTGTGCAATTCTGGTTGTTGTATTTCTGATTTTGTGTACTTTTGTTTGCTTTGGCCGAAAGTTATATTGCTATTTTTGGTTCTTTTCTTTTCACCGTGAACTAGAAACATGGGATGACTTGAAATATATGAATTTGTCCCTATTTTTTGATTCATCTGCAGATAAAAAGCAAATAATACTAGATATGGTTATAGACTTATAATATTAGTATTTTCAAATTAAAGTTATTAGTTTTAATTTAAAAAAAATGTTACAGTATGACATGAAATAGCATAGTATATATAACATGATAATAATATATTAAAATTTTAGTTTTTAGGTGCTAGTCCTAATCATAAAATTTTAGTTTTTGGGTGCTAGTCCTAATCATGTTCTATATGTTGCTACTGCATATAGTAGTAGTAGTTGGAGGAGTAAAAATTCATGATTGGCTTGTGTAGGAGAGTTCAACTTTTCAAATGTGAAGAGAATAGGGAAACTTTGTGGCAACAGTTCTGATTTTGGCGTTGTGAGAGGTAGGGGATTTTTGTCTAGCTACCAGGGTGATGATTTTTTAAATTATAGCTCTTTATCTTATGGTTTATAGCTTATTCTTTTTTGATCTTTGAATTCTAAATTTGGATTTGTGAAACACTACTATGCATTGGTGAAACTTGTACACGATACAGAAAGAATTAATGATATCAGTCATTGATAGTTTTGAGTCTGATTTTTTAATTTTTATAATCGTGAATGTCATTATAAATATTTTCTAATTACTTTTCTATATAATTATGCAGGATAATATTGAGGATGATGATAATGAAGATTAAGTTGATTATTATTGTGGTTTATTGGCTAAGATAGAGTAGTGTTGGGAATGGATACATGGATGGTTGACTAATGACTTTATTATATAGGATATAATATTTTAGTTTTTTATAGAGTATTAGTAGTAAATTTTAACTGATATCATAGTTATTTTGATATGGCTATGTTTATTTTAATTTGAGATGTATGAATATTTAAAATTAACATCATTCTAGTACTTTTGGATCATTATTATTAATATATTTTGGTTACAGATAACTTTTATTCTTTAAAAAATTATTTAGTATAATTATGTATTTATTTTTATTTTATAATATTTAACTCATTTAATTAAAAATACAAAATTATTATATATGTAATTATAGTACTAAATATTATGTTGTATTAATAATTATTAAAATATTATATATATATATATAGAAAATAAAAAAAATAATAAGGGACCTAAGGCTACACTTATATACAGTAGTTATAGTATATATAAAAAAAAGAGGGACCTAAGGCTACACTTATAAAAAGTAGTCATGGAATACAATGTGGCTACGTTTTACAGGTGATAAAGTAGCGTTGAAAAGCGTAGCCTATTATAGTAAAAATAGAAGCTGAAAAGCGTAACCTTTGGTTCTGGACAGCTGATGCGGTGGTTAAGCCAATATGGATTAGGAACTCGGTTATCCGAAAAATGGAGTTAGCGTTGTAAATATAGTCCTAACCCAACAAGTTGGCCACCGATCAAATTAGAGGTTCACAAGATGTGTCACAATTCAAAACTAATTTAAAACCTAGAGTATTTGACTCCCGGGTCGTCTCCCAAGGAGTATTTTAGAGCAATGAGTGTGCAAATCCTGTTGTACTGATCAAGGGTTTATCAAAGAAATGAATACATAAAGCAATAAAAGAACATACAAAATTGTAATGATTGAACTAATAAAGAAATTAAAGAACCGACTATGTAATATAAACAAGTAAAGTATAAGAGAGATTAACATAGGAATGTATGAAAGATTAAAAGCATAAAAAAGAGTCTTGGCTTGGAGTGAGCTAAGGGTCCTTTCCTTGTTGAAACCATAACTATGACAATTATGATGGATTAATCTCACTTGATCAACCCTCACATCGGAAGGTAAGTTAAATAAGCATAAGTGTTCCTAACACACAAATCCTAAATTGCTTGCTAATTGGCTTAGCAACAACTTAGCGTTAGTGGGAACAAGAACAATTAACAATCCAAGAATTGAAACTAAATGTTGGACATTCCAACTCTAGAAACCCAATTGCTCACTTTACCCAAGCCAAGAACAAAAAATTTAGCCTAAAACCATGTTTGACGTTTTGTCAAACACTTGGTGGGCATAAACCTTAAACAAGGAGAAAATGAGAAATAGCTTGAAACTAAAAGAAACAATTGATCTCAATCAACAATAATAACACAAGGAAGAATGAAACAAACATCAAACATCAAATTCATCAACAAGAAATTAAAATTGCAAGAGAGAAGCAAAATTGAACTATAACTTGAATTAGAAGAAAAAGTAATGACAATGTAACTATAAAGAGTAATAACAAAAGAATGCTTACAATGAAAGCTAGCAAAATCCAAGATCAAAAATGGAAATGGTACTTGCATGTAAAACCCTAATATAAACCCTAATAGAGATGATGAAAAACTTAGAGAAAAACTAACTAAAGCTTCCTACTACTACTCCTAAAACTACACTAATGATATGCTATGTTATATTGCTCATTCCCCCTCCAATATGAGCTATAAGACTTCAGAAATGGGACTCCAAAGCCCCCAAATCATGAGTCACGTGCTATTTTAATGAAGTTATGTGCGGACACCTATGCGGACACCTGTGCGGACGCACAGATGCGTGCGTCCGCACACCTCGCGATAAATCCAGGCCTGTGCGTACGCACAAGGGGCTGTGCGCACGCACACTAAGTGATGCTTGGCTGGACGTGTGACGCGCTCGAAACACTCCACGCACTCTGATTGGCCGGCTATGCGTACGCACAGATAGCTATGCGCACGCACACGTCTCTGCGCTCATCTCCTTTGATTCTTCATATTTCCTCCACTATGCATGCTCTTCTTCCATTTTCTCCAATCCATTCCTACCTTATACACCTGAAATCACTCACAAACAACATCAAGATATCGAATGGAAGGCAAATGGAATAAAAATAGATTAAATAGGCACAAAAGAGCACATTTTCATAATTAAGCACAATTTGGAAGGAAAGTTCAAAAGCATGCTATTCAAAGGAATAAGTGCAAGTTTATATGATGAAAATCCATCCAATTCTAATGAAAAATCATCATCAAATATGGATTCGTCAATTCTCCCACACTTAAACACTATCATGTCCTCATGCTAAACACATACAAAGGAGATACATGAAAGGAAAAATGACTTATTCTATATACTACTAAAATGCATTCAACTATCCTAAGACTAATCACCAAAATATACTATGATAAGAGTTGATAGAAACAAACCATGAAATTCTAATCCATCACAAGAAACTATAGGGCCAATGCAAAGAGTTCATGCATTAAGATCAATGTCCAAAGAATTGAATTGATGTTGTCAAAACTATCCAACCAAACAACTTACAAGAAGATGCAATATGAAGTGTAAGAACATAGAATTGAGCGATCAAACCCACCCCTCACCGGATGTGTATCCACTCAATTTGCTCAGTCTTTAGGGTTTAACCACTCAATTCCCCTTCTATCATGCTTTTCAAAGATTTGCAAGTCATCTAACAATCAACTAGTATTTAATGCATGAATAATAAGTATTATGAGGTCTGTAGAGGGATGTAATGGGGTTAGGGTTAGGTAGGATGAAATATGATCAAGTAGACTTAAAGAAATAGTTCTTTGATTAGCTTGAATGTCCACCTAATCCTACATCACCTATGTACGCATAACAATACAACCCTTCTACCCATTTTCTCTTTCCTATCTCACTTCACTCATGCATTTTCTTTATTAACTCTTTTTATTCATACTTTGTTATGTACAAGGTTTTTTTTTTGTTTTTTTTTTTTTGAACTATGAATGCATATGTTTTAATTAATAAAGTTCATGAGCATTACCTAATTGCCCAAAATTTCTTTTCACAAAGAGTTCATGCCTTTATCACCAATGCTTCCTAAAATTCTCCCACACTTAGAATTCACACACTAATCCACCAAAGCTAATCAAAGAATAATTCAAGGACATCAATGGTTTTCCGCTTAAGGGGAGTAATGTGCTAACATTAGAACAAAAGGGGATTCATAGGCTCAAAGGGGTTCACAAACGTGAATGCAAGGGTTGGCCATATAGGTTAGTGAGTTTATCATCAAAGATGGCCTCAATCATGCTAAATGCATCCAAACATAAATACAGGACATAAAGAATCATGCAAATCAATGATCACAATCAAAAAGGAGTATAATCACACGCAAGAACAACATTAGGGCAGAAAAGTGCAGCCATCTATTAAAGCTCAAATCTCACAAGGTATATTGTTCTAGCTCGTTTCAATGTTCTACAAACAAAGTACTCCAAGCAAGTTGGTAAACACAATTTTTCTTCAATTCAATCAATGGTATGCCCTTAAAAGGAAAATTTCATGGAAATTCCTTGGTGTTTCACCAACTTATTCATTCTATCATGCAACATGCAAATATTAACTACTAACTATCCATAAGCGATAAAGAAATATTTATAGCAAACCAAACAAGATGCAATAGAAATAAAGCTACTCAAAATAAAGGAAAAGTAATATAAGAAACATTGCAAAGTGTCTTTAAGAGAGAAATTTTTACCCCCCTTGAAGTCATTGATCCTCCCCCACACTTAATTTGTGCACGGTCCTCCGTACATCCTCATGATCTGGGAGGATGAAGAGGGGCCACCTTCAGCTGGTGGACTCATGAGTGGGATGGTTAACTGCATCATGCTCCTCCCCAGCTAGCTCGGATGAAGTTCTAGGAATCGGGCCGGAGTCTCTTCCTTCTAGATTTTCCGCTATCCACTCAAAAAGTTTGTGCTCTAAGTGCTCCATATGGTGTATATCGTGCAAGATGTCTCGAAATAGATCCGGAAGAGGTCGGAAAAAGGGTAAAGTAGTTGATTAAGTTGGTAGACTTGATGGTGGTGCTATGGGTGTCTTCCTCTTGGAGGGGGTAGTGTTTGTTGATCTTTCCAAATCACCCCTCGGAATAAACTTATTGCCTCTAGGAGTCCGGAACATAATGTCCGTTGTTCGCCTCTCTAACGCTGCTGCGTTTGCTAAGCGAATCACCATCGACGGAAATGGAATGTTGATATTCTTCTTCTCAACCAATTTCCAAATCGATTTACGCAATAAAGGCAAGATGCCTATATGCTTCCCTTGCATAATAGCCCAAAGTAGCAAAGCAATCCAAAACTCACATGGGTAGTGTGGGTGCTCGGGATGATGTAGTCTGCCACAATCTGATGCCATATACGAGCTTCAGCATTCAAATCAAAGTAAGCAATACTAGTGGGAATAGAATTTCTCCCTTTGCTATACTCCCAAGATGCAGTAGGACAGCCTATTCTCTCAAGAATGGGAGTCAGAGATACTCTTCCTTTGAATACATCCAACTTTATCTTGGAATATTCATCTTTCTCAAGTGGAATGTGGGAGATGTTTAGAATAGCTTCTAGAGCTTGATTGGATGTATCCAATATCTTTCCCCGAAGGAAGACTGAATCCGCTTCCCAAGCTTGGTAGTTTGCATAAAATTCCCGCACCATAGTCTCATTGACTTCAATGGGTTCTCGCTCGAGAAACTCCCAATGAACCGAGGCGATCCTTTGGTGGATAGTCGCCTTGTATTGGCTTGGAACCTTCAACGGCCGCTCCCAACGGATGGTACGCTTCTTAATAGCCTTGTATTGATAGTCGGCTCTCCGGTTAACCAAGGTATCCGGTCTATAACCTTGGCAATCCCACCAAATATCAGGAGGACGAGCAGTAGTTTGCTGAATCGGTGAAGTAACCGGGGTCTTATCCTTTTTTCTCATCCTGAAAATACAAATAAAAGAACTTCGGGATCATAGGGCAACAATAAGGTAAAACCCTTGAGGAAGCACTAACAATGTTAAAAGGGCTTATAGAAATAGTGTGATTTACAAAAAATACGGTGTGTATATTCCAATGTTGCGCGTGGTTGGAACACACACACCGGCAATCACGGCAATCACACCCTTAAGGCAATTCACAGCTCAAAGCTTCACGATTTAGTGCTCAAGTTGCAAATATAAAATGGAGAAATGAACACAACTTCAAGCAAGCACCCAAAAGGGAATTGTCCATTGTTCATCCTCAAAAAGTCGTAATCACACATAAAACGTTCTCAATTGGAAGCCCAAAAGATGTTTGATCAAGACATCATCAAAAATTGAACATTCGTAGAGTGGTTACTCAATTGAAGTTCTAAGGTGAACAATGAAACCTAGATGACGTCAACACAATGCATTTACAACTAAAGTTTCACATCTACAAACAAGGAAATGCATTGGTGATTTCAATTTCTACCATTAAAAATCATAATAGAAGTTGCATCATTCATACAATATGCCTAACAAGAGATAAATTGAACACATATTATGGCCAAGTAATATGAATCAAACAAAATGTTCATTGAGGCATTTTATCGAACATGTGGTATGTAATGTGCAAGTTCATCACAATTAAGCTCAAATTTGATCATAACTATCCCAACAATCAAGCAACAACACTTTGCAATACAAAGAAACAATAAGGAAAGCAACTAATGAAATCTAAGCAACAAAAAAGAAATGAAAGAAAGTACAAAAATATTAACATAAAAAGAAAGGAGAAACAAGAACCTAGGATATAAAAGTTGAAAATGACAAGAATGAGGGAGAAATAATGGCACTCCTTATAGCCACTGCGAAATCACGGTGTTTTGGTTCGCCGGAAAAAGAAGCACCGGACGAGAGCACTCACCGGTGGTGGATAGAGAAAAGCG
The DNA here is from genome assembly GCF_003086295.3 of Arachis hypogaea. NCBI lineage: Eukaryota > Viridiplantae > Streptophyta > Magnoliopsida > Fabales > Fabaceae > Arachis > Arachis hypogaea. The sequence continues at coordinate 92,212,556 of NC_092046.1, read as the reverse complement.
AAGAAAAAGAAAGGAAGAGAAGAGAAGAGAAGTAAGAGAAAGGGAGAGAGAGAGAAGGGTCACCGGCGGTGGTGACCGGGACCGGCGGGGCTGGGCTGAGAAAAGAGAGGGCAGCGAAGAAAGAAAAGAAGAAAAGAGGACTGCCTTTCAAAAGGGCAGGTTGCCCTGTTATTGCCCAGAATGCGTCGTGTGAGGACGCACAAGGGCATGTGCGGACGCACAGCGAATGCAACTAAGAAAGGTTGCGAACGCACACATCGTGCGATCGCTGCGACCAGAGAGGTTGCAAAAGGATGTGCGGACGCACAAAGACGTGCGACCACACAGACATGCTCTCTCTTTTTTTTTAATACTTGGGGACAAAGGCATGTGTGCATGCGCATAGGTATTTGTGCGTACGCACAAGTCAGGATTCAGCATGTGTGCAGACGCACACATCTGTGCGTCCGCACAGGTCCCTGCATGTGACCTCATTAATTGCAACTTGCTGGCAGCAATTTTTGGGCCCCAAAAACCCAATCCAACCTATTTTTTGAAGCTATTTAAGGCCAAATTGAAGAGGGATGAAGGGGGCAATTAGGTGTAGTTTTTATTATGTTTTCTCTTAGTTTCTAGAGAGAGAATCTCCCCCCTCTCTCTAGAATTAGGGTTTTATTAGTTAATTTCCTTTTAATTTCAGCTTTTAATTCTTATTCTAGTGTAGTTTCATTTATGTTTCCATGTTCTTCTATCTTGTTCTTCTTCATTTCTCTTGTTATTTCCTTTATTTTGTCATGTTTATGCTTATGGATACTCTTTGTTACTTTCATTTTAATTAATGCAAATTTATGTTTCCATGTCATTTATTGCTTTCTCTAGTTGGTATTGTCACTTTCTTGCTTTGGTAGTTATAGAATTTATTTTATTTCAATTTAATATTATTTTATTCTCATGCACCCCAAGTGTTTGATAAAATGCTTGGCTTAGTTTCTACTTAGTTTTTCTCCACTCTTGGCTTGAAATTGTTGACTTTGGTGATCCTTGGGTCATTGATGTCCATTCTAGTTTGATATATTAGAGTAGTTAGTTGATTTGGTTTTCCTTGACTCTATGTGGCCCCTTAGTGTTGACATAGGACTTAGGGATTGAAATTAACTATGCCTATTTGACTTAACTTCGATGTAAGGTTGACTAAGTAGGATTAATTCTTCATAATCATCATGTGTTTGTGGTTAATGTTTAGGATAGGTAGCCTTAGCTCTCAATTACTTGCCAAGGTGTTTTGTTGCATTTGAAGTTTCCTTTCCTTGCATTTAATTACTTTGACTTTTATTGCTTTGATGTTTAATTTCTTGCATGTTTAGTTTTCAGACTCTTGGTTGAGAAATTGGATGTTTGGGTGGAATTGAGTTGTGGATGTCCATTCCGTATTGTGCGAGAATAGTTAATTGGTTTGGTTTCCATTGACGCTAGTCTTTCACTAAGTAATTAGTGAGTTGACTAGGACTTATGGATTGAGATCAATTATGCTTTTGACTAATTCTCAAGGAGGATTGATTAATTTGGATTGATTCCACACAATTGCCATGTTTGTGGTCCGTAACTAGGATAGGAATCCTAGACTCCCCAATTCTTGCCAAGAGTTGCCATTTACATTCCTTCCATGTTCATTTACTTTCTTGCTATTTACATTTGTTGCTCTCTTGCTTTCATTTCTAATTCCCCATGCTCTCTCTCTCATAGCCAATGATTGTACATTTAATTGCAACTCCTAGGGAAGACGACTCGGGAGCTAAATACTCTCGGTTATAATTTGTTTTGTATTGTGATAAAATTTGATCTTGAGAATTTATTGTTGGTTTGGACTATGCTACCAATGAATTGATTCTACTTTTTGATTGATTCCGAACCTTAACAAGAATTCTCTTTATCAAATTTGGCGCCGTTGCTGGGGAGTTTGATGAGCGGATAATTTATACGCTTTTTGGTATTGTTTTTAGTATGTTTTTAGTAGGACCTAGTTACTTTTAGGGATGTTTTTATTAGGTTTTATGTTAAATTCACATTTCTGGACTTTACTATGAGTTTGTGTGTTTTTCTGTTATTTCAGGTATTTTCTGGCTGAAATTGAGGGACTTGAGCAAAAATCAAATTCAGAGGTTGAAGAAGGACTGCTGATGCTGTTGGATTCTGACCTCCCTGCACTCAAAGTGGATTTTCTAGAGCTACAGAACTCCAAATGGCGCGCTCTCAACGTAGTTGGAAAGTAGACATCCAGGGATTTCCAGCAATATATCATAGTCCATACTTTGCCCGAGTTTAGACGACGCAAAAGGGCGTTGAACGCCAGTTCTACGCTGTAGTCTAGAGTTAAACGCCAGAAACACGTCACGAACCAGAGTTGAACGCCAAAAACACGTTACAACTTGGCGTTCAACTCCAAAAGAAGCCTCTGCACGTGTAAACTTCAAGCTCAGCCCAAGCACACACCAAGTGGGCCCCGGAAGTAAATTTCTGCATCAATTACTTACTTCTGTAAACCCTAGTAGCTAATCTAGTATATATAGAACTTTTTATCATTGTATTCAGAGTCTTGGTTACTCCGGTTCCCCTCTGGGGCCGAGATCAATGAACTCCATTATCACTTATGCATTTTTAACGGTAGAGTTTCTGCACTCCATAGATTAAGGTGTGGAGCTCTGCTGTTCCTCATGATTTAATGTAAAGTACTACTATTTTTCTATTCAATTCAACTTATTCCGCTTCTAAGATATCCATTCGTTCCCAAGAACATGATGAATGTGATGATTATGTGACGCTCATCATCATTCTCACTTATGAATGCGTGCCTGACAAACACTTCCGTTCTACATGCAAACAAGCTAGAATGAATATCTCTTAGATATCTAATACAGGGGACCGAGTCCGAGATATTAGTATCTTCGTGGTATAAGTTAGAACCCATGGATGGCCATTCCTGAGATCCGGAAAGTCTAAACCTTGTCTGTGGTATTCCGAGTAGGATCTGGGAAGGGATGGCTGTGACGAACTTCAAACTCGCGAGTGCTGGGCGTAGTGACAGATGCAAAAGGAGGGTGAACCCTATTCCAGTATGATCGAGAACCTCCAGATGATTAGCCATGCCGTGACAGAGCATTTGGACCTTTTTCACAGAGAGGATGGGATGTAGCCATTGACAACGGTGATGCCTTACATAAAGCTTGCCATGGAAAGGAGTAGGAAGGATTGGATGAAGACAGCAGGAAAGCAGAGGTTCAGAGGAACAAAAGCATCTCTATACACTTATCTGAAATTCTCACCAATAAATTACATAAGTATTTCTATCTTTATTTTCTATTTATTTATTATTATTATTCGAAAATTCCATAACCATTTGATATCCGCCTGACTGAGATTTACAAGGTGACCATAGCTTGCTTCAAGCCGACAATCTCCGTGGGATCGACCCTTACTCACGTAAGGTTTTATTACTTGGACGACCCAGTGCACTTGCTGGTTAGTTGTGCGAAGTTGTGAAGTTATGTTTGGACCATGGTACTGTGCACCAGTTTGTTGGCGCCATTGCCAGGGAGAGAACGAACAACAAATTTTACAACCTTAGTAACAATTTCGCATACCAAGTTTTTGGCGCCGTTGCCGGGGATTGTTCAAGTTTGGACAACTGACGGTTCATCTTGTTGCTCAGATTAGGTAACTTTCTTTTTGTTTTATTTTCAAAAAAAGTTTTCAAAAATCTTTCAAAAAAAAAATTTCTCATCTGTTTTCGAAAATTATTCAAAATTTTTAAGAATGAATTCTAGAGTTTCATGGTAACATGTTGAAGCCTGGCTGGCTGTAAAGCCATATCCAAATTCTTTTGGATTGAGGCTTCCACTTGTCAACATAAAAGGCATGTATATGAAGTTGGATGAAGTATGAGCTGTTATATGCCTGATTTGTATCTTCTAAAGCTTGGCTGGCTAGTGAGCCATGTCTAACCCTTGGATTGGAGCTTTAGGCTAACATTGAAAGATTCCTAGAATTCTTATTAAAAATTTTGAATTTCTTATTTTCTTTTTCCTATATGTTTTTCGAAAAAAAATTTAAAAGAAAATACAAAAAATTTTATAAAATCATAAAAATAAAAAATATTTTGTGTTTCTTGTTTGAGTCTTGAGTCAATTTCAAGTTTGGTGTCAATTGCAATTTTTCTAAAAAAATTTTATGCATTTTTCGAAAATTCATGCGTTCATAGTGTTCTTCATGATCTTCAAGTTGTTCTTGGCCAGTCTTCTTGTTTGATCTTCATATTTTCTTGTTTTGTGTCTTTTCTTGTTTTTCATATGCATTCTTGCATTCATAGTGTCTATACATGAAAAAATTCTAAGTTTGGTGTCTTGCATGTTTTCTTTTCTTGAAAACTTTTCAAAAAATAAGTTCTTGATGTTCATCTTGACACTCAAAGTGTTCTAGGTATTCATCTTGACATTCATGGTGTTCTTGCATGCATCACATGTTTAGATCCAAAATTTTCATGCGTTGCATCATTTTCATGTTTTTCTCTTTCATTATTAAAAATTCAAAATTCAAAAAATATCTTTCCCTTTTTCACTCATAAATTTCGAAAATTTGGATTGACTTTTTCAAAAATTTTTAAAATCTAGTTGTTTTTATGAGTCAAATCAAATTTTCAATTTAAAAATCTTATCTTTTTCAAAATCTTTTTCAAAAATAAAATCTTTTTCATTTCTCTTATTTATTTTCGAAAATTTTAAAAATATTTTTCAAAAATCTTTTTCTTAATTTTATTTCATAATTTTCGAAAATATCATCAAAAATTAATGTTTTGATTCAAAAATTTCAAGTTTGTTACTTGCTTGTTAAGAAAGATTCAAACTTTAAGTTCTAAAATCATATCTTGTGATTACTTGTGAGTCAAGTCATTAATTTTAATTTTTAAAATCAAATCTTTTTCAAAACTAATTTCAATCATATCTTTTCAAAAATATCTTTTTATCCTGTCTTTTTCAAATATCTTTTCTAACTTCTTATCCTCTTATCTTTTCAAAATTGAATTTCAAATCTTTTTCAACTAACTAATTGACTTTTTGTTTGTTTCTTATCTTTTTCTAAACTACCTAACTAACTATCCCTCTCTAATTTTCGAAAATACCTCTCTCTTTTTCAAAAATTCTTTTTAATTAATTAATTATTTCATTTTTTAATTTTAATTTTAATTTTATCTTAATTTTCGAAAATCAGTAACTCTTTTTCAAAATTAATTTTCGAAATTCCCTCTCTCTCATCTTCTTCTATTTATTTAATTACCTACTAACACTTCTCTTCATCTCATATCTCTGCTCTCCTCACCCTTGTGTTTGGATTCTCCTCCCTTCTCTTTCCTTACATTACATTCTTTTCTTCTTCCACTCACACAAAGGAATCTCTATACTGTGACATAGAGGATTCCATATTTTCTTTGTTATTCCCTTCTTTGTCATATGAGCAGGAGCAAGGACAAGAACATTCTTGTTGAAGCAGATCCTGAACCTGAAAGGACTCTGAAAAGGAAACTAAGAGAAGTTAAAATACAACAATCCAGAGACAACCTTACAGGACTTTTTGAACAGGAAGAGGAGATGGCAGCCGAAAATAATAATAATGCAAGGAGGATGCTTGGTGACTTTACTGCACCTAATTCCAATTTACATGGAAGAAGCATCTCAATTCCTACCATTGGAGCAAACAATTTTGAGCTTAAACCTCAATTAGTTTCTCTGATGCAGCAGAACTGCAAGTTCCATGGACTTCCATCTAAAGATCCTTTTCAGTTCTTAGCTGAATTTTTGCAGATCTGTGATATTGTTAAGACTAATGGAGTAGATCCTGAAGTCTACAGGCTCATGTTTTTCCCTTTTGCTGTGAGAGACAGAGCTAGAATATGGTTAGATTCTCAACCTAAAGATAGCCTGAACTTTTGGGATAAGCTGGTCAACGCTTTCTTAGCCAAGTTCTTTCCTCCTCAAAAGCTGAGTAAGCTTAGAGTGGATGTTCAAACCTTCAGACAGAAAGAAGGTGAATTCCTCTATGAAACTTGGGAGAGATACAAGGAACTGACCAAAAAGTGTCCTTCTGACATGCTTTCAAAATGGACCATCCTGGATATATTCTATGATGGTCTATCTGAATTATCTAAAATGTCATTGGATACTTCTGCAGGTGGATCCATTCACCTAAAGAAAATGCCTGCAGAAGCTCAAGAACTTATTGACATGGTTGCTAACAACCAGTTTATGTACACTTCTGAGAGGAATCCTGTAAGTAATGGGACACCTCAGAAGAAGGGAGTTCTTGAAATTGATACTCTGAATGCCATATTGGCTCAGAATAAAATATTGACTCAGCAAGTCAATATGATTTCTGAGAGTCTGAATGGAATGCAAGCTGCATCCAACAGTACTCAAGAGGCATCTTCTGAAGAAGAAGCTTATGATCCTGAGAACCCTGCAATAGCAGAGGTAAAGTATATGGGTGAACCCTATGGAAACACTTATAATCTCTCATGGAGAAATCACCCAAATATCTCATGGAAAGATCAACAAAAGCCTCAACAAGGCTTTAATAATGGTGAAAGAAATAGGTTTAGCAATAGCAAGCCTTTTCCATCATCCACTCAGTAACAGACAGAGAACTCTGAACAAAATACTTCTAATTTAGCAAACTTAGTCTCTGATCTATCTAAGGCCACTCTGAGTTTCATGAATGAAACAAGGTCCTCCATTAGAAATTTGGAGGCACAAGTGGGCCAGCTGAATAAGAAGATCACTGAAACCCCTCCTAGTACCCTCCCAAGGAATACAGAAGAAAATCCAAAAGAGGAGTGCAAGGCCATTGATATAACCATCATGGCCGAATCCAAGGAGGAAGGGGAGGACGTGAATCCCAAGGAGGAAGACCTCCTGGGACGTCCAGTGATCAACAAGGAGTGTCCCTCTGAGGAACCAAAGGAATCTGAGACTCATCTAGAGACCATAAAGATTCCATTGAACCTCCTTATGCCATTCATGAGCTCTGATGAGTATTCCTCTTCTGAAGAGAATGAGGATGTTACTGAAGAGCAAGTTGCCAAGTTCCTTGGTGCAATCATGAAGCTGAATGCAAATTTATTTGGTAAAGAGACTTGGGGAGATGAACCTCCCCTGTTCACCAATGAACTAAATGCATTGGATCAACTGAGATTGCCTCAGAAGAAACAGGATCCTGAAAAGTTCCTAATACCTTGTACCATAGGCACCATGACCTTTGAGAAGGCGCTATGTGACCTTGGGTCAGGAATAAACCTCATGCCACTCTCTGTAATGGAGAAACTGGGAATCTTTGAGGTTCAAGCTGCTAGAATCTCATTAGAGATTGCAGACAATTCAAGAAAAGAGGCTTATGAACAGGTAGAGGACGTGTTAGTAAAGGTTGAAGGCCTTTACATCCCTGCTGATTTCATAATCCTAGATACTGGGAAGGATGAGGATGAATCCATCATCCTCGGAAGACCCTTCCTAGCCACAGCAAGAGCTGTGATTGATGTTGACAGAGGTGAACTATTCCTATAATTGAATGAGGACTCCCTTGTGTTTAAAACTCAAGGACATCCTTCTGTAAACATGGAAAAGAGGCACAGTAAGCTTCTCCCAAAACAGAGTCATACAGAGCCCCCACAATCAAACTCTAAGTTTGGTGTTGGGAGGCCACAACCAAACTCTAAGTTTGGTGTTGAACTCCCATATCCAAACTCTAAGTTTGGTGTTGAATGTCTATAAAATTGACCTGATCACCTGTGTGGAGCCATGAGAGCCCACTGTCAAGCTATTGACATTAAAGAAGCGCTTGTTGGGAGGCAACCCAATTTTTGTTTATCTAATTTTATTTTTATTTTTATTGTTCTTTCATGTTTTATTAGGTTTATGATCATGTGGAGTCACAAAATAAATAGAAAAATCAAAAACAGAATCAAAAACAGCAGAAGAAAAATCACACCCTGGAGGAAGGGCTTACTGGCGTTTAAACGCCAGTAAGGACCATCTGGATGGCGTTCAACGCCAGAACAGAGCATGGATCTGGCGTTGAACGCCCAAAACGAGCAGCATCCTGGTGTTCTGACGCCAGGAATGCACACTGAGGAAAGCTGGCGCTGAACGCCAGAAACAAGCATAGAACTGGCGTTCAACGCCAGAAACATGCTGCATCTGGGCGCTGAACGCCCAGAACAAGCATCAATTCGGCGTTTAAACGCCAGAATTGCATGCAAAGGCATTTTACATGCCTAATTGGTGCAGGGATGTAAATCCTTGACACCTCAGGATCTGTGGACACCACAGGATCCCCACATACCTCCACTCACCTTACCTCCTCATAATCCTATATCACCCTTTTCCAAGAACCCTTCACCAATCACCTCCAATCCCCCTCCAAAACCATCATACACCCACCTACACCCACCCACTCAAATTCAAACCATCACTCCTTCCTTTTCACACACCATAACCACCTTAAACCCGCAGTGGCCGAACCATACACATATCCCTCCATCTCCTCCATATCTTCTTCTTCTTCTTCTATTCTTTCTTCTTTTTCTCGAGGGCGAGCAACATTCTAAGTTTGGTATGGTAAAAGCATTGCTTTTTTTTGTTTTTCCATAACCATTGATGGCACCTAAGGCCAGAGAAACCTCTAGAAAGAGGAAAGGGAAGACAAAAGCTTCCATCAAGGGTCTATAGCTCAGTGGTAGAACATTTGACTGCAAATCAAGAGATCCTTGAGATACCTCAGGGGATACATTTTCCTCCACACAATTATTGGGGACAACTAAGGGTGGAACATCAAGGGCACTCCATCATCCTCCATGAAATTAGAGAAGATCAAAGAGCAATGAGGGAGGAGCAACAAAGACAAGAAAGAGACATAGAAGAGCTCAAGGACATCATTGGTTCCTCAAGAAGGAAACGCCATCATCACTATGGTGGACACATTCCTTGTTCTTAAATTTTCTGTTTTTCGTTTTCTTATGTTAAATGTTTATCTATGTTTGTGTCTTTATTACATGATCATTAGTGTCTAAGTGTCTATGCCTTAAAGTAGTGAATATGAATCCATCACCTCTCTTAAATGAAAAATATTTTAAAAACAGAAGAACAAGAAGTACATGAGTTTCGAATTTATCCTTGAACTTAGTTTAATTATATTGATGTAGTGACAATACTTTTTTTTTTCTGAATGAATGCTTGAACAGTGCATATGTCTTTTGAAGTTGTTGTTTAAGAATGTTAAATATGTTGGCTCTTGAAAGAATGATGAACAGAAGAAATGTTATTTGATAATCTAAAAAATCATAAAAATGATTCTTGAAGCAAGAAAAAGCAGTGAATACACAAGCTTGCAGAAAAAAAATGTGAAAAAATAGAGAAAAAAAATAAAAATAAAAAGCAAGCAGAAAAAGCCAAAAGCTCTTGAAACCAAAAGGCAAGAGCAAAAAGCCAATAGCCCTTAAAATCAAAAGGCAAGGGTAAATAAAAAGGATCCAAGGCTTTGAGCATCAGTGGATAGGAGGGCCTAAAGGAATAAAATCCTGGCCTAAGCGGCTAAACCAAGTTGTCCCTAACCATGTGCTTGTGGCGTGAAGGTGTCAAGTGAAAACTTGGGACTGAGCGGTTAAAGTCATGGTCCAAAGCAAAAAAAGAGTGTGCTTAAGAACCCTGGACACCTCTAATTGGGGACTTTAGCAAAGCTGAGTCACAATCTGAAAAGGTTCACCCAGTTATGTGTCTGTGGCATTTATGTATCCGGTGGTAACACTGGAAAACAAAGTGCTTAGGGCCACGGCCAAGACTCATAAAGTAGCTGTGTTCAAGAATCAACATACTGAACTAGGAGAATCAATAACACTATCTGAACTCTGAGTTCCTATAAATGCCAATCATTCTGAACTTCAATGGATAAAGTGAGATGCCAAAACTATTCAAGAGGAAAAAAGCTAAAAGTCCTGCTCATCTGATTGGAGCTATGTTTCATTGATATTTTGGAATTTATAGTATATTCTCTTCTTTTTATCCTATTTGATTTTCAGTTACTTGGGGACAAGCAACAATTTAAGTTTGGTGTTGTGATGAGCGGATAATTTATACACATTTTGGCATTGTTTTTAGTATGTTTTTAGTAGGATCTAGTTACTTTTAGGGATGTTTTTATTAGGTTTTATGTTAAATTCACATTTCTGGACTTTACTATGAGTTTGTGTGTTTTTCTGTGATTTCAGGTATTTTCTGGCTAAAATTGAGGGACTTGAGCAAAAATCAGATTCAGAGGAAGAAGGACTGCTGATGCTGTTGGATTCTGACCTCCCTACACTCGAAGTGGATTTTCTGGAGCTACAGAACTCCAAATGGCGCGCTCTCAACGGCGTTAGAAAATATAGACATCCAGGGCTTTCCAGCAATATATAATAGTCCATACTTTGCCTGAGTTTAGACGATGCAAAAGGGCGTTGAACGCCAGTTCTACGCTGCAGTCTGGAGTTAAACGCCAGAAACACGTCACGAACCAGAGTTAAACGCCAAAAACACGTTACAACTTGGCGTTCAACTCCAAAAGAAGCCTCTGCACGTGTAAACTTCAAGCTCAGCCCAAGCACACACCAAGTGGGCCCCGGAAGTGAATTTCTGCATCAATTACTTACTTCTGTAAACCCTAGTAGCTTGTTTAGTATATATAGAACTTTTTATCATTGTATTCAGAGTCTTGCTTACTCCGGTTCTCCTCTGGGGCCGAGACCAATGAACTCCATTATCACTTATGTATTTTCAACGGTAGAGTTTCTGCACTCCATAGATTAAGGTGTGGAGCTCTGCTGTTCCTCATGATTTAATGCAAAGTGCTACTGTTTTTCTATTCAATTCAACTTATTCCGGTTCTAAGATATCCATTCGTTCCCAAAAACATGATGAATGTGATGATTATGTGATGCTCATCATCATTCTCACTTATGAACGCGTGCCTGACAAACACTTCCGTTCTACATGCAAACAAGCTAGAATGAATATCTCTTAGATATCTAATACAGGGGACCGAGTCTGAGTTATTAGTATCTTCGTGGTATAAGTTAGAACCCATGGATGGCCATTCCTGAGATCCGGAAAGTCTAAACCTTGTCTGTGGTATTTCGAGTAGGATCTGGGAAGGGATGGCTGTGACGAACTTCAAACTCGCGAGTGCTGGGCGTAGTGACAGACGCAAAAGGAGGGTGAACCCTATTCCAGTATGATCGAAAACCTCCAGATGATTAGCCATGCCGTGACAGAGCATTTGGACATTTTTCACAGAGAGGATGGGATGTAGCCATTGACAACGGTGATGCCTTACATAAAGCTTGCCATGGAAAGGAGTAGGAAGGATTGGATGAAGACAGCAGGAAAGCAGAGGTTTAGAGGAATGAAAGCATCTCTATAAACTTATCTGAAATTCTCACCAATAAATTACATAAGTATTTCTATCTTTATTTTCTGTTTATTTATTATTATTATTCGAAAACTCCATAACCATTTGATATCCGCCTGACTGAGATTTACAAGGTGACCATAGCTTGCTTCAAGCCGACAATCTCCGTGGGATCGACCCTTACTCACGTAAGGTTTTATTACTTTGACGACCTAGTGCACTTGCTGGTTAGTTGTGCGAAGTTGTGAAGTTATGTTTGGACCATGGTACTGTGCACCAGTTTGTTGGCGCCATTGCCAGGGAGAGAACGAACAACAAATTTTACAACCTGAGTAACAATTTCGCATACCAGAGTTGCAATGGTGTTATTGTTGGCTATTGTATATATGTTAATATGTAAATATCTTGCTTTTTGGTTGTCTTTGTTGATGGTTAGGATTGGGATCCCGGAGGACATTTGACATTCAAGCATTTGGTGGAAAAGTCAAGCACAAGCCACCATAGCAAGGGCTCTCCCAATTGTCTAACTTAAAGACATTAAATAAAAGTGTTTGGTATAATTGTTCTAACTCTTCTCTTTTTTGTATATATTTTGGCTTAATTACATGTTTGCTTGTTTTGGTTAGCTTAGGATTAATTTAATTTTGAGCTTAAATATGTTAATTTTAGTTTGGATCATGAATTTATGGGTTCTTGCATATTTTGGGTTGAATTTTGATTGAACTAAGGCTTGGTACTTTAGAATTTTGAAAAAAAAATTTTGCAAAACAGGGCATTTGTGCGTACGCACGTACTTGTGCGTGCACACTGACCTGTGCACACACACACTTATCATTTTGCCCTCTGTTCGCAGCGCCAGCACGCCTTTTGCGTGCGCTCAGCTGCTTTCCGTGACCTGTGCATATGCACCTAATCGTGCGTATGCACACATACCCTTTTTCGCGCTTCTTGTGCGGCCACACAGACATGTACGTCCGCACGCCAACCTGCAACCACTCTGGTGGGAGCATGAAAGATATTCTCCCCGGATTTTATTTGTACACGGAGGATCGTGCAACGCTTAAGTGTGGGGGAGGATTCGCCATTTTCGGGTGTAAACTTTCTTTTCTCAAACACCTTGCACTTTATTTTTACTTCTTTTAGTAGGTTTCTTGTATATATTTGGAGTGATTTTTTTTATTATTGCATTACATTTCCTTCTAGTATATATGTCCTAGACTATTCATAGTTTATATCTATTGCGTTTTGTATCTTTTTCTTAATATATATTTTATAGATAGAAATTGTGATTGGATGACGTGAATAGTATAGCACCTAGTTCAATTTTGTCCTAATTGTTCATGTTAATTTTTGCTTGTTGAAAATTAGGAATAGAACTAGGAGAGATTTTGAAATTGCATCCATCACAACATACATACATACATACATATAGTAAATAAGTTTTAGTAAAACAACAAAGAATTTTCAAGAAATCTCTTTTTGGGCATTCCATTGATTAGATTTGAAAATTATTTTTGAACTTTCTTGAAGTATCTTCTTATGGAACATAGAAAATAGCTTGAACAAATACCAAGTGAGATTTGAGCTTAAATGGATGGTTGCACATTTTCAACCACAAATTTTGTTCTTGTGTGTTATAAACTCCTTCTATGACTGTGATCTTAGATTTGCTTTAATCTATATGTCCTATATTTGTTGTTTTGGATTGTATTTAGTATGATTGAGGCTATTTTTTATTTAAGCTCACTTAACCCATATGGCCAACCCTTGCATCTACCTTTGTAAACCACTTTTGAGCCTTTTAATTCCTCTTTGTTCTTATTATAAGCACAGCATTCACCCTAAGTGAAAAATCATTATGTCTATTGATTGTATCTTTGATTAGCCTGGGTCTGAGTGTGTGTGTGTGTGTTAATCAAGTGTGGGGGGAATTTGTGGGAAACATTGGTAGTTAGTTAGCTTTGGGTGTTCATTGAAAATATGGAAAAATGGGTAACTACTCATGCATCTATTGGTTAAAACATATGCATCTCTTTTTGTTGATAATAAAAAAAGAAAAAAAAGAAAAAAGAAAAAAAAGAGAAAAAGAAAAGAAAGAGAAATGATAATAAGAATGTAAATAAGATATGCATATGTAGTTGAATTGGAAAGAGTATGCATGAGTGAATGTGAGAAAGAGAATAAATGGGTAGTTAGGTTGTTTTGTTATGTATATGGGATGATATAGGATTAGGTGGGATACTTGAGCTAATCAAAGATCCAATCTATTAGCCCACTAAACCATATTAATCCTACCCTTACCTAAGCCCCATTACAACCCACAAAAGTCCTCGTGATATTTTCATTCATTCATCAAGTATTAGTTGATTGTTAGATGACTTGCAAATCTTTGAGAAACATGATTAAAGGAGGATTGAGTGATTAAACCCTACACATTGAGCGATTAGAGTGTAAACACATCCGGTGAGGGTTTCGATTGCTCAATTCTATGTTTCCATTGCTTATCTTGTGTCTTCTTGCAAGTTGTTAAACTTAGTTTTTGAAAATTTCAAATCAAATCTTTGGATATTGATCATATTGCTATATTTTCCTTGTCTTGGCCCTAAGTTCCTACTTTGGATTGATTGAGATTCTTTTGTTTGTTTTTACCAAACTCAATAGGAATCATAGTGTAGATATATATAGATAGCATTTAGTATAGTTACATGCATGTAGGTAGTTGCATTAATAATTACCCCTTCATTCATCTCCTTTGGTTGGTTTAGCATGAGGACATGCTTGGTTTAAGTGTGGAAGAATTGATGAATCCATATTTTACGGTATATTTTGGTTTGATTTGAGTGGATTCCATCACATAAACCCACATTTATTCACCTAAATAGCATGCTTTTGAGATTTCTTCCTAAATTGTGCTTGAAAGTGAAAACATACTCTTTTGTGCTTAATTTAGTCAATTTTATTCACTTTAATCCCATTTGGTGCCTTGATGTATTTGTTAAGTAATTTTCAGGTTTCCAAGGCAAGTATGGGTTGAAGAAGCGAAGAAAAGAGCATGCAAAAGGGAAGAATTCAAGAAATGAAGGATTTGGAAAGTTGCCAGCCCTGACCTCTCTATACTAAATTGCTCATAACTTGAGCTATAGAGGTCCAAATGAGGCGGTTCCAGTGGCATTGGAAAGCTAACGTCCGGGGCTTCAAAATGATATGCAATTTTCTATAGTGGACATAAGTCTAAGTGTGCGTACATACAGATATTTGTGCGTACGCACAAGTCAGGATTTAGCATGTGTGCGTCCGCACAGGTCCCTGCACGTGACCTCGTTAATTGCAACTCGCTGGCAGCGATTTTTGGGCCCTCAAAACCCAATCCAACTCATTTTTTGAATTCTTCCCTTTTGCATGCTCTTTTCCTCACTTCTTCAACCCAAACTTGCCTTAGAAACCTGAAAATCACTTAACAAATATATCAAGGCACCAAATGGGATTAAAGTGAATAAAATTGACTAAATTAAGCACAAAAGAGCATATTTTCACTATCAAGCACAATTTAGGAAGAAATCTCAAAAGCATGCTATTTAGGTGAATAAATGTGGGTTAATGTGATAGAATCCACTCAAATCAAACCAAAATATATCGTAAAAGATGGATTCATCAACAGCTTCATTTGAAAAATGCACCCTATTCCCAAACACCAAAAGCGTAGCCCTTGGTGTAGAAAAGCGTAGCCTTTGAGAATAGGCAACGGCCGAATAGGAATCACCCGAAAAAGCGTAGCCGTAGCCCAGAAAGCGTAGCCGTAGCCTAAGGCATCATTTTTTTCACTTTTGCCTACACTTTTCAAGTGTACCTGAATGGGTGTTTTTCTTGTAGTGTGAAGAGATTCTTTTATTGAGAAATTCTAGACCAGTATTAATCTTCACTTCATCAACACACCCATCTGACCTCTAGGTTTCATCCTTTTACATACCACTTTTGGGAAAGGCATGATCCAGAACCTTGAGCATTGACTACATTGCGGTTGACGTGGCATCAGTGTACACTGCCTTGATAGGTCAGACCCTTGAACTGGATACTTGCGGTCATTTGTACTCCTCATCTCTGCATGAAATTTCCGAATTCATAAGGAATTGCTACCATAAAACTTATTAGGTATTCGCACAAAAATATTATAATGAAAGCCTGAATCTAAGTGGGTGCATCAAGGGAAGATAAGTCAACACCATTGAGCTCAGAGGTGTCTAAGCACGAGAAGACCTACGACCACAACCTGGTGAAAAAACTGAAGAGGTTCAAATAGGAGATTAGGCAAAAAAAACAAGCATAGGAGCTAACCTAAATAAAGAATTGAAAGTGAACCTTGTTAGGCTCTTACAACAAAATTCTGATCTCTTTGCCTGGAAAGCTTCTAACATGCCCGGGATACACCCCGACCTCATGAGTCACAAGCTCGCTGTTTATCCCGGTTTGTGACCTATTCAACAAAAGCAACGGAAGCTCAGCCCTGAAAGAGCACAAGTCATGGAAGAACAAGTGCAAGCTTTACTAGAAGCTCGGTTCATAAGGGACGTAAAATATCCTTTGTAGCTGGCTAATGATGTACTCATGAAAAAACAAAATGGGAAGTGGAGAATGTGTGTCAATTATACCGACCTCAATAAAGCTTGTCATAAAGATTGATATCCTCTTTCCATCATTGATGCCTTAGTAGATTCAGCTTCATGGTATAGATATTTATCTTTTATGGACGCATACTTGGGATACAACCAAATTTCAATGTATAAGTTAGACCAGGAAAAGATTTCCTATCACTCCAAAAGCCAACTACGGTTATGTGGTCATGCCTTTTGGATTAAAAAATGTTGGAGCCACCTATCAACGGCTAATGAATAAGGTGTTCTCATCCCATCTCGGTAAGTTGATGGAGGTCTACGTCGATGACATGCTTGTCAAAACCAAAGAAGACGTTAACCTCTTTTCTGACTTAGCTAAGGTATTCAACACGATAAGAAAGCACGGGATGCAACTAAATCCCTCAAAATGCACCTTCACAGTGGAAGCCAGGAAGTTCTTAGGCTTTATGCTCACCCAAAAGGGCATCGAAGCCAACCCGGACAAGTGCAAAGCAATATTGGAGATGAAAAGCCCAACTTACCTCAAGAAAGTCCAAATTTAAATAGAAGGTTAGCGGCCTTATCTAGCTTCTTGGCAGAATTAGCTCTGAAGTCTCTACCATGTCTCAATACTAAAAAAAAAAGGGAGTTAATTTGGATGGACTTAGGAATTTGAGCAAGCTTTCCAGACTTCAAAAATCTCCTAAGCAACCTCCAATCCTTACCCGACCTGTTCAAGGGAAAGAGCTCATATTGTATTTAGCAATTGCAAATAGGTCCATAGCCTCGGCTCTCATCCAAGAATATGAGACCGGACAACAACCGATTTATTTTGTTAGCAAGGCCCTACATGCGGCAGAGCTAAACTATCAAAAGCTAGAGAAGTTTGCATATGCCCTTGTTATCACTTCTAGAAGGCTCCGACCTTATTTTCAAGCTCATACCATAAATGTACAAACTAATCAGCCTATAAAGCACATCTTACAAAAGACAAATACTACAGGTCGAATGCTTCAATGGGCAATAGAGCTGTCCGAATTCGACTTAAGGTATGAAACTCAAACAGTAATTAAATCCCAATATTTAGCCGACTTTGTAGCCGAATACACTGAGACTCAAGAAATTCCTACAGGCTACAGCCTGGAACTTATATGTAGATGGATCAACCAATAAAGCTAGAAGTAGAGCAAGAGTTTTTTGGAAAACAAAGAAGGAACTCAGATAGAACTTTCATTAAAACTCGAGTTTCCAGCCTCCAACAATCAAGTCGAGTACAACGCATTACTCACTAGCTTGAGGCTAGCCAAAGAAGTTGGGACAGTAAAGCTGATTGTGTTTAGTGATTCTCAAGTAATAACTTCTCAAGTTAATGGAACTTATCAGGATAAAGATCACAACATGAAGAAGTACTTAGAAGAAATAGAGAAATAATTAGCTCAATTTTTGGAAGCAGAAATCTAACATAGAGCTAAAATATCCAACATCTAAGCTAATTCCCTCTCCAAATTGGCTACCACCAAGCCAAGGGGCAACAACAGAAGCTTGATCTAGGAAATTCTCCACACACCGTTAGTAACAAAATAAGTCGACAAGTCAAATACAATGACTATTTCTAACCCAAGTTTAGGTTGGATAACCCCCGTTACCAAATATCTCAAATTCAATATCATCCCAGAAGAAGAAAAGGAAGCAAGGAGGCTCACAAGGGAAGCATAAAACTACACCCTGTTTCACAACGTTCTATATAAAAGAGGAGTATCTACACCTCTACTAAAGTGCATCCCAACCTCCAAAACTAACGCGGTCTTAGAAGAAATCCATAGCGGCATATGCGGAAATCATCTAGGAGCATGATCACTAGTTAAGAAACTGATTCGAGATGGCTTCTTTTGGCCAACCTTGCAAAAGGATGCAGGAGACTTCGTAAAGAAATGTCCACCTTGCCAGAAGCATGCTAACTTTCATGTGGTACCTCCAGAAGAGCTCATTACCATCACCTTGCTTTGGCCATGTACAAAGTGGGGCTTGGATCTCCTCGGTCTATTCTCATAGGCACCTGGACAAGTAAAGTACCTCATAGAGGGTATTGATTATTTCACAAAGTGGGATTAAGACAGAACTTTTAGCAACCAGCATAGCTCAAAGAAGTTGAAAGTTTCTCCATAAGAATATTGTCACCCGGTTTGGAGTTCCACACACCATTAACACGGACAATAAAACTCAGTTCATCGACTCAGCCTTCAGAAGCTTGGTGGCAAGCATCAAGATTAAGCACCAGTTCACATCAGTAGAACATCCCCAAACCAATGGACAAGCAGAAACTGCGAATAAAGTCATGTTAACTGGTTAAAATGCTTACTACAAGACTCAAAGGGAGCATGGACAAACGAGCTCCCTAAAGTCTTGTGGACATATTGGACACCCCCTACCCCCACTCAACAAATGGGGAATCTGCTTTCCGACTTGCTTACGGAACAGAAGCCATGATACCTATAGAAGTCAATGAAGAATCTCCAAAGGTTAGATTCTACGATGAAGTAGGAAACATCCAAGCTCAAAAGGAAGAAGTTGATCTCCTCCCAAAAGTCTGAGAAAAGCTCGGGTAAAAGAGGAAGCATTGAAACAAAGAATGGCCTTCAGGTACAACAAGAAAGTCATCAAAAGAAGCTTCACAACAAGTGACCCCATATTAATCCGAAATGATATCGGAACATAGAAGTCGGGCGATGGAAAGCTGGCTACAAACTGGAAAGGACATTACAAGATCACTGAAGCTTATGAAAAGGTTACTACAAAGTGTTTGACTTAAGGAAAAATGAGCTCCCAAGGTCATGGCATGCATGTAACATAAAATAATATTACAGTTAGAAAGCGCACCTTGCTCCCTAGTGTACTCTTTTTTCCGACTTCATGGTTTTTTTTCCAAGAATGTTTTTCCTATAGGGGTTTTAACGAGGCACCATAGTGAGGGCTAAGGGTTAATGGAAAACTCTTGGTAGCAACAACACTTATGTAAATCATTTTTTCCTTATTAATGATAGTTCATTTTCTCAAAAAAGTTTCCCATTCAAATGCACTAATTTAAGGGAAAAACTGCGAGAATTATTGCCCGACCTAATTTAAGGTCGGCAAGATGAAGTGATGGGTACAAATTAGTGTAAGAATTTATATAAGCAGATCATGGTCCAACTTCATTGAAACTTAAAGGGTTAGGCCTTAAACGAATCACAAAAGTAACTTGTTAAAGCCGACTACTTAAAACCAAAGCACAATTAATTAAGGGAAATAGCATCAACCTTACAAATGAAAGGTCCAACATAACGGCCACGCTACTTTGGCCGACGTCTTCAGAGACTTAACAAAATCAGAATCAAAAGTTATCAAGTGACTAAAAATCACTAAGTCACAGAGGACTAAACTATGCCGAATAAAAAAGAGGTGATTTAACAATCATTCATATGAAAAGCTATTACCATAGTGAGAAAACGTTTTTAAACAGCAAAATGAAGGGAACAAATCATCCAAAAACTCGAAACTATTACAAAATAAATTGTTCACAAAGACCCACAAGTCGGGCCAGTCAAAATTTGAAAACAAAAACTAAGAGGCAGGAAACTGCTAATTGGAAGTCATGTTGGAGGCATCCTCGGCTAATACTAAAGAGGATGGGAAAGTGGTGCACGAATTGTGAATTACACTTTTCACAACTCGTACCGCTAACAAGCAAGTGCACTGGGTCGTCCAAGTAATACCTTGTGAGTTTGAAGCTCGTCACAGTCATTCAATCCCTGAATCCTACTCGGAATACCACAGACAAGGTTTAGACTTTCCGGATTCTCAAGAATGCTGCCAATGGATTCTAGCTTATACCACGAAGATTCTGATTAAGGAATCCAAGAGATATTCATTCAATCGAAGGTAGAACAGAAGTGGTTGTCAGGCACGCCTTCATACGTTGAGGATGATGATGAGTGTCACGGATCATCACATCCATCATATTGAAGTGCGAATAAACATCTTAGATAAAAACAAGCGTGTTTGAATATAAAACAGAAATAGTTGCATTAATTCATCGAAACACAGCAGAGCTTCTCACCCCCAACAATGGAGTTCAGAGACTCATGCCGTCAAAGAGTACAAAGTTCAGATCTAAAATGTCATGAGTTACAAAATAAATCTCTAAAAGTTGTTTAAATACTAAACTAGTAACCTAAGTTTTCAGAAAATGAGTAAACTAAGATAGATAGTGCAGAAATCCACTTTCTGGGGCCCACTTGGTGTGTGCTGGGGCTAAGACTTGAGCTTTACATGTGCCTAGGCTGTTTCCAGAGTTAAACGCCAGGTTGTAACCTGTTTCTGGCATTTAACTCCAACTTGTAACCTGTTTCTGGCATTTAACGCCAAAATGCAACATGGAACTGGCGTTGAACGCGAGTTTACGTCGTTTATCTTTGAGCAAACTATGGACTATTATATATTGCTGGAAAGCCCTGGATGTCTACTTTCCAACGCAATTGAGAGCGTGCCATTTGAACTTCTGTAGCTCCGGAAAATGCATTTCGAGTGCAGGGAGTTCAGAATCCAACAGCATCTGCAGTCCTTTTTCAGCTTGAATCAGATTTTTGCTCAGCTCCCTCAATTTCAGCCAGAAATTACCTGATATTATAGAAAAACACACAAACTCATAGTAAAGTCCAGAAATATGAAGTTTTCCAAGAAACTAATGAAAATATACTAAAAACTAACTAAAACATACTAAAAACTACATGAAATTAACCCCAAAAAGCGTATAAAATATCCGCTCAACACCAAACTTAAACTGTTGCTTGTCCCCAAGTAACTAGACAAATAAAATAGAATACAATTAAGTCAAGAAGCAATAATATCTCAGAGTTTTTGAGTGAAGCTCAGATTCTAATCAGATGAGCGGGACTAGTAGCTTTTTTTGCTTCCGAACAGTTTTGGCATCTCAGTTTATCCATTGAAGCTCAGAATGATTACATCTATAGGAACTTAGAATTCAGATAGTGTTATTGATTCTCCTAGTTCAGTATGTTGATTCTTGAACACAGCTACTTTATGAGTCTTGGCCGTGGCCCTAAGCACTCTGTTTTCCAGTATTACCACCGGATACATACATGCCACAGAGACATAACTGGGTGTCCAGGGTTCTTAAGCACACTCTGTTTTTGCTTTGGACCTCGACTTTAACCGCTCAGTCTCAAGTTTTTACTTGACACCTTCACGCCACAAGCACATGGTTAGGGACAGCTTGGTTTAGCTGCTTAGGCCAGGATTTTATTCCTTTAGGCCCTCCTATCCACTGATGCTCAAAGCCTTGGATCCTTTTCATTACCCTTGCCTTTTGGTTCTAAGGGCTATTGGCTTTTTGCTCTTGCCTTTTGGTTTAAAGAGCTTTTGGCTTTTTCTGCTTGCCTTTTTTTTTCGCAATTTTTTTTGCAAGCTTTGTTCTTCACTGCTTTTTCTTGCTTCAAGAATCATTTTTATGATTTTTTAGATTATCAAATAACATTTCTCCTTTTTCATCATTCTTTCAAGAGCCAACATATTTAACATTCATAAACATCAAATTCAGAAGACATATGCACTATTCAAGCATTCATTCAGAAGACAAAAAGCATTGCCACCACATGTAAATAATTAGATTTTTTCTTATTAAAAACTCAAAAAGTATTGCCTCCTTATTCTAAAGAAAATCTGCTATTTTATTAATGTTTAACGATGATGAGAAAAATAAATTATAGCTTAATTAGAGATAAAATCAGAATATAGATACTAATTACTACTACTCATATATAACTTCTAAGGAAAAACTCAAATAAGAACAATTATCACAGAGTTAAGGCTAAGATTAGAACTCAACAACCTTGAATTTGGGAGGTGGATGCCTCTTTAGTCTGTGGAGTGCTTCGCCCTTCAAGAGATAGTTTCTGACACTTTAATTCCTTCAGTTCACGCCCTTGCTCTTCTTGTTCTCTAAGCAATTTGCAGAGCATGCTGTTTTGATTTTGCTGTTCTTTCTTCAGTTGATCTACAGCTTCTTGCAACTTGGTGACAGATGCTTCTAGGCGCTCCCAATATTCAATTTGAGGGATTTCCGGGAGGAACTCCTCTGCTTTTCTCTTGATGGGGTCGTCCTGCACTTGTTGTCCTTCCATAGATATTTTGGTGATTGGTTGCTCAACTGAGATATACTTATCTACTCCCATCTTTATCCCAGTATCTTTACATAACAGAGAAACTAAGCTTGGATAAGCCAATTTGGGATCCTTGGAGTTCTTGTTTGCAATTTTGTAAAGCTCACAAGCAATCAGCTGATGAACTTCCACTTCTTTTTCCAGCATAATGCAATGAATCATCACTGCTCTTCTGATGGTGACTTCAGAGCGGTTGCTAGTGGGCAGTATAGAGCGCCCAATGAAGTCCAGCCAGCCTCTGGTGATTGGTTTGAGATCTCCTCTCTTGAGTTGGTTCGGAGCACCCTTTGTGTTGGTTGTCCACTTGGCTCCAGGGAGGCATATGTCCTCTAGGATTTTATCCAAGCCCAGGTTTGATCTCATTATTCTCCTATTAAAGGAGTCTGGGTCATCTTGCAGTTGAGGCAGCTTGAAGATCTCCCTTATTTTATCAGGATGGGTGTGAACAACCTTCACTCTGACCAAAGTTCTATAGTCATAGAATGCGGTTCCAGCTATCCTCTGCCTGTCCATCTGCCATAGATTAGCATAGAATTCCTGAACCATATTTCTTGCCACCTTTGTTTCAGGATTAGCTAGGACTTCCCAGCTCCTGTTTCGAATTTGCTCTTGGATCTCCGAGTATTCATCTTCTTTCAGATCGAATTTAACTTCCGGGATCACTGACCTTAGACTCATTATTTTGTAAAAATGGTCTGAATGTTCTTTGGTTATGAACTTTCCTTGATTCCAAAGTGGTTTTGGAATATTCTCCTTCTTGCCTCTTGAGTCGGTTTGTTTTCCCTTGGGAGCCATGATCTTAGTGGGTATTGGCTTAGTGATCACGGATAAACACACCAAACTTAGAGGTTTTCTTGTTCTCAAGCAAAAGAAGAGAAAGGAGAGGGAAAGAGGGAGAGCCAAGCGCAACTTGTGGAGGAGAGGGGGAGGACAAATTAGGATTTAAAGGGAAAAAGGAGGGTGGGTTCAAAAATTTTGAAGGAGATATGATAGAAGATATGATTTGTAAAAGATAAGTATGATAGGAAAAAGATATGATTTAAAATTGAAAATATATGAAAGATATTTGAAAAAGATAAATCTAAATTTTGAAAAGGATGATGTGAGGATTTGAAAAAGATATTGATGATTTGAAAAGATTTTAGAGTGAAAAGAGATAGATTTGTTTTGAAAAGGAATTGAAAATAATTTGAAGAGGATTAAGAAAAAAGGCTTATGAATTAAGATACATTTGATATCTTTTTGAAAAAAAGGATTTGAAAAATTAGGATTTGTAACATGTTTGTGCAAGAAATCATGAATTGAAACATAAAAAATGGAAAAAAATTTGAATTGAAAACGAAATTGCCTACTCCCCACAATCTTGGCGTTAAACGCCCAACTGCTGCATGTTTTGGAAGTTTAACGCCCAGTTGGTGCTTGGTCTGGGCGTTTAACGCCCAGCTGTTGCTTCTAGCTGGCGTTAAACGCCAGAAACCCCTTTGTCACTAGGCATTTTTCTGAACATCCAGGATGCTGTCAATCTGGTATTGAACGCCCAGAAGCTGCTTCTTTCTGGCGTTTAACGCCCAGATGGCTATCTTTACTGGTGTTAAACGCCCAGTAGATGCTTCTTTTGGGCGTTTAACGCCCAGTTGTGCCTCATACTGGCGTTTTCTTGCCAGTGAGCTCTTTTTCTCTGTTTTGTGTGCTGAATCCTTCTGTAACCCTGTGAACCTATGCAATTGACTCTTTATCTTATTAACATTGAACTTATATTCTTTAAAAATAAATAAAATGAAGAGTAGGGCAAAATAACAGAAAAAGTTTTGCCAATGGCTGGGTTGCCTCCCAGCAAGCGCTTCTTTATTGTCTTTAGCTAGACTTTGCTGAGCTTTTAAACTAGCCTCAGCCTTGAGAACTCTTGCTCAACATTGCCTTCAAGATAGTGTTTGATTTTCTGTCCATTAACAATAAACTTCTTATTAGAATCAATTTCTTGAAGCTCCACATAACCATATGCTGATACACTTGTAATCACATATGGTCCCCTCCACCAGGATTTCAGTTTCCCAGGGAATAGCCTGAGCCTAGAGTTAAACAACAGAACCTTTTGTCCTGGTTCAAAGACTCTTGATGATAGCTTTCTATCATGCCACCTTTTTTATTTCTCCTTATAAAGTTTGGCATTTTCGAAAGCAGTGAGTCTAAATTCCTCTAGCTCATTTAGCTGGAGTAACCTTTTTTCTCCGGCAAATTTGGCATCAAAGTTCAGGAATCTGGTTGCCCAGTAGGCCTTATGTTCCAGTTCCACGGGGAGATGACAAGCCTAACCATACACAAGCTGGTATGGAAAGGTCCCTATAGGAGTCTTGAATGCTGTTCTGTAAGCCCACAGAGCATCATCCAAGCTTCTTGCCCAATCCTTTCTACAGGTACTTACAGTCCGTTCCAGGATTCTTTTTAGTTCACTGTTAGAAACTTCAGCTTGCCCATTTGTCTATGGATGATATGGAGTCGCCACCTTGTGGCGAATCCCATACCGGACAATGGCAGAGTAAAGCTGTTTGTTACAGAAGTGCGTGCCCCCATCACTGATTAGTACTCTATGGACACCAAACCTGCTGAAGATATGTTTCTGGAGAAACTTCAGCACTGTTTTAGTATCATTGGTGGGTGTGGCAACGGCCTCTACCCATTTTGATACATAGTCGACTGCCACCAGAATATAAGTGTTTGAGTATGATGGTGGAAAAGGTCCCATGAAGTCAATTCCCCATACATCAAACAACTCAATCTCCAAGATTCCCTGTTGAGGCATGGCGTAACCATGAGGCAGATTACCAGCTCTTTGGTAACTGTCACAGTTACGTACAAACTCTCAGGAATCCCTATAGAGTGTAGGCCAGTAGAAGCCACATTGGAGGAACTTGGTGGCTGTTTGCTCACCTCCGAAATGGCCTCCATATTGTGATCCATGGCAATGCCATAAGATCCTCTGTGCTTCTTCTCTAGGCACACACCTACGGATTATTCCGTCTGCACATCTCTTAAAGAGATAGGGTTCATCCCACAAGTAGTACTTTGCATCAGTAATTAATTTTTTCTTTTGTTGCCTGCTGTACTCCTTGGGTATGAACCTTGCAGCTTTATAGTTTGCAGTATCTGCAAAACATGGTGTTTCCTGAATGGCAAACAAATGCTCATCCGAAAAGGTCTCAGAGATCTCAATAAAGGAGGGAAATTCCCCTTCTGCTGGTTCTATCCGGGACAGATGATTAGCCACTTGGTTCTCTATCCCTTTTCTGTCTCTTATTTCTATATCAAACTCTTGCAGAAGCAACACCCATCTTATGAGCCTGGGTTTTGAATCCTGCTTTGTGAGTAAAAATTTAAGAGTAGCATGGTCAGTCTACACAACCACTTTTGATCCTACTAAGTATGATCTAAACTTGTCAATGGCATAAACTACTGCAAGCAATTCTTTTTCTGTGGTTGTGTAATTTTTCTGGGCATCATTTAAAACACGGCTAGCATAATAAATGACATGCAGAAGCTTATCATGCCTCTGCCCCAGTACTGCACCAATGGCGTGGTCACTGGCATCACACATTAGTTCAAATGGTAAAGTCCAGTCTGGTGCAGAAATAACTGGTGCTGTGACCAGCTTAGCTTTCAGAGTCTCAAATGCCTGCAGACACTCTGTGTCAAACAAGAATGGTGTGTCAGTAGCTAGCAGATTACTCAGGGGTTTTGCAATTTTTGAAAAATCCTTTATAAACCTCCTGTAGAATCCTGCATGCCCCAGAAAGCTTCTGATTGCCTTAACATTAGCAGGTGGTGGTAACTTTTCAATTACTTCCACATTAGCTTGATCCACCTCTATCCCCTTGTTTGAAATTTTATGCCCAAGGACAATTCCTTCAGTCACCATAAAGTGACATTTTTCCCAGTTTAAAACTAGGTTGGTCTCTTGGCATCTTTTCAGAACAAGTGCTAAATGGTCAAGGCAAAAGCTGAATGAGTCTCCAAATACTGAAAAGTCATCCATGAAGACTTCCAGAAATTTCTCTACCATATCAGAGAAGATAGAAAGAATGCATCTCTGAAAGGTTGCAGGTGCATTACACAGACTAAAAGGCATTCTTCTGTAAGCAAATACTCCAGAAGGACATGTGAATGCTGTTTTTTCTTGGTCCTGAGGATCTACTGCAATTTGGTTGTAACCTGAATAGCCATCCAAAAAGCAGTAATATTCATGACCTGCTAGTTTCTCTAGCATCTGGTCTATGAATGGTAAAGGAAAATGATCCTTTTTGGTGGCTGTGTTGAGCCTTCTGTAATCAATACACATGCGCCACCCTGTAACTATTCTTGTAGGAACCAGTTCATTTTTTTCATTATGAACCATTGTCATGCCTCCCTTCTTGGGAAAAACTTGAACAGGGCTCATCCAGGGGCTATCAGAAATAGGATAAATAATTCCAGCCTCCAGTAATTTGGTGACCTCTTTCTGCACCACTTCCTTCATGGCTGGTTTTAGCCGCCTCTGTGGCTGAACCACTGGCTTAGCATCATCCTCCAATAGGATTTTGTGCATGCATCTAGCTAGGCTTATGCCCTTAAGGTCACTTATGGACCACCCAAGAGCTGTCTTATGTGTCCTTAGCACTTGAATTAGTGCTTCCTCTTCCAGTGGATTTAAAGCAGAGCTTATGATCACTGGAAAAGTGTCACCTTCTCCCTGAAATCCATATTTCAGGGATGGTGATAATGGCTTGAGCTTGGGTTTAGGAGGTTTCTCCTCTTCCTGAGGAAGTCTCAGAGGCTCTTCTAATTCCTCTGAACCCTCCAAATCAGGATGAACATCTTTAAAGATGTCTTCCAGCTCTGATTCGAGACTCTCAGCCATGTTGACCTCCTCTACCAAAGAGTCAATGAGATCAACTTTCATGCAATCTTTTGGTGTGTCTGGATGCTGCATGGCTTTGACAGCATTCAACTTAAACTCATCCTCATTGACTCTCAGGGTTACTTCCCCCTTTTGGACATCAATGAGAGTTCGTCCAGTTGCTAGGAAAGGTCTTCCTAGAATGAGAGTAGCACTTTTGTGCTCCTCCATTTCCAGCACTACAAAGTCAGTGGGAAAGGCGAATGGCCCAACCCTGACAATCATGTCCTCAATCACGCCTGATAGGTATTTAATGGAGCCATCAGCAAGTTGGAGACATATCCGGGTTGGTTTAACTTCTTCAGTTAAACCAAGCTTTCTGATAGTGGATGCAGGTATTAGGTTGATGCTTGCCCTAAGATCACATAAAGCTGTCTTGGTGCAATTACCCTCTAATATGCATGGTATTAGAAAGCTTTCGGGATCTTTAAACTTTTCTGGAAAGCTTTTCAGAATGACTGCACTGCATTCTTCAGTAAGGAGAACTCTTTCAGTTTCTCTCCAATCCTTCTTATGACTCATGATCTCCTTCATGAACTTGGCATAAGAAGGTATTTGCTCAAGTGCCTCTGCAAACGGAATCTTTATTTCAAGAGTCCTGAGATAATCTGCAAAGCGAGCAAATTGCTTATCCTGCTCCTCTTGGCGGAGTTTTTGAGGATAAGGTATCTTGGCTTTATATTCCTCAACCTTAGTTGCTGCAGGTTTATTTCCTACAGAGGTGGTTGGAGAAGCCTTTTTAGAGGGGTTGTTATCAGCACTTGTGTGTGTCTGATCCCTCACTGGCATTTGAATGCCAGGGTTAGAAGCTGGAGTGGCGTTGGACGCCAACTCCTTACTTGTTCCTGGCATTTGAACGCTAGAACTGAGCTTCCATTGGGCGTTTGACGCCAAATCCTTGCATGTTTCTGGCGTTTGAATGCCAGAGTTATTCCTCTCTGGGCTCTTACTGTCCTCAGAGGGATTTTGGATAGCAGTTTGTTCATTTCTTAGCTTCCTGCTGCCCTGAAGTGAGGTATTTAATGTTTTCCCACTTTTTAATTAAACTGCTTGGCACTCTTCTGTTATTTGTTTTGATAACTGCTGTTCTGTTTGCTTCAACTGTACTTCCATATTTATATTAGCCATTCTTGTATCTTGTAATATCTCCTTGAATTCGGCCAGCTGTTTTGTTAGAAAATGTAATTGCTGATTAAATTCAGTAATTTGTTCTGCAGGACTAGTTCAGCAGTTACTGTTTTAGCCTCTTCTTTCATGGAAGATTCACTGCTTAGGTACAGATGTTAATTTCTGACAACTGTATCAATGAGCTCTTGAGCTTCTTCAATTGTCTTTTTCATGTGTATAGATCCACCAGCTGAGTGGTCTAGAGAAATCTGAGCTTTCTCTATAAGCCCATAATAGAAGATGTCTAACTGCACCCATTCTGAAAACATTTCAGAGGGGCATTTTCTTAGCATCTCTCTGTATCTCTCCCAAGCATCATAAAGAGATTCATTATCTCCTTGTTTAAAGCCTTGGATGTCCATCCTTAGCTGTGTCATCCGTTTTGGAGGGAAGTATTGATTCAGAAATTTTTCTGACAGCTATTTCCATGTCCTTGTGCTAGCTTTAGGTTGGTTATTTAACCACCTCTTAGCTTGATTTTTACAACAAATGGAAACAGTAATAATCTGTAGACATCCTGATCTACTTCTTTATCATGTACTGTATCAGCAATTTGTAAAAACTGTGCCAGAAACTCTGTAGGTTCTTCCTGTGGAAGACCGGAATACTGGCAACTTTGCTGCACCATGATAGTGAGCTGAGGATTCAACTCAAAGCTACTGACTCCAATGGAGGGTATACAGATACTGCTCCCATATGAAGCAGTAGTGGGGTTAGCATATGACCCCAGAGCCCTTCTGGACTGTTCACTTCCACTTAGGTCCATGATGGAGAAAAGGGAATTGATGTGAATTGTAAATAGAATATATTTTTAAAATTTTTTTTTTTGAAAAAGATTTTAAATTTTGAAATAAAAATCTGAATTTTAAAAGTAAATTTCGAAAGTTTGCTTCAAAATAGAGAGAAAAGATATTTTTGAATTTAATGAGGAAAGAGAAAAACAATAAAATAGCACAAGATTTAAAATTTTTAGATCTAATGCTCCTTGTTTTCGAAAATTTTGGAGGGAAAACACCAATGAACACCAAACTTAAAAATTTTAAGATCAAGACACAAGGAAAACTCAAGAACACCTTGAAAACTCACAAGAACAACAAGAACATGAAGAAAGAACACCAAACTTAAAATTTTTAGAAAACTTACATAAAATTTTCGAAAACAAAAGAAAAGCTAACAAGAAAACACCAAACTTAAAGTTTGGCACAAGATTTAATCAAAGAAAAATTATTTTGAAAAAATTTTAAAAAGAAGATAGCCAATTACCAAGAACATAAGCACAACGCTCTAGCCAATTGAGCTATAAATACAACGTATTTTAATATTGTATAAAAAAAATAAAATTTTCCTTGGAAACTTATATTTTGAAAAAGCACAAGAAAAATAAGAAAAGACACAGAACAAGAGAAACTAAAGATCAAACAAGGAAAATAAACAAGAACAACTTGAAGATCAAGAAAGAACAATAAACACTAATTCAAAAATTTTAAAGGAAAATAAAGACATTCAATTGACACCAAACTTAAAATATAAAACTAAACTCAAACAGAGAAATTCAATTATTAGTAAAAAAATTAAAAATAAAAAATAAAATTTCAAAAAATTATTTTTGAAAAAGAAAATAAGGATTCTAAAATTTTAACAAGAACAATAATAAAAGACTCAAAGACAAATCACAGATTAATAAAGAAAAATAAAAATCTTTTGAAAGATTTTTGAAAAGAAAGTAAAAGACTCTAACCCAAAAGACAAAATCTTCCTAATCTAAGCAACAGGATGAATCGTCAGTTGTTCAAACTCGAACAATCCCCGGCAACGGCGCCAAAAACTTGGTGCACGAATTGTGAATCACACTTTTCACAACTCGTACCACTAACCAGCAAGTGCACTGGGTCGTCCAAGTAATACCTTACGTGAGTAAGGGTCGATCCCACGGAGATTGTTGGTTTGAAGCAATCTATGGTTATCTTGTAAATCTTAGTCAGGAAATCAACTATAATTATCAGTATGAATTACAAAGAATAAAAGAGCATGGATTAAAAACTTGTTCTGCAGTAATGGAGAATATGTTGGCGTTTTAGAGATGCTTTGTCTTCTAAATCTCTGTTTTCTCCCTGTCTTCTTCTTCACACATGCAAGGTTCCTCCTATGGCAAGCTGTGTGTTGGTGGATCACCGTTGTCAATGGCTACCATCCGTCCTCTCAGTGAAAAAGGTCCAGGTGCGCTGTCACCGCACGGCTAATCATCTGTCGGTTCCCACTCATGCTGGAATAGGATCCATTGATCCTTTTGTGTCTGTCACTACACCCAGCCCTTGTGAGTTTGAAGCTCGTCACAGTCATTCAATCCCTGAATCCTACTCGGAATACCACAGACAAGGTTTAGACTTTCCGGATTCTCAAGAATGCTGCCAATTGATTCTAACTTATACCACGAAGATTCTGATTATGGAATCCAAGAGACATTCATTCAATCGAAGGTAGAACGGAGGTGGTTGTCAGGCACACGTTCATAGGTTGAGGATGATGATGAGCGTCACGGATCATCACATCCATCATATTGAAGTGCGAATAAACATCTTAGATAAAAACAAGCGTGTTTGAATAGAAAACAGAAATAGTTGCATTAATTCATCGAAACACAGCAGAGCTCCTCACCCCCAACAATGGAGTTCAGAGACTCATGCCATCAAAGAGTACAAAGTTCAGATATAAAATGTCATGAGTTACAAAATAAATCTCTAAATGTTGTTTAAATACTAAACTATTAACCTAGGTTTACAGAAAATGAGTAAACTAAGATAGATAGTGCAGAAATCCACTTTTGGGGCCCACTTGGTGTGTGTTGGGGCTGAGACTTGAGCTTTACATGTGCCTAGTCTGTTTCCAGAGTTAAACACCAGGTTGTAACCTGTTTTTGGCATTTAACTCCAACTTGTAACCTGTTTCTGGCGTTTAACGCCAGAATGCAACATGGAACTGGCGTTGAACGCCAGTTTACATCGTTTATCCTTAAGCAAAGTATGGACTATTATATATTTTTAGAAAGCCCTGGATGTCTACTTTTCAACGCAATTGAGAGCGCGCCATTTGGACTCTTGTAGCTCCAGAAAATCCATTTCGAGTGCAGGGAGGTCAGAATCCAACAGCATCTGCAGTCCTTTTTCTGCCTGAATCAAATTTTTGCTCAACTCCCTCAATTTCAGCCAGAAATTACCTGAAATCATAGAAAAATACACAAACTCATAGTAAAGTCCATAAATATGAATTTTGCCTAGAAACTAATGAAAATATACTAAAAACTAACTAAAACATACTAAAAACTACATGAAATTAACCCCAAAAAGCGTATAAAATATCCGCTCATCAGAAAGTTTCAAGCTGAGAGGAAGCAGGTTCATCTCTCGTCTGAGTTGGAAAATCTTGAGGAGCTCCCTCAGTTCGGACTTTCGATGTCTTCAGATCTGGCATGGGAATGTCTTCCTCATCATCGAGAGCAGGGAAGATATTCCCATCAACTATGATCATATCTAGACCGATGAGGGAGAGATCTGCCTCGGGAGCTATAACTCAAAATTGGGCTTTCAGATTTTCAACTATTTATCCATCCTTTGAGCTATAGTCTCCTCTAAATCTGTATACCTCTCCTTTGACTTGGTGATCTCATCCACCAAATCCGTCTTTTCTCCGAAGACTCTGGTATAGCTCTCCTTAGCCTTCTTCTTTGGGCCCTCCGCCATCGCCCAAGCGGCTTCAGACTGCTTCACCCATTCCCGAGCCTTGGCAAGGTCAGAAACAAGTGCCTTCTTTTCACCCTCCAGTGCCTTTTTTGACTCCCTCAAAGATGCCACTTCAATATGTAGGTCAGCCAAAGAGCATCAAGTAGCACCTAGAAGAGTTTTCTCCAACTCGCTCAACAAAGCAGAGCATATCCCGGCCATCCAAATTCCACCTCGGGCGAGTGCCTGAAGATGGTTCTTTATGGAAACATCATCCATGCTAATAAAGCTGTGTGAAAGGATGTGTTTCTCACAAAATTCGATGCAATCAAAGCCCGGCTCATAAAGTCTTCTCGACTCAGAAGTCTTAGATTTTTTAGGATTAGGCTCGGAAAGAGGAAGCACAAGGGGAATTGCTTGATTACTAGAGTTAGAAGGAGGAGTGAGAGGAGGAGGAGTTAGACCAGGAGTAACTTTAAGGGAGGCAGAGGCACCCGAGTCCGACTTGGAAGGAGAAGGGAGGTCTCCTGACTCGTCGGCTTCTTTTAATTGAATAGTTTGGGCAACAGCATTCTTTCTATCAGAACGAAGAGTTTTCATGGTAGCCGACTTCCCAGCCATTTTTTCTACACGGCATCAAAGTCAGAAAACCAATTTAGTTTTATGCCAGGAAGATCCACCACTGAAGCGATCTACCTATTAAGAAGGGTGATGGAGAGGTATCGTAGTAATAAAAGGAATCTACATATGGTGTTCATTAATTTGGAAAAAGCGTATGATATGGTGCTAAGGGAGGTCTTATGGAAGGTTTTGGAAAGAAAGAGAGTAAGGATCGCATATATTCGTGCAATTAAAGACATGTATAATTGAGCTACAGCTAGTGTTCAACTTTCACATTTTCCCCTTGCTCTTTTCTTTTATTTCTTTACTTGATCATTAATTGACAAGCTTCTTCAAGGTTTTCAAAATTTCAAAGATTTTATAAAGTGTTCTAGATAAAAATTTCAATCAAACCAAACTCAAATGTGTTTGAGCAAAAATAGTCATGCTAGCCTTCCAATACTCATATGTTCCAAAACTATATACAAGAACATCAATGCATAAGGTCTATTCATTTAATCAATACATGAGCATGTACCCAATTCCCAATATTTTTCAACAAAAATACAAAATTACCCTTTTATTCACCCAATGTCCCAAGTTTCCCACACTTGAATATTACACATTCACTAGCCTAAGCTAATCAAAGATCCAAATAAGGACATTTATTGTTTTTCGCTTTAAGGCTTGTAATATGCTAAAATTAAGAATAAGTGGGTTAATCGTAGGCTCAAATTGGCTAACAATGGAAGTAAAAAGGTAAGGCTATTTGGGTAAGTGAGCTAAATGAAACGATGGCCTCAATCATATAAATGCATGAATACACAAAATAATGGACATAAAGAATCAAACAAATCAAAGATTACAATCATAGAAAGAGAATAATGCACACAAGAAGGAAAATAAGTGGCTATATAATGTAACTACACCATTAGGCTCAAATCTCACTTGCTTGTGTTCTTAGCTCAAAAACATGATCCACAATATATATAATTCAAATAAGTTATATGAAAAGTTTTCACTCAAATCAATTGAGGTGCCCTATAGATAGAAATCTTGAAAAATCTCATCATTTTGACTAAGCTTATTGTGTATATATATGCAAAATTAAGAAAATGCAACAAAAATCCTGAAGACCTAGAATGGAATGCAATAACTAACTAACATTGGTGTTGAAAAAGGAATTTTTACCCATGGAGATCGGTCGGACGACCTCCCCACACTTGAAGATTGCACCGTCCTCGGTGCACGCAAAGGAGAGCAATGTGGACGGGTTGCTACAATTGATGAGCTCCTTCAAAAGGTTGTGCGGATGACTTGTTCGGTGCCCCATTTAGAAACTTTTCCTTTTCTTCCTTCTTGGTGGCCAACCTAAAAGGAAAGAAAAAGAAAGAAAATTAAGCCTACAACAAAGATATTTAAGGAAATAGAACATAGGCGGGGGCTAATGCCAAATAAGGGTAAGGTTCTCACTACATGGTAGCTAAGCATGTGAAGGAGAAAACAATATGAGCTAATGGCATATCAACTAATACTTGATGCAAGAGTAAAATCAAAGCACGAAGAGCATATTGAGCATCAAGTTCAAATAAGAATTGACACAAATAAGATTAGTGATAAGCATGAAAGCATTAGGTCCCATCCAAACTCAATGATAATGAAGTACAAAAACAAAGAATAATGCATGAGGAGGAACTAAAGAACTAATCTTGTGTGTGGAACAAATATGATCATTAATGTTAAACAAGTCACCAAGCACCAAAACAATGCAAGAAGTTCTCAACAATTGAGTGTAAGAATTCAACACCATTATTAAAATGAGAAACTTGAAAAAAATGAAGTAAAAACAAGCTATAAAAACAAAATGAAAATGCAAAGAATAGAACTATATGAATGCGATAGACAAAAGAAAATAGAAGAGGAGAAAAAACTCTTTTTTTTTTTACCGGCGCACACGCGGCATGTGTGCTTACGCGCCGATGTGCATTCTGGCCGAAGGGCGCGTACGCGCCAGGTACGCGTACGCGTGGGTGAGGTTGGGCCAAAGGCATAGTGCTGGCCCAGAGCTGGCACAACTCTCGGGTCATTGGCCTGGGAACCACTTTAGTGAATCGGCGTGCACGCGGCATGTGCGCGGGCACGCGCATATGCAAAATAAGGACATCGACGCGTAAGCGCACAGTGCGCGCACGCGAACATGTAGTTGTGCAATTGGCCCAACTATTGCGCGAGATTGGCCCAACTGATGACAAGTCATCTTAGCCTAGTTTCACTAGTCTTTTTCTTTTGTTTTCAATTGTTTTTATGCACTTTCTTGAGCCATAAGTAAGCCAATTGAGTAGAATTTCATATTTCCTTTGATTCAATCAACCATGGATGAATTAATGCAATTTCATGAGATTTTGTGCTATAATTGTCATATATTATGAAAGAATAACAAACTCATGATTTTGAGCATAGCTTTGATGTGTTTGATTGATTGATGATAGGTGAAAAGAGCTTTGAAGAAGGTTGAAGAAAGAAGAAAGGGCAAGGAGCAAGAGAGAACAAAAAGCTTGAGCAAAAGCTTGCCTCAAACTTTAGCTCAAACTTTTAGAAGAGTTGAATTCACCCTGGATGGAGCAAAAGCTTGCGCCAACGTTTGCCTCAAGCTTTTTGGCAAACGTTGGCGCCACACACCAACACCCTGGAGGAGAAAAGCTTGCGCCAACGTTTGCCTCAAGCTTTTTGGCAAACGTTGGCGCCACACATGCATACAAGGTGATCCACGTTTGGCTTAAAGTTTGACCTCAAACTTTAGCTCAAACGTGGATAGCAGCAAAAGGGGGTGGCTGGTATAAAAAGCTTGAG
Organism: Arachis hypogaea; assembly: GCF_003086295.3. Taxonomy (NCBI): domain Eukaryota; kingdom Viridiplantae; phylum Streptophyta; class Magnoliopsida; order Fabales; family Fabaceae; genus Arachis; species Arachis hypogaea. The sequence goes on along the minus strand of NC_092046.1, from coordinate 92,177,002 downwards.
CCAAAGTTTACCTCAAACTTTGACTCAAGCTTTTGTGCTTTATGTCCCGATTCACAATGGGTTTCTCTCCAACTCCAAGTGCAATCAACAGAGGCTTTTATCAACCCAATTCCATCAAGAGCAAAGGCCCAATTCAAGGCTTGAAGACCATTTGAAGAAAGTGTATAAATAGCTTAGGATTTAAGTTTTCCAAGAGCTTTTCTTTTAGAATTCTTAGAACAATTAGAGAGAGAGCTCACCTTTACATTTTAGTTGTTGTTTTTAGAATTCAAGAGAATTAGGAAGGAGAATTGATCTCTCTTCTTCCTTGTTCTTGCGCAGCACTCTTTACTTTTCTTGCTTTGGATCTTGGGTGGAGAATTGAAGAACTTCTGTTTCAATCTCACCTTGACATCTTGTTTAATTTTCTACATAATTAAATTCCCATTTCTGTTAATTGCTTCTTCTTCTACTATTTCTGCAATTTACTTTTCTTTATTTCCTTTGCAATTGTTCTTGCTGGATCTAGGAAGGCAGTGAGATCTAGACTTGGCTATCTAGTCTCTTGAGTCCTGAGATCTACAGCTTTCAATTTCAATTTCCTTGTTTCGTTGCTACACCAAGCTTATTTTCATTTTCATTCAAGATCCGGTTTAATTGAGTCCATCTGTTACATTTCTGTTTGTTAAATTTTACTTTTTCTTGTTTAATTTAGGCAAATCCAATTCCCAATTTCCTTTACGATTCAAGTTATTTAAATTTCTTGCATCTTAAGATTTTGCAATTTACATTTCTTGCAATCTAAGTTTCTGCAATTTAATTTCTTGTTCTTTAAGATTCAGCACATTTACTTTCCTGCTCTTTCCTTTACTGCAATTTCCCCTCTTCCCTTTTACTTTTCATGCAATTTAGTTTCTACAAATTACAAATCACTCAACCAAATCTTGATTCGCTTGACTAAATCAACCACTAAACTAAAATTGCTCAATCCTTCAATCCCTGTGGGATCAACCTCACTCACGTGAGTTTTATTACTTGATGTGACCCGGTGCACTTGCCGGTGAGATTCGTGTTGGATCGTTTTCCACACATCAAGTTTTTGGCGCCGTTGCCAGGGATTCAAATAGATTGACAATGATTAAGTGAAGTAGAGATCTAGATCTAGCATTTTTATTTTTCGTTTCTCTAACTTTGGACTAACCCACTAACTGTTTGAGTTTTTGCTTGAACTAACTGAAACCTCACTTTAGCAATAAAGTGAAGTTTTCTTGGTTTCTCTGGCTTCGTATGATTCTCATACTTCAGCTTGTTGAATATACGAGAGAAGCAATTCTCTCTTACTAATCTTTCAAGCCTATCAACTGTTTGATACATTGTGTCAGCTAAACCTTTTAACCACATTTTGGACATGAATGTATTCAATCTTCATTTGGACTATTTGTGATTGTGCAGATCATGGAGAAGAACCCAACGAATCCCAGTCAGCATGGTAGTAATGTCCCCACCTTAGATGATAATGCAACCCATAACTTGAAGTACCCACTCGTCACCATGAACGACATTGCTCAGTGGTTTGAAGCTTTCCCACAAGGAAACATCATCGGATGGGAAGAACTAATAAGTGAACTCCTAGCCAAGCTGAAACCACCTCAGGGAATTGCTAAACCAGAGGCAGAAGTACAACCATTCACACAAGAGAAGGAAATTGAAGGTGTCCATGCAGTCATGAACCAAAACAAGCAGATGCATCAGCAAACTCTACAACAACTAGACATGATGGTCAGAAAAATCAATGAGCTGAGAACTGCTGTAGTACATGCGTACAACCTAACTCAAAACTCCTACGGGTGGAATCAAGCTGAACAAGGTTCTGGAGCAATTAACCATGAGCAACAAAGTTATGAGCAATCACATTCTCCAAACAGTTCCTCTAGCATATTCCAATACAGGTCTCAGAATGATGTGTACAACCCACCCTGGAGAACTCAGTCCAACTGGAGGGGGGTTGAAAACCAAAATCAAAGACCAAGGGACTTCAACTGCAACAATCCCAACTTCAAAAACCAGCATAAAAACCACCCCCACAACAACAATCATGATGCACCACCCCAATACACACATTTCCAACCCCATCCTACCTCACAACTCGCCCAAAATGACTCTCATCAACCATCACAGTTAACACAACCACGACCAATTCCAAACTTTCAAAGACTCTATGTTCTAGAAATGATGATGGAAAGGTTCGTGAAAGTTCAAGAGATGATAATAATAGAGCAGGAAGAAGCAAGGAAAAATCAAGAGATGATAAGCAGGAACCAAGAGGCCTCACTCAGAAGAATTGAGAAGCAAATGGAACAGCTAGCTAGACACCTTGCAGAAATGGGCGAGAGGAGGGCAAATATAGTCCTAAAGGCCACTGAAGAAGACCCAAAGAACAGCGAAAAAGCTGCTGGGTTGAAAGGAAAAGCAGTTATGGAGGAAAGTGAGAAGGCTATGGAAAAGGAAATAATCATCAAAGAAAGACACAACAGAGGAATTCCACAAAAAGAAACAGAGGAAAGGAAGCCCATAGTGAGAGGAGGAAACCAAAGGCAACAAAAGCCTCAACTTCCATGATCCGAGGATGAAAAATGTCAAGCTAGTGATAATAAAAGAGCGCTTGTTGGGAGGCAACCCAACCGGAGGTAACCATCTTTTCATATCTATTTCAATAAAAAGGTTAATTAGCTTTATCTATGTTGCAAGGAGCTAAGTTTGGTGTTACACACCAAAACAATCTAAGGGAGAATGAAGAATTCTAAGTTTGGTATTCCACCAAAATTTCATCATAAAATATATTCTCACCTACTGCATAATGCTAGCTTCAAGCATCTAGACGAACTAGTTAACTATTCTGCTGTTTCCTAGTTTTTAGTTCTATTGCTTTTGAAAAAGAAAAAGAGTTTTACACATGGTTAATCTGATGCATGAGAACCATTGGCAAGGTACTAAGTTTGGTGTTCCCACACCAAAGTAAGTTCAAAGGCCCACAAATAATTCATGCATGCTAACCATTTTTCATGTGCTTGGGGAACAAGCAACTTTCAATATCACTGCAGAGCACCATACAAACTTTTGGAAGATTTAGCATCATCAATCAAAGAGGTGAAAGAGGAATGTGAAGACCAGCAATGATGATGAGGAAGAGGATAGCAAGTAAACTCCAAAAGGTTATATTGTTCATTATCAGATATTGCCGTGATTAAAAGTGATACTATACCCCTATCTGTCCTTCTGTCTAGTATAGTTTTTCTGCAATTCAATAATCAAGATGCTTGATCATTTACAACACTATACTCTCCAAACTTGTTTGCACTCAATATTTCAAAAATGCATCACATGAAAGTTCTTTGAAAAGAAGGATTAAGGAATTAAACAATTTTGAGGCAAGCAAAAGATTAGAAAAAGTGGTGGTTCTAGTTGTATGATCATGTATTGAGGTTGCATGCTTATGAAAACTTGCATGGGAGCTCATAGGCGGGACATAGAGTTCAAAGAAGTGTTGTGGAGATTCTCAAACATTTATTGATCCAAGAAGCAGCAAACAAAGCAAAAGAAAATAAAGAAAATACAAAAACAAAAAGAACATGGCCCAAGTCTCTGAGCATCAATTAACTAGGCAGAGAAAAAGAAAAGAAACAAGAACTCAAAGAGTTGTTATCCTAGTAAATGCTTGTGGTCGAATTGTGTCAAAGAGAGAGGCTTGAGTAAGTAAATCCTTAGTGGTGCTTTAACACCTAATACCTTAAAACCAACTGGTTTAGGAGTATTGATTGAAAGCTTATCTAAAGAGCCGCTTTGAGACATGACACTTAGAGTCAAGGCCAAAGCACAGCAACTATAAGCTGCTTCAAGGTGATTACCTATAGAGAGATCTCCATGATATCATTTGGATGAAAGTCCTAGGACCTAAGACCCCCAATATGTAAGGACTAGTAAGCACTGAGGCCCTTGCATGAGCATATGATTTAGAGTTCACCCCACTGTCACTTAATCACTTCACTCACAAGACCTTACAAGTTATTCTTCAATCCGTCTTAATTAAAAGAACCTTTGAGCATAATTCCTTTCTTGCTTGGGGACAAGCAAGCTTTAAGTTTGGTGTTGTGATGACAAGTCATCTTAGCCTAGTTTCACTAGTCTTTTTCTTTTGTTTTCAATTGTTTTTATGCACTTTCTTGAGCCATAAGTAAGCCAATTGGGTAGAATTTCATATTTCCTTTGATTCAATCAACCATGGATGAATTAATGCAATTTCATGAGATTTTGTGCTATAATTGTCATATATTATGAAAGAATAACAAACTCATGATTTTGAGCATAGCTTTGATGTGTTTGATTGATTGATGATAGGTGAAAAGAGCTTTGAAGAAGGTTGAAGAAAGAAGAAAGGGCAAGGAGCAAGAGAGAACAAAAAGCTTGAGCAAAAGCTTGCCTCAAACTTTAGCTCAAACTTTTGGAAGAGTTGAATTCACCCTGGATGGAGCAAAAGCTTGCGCCAACGTTTGCCTCAAGCTTTTTGGCAAACGTTGGCGCCACACATGCATACAAGGTGATCCACGTTTGGCTTAAAGTTTGACCTCAAACCTTAGCTCAAACGTGGATAGCAGCAAAAGGGGGTGGCTGGTATAAAAAGCTTGAGCCAAAGTTTACCTCAAACTTTGACTCAAGCTTTTGTGCTTTATGTCCCGATTCACAATGGGTTTCTCTCCAACTCCAAGTGCAATCAACAGAGGCTTTTATCAACCCAATTCCATCAAGAGAAAAGGCCCAATTCAAGGCTTGAAGACCATTTGAAGAAAGTGTATAAATAGTTTAGGATTTAAGTTTTCCAAGAGCTTTTCTTTTAGAATTCTTAGAACAATTAGAGAGAGAGAGCTCACCTTTAGATTTTAGTTGTTGTTTTTAGAATTCAAGAGAATTAGGAAGGAGAATTGATCTCTCTTCTTCCTTGTTCTTGCTCAACACTCTTTACTTTTCTTGCTTTGGATCTTGGGTGGAGAATTGAAGAACTTTTGTTTCAATCTCACCTTGAGATCTTGTTTAATTTTCTGCATAATTAAATTCCCATTTCTGTTAATTGCTTCTTCTTCTACTATTTCTGTAATTTACTTTTCTTTATTTCCTTTGTAATTGTTCTTGCTGGATCTAGGAAGACAGTGAGATCTAGACTTGGCTATCTAGTCTCTTGAATCCTGATATCTACAACTTTCAGTTTCAATTTCCTTGTTTCGTTGCTACACCAAGCTTATTTTCATTTTCATTCAAGATCCGGTTTAATTGAGTCCATCTGTTACATTTCTGTTTGTTAAATTTTACTTTCTCTTGTTTAATTTAGGCAAATCCAATTCCCAATTCCCTTTACGATTCAAGTTATTTAAATTTCTTGCATCTTAAGATTTTGCAATTTACATTTCTTGCAATCTAAGTTTCTGCAATTTAATTTCTTGTTCTTTAAGATTCAGCACATTTACTTTCCTGCTCTTTCCTTTACTGCAATTTCCCCTCTTCCCTTTTACTTTTCATGCAATTTAGTTTCTGCAAATTACAAATCACTCAACCAAATCTTGATTCGCTTGACTAAATCAACCACTAAACTAAAATTGCTCAATCCTTCAATCCCTGTGGGATCGACCTCACTCACGTGAGTTTTATTACTTGATGCGACCTGGTGCACTTGCCGGTGAGATTCGTGTTGGATCGTTTTCCACACATCACCAACTCTCTGTAAAAAGTATGGGCCTGAATATGCGTATGGACGCGCATGCGCACAGCGTGCGTACGCGTCCTTGACTCTTTTTTTTTTCAAAAATACTATAAACAGCTAAAAATCTCCCTAACACTACCTACAACTCAAGATCAACTAAAACACAAAATTAATAAAAAATTTCAAGTGTAAACAAACATAACTTGCACTTTAAGCAACTAACAACCAAGATATTAAGATAAAACTACATGAAGAAGAAGACTACCTACAATGGCAACTCAAATCACTTATTAATCAAAGCTTCAAGAGAGTGGAAAGAGTGTACCATGGTGGGGTGTCTCCCACCTAGCACTTTTATTTAAAGTCCTTAAGTTGGACATTTGGTGGAGTCCTTGCTAGGGTGGCTTGATGACAAGTCATCTTAGCCTAGTTTCACTAGCCTTTTTCTTTAGTTTTCAATTGAATTATGCACTTTCTTGAGCCATAAGCAAGCTAATTGGGTAGATTTTCATGTTTCCTTTGATTTAATCAACCATGTATGAATTCATGCTATTTCATGAGGTTTTATACTATAATTGTCACATATTATGAAAGAATGAATATCTCATGATTTTAAGCATAGCTTTGATGTGTTTGGTTGATTAATGATAGGTGAAGAAAGCTTGGAGAAAGGTTGAAGCAAGAAGGAATAGCTAGGAGTAAAGAGAAGACAATGGAATAAGTGAAATTGAACAAGGAAGCAAAAAGCTGGACCTAAAGTTAGCCTCAAACTTTTGCACAAACTTTTGGATGAAAAGTTAGCCCCAACGTTAGCCCCTAACTTTTGGGCTAACGTTGGAACTTGAAAATCACTCCCTGGGTACCAAAAGTTTGCGCCAACGTTAGCCCCTAACTTTGAGGCTAACGTTGGCACTTGAAAATCACTCCCTGGGCACCAAAAGTTTGCGCCAACGTTAGCCCCTAACTTTGAGGCTAACGTTGGCATGAGAAAAACACTCCCTGGGCACCAAAAGTTTGCGCCAACGTTAGCCCCTAACTTTGAGGCTAACGTTGGCACATGAAAACTACAAGGGGAGGAGCAAAAGTTTGCGCCAACGTTAGCCCCTAACTTTTGGGCTAACGTTGGCGCCTCAAGTGCACCAAGGAAGGCCAACGTTGGTGCAAAAGTTAGACCCCTAACTTTTGCACCAACGTGAGTATCGGCAAGTTATGTTGGCTGATATGAAAAGTTGGACCAAAAGTTAGACCCTAACTTTTGCTCCAACTTTTGGTCCAACTTTTGCAAAACTCCAACCCGGTTCAATTGGTTCACTTTGGTTCTTCTCCAAACTTCAAGAGCAATCAACCAAGGCCTCTTTCAACCCAATTCCACCAAGAGCAAAGGCCCAACTCAAGGCTTGAAGATCATTTGAAGAAAGTGTATAAATAGGATAGAATTCAAGTTCTTCGGGGAGTTTTCCTTGGGAATTTTCATAATAGTTTTCGGAGAGCTTTGGATATTGAGTGATCTTTAATTTCTTAGTCTTGGGGAAGGAGAATTCACTTCTCTTCCTCTTAGTTTTATTGCTTTCAATTTCAATTACAATTGTCTTGGATCTTGGGTTGGAGAATTGAAGAAATTCTGTTTCAATCTCATCCTTGGATCTCTCTGTTTATTTACTGCAATTGAATTTCCATTTCTGTTACTTGCTTCTCATCTACTTTCCTTGCAATTTACAATTTCCTTTGCAATTGTTCTTGTTGGATCTAGGAAGGCATTGAGATCTAGACTTGGTTTTCTAGTCTCTGGGTCCTGAGATCTGAATTCCCAATTTACATTTTGTCTCTTGCTTTTAACGTTCATTTACTTTACTGCTTCAAGATCCGATTCAACCCAAACCTTCTTTTACTCTTTTGTTTGATGCAAGTTACTTTTCTTTGTTTAATTTCTGCAAATCCAACTCCCAATCCCCTTTACATTTCGAGCCATTTACATTTCTTGCACTTTAAGATTCCGCAGTTTACATTTCTTGCACTCTAAGTTTCTGCCATTTAATTTCTTGTTCTTTAAGATTCAGCAATTTAATTTCCTGCTCTCTTTAATTTCATGTAACTTAAATTCTGCAAATCACAAATCACCCAACCAAATCTTGATTCGCTTGACTAAATCAACCACTAAACTAAAATTGCTCAATCCTTCAATCCCTGTGGGATCGACCTCACTCCCGTGAGTTTTTATTACTTGATGCGACCCGGTGCACTTGCCGGTTAGATTTGTGTGTTTTGGGAGAAATTCATTTTTCCATCAAAATACTCATCATGGCTTATGCTTGAACTCTTCCTTAAATCTCCAACAATGTTTGTGCTTTCAATAGCCTCCGGGATCCCAAATTAGCGTACAAGGCCTTCAAGGAGGCTTAAGCAAGTGACAAGGCCCCAAAGTTGATGATTGTCTATGTATATTCCGGGGTCCCATACTTTGTTTGTCAACCCCCTTTCTTCTTTATCTTCATGCTTCCAATAGGGTGACAAACTTATTGAATTCTCATTGTGACTCATAGTCATCATCCTAATTCCATTGACTTGAGTACCACTCCACCTTTGAATCCTAAAATTTGAGTTTCTACCCACTATGTACCTTGATTATTGTTGCCAACCAACATCCAACTCTTTTCTACTTTCTAACCCACAAATAGTTCTAAGTTGACCATCCGTTTCTAACAATGCATATTGATATGGGCCAAGAAAATTAAATGATGAGATGATTACCCACTCATATTGATATCCAATGGGCTTGACATTGTAGGCTCCACTTCCTTTAGCTCCTCTTTGATGATTTCCATCTTTTGACAACTCTCTTCAATTTCTTCTTATTTGCTAACTTCTTCCAACTCTTCCTCATTGATCAAAACATGCATTGGAGGTTGTGCACATCCCTCCTCAACATCGGTTTTACATCCCATGGAAGAAGCTTCAACAAGATCACTATTGTCGTTTGGTGTAGAGTTGTCTTCAATGATGGAGTTTCCTTCTTGTTTAACCTCCCCTAGGTCTTCTTCCACTTCTTCTTCTTCAACAATCTCCATCTCTTCCACTTGTTGCAAAACACGTTCCATTTCCTTGTGCTCAACTTGAGACTCTAAAATCTCCCTCATACTTCCCTCTTCGGTTGCTTTTTCACAATCATTCGTGGACATATTTTGCTTGTGGCATGAATCCCACGAGTCCAACTTTTGACGGATGGTTGCTTGAAGCCGATCCATTACTTCCTTGAGATGATCCTTTGAATCTTGTTCCTTTTCACTAACATAAGTAGGATCATATGGCTCTTGGATTGATGGACATGGATATTCTTCCATGGAGGGTTGTGATGGAAAGGAAAATTCATCATGTGGTTGGAAAGGAGGTTCACCAAAGCTTGGAGGTTGGAAGGTGTTTTGGTTGTTAGTAGAAGGTGGAAGTATACATGACATAAGTTCTTGAAGGGTAGAGGTGAAACTAGTGAGTGTGGTTTGGAGCTCTTCTTGCTCTTGAGGAATGATACCAAGTGTATCATCCATGGAAACTTGGTTTGAAGGGTAAAGATGTTGGAGTGGTGGTGATTCAATGGTTGCTTGTTCATAATTATCACAAGGATATGCATAGGGGGAATATGGATTAGGATTGTGTGGAGGCAATTGGTGGAAATAGGATGTGGATTGAGAATATGGTGGTTGGAATGATGGTGTTTGAGGACTATGTTGAGAGTACGGTGCATGGAATGATGGTGGTTGAGTGGAATAATCATGATGAGAACCATCATATCCATTGGAATGATATGTACTAAAGGAGGGATTACCATCATAGTAGCTTGAATTAGGAGGTTGCCATGGTGATTGCTCATATAGATGTGGCTCCCTTCTCAAGTATTCATCTTTTCCATAATGTAAGCCATCATTCAAGTTTCCATCACCTACAACATAGTCATAACCATATCCAAAACCACAAGGACGAGAATTCATAGTGACAAATAAAAACAAAACTAATAGAGTCCTAAAACTAACAAACAATCCAAAAATAAAGCTATTCACAATATTCACATATATACAATAGCCAATAACATAACACCATTGTAACTCCCCGGAAACGGCGCCATTTTGATGAGAGGACTTTTGTGTGGTTTAGAATTCACAAATGAATCCTCGTTGCAAGTATAGTTTCTAAACCAACAATAATCTTTTCATACAAAAATTTGTTTGTCATAAGTACAAATCCCTAAATTTATAAACCGAAGTATTGAACCTCTGGTCGTTCTCCCTTGGAGTTGCAATAGAGTGTCTTGTTATTGGTTATGGGGCTATGTTTGGGGTTTTGAGGTTTTAGACATGAAAAGTAAATGGCAATAAAAATAAACTAGCAACTAAGAAAGCTCTTGGTAAGGTTATGAGAATTAGAAGTCCTATCCTAGTTATTCTCCTCAATTGTGATCATAAATTGTCCATTGCTACCACCTAGTTAACCTCTAATCATAGAGAAAAGTCAAGTGGATGAATCAACTTGATTCCACAAGTCCTAGCCAACTCCCAAGGGAAAGACTAGCTTTAGTGGTATCCAAATCAATTAGCAACTTCTAATTATCAATCAACAAAAAAATTAGATAACTCAAGCATCACTAATTACTCTACCAAAGCCAAAAGGTACAAAATCTACACTAAAGACCAACCAAGCATTTCATCAAACACTTGGAAGGCACTAAAGAAAAGCATAGTAAATTGATAACAAGAATAGAATTCAACAACAATTATTGTAAGAAATCAATAACAACAATCAAAAGGAACACAATTATTATGAGTTACCTCTAATTGAATTGAAAGAGAAGAGAAGGAACAAAAGTAGATCTACAACAAGATATAGAAGCAACATAAAGGAAATTACAACAAAAGAATAGAAGAAGATGATTGCAACAACAAAGAATTAAGAAGCAAAAGTAGAAGAAGGCATGAATTGAAACCTAGATCTAAGAACTAATCCTAATCCTAATTCCTAATCCTAGAGAGAAGTGAGAGCTTCTCTCTCTAAAACTAACTTTCCCTCCAAAACTACTCTAAAACTAAACTAATGTGTGAAGGTATGTAAAGTATGTTGATTCCCTCTCAATCCTTGGCTTAAATAGCATCAGAAATGAGTTGGATTGGGCCCACAAGGCTTTAGAATTTGCTGGCCATGTATTGCTTTAAGTGGATCATATGGCAGCGACGATGTGTGCGCATACAGTGCACGTACACGTCACCATACGTGTAGCAACTATGGAAAATCTTATATTTTTTCGAAGCACCGAATGTTAGTTTTCCAACGCAACTGAAACTGCATCATTTGGACCTCTGTAGCTCAAGTTATGGTCGTTTAAGTGCGAAGAAGTCGGCTTGACAGCTTTTGCGATTCCTTCATTTCGTCATGAGTTCTCCATTTTTACATGCTTTTCCTTCATTCCCTTGATCCAATCTTTGCCTCCCAAATCTGAAATCACTTAACAAACATATCAAGGCATCTAATAAAATCAAGGTGAATTAAATTTAGATATTTTGAGTCCTAAAAGCATGTTTTCACTCTTAAGCACAATTAAAGGAGAAGTTATAAAACCATGCTATTTCATTGGATAAATATGGGTAAAAGGTTGACAAAATCCTCTAAATTCAACACAAGATAAACCCTTCAAATGGGGTTTATCAAGGGACTTGAGCAAAAATCTGATTCAGAGGCTGAAAAAGGACTGCAGATGATATTGGATTCTGACCCTCCTGCACTTAAGGTGTATTTTCTAGAGCTACAGAAGCCCAATTGGCGCGCTCTCAATTGCGTTGGAAAGTAGACATCTTGGGCTTTCCAGAATTGTATAATAGTCTATACTTTGCCCGAGATTTGATGGCCCAAAATGGCATCTAAATGCCAGCCAGAGACCCTTTTCTGGCGTAAAACGCTAGAACTGGCACCAAAACTGAAGTTAAACCCCCAAACTGGCATCCAAGTTGGTGTTTAACTCAAGAGAAGGCCTATGCACGTGTAAAGCTCAATGCTCAGCACAAGCACACACCAAGTGGGTCCCGGAAGTAGATTTCTGCACTATCTGCACTTAGTTACTTATTTTCTGTAATCCCTAGTAACTAGTTTAGTATAAATAGCACTTTTTACTATTGTATTAGGGAGCTTATGCCATTTTTCACATTTGGGAGGCTGGCTACACGGCCATGCCTAGACCTTTTCTCTTATGTATTTTCTACGGTGGAGTTTCTTCACCTCATAGATTAAGGTGCGGAGCTCTGCTGTTCTTCATGAACTAATGCAAGTACTATTGTTTCTCTTTCAATTCATGCTTACTTCTTCTCCAAGACATACTCTCGTACTTAATTCAGTTAGTTCAGAATGAAGGGATGACCCGTGACAATCACCCACTATCTTCGTTACTCGCTTAGCCAAGATCCGTGTGCCTGACAACCACAAGCGGTCTACATAATGTTCAACGTAGTCATTGGACGACAGCCAGAGTATATTCTCTTGGGTCTCTGATCCGTGATTTGCATCGTCTTTCCTGACAACAGAGCATCCGAATATGAGATTAGAACCTTCGTGGTATAGGCTAGAACCATTGGAAGCATTCCTGAGATCTGGAAAGTCTAAACCTTGTCTATGGTATTCCAAGTAGGATCTGGGAAGGGATGACTGTGACGAGCTTCAAACTTGCAAATGTTGGGCGCAGTGACAGTGTGCAAAAGGATAAGGATCCTATTTCGACGATAGTGAGAACCGACAGATGATTAGTCGTGCGGTAGCTGTACCTGGTATTTTTCATCCGAGACGAGAAATTCGACAGTTGGCCGTGCAGAGATCGTACCTGATATTTTTCATCCGAGAGGATCTTACAGCTTGCCATGGAAGGGAGCACGCATGATTGGAAGAAGACAATAGGAAAGCAGAGGTTCAGAAGCAACAAAGTATCTCTAAACGCTTATCTGAAATTCCTACCAGTGAATCACATAAGTATCTTTATTTTATTTTATATTTTATTTATCCTTTAATTATCAAAACCTTATAACCAATTGAATCCGCCTGACTAAGATTTACAAGATGACCATAGCTTGCTTCAAGCCGACAATCTCTGTGGGATCGACCCTTACTCACGTAAGGTATTACTTGGACGACCCAGTGCACTTGCTGGTTAGTTATGCGGAGTTGTAAAAAGTGTGAATCATAATTTCATGCACCAACAGCATCCACGAATTCTCTTTGCACTTATCTTTAATTCTTGGTTCCTCCTTGTTCTTTTGCTTCTTTTTTTCTAACAATTCCCTACAAGAATCATGAAACCAAAAGGATCAAAGCAGTATCCAATTTGAGCACCAAAATGCTTCATAATTAAGCATTATGCATTTATTTCTTATATGAAAAGTATAAAAAAACACAACATGATGCACACGCATCAGTGTGATAGAGGAATTTTCTATTGATATAGGATTACACCAGGGATCATCCTTAAGTCCATACTTTTTCACATTAGTCTTGGAAGTATTCACAAAGCATATCCAAGAGCCTGTGCCATGGTGCATGCTTTTTGTCGACGATATCATTCTAATGGGAGAGTCAAGTGAAGTCCTAAATAAGAAGTTGAATTTATGGAGAGAAGCTCTAGAAGTTTATGGTCTACGCACAAGCCGTAGCAAGACGGTATATATAGAATGTAAGTTCGGCCGTCGAAGGAGAAACCCTAATACAAAGGTGAAGATTGGAGGAAACGTCCTATGAAAAGTTAAAAGTTTTAAGTGTGTTGGGTGCATCATACAAGATGATGGAGAGATTGAACAGGATGTAAATCATAGGATCCAAACAGATTGGTCAAAATGACAGAGTGCATCTGGTTTTATATGTGACAAAAAAGTGCCTTTAAAACTTAATGGTAAATTCTATCGCACTGCAATCAGACCGGCTATGCTTTATGGTACAGAGTGTTGGGTGGCTAAAGGTAAGCACGAACATTAGTTAAGTGTGGCAGAGATGAAGATGTTGAGATAGATGAGTGGTCATATGTAATTGGATAGAATAAGGAACGAAGATATAAGAGAGAGAGTTGGAGTAGCACCTATTGTCACTACAAGAAATGGAAGCATTTGTAATAAAAATTTTGTATCAATTTTCAAATTGTTACAAATTGTTGTTTTTTGTAACAAAAATTAGAATGTTTTGTAACAACATGATTTCTTTGTTATAAAACGTTTTAATATTTTGTAACAACATGATTTTTTTGTTACAAAACGTTTTAATATTTTGTAACCACATGATTTCTTTATTATAAATTGTGTTGTTGTTGTATTAAAATAGTATTTTGTTGCAAAAATTTATAATGTTTTGTAACAAAAAATTAAGTTATTACAAAAGTTCAAAATATTTTGTAACAAAGAATTAATTTGTCACAAAATTTAGTATTAAAAGATTTTTTGTAACTAAAAAAGATTTTGTTTCGAGATGTTAAAACTTTTAGTATTGGAAAAAAATTATTTATATAATTTATTGGAAAAAAACCTTAGTTTTCTAAAATATTGGTTTTGATAATTAAGTATTTTTTATAAAATATTAAAAATTAAATTATTAATTTTAAAAAATTGTAAAAAGTATTTTTTTAATCTTTTAAAAAATTGATATATCTAATCCTTATTAATAATCAATTTTTTAAAAATTAATATTTCTAATATCTATTAGGAATCAACTCTAAATACTCATTAGAAATTAATTTCTCAAAAAAATATTTAATAGTAAAATAATTAAACATTTTGAGTATTTAATAGTAAAATCCTTCTATAATTTTTAAAATAATTAAACATTTTGAGTATTTAAATTTTTATACTACTTTTATCTATTTTTTTACTCTAATCTTAATCATAATTTTTTAAATTTTTAACACAAATTTTTGTAAGAGTCCTAACTCCTAATTCATCCACACACTGAGAAGTGAGAAAAAGAAAAAGGAAAAAGAAACAGAAAAAGAAAAAAATAAAAAAAAAACAGTGATAGGTGATAAAGAAGCGGGAAAATGAGCGAAAGAAGAAGGGGGAGGACCTTAGCTATAAGACTCCAAATTTTTAGAAATTAAATACTAAGTTATTTATAATTTATAATATTTGTTGATAATTTTATTTAAAGAAAATTATTTTTCTTAAAAGTAATTAAATTAAATTTCATGATACTTTGAGTTTAAAATTCATTAGAATTTATAAAATTTTTTAAATAATTGAGTATTTTCTTATTAGGGATTTAAAGTTTTAGTAATTGAAAATAATGAGAGTTTTATACAATTTAAATTGAATAATTGAAGGTTTTGATTAATTTTAAGAAAATTTATTTATTTATCTCTAATTTTAAATTGAAGTACTTAACAAAAAGTAATTTGTAAATTTAAAAAATAAATAATATTATTAAAATTAATTATATTTTTATTAAATTTGACTTTTAATTAATATTCTACTCAAATCCTAATTTTCAAATCAAAACCCTAATTTTATCTAACCCTAACCCTCACATCTCTTCTCCCCACCGCCGCTGAAGGTTTGTCACTGTCGTCGTTCGTTCTAGCCACCATCGCTGTCGTTCGTGCCTTCGTTTCGCACCGTTGTGACTCCTGTCGCCGCCATATCTGTCAATGCCATCGAACCTGTCGCCGTCGCCTTGCACACCGTCACCGGGAGTGGACTGGAACACGATGAGGAGAAGGAGCTGGTTTCTGCCGTCGTCAAGAGACGGAACCAGAATCTAGTCCCTCAACTGGTGATTGTTATCCTCTTCGATCATCAGTTGGTCAGCTTCCTTCACCGTCTGTTGGTCCCTGGAGGTGAGCTTCCTTCGACTATATTTTTTTCAATTCATTGCTGTAAATCATCACTATGCCTTTAATTTTGTTATGAATGTTGAATTTGTTGCTGAAATTATGACTGAGCTAATTTTTTGTTGTTGTAAATCATATTTGGATGTAAAATTTTGTGTTGCTGAAAAACATCACTAAGCCTCGCTTCTCCCCTGTTTGCTGGTTACTGAATTTTCTGATTATGAGTTGTTGATGGTGCTATGATGTTTCACTGCATTGTTAAGTTTTGTTAATTTTATTGATTCTAATTTCGGAATTGTTGGTTGCTGATTTTTCTGATTTTGAGTTATTGATGGTGCTATGGTGCTGATTTTTTTTTATTCTGAACTCGGGCAGAATAATGTTGTTGCAACTTTTGTTGTTAAGTTTTTTGTTTTTATAATCTTTATCAAACTGGAATAACTGTTGATGGTTAATTTTAATGATTCTGGAATAATTTTGTTCATGGTGCTGTTAAAGCTAGTGATGAAAAGTAAGAGCAATTAGAGTTCAAAAAAGTTCAAGAGAGTATGCCTTATCTGTCATGTTATTATTCAGTTTGTTATAAGTTGGTTAGGGAGCCTTTTGCTTTATTATCAACAGTCTCCTTCTATATAAGTCTAATACTCAATGTAATCAATTAGCATTTTTTACTCATGGTCAATTTCGGTTACATCAGTTTTAATTTTTCATTTTTGTTATACTTCTCTATTTCCAAACTCTCTGCATCATTATTGCTTCGGCAATAACATAAACTTGTTCAGGTTCTTCACTGCTTTGTTAAATTTAGATGGTATGCTGCTTTGGAACTTTCTCTTTTCAGGTTTGGATTTTCATTAGGATAATTATTGTAATGTTCTTTTCTTGTGTTTTGATGTAACCCTCATTATGGAACTTTATGAGTGTAAAAGCATAAAAAAAATTTAAGTATATTTGTTATAAGGATTTTGGTGAAAATTGTATTTTGTAGTGATTGTTTAACAATTGATACTTATGTAAATTTAATGAATTGAATTATGATTAATTAGCCCGAATTTATATATTGAATTGCCAATTCTTGATACTTTGCATTTTTTATTGGCTAGTTTTAAACTTTGAGAATAGATTCTTAAAGAATTAGTTAATTTTAACTTGTAAGTTCTAAATTAATTTTTACTTTGATGAAGATATTGTTATGTGTTGTTTTTTAATTTTGGTTTTCATTGTTCATATTTGCAGGGGTACAAAATTGATGCCAACTTGCTAGACTTTATATTGACTGAAATATGCTAGAAGAATCAAGAATTATAAATCCGATATGATACAATTTTATGTTAGGAAAAAGTTGTGTTTAGTTGAATTTGTATATTCTAATTTTCTATATGATTATTATATATAATATAAATGTTAAGTTAGCGTGTTTAGAAAATTAATTGATATATCACTTATTTAGTTAAATGTTTTAAAATGAACTTTCTATTTTCGTAACTAAGAATGAAATATTACAAAAATAAATAGTATTTTGTAACAAAATATCATGACACAAAAATTTAAATTATTACGAAAAATATTTTAAAGGTCAAACATTGTTATCACTTTTGTAACAAATTTTGGTTTTTGTATTAAAAAAAGGTTTAATTACTCTGTTGGTCCCTATAGTTTTGTGAAATTTTTAATTAGATCCATGTACTTTTTCTCCTTTTAATTGAGTCCTTGTATAAAAATTTTTTTTAATTGGATCTCTACACTTTTTTTTCCTTTTATTTGGGTCCTTGCACCAATTATTTTTTTTACTTGGGTCCTTATAAAATTAAGCCAATTACCGCTAAGAAGGATCTAATCGAAAAAAAATTGGTGCAAGGACCCAATTAAAAGGAAAAAAAGTATAAGGACCTAATTGAAAATTTCGCGAAACTATAGGGACCAACAGAGTAATTAAACCTAAAAAAAATTGTTAAAAAATATTACGTTGTATTGTAATAGTTTCATTTTTTATTACAAAAACTTTTTGTAACGGGACATACTGCAATAGTCCTCTTTTTGTTACAAATACCTTTCGTTTCAAAATTTAGATTTCTTGTAACAATTTTTTGGTTACAAATACTGCTTTTTCTTGTAGTGTGTGGAAAAGATGGTAGAATCACGTCTTAGGTGGTTTAGATATGTGAGAAAAAGACCGATAAAGCACCCAGTCAGGATGGTGGATGAGATGGAAGATGGACAAGGGGTGAAAGACAGAGGAAGACCTAGAAAGCTCATCCATGAGGTGGTCAAACGAGATCTACATATAAACGGTCTCTTTATAGACGTGATACATGATAGAACTCAATGGCTTTATTTGATTCATGTAGCCGACCCCACCTAGTAGGACAAAGCTTTGTTGTTGCTTTTGTTTTGTTTTGACATCAAAGTTGGATGACTTCATCCAACAAAACAAACAATAAAATTGTATCTACAAAATAAAAAGAATGCTACCTAACTCGGACTGGATTTGACTTGGATTTTCTAAGTATTTTTTGGTGTCCAGATAAGGAGCTCGATGCCAACACTCTTGGAATAAGGCGACTACACTCACTTCAACCTCATTCAAGTCATCCAAACTGTACTTAACAACTATATGATTTTTCTCTCAGTACAAGCTAAAAACGGGCTCATTCTCTCATCCAAAAAGAAAGGTTGGACACCCTCAACATATTGCATTTTAAAGAAGTAATTTTTTAAACCATGTAAAAAGTCATCAAAAATGGCAAAGACTTTCCTCCCTTGAACAGTTTGGAAGGAGATCCAGCCATGTTTTTTCAAACTAAAATATTTTGTAAGAACGAAAAGGTAAAAGAAAACTTTAATAGAAGGAGGGACGTCGAGTTCAAAGTAGAGGAGCTGATAAATTTTTAAAAACCCTAAGAGTTGAGATGAAGCTGGGAAGGAGCGACTTTACAGAGTCTAAGGACCTCGGACTCAAAGTCGATGAAAGGAAAACTAACCCACAACTTTGTAAAAAAGAATTCATACACATATATGAAATGACGTTTCGACTTGTCAAGTCAGGAAAAACAAATCTTCTCTTTAGGATTGGCAACTATGACCTCATATATACACTCATCCTCCTGGTTTTCACACAACCTATGATTCCTACGAAGGATCTCAGCATACTCATTATCAATAACGGAAACAGAAGAAAGAACAAATACCTCTACCCAAGTTAAGTCGGACGGGAGTTTAAAAGACATGCTGAGAATTACTGAACGAAACATAAAAACTACACCTACAATACAACAAAAGAATATCATTACAACAAAGTCGAAAAGTCAGGTACAACAACCAAAGCATTTTAGGCAATTACGCAAGAGGTTGGACCATCCTCAGCAAGGAAGTAGATGGTCATGGTTTTCAACCTCTCTTCTAAATCAAGCAAACAAACTACATTGTAAAGATAAAAATAGCGTTGTACTCATACGGACATCACCATTTGAGGGTAACACAGAAAAAATCCCACACTTAGATTCACAGCAACAATAACAACCAAAAATTCAAGAAAAGAAAGCATATCCTCGAGAATGATTTTCAACATACAAAGAAATCCAAACATACAAATAATCATCGCCAACCCTCTAGTGATAACGATAAAAAATTATTTAAAATCAAAGGAATACACCTAGAACACGAGCACAGTAAAAAAAGTTCAAAGGTTAAAGGGACCGACCTTGAAGGAACACGAAAGGAGCAAAAATACGAACGTTCCATGTGAAGCAAAAACTCATAGTAGAGAAATCTTGAAATGTGGTGATGAAGAAAATGAAAAATATGAAAAAAGGAAAGGGATGAACAAGAACGTTTTAGAAGAAGCGAAAAAGAAGAGAAAGAGTTTGAATATTCATAAAACAATAGGGGTAAATGAGTAATTTCACAACCCCTAATTAATGGGACACGGTTACTAAGGTAACCGTAGAGTAATGTACAGAATTACGAAAAGACGTAACACTTCACATTTTAAATCATGTCGAGCACCCGACCTAGTCCCAAGGAAGGCAGTTTCCCCAATTTGGTGTTTTAAATCTACAAAAAAAAATTCAGTCTGACCTACAAATGCTTGAATCTGAGCTAGTGAAGGTTCAAACTCAAATAGGAACACTGTTCATATCTTAGCTCAAAATATGGCCAAACCCAAAATGAATAAAAATTAATTCAAGAGATGTGGCCTCATCTACACCTACCCGACCTCTGTACCCGACCTCACAGAGGTCAGGCGCGACGACAGCAGTTCAGCCCTACTTATCTAAACAAGTAACTAATTCCTAAGATATCTTCCATTTATCGAGAAAAGGAGATCTCAACAACTTCTCTAAAAAAACAGTTATCTACCATCAAAGATAGAACTACACTAAAAGGTGATTATCTATTCTACTATAAATACATTGACATTCTCAAGTATATTCAGGACCTAATCTACTAAAAATCTACTTTAAACCCTTGTTAACTTAAACATTGAAATCTCTTGCAGATACCACCTCCACCTCTTCGTAAGGAACTCGGACGACGGCAACTGGTCAAACGCGGCCTCAAAAAAGCCCGAAGGAAGCAATTTTGCTTTACATTTGTGACATCGTTTTGGAACGGAGTAAGCAATTTTGCTTTACTCAGCATCTATTACAAAGGACTTGTACGTGAAGTAACAACCAATAGATTATCCGTTGGATCTGAAATTCAACGAATAAACAATTGGAAACAAATTAAATACAATGTTAATTTAATACAATCCTTAACCACCAAACCACGCTATAAAATTTCAACACCAAAATAAAAATCCAAATTAACTGAAAAAGAAAAGGAGTCCAATTATATGCAGTCAATCCGGAAGGTTTCCCTGTAAAGCCGTGGTCTCCTCCTCTTTCTCCGGACCACCACCGTCGCCACGCACCAAATCAGACAACACTTTCCCCGGCTCCTCCGCAACATTGTCCCCCACAAGCACTGCAACCACCTCCTTCATCGTTGGCCTCCTCTGAGGCTCAGGGTGGCAACAAGCCAACCCAAGCTTGAGCACCATCTCCATGTCCCCAACCTCATACTCCCCTTCAATCCTCGGGTCCGCAGCGTCACACATCCTCCCCCGGGCGTACAGCTCCCTCACCCAGTCAATTAGCACCACCTCCTCCTCCGCCGCCGACGTCTCAATGGGCCTCCTCCCACATGCCACCTCCAAAAGCACCACTCCAAAACTATAAACATCACTTGCCGAAGTTGGCACCGCCACGGTAGCCAACTCTGTCGCGAGGTACCCCAATGTGCCAACGACACGCGTGGTGTTGGGAACCTCCCCCTGCTGGTATAGCTTCGCCAAACCAAAGTCCCCAAGCCTCCCCCTCATTTCAGAGTCTAGCAAGATATTACTAGACTTAATATCCCTGTGAATAACAACCTACCTTGCACAGATACGAACATGAATGAGTATTAAAATAGTAATAATACTGTAGGATGCTTGTTTTCAAACAGTTGGTAGGCATAGATAACAACCTGGTCCCACCCGTGATGAAGGTAGTTGAGCCCCTCCGCCACGTCGACGAGCACCCTTCGCCTCCTCCCCCATTCTAGAAGCTTCGGCGGGTTGTCAAACACCCACTTGTTGAGGCTCCCGTTGGGCATGAAGTCATAAACCAGCATAAGCTCGTTTCCTTTTCTGCACCACCCTCTCATTTGGACCAAGTTCTTGTGCTGCAGTCTCCCCATGCTTGAAATTTCCGCCATGAATTCCCTCACGCCTTGCTTTGAGTCGTGGTTGACGCATTTCACCGCAACCTCTGTTTTGTTCTGAAGCATTCCTCTGTATACTCTTCCAAACCCGCCGGAGCCTAGAAGATTCTCCCTCCTGAATTCTCCCGTTGCGGTTCTGAGTTCGTCGTAGGAGAATCTGTGGGGCCAGTACTCCAGTTCCCAATCCTCGATCTCTTCTTCTTGCTCCTTCATCTTCTTTCGCCACCACAGGTAACAGATCGAGACCAAGATTGCCACGAAAGCGACGCAGCCGAGAACGATTCCGGCGATTGCGCCGCCGGAGAGAGAGGAAGAGGAGGTTGTAGGCTGGAAAGCTGGTAAATTAGTTGTGTTTATGTCTCTTGCGGAACCTAAAGTGCTGAAACTCCATGCGAGTACTCTCTGTTCCTCGATCCAATTGGTTTTCGAAGCAGAGAACCCAACGAACATATCAGAAGACAAGTAGTTCGCCATTTCCGGGTCTGTGTACGAGAGAGTTGGCTTCATCGGGCGGGGAAGGCCCGCCGGAGCGACGGTGACGTTGATCTGCATAGTCTCGCCGTCGAAATCGATCCAAGCGTGAACGTTCTGTCCCGTTCGCATTCGAAGGGGGACGAATCCTCCGGTGGAGTTGTAGTACCCTGCGGACTGAGTTTTCTTGGAGACGATGTTGTTGAGGTCGATGCCGAGGTGGTTGTCGTCGGGGTCGCCGAACTCAGGGTTCTGGCCTGTGTCAAACTCGACGGCGAGGAGCGGGAACAGGGGAGGTGAGGTGGCGTTGGTGAAGAGACCGAAGTACTGGCTGGCGAGTGCGCCGGGAGGGGAGGTTGTGTTGCAGAGAACGAAAGCGAGGCCAAAGCCGGGACTCGTCGGGATCTGCGGCAAGATGGAGAAGACGAAGGAGGCTGAGAAGGAAGAGAAGTTGCTTGAAGAAGAAGAAGAAGGGAAGGGTTTCTTGATGGTGACTTTTTTAGGGTAGAAGGCTCTGCCGAAGGAGTATTGGTTGGAGTCGTTGGTCATGCGGACGACGGAGGAGTCTACGAGTGCGTCGGCGATGAGGGTCACGTTGGTGGTGTTGGTGATGCCAGTGAAGGAGTTGAAGAGGAAGTCCACCGCGGAGATTGGGTTGAGGCAGAGTAAAAGCTGGAATATGAAGAGGAAAAATTGGAGGGTGTCCATGGTGGGTCGCCGGGAAGTTTGCCAATTACGGGGACATGACTAAAATTGGAGTTGAGTTGATGTTTAGTTGTTGGTATGAGAAATGTGATGGGTTTTATTGGGTTGACCTTTGAATATTCAGCGACTAGTAACCTCGAAAGTGCCAACAGTTGCTGATCCATCATCAGATAAACTTGTTTGAGTGTGTTACTTTTTGGACCTTGAACTAACCAAATCCATGTTTTTACTTTTTATTTTATTAATAGGTATTTGAAATGATTGAATTTTATATTTATTTTAAAAAAATTTAATATTTCTGCAAGTAAGATAGAGTAGGGTAGGATAGGATTTAGAACTTTAAGATGCAGGTAGGGTTAGGGTTGAGAGATTCTCAACTCTCAGATAGAGTTGGGTAGAGTTTTAATAAAATTTTCAACTCGTGGATAAGTTAGAGTAGAGTCTAAATCCTACCCTACCCTATCTATTACCAGCTCTATCAGTATATTAAAATTAGTCACTTGAAATATATATATATATATATATATATATATATATATATATATATATATATATATATATATATCGTATAAAAATATCGGAAAAACTCTACATCCATGTAAAAAATACATAGATGTTATCCAAGTAACTTCCTCCACACGTGCGTCCCTCACTCTACAGTCGTTTGTTATACATCTTCGTGATAAACTTTTCTGAACGTAAACCTTTTTCAGCGTAAACCTTCTTCTTCTTCTTCTTCTTCTTCTTCTTCTTCTTCTTCTTCTTCTTCTTAATAAAATTTCTTGTTCTCTGCATTATAGATTTGGATTGACTTTGACGTAACTAGCTTCGTCGTTCTTCTTCTTCTTTGTTTTTTCTTCGATCTGGAGTTTTGAATTGAAACAATGAATGAATCAACTTCAAATCAGTTGAATGAGTGCAATTATTCTTCGGAAACGCATCAATTTGATGAGGTTTGGATTATTGAATTTTGAATCGAATTCAATGGAATGCAGTTGCTAATTTTATTTGAATTGAATTGAATGGACGGAGGTGATCTGAATCTGAATTGAATTGAATTGATACTATCTAAATTGTAGACAGAGTTGTTTTGAATTTAGTTTTGTATAATGAATTATCTTTCGTTTACTGTTAGTAACCTTTCGGTTCGGTAAGTATTATAGAATCGTTTCACCGTGACATTTTTGGTTCATCGTGCAGATCAGCTATGTTGTGGATGAAAGATTTGTCCCAAAGGTGGGGATGATTTTTGAGACACTAGAAGAAGCTACAAAGTTCTATAAACATTATTCCAAACTTTCTGGTTTTTCTACCAAAATAAGGAACACGACTTGGGATGGAGACAAAATTAAGAATCAACTAATTGTATGCACCAGAGAGGGGTGGTGGAAATCCAAAATATCTCAAACTCTAAAGACAAACCCCTCAGCTGGGTTAAACTGTCCAGCCAGGATTTATGTACACATAATGAAGGACGACAGTGTTGGACAATTTCCGAAGTTGTTCTGAATCACTCACATCCTTACTGTCCAGACCAGGTTGAGATGCTCAAACAACACAGGGAGCTTAGTATGTTTGTGCGTCGCACCATTGAAACCCACGAAGAAGCCGGAATCAGACCGGACAAAACTTACCAATCATTTGTGGTAGCAGCTGGCAGCCATCGTGAACTAGGTTTTATTGAAAAAGATGTGAGAAATTACATCACAAGGGAAGTACGGAATATTTCCAAAGAAGACGATGCCAAAGAATTTGGGAAGTACCTAGTAAGAATGAAAGAGAAAAACCAAAATTTCTTCTTTGAGCTCAACCTTGAAGGTGATCACTGTATTAAACATGCATTCTAGGCTGATGCAAGAAGCAGGGCTGCATTTGATTATTTTAGAGACGTGGTTTCATTTGACACCACCTATAACACAAACAGGTATTCGGTTCATTCATATATATTCATTTTAGAGAGCATGCATTCATTTTTCAACAAGTTCATCACACTGAATAGCTCCTTGAGACAATTTGTGAAGCAATATGACAATTGCCTAGCAAGCAGAGAGCAAGCAGAGAGTGAATTTGATGCTGCAGATTTTCACACCATGATACCGTGCGCAACAAAATCAGCAATAGAGGCACGGTTTCAGCATGTATATACCCATGAGAAGTTCAGGGAAGTTCAAGCTCAATTCAGAGGCAAAGTGAACTGTATCACAAGATCAATGCATTCCACCCTAGGTTTCACAATATATGAAGTCATAGAGCAGGTTTCCAACTCCACATTCAACAAGTTTTTCGTCACATACGACGCAGTATCACGAGATGTGAAGTGGTATTGCTTGCTATTTGAGTCTAGGGGCATATTGTGCTGCCATTCGCTAAGCGTCCTAAGCTTTGAGCGAGTGGATAACGTGACACCGAAATACATAATGGAACACTGGAGCAAGAACATAAAGAGGAGGCATACACACATCAAGAGCAGCCAAGATGAACCTCTACTGGAGCTGAAAAGTAAGAGATTTGACGAATTGGTGTTTCGGTCGCACAATATATGTGAATTTGCATCCGAGTCTGAAGAGTTGACCGGGATTCTACACCGAGCATTTGACAAGGTCATGGCGGAGATGGAAGAATATCAACAGATAAGCAAAGGAAAAAGTTTATTAACGCACGAAGAAGTGACATTAAGCAATGTGAATGACCTTCAAAGCCCACCATGTGTCAAAACAAGAGGTCGGCTCAAGAACAGACTTGGATCAAACCTGGAAAAAAAGATCTCAAATGCCATGAAGAAAAAGAAAAAGACAGCTCCAAGTGAGTTAAAATTGACTTGCTTTTGATTAGTTAAAAATCAATTGTTCATTTTGCTAATATACAATTAATTCTGTCTTTTGTAGTTGAACCTTTTAGACTCCGCATGATCGATTCAGTCAAGCTCCACTCTTTACAATGCACCAGATATGAATTATCCAAGAGAGAATTGTACAAGTTTTAGTTTTTATTAATGTAAATTGTTGTTCACCCATTGATACGCACAAAACTTGTCTCTCAACAAATTTTCTTCAGCAAGTGTACCGAATTTGTCGTCAAGTAAAAACTCACAATAGAGTGAGGTCGAATCCCACAGAGATTGATTGATCAAGCAACTTTAATTAGAGGAATGTTCTAGTTGAGCAAACCAGAATTTGATTTGAGATTTGCAGAAAATTAAATGGCGGGAAAGTAAATAGCAGAAACAGTAAATGCTAGAAATAAAGAGCTGAATGTAAATAGCGGAAAGTAAATTGCAGAATCTTAAACGGGAATGGGATAATTACTCATAAAAGTAAATGGCAGAAATTAAAGAGAATGGGTAAGATCAGAAATGGGGAGTTCATTGGGCTCAGGAGATGTTGCATTCTCTGGATCAAGTTCATTTTCATCTCTTCCTCAATCAATGCATTCATTGATCTCCTTGGCAATCTTAAGTGATCGAATTCCAATTTTTGGTAATTCAATCTCTCAAATCTTGATCAATAGCCAATTCCTTGGTCAATTGCTCATGAGAAGAGATGAAGTATGGTCACTGATTATACCACATGCATTTCCCAAATCAAGTTGTTGGTAGGATTATAGTCACATATCCATCCAAACCCAATTTGGTCCAGCATGAGAAAGCATTTCTATCATGATCTCTTCATTCCTCTTTCAAGGTTCAGAAGAGATCCAAGTATGAATAGCTTCTTTTCCAAGATAACTACCCAATTGGATGAAGATCGAAAGCTTTCTAGTAAAATCAAGAGAAAAGATAGAAGAAGGAAAATGAAAACTAATATTGATCCATCAAATTACAACAGAGCTCCCTAACCCAATGAAAGGGGTTTAGTTGTTCATAGCTCTGGAAAATGAAAACCAAGATGGAGAATACATGATGAAAGTAAAATTAGAAGTGCAGAGAAAGTAAAATACAGAGAGTAGTTCTATGCCAAAGGCTCCCTAAAGTTTCCAAACTCTCTAACTAATTCAAAGCTACTCCTATATATACTACTCTTCTCATCTTCTAGTTGGCTCTTCAAGTCTTGGGTATGGGCCTCTGAATCTTGAGTTTGAAGCAGTTATCCTTTTCATTGGGCTTAGCTTTGCTTGCAGAGAGAAAAGGTGAAGTAGGCAGGGACTTTGACTTAGGACGTTAGTGGTGTCAACGTTAAGTGAAAGTGTGGGTTCGAGAACATTAGTGACAATCACCTTTTTCACTAACGTTCCTAACCCAAATATGATCACGTTGACTTTAATGTTAGTGGCACTAACGTGACCACTAACGTTGCCTCTTAGTCCTTCGCACACATTATTGGGACTTACCTTTCCCAATAACGTGGAGAGTCCTCCCTTGTCTCTACGTTAGAGTCCACGTTAACTAGGTTAACGTGGCTTCTAACGTAGCAATGCCAATTCTTCGAGAACGTTAGTGACACTTACCTTTGTCACTAACGTTCCAATGTACCCCTTTTCCACGTTAGAGTCCACGTTAACTAGGTTAACATGGCTTCTAACGTAGTAATGCTAGGCATCCCCAACGTTAGTGACAAAGGTGAGTGTCACTAACGTTGGCTCATCATCTCTTTATCCACGTTAGCTTCCACGTTAACCAAGTTAACGTGGGAGTTAACGTTGCTCATGGTGGCTCTTGGTGGTTCACCCCAATGTTAGTGACGAAGGTAAGTGTCACTAACGTTGGCTATCAATTGCTCTCTCCACGTTAGCTTCCACGTTAACTAAGTTAACGTGGGAGTTAACGTGGCTTATGGAGGCTTGGCCAACGTTAGTGACAAAGGTGAATGTCACTAACGTTGGCTTCTCTTTTGCTTCTTAACGTTAGAGTCCACGTTAACTAAGTTAACGTGGCAACTAACGTGGCCAATTATGAGCTTGGTCCAACGTTAGTGACAAAGGAGAGTGTCACTAATGTTGGCCTAGTTGTCTTCTTCCACGTTAGATTTCACGTTAACTTAGTTAACGTGACTCTGAACGTGGGCTTATGATGGCTTCGAGGGCGTTATTGGCGATTACCTTTCTCATTAACTTTGCAAGTTAGCACCCATTCCACGTTAGAGATCACGTTAGTGGGACTAACGTGACTGCTAACGTGGTTCTTCTTTACTTCCTTTGTCCTGAAATCAAGCAACAAAGTGCATCAAAGTTCTAGTCCAAGTCATGAGTCATGCATCATCCAATTTGTCATATAATTCATGCAAAATTCTCATGAAATCATGTAAAGTGCACAATGTATGCTTGAATCAAGATGTAAGTGAATATCTACCCAAAACTAGCTTATTTTCTAAAAAAATGCATGAAACTACCTTAAAAACAGTAAAGAAAAGGTCAGTGAAACTGGCCAAAATGCCCTGGCATCACCTATGAGCAAATTTCGGTTCACCATGGTTATAGTAGGGGTAATTTCTGACTGTTGTTAGTGTTTAATGAATAGTCACTTTGTTTGTGAAATTCTATATTGATATATGTAATTTTTTTATTCGTCTAGTGTATTAATTTCTAAGTTGAATAATTAGAATTTGTTTTGAAAACTGGGAATCAGGGTTCAGTGTTCAGCGTTTAGGGTTTGAGGTTCAGGGTTTAGGGGTTTAGGGTTTAGTGTTAGGCTTTAGGGTTTTAGGGTTTAGAGTTTAGGGTTTAAGGATTAGGGTTTAGGGATTAGAGATTAGGGCTTAGGGTTTAGGGTTTAGGGTTTAGAGGTTAGTGTTAGGCTTTAAGGTTTTAGAGGGTTAGGGGTTTAGGGTTTTAGGGTTTTAGGGGTTTAGGGTTCAGGGTTCAGCGTGTTTGAAACTTTCAGTTCGGCTAGTGTATGAATTTCAGTTCACTGTGTTTTTTGGTGTTACTAATGTATTTGTAAATACACTGATTGCAATCACTGAGAACCTGGAATAAAACAGCAGCCAGACAGTTCCAAAAGATTTATAAATTAACATCTCAGATGAATACATTAAATACATTGAAAAATTATTTATATTAAGATTAGATACATAGATTAGCATTTACATTAATATTGACATATATACATTCAAAGAAGCATTGTTTGCTTTTTTAAACAAGTTAAACAAAATATTGTCAAATACAACCAATGAATCACAGTATATCCTATTTACTATTGACGAACTAGATTAACTGCTGGTAAAGAATTTTATAAAAATAATCGTATTGTAAGTATAGTTTCTAAACCAGCAAAGAATCCTTTCGTACAAAAGTTTGGTTGTCACAAGTAACAAAATCCAATAAAATTTATAACCGAAGTATTCAAATCTCGGGTCGTCTTCTCAAGGAATTGCAGGGAGGTGTGTTTTATTATTGGTTATGGAAAACGGTATATTTTTGGATTTTTGAAATAAGGAACAAGTAATTTAAATGGCAAGAAAAATAAATGAATAATTATAAAGAAAACTCTTGGCAAGGTATGAGAACTAGAAATCCTATCCTAGTTATCCTTATCAGGTGTGATGAGAATTGTTATTGCTCCCACTTAGTTAACCCTTACTAAATAAAGGAAAGTCAAGTGGACCAATTAACTTGATTCCTCAAGTCCTAGTCAACTCCTGTGGAAAGACTAGCTTTAGAGGGATCCAAATCAATCAGCAGTTTCCAATTCTCAATCAACCGCTGAGTTTGACAACTCAAGTGTTACCAATTACTTAACTAAAACCAAAAGTAGAAAAATTTAAATTAAATTGAAAGTATCATAAATAGAATAAAACAACCATAAATCTGAAATACCTCAAATTATATTAAATAGAATATTCAAATTTAACATGGAAAGATTCATAAGCCAATTTGGCAACATAAATAATTAACAAGTAAAAGCATTAGAGTAACTAAAAGTAGAAGAGAACATAAAATTAAAGTTGGGAACATTGAACCTGGATTGAAGTAATAACCATAAAATAAAAGAAATCCTAATCCTAAAACCTAAGAGAGAGGAGAGAGCCTCTCTCTCTCTAAAAACTACATCTAAAACCTAAAATTGTGTATATTGAATGTTGAATGAATTGTTAATGTTGTATCAATAAATGGATTGATTTTCCCACTTTATAGCCTCTAATCTGTGTTTTTTGGGCCAAACATTGGGTCAAAAATAGACCAGAAATCACCCCCAGCGATTTCTGGTACGTACAGGTCGCTGCAAAGTCACGCGGGAGCGTCGTCCACGCGTTCGCGCGGATTGCATTTTTTCCAGGTCACGCATCCGTGTGATCCATGCGTGCACGTCGTCTATCTTTGGGGCAGCTATGGCAAATTATATATCGTTGTGAAGCTTCGGATGTTAGCTTTCCAACACAACTAAAACCGCATCATTTGGAACTTTGTAGCTCAAGTTATGATCGATTTAGTACCAAGAGGTCAGGCTGGACAGCTTTAGCAGTTCCTTCAGTTTCTTGTATTCCTTCCACTTTTGCATGCTTCCTTTCCATCCTCTAAGCCATTCCTGTCCTATAAACCCTGAAATCACTTAACACACATATCATGGCATCGAATGATAATAAAAGAGGATTAAACATAGCAAAAATAAGGCCAAAGAAAGCATGTTTTCAATCATAGCACAAAATCAGGAAGGAAAAATGTAAACTCATGCAAATCCTATGAATAAATGAGTAAAGAATTGATATAAACCACTCAATTGAGCATAAGATAAACCATAAAATAGTGGGTTATGAACTATCTAAATCCCCAGACGTGAATTTACAATAAGCGCTGGAGAGGGCAGCAGATGGCTTTGGCAGTCTTATTGCTTCAGATTCCCAAATCACTTGCTCTCTGATTTTGTTCATTTCATGCAACAGAAGATTTGGACCATATTGATACCTGAAGTCATCAATCTCTTCCTACATTTCAATCGAAATGAATTAGTTACATAACAAATGAACTCAACTAAAATAAGAAAAGAAAGAAGTTTATTAACTTAGAAAGTACTTACTTGTGTCCAAGCTCTATATTTATATCTCTTCCCGCTCTTGATCTTTCGTGGATCGATTGTTTCGAGCCATTTCATGACATATATTCTACAATCATAGCTAAGTAAGAATTGAGTATAATACGATTAATAATATACAAAATAAAATACATTAAATATAGGACTATAGAAGAGAAACATTCTTACTCTGTACGTTGACCATACAGTTGGATATACTCTGCTTCTTTTCCCAGCCCATCTTCCATTAAGGGTTCCGCCCCAGCGTAAACCCTCATCTGATAAATTATTAGTCCCTGAAAGGGACATAAAAATTAAAAAAAAAAAAAGCATCAACAGTGAATCGAAGTCATTTCATGTACTAAACTATTTGAATAATTTACAAGAAAGATAACTTACAACAAATTTGTTCAGCATCACTCTTGATTCAGGTATATGTTTTTTTGGTTTATTGATAGGGTCAAGCACATAGAATTTCTTTTTCTTTACATCAGCATTCCACAACCACCAACGAGCTCCATTGTAAATTGGCACAAATAGCTTAATTGTGGGGAAATGATAGAATATTTGTAAGACCCCAGAGTTTGAAAACTAAACTATTTATGATTTATTTTATTTATTCTGTAATATATTTTCAGAGATTTTTATATTAATTGAGTACCTTCTTATTAGTGATTTAAAATTTTAGTGATTAAAAAATAATGAAAATTTTATCTGCTTTAATTTGAATAATTAGATTTTGGAATTTTATTTTATGATTTAAAGAAAATTAATTTAATTATTTCTAGTTATTGAATTAGAGTATTTATTTGAAAATAAATTTGTAAATTGATAATTAATATAGTATTTTTATAAATCTTAGTGTTGGATTAAAATTAATTTTTAATTTACTCTACTACCCCTAAATTTTATTAAAATTACCTCAACTGCCCCAATTCTAACCCTAATTTCAAAAACACACACAAAACCCTAATCTCCACCGCCACTTACCACCACCACACCGCTTTCCCTTTCTTCTAACATACCAACACACAGCAACAGAAATCAGAAGCAAGAAAGAAAAGGGAGAGAGAGAGAGAGATCCGAGAGTGAGGTTGCGATGGGAAAGAGAGAAGAGAGGAGGGGGAACTGCTGCCACACCGCCACCGCGTCTTGATGTCGCCGTTGTCTTCCTGGTGGAGCCGTGCGCGAGAGAGGAAGGGCGAAAGAGAGATAGAGATTAGAGAGAGAAGAGGAAGCAACGCTGTCACCCAGCCACAGTGCCTCCTTACTGCCATCGAGTCACCCATTCCCATCCCTGTTCCGGCATCGTGGAGCCATCGCCGCCATCATCATGAGCCGCACATCATTGCCGTTAGATCCACGTCGCATCGCCGTGGCTGTAGCTTCTGCCGCTGCCGAGGAAGCTCTCGAAGGGAGAGAAGGAACCACAAGCTAGAGGAGCCATTGTCGTCGCCGTTGTTGCCATAGCTGCCACCATGACCGCAGGTGGAGTCCGCCGTTGAGCTGTATGCCGCTGATGGTGGTGAACCAAATGTCACCCTTGATGCTGGAGAAGAACACCAGAGTTGCTGTTCTGGTGCCGATTCCTCCTTTTTTGAAACTGTAACCATGTGCTTGTGGCGTGAAGGTGTCAAGTGAAAACTTGAGACTGAACGGTTAAAGTCGAGGTCCAAAGCAAAAAGAAGAGTGTGCTTAAGAACCCTGGACACCTCTAATTGGGGACTCTAGCAAAGCTGAGTCACAATCTGAAAAGGTTCACCCAGTTATGTGTCTGTGGCATTAATGTATCCGGTGGTAATACTGGAAAACAAAGTGCTTAGGGCCACGGCCAAGACTCATAAAGTAGCTGTGTTCAAGAATCAACATACTTAACTAGGAGAATCAATAACACTATCTGGATTCTGAGTTCCTATAGATGCCAATCATTCTGAACTTCAAAGGATAAAGTGAGATGCCAAAACTATTCAGAGGCAAAAAGCTAAAAGCCCCGCTCATCTAATTAATACTGATCTTCATAGATGTTTTTGGAATTTATTGTACATTCTCTTCTTTTTATCCTATTTGATTTTCAGTTGCTTGGGGACAAGCAACAATTTAAGTTTGGTGTTGTGATGAGCGGATAAATTATACGCTTTTTGGCATTGTTTTTAGTATGTTTTTAGTATATTTTAGTTAGTTTTTATTATATTTTTATTAGTTTTTAAATAAAAATCACTCTTCTGGACTTTACTATGAGTTTGTGTGTTTTTCTGTGATTTCAGGTATTTTCTGGCTGAAATTGAGGGACCTGAGCAAAAATCTGATTTAGAGGCTGAAAAAGGACTGCAGATGCTGTTGGATTCTGACCTCCCTGCACTCAAAGTGGATTTTCTGGAGCTACAGAAACCCAATTGGCGCGCTCTTAATTGCGTTGGAAAATAGACATCCAGGGATTTCCAGCAATATATAATAGTTTATACTTTTCCCAAGATTTGATGGCTCAAACTGGCGTTCAAAGTCAGCATCAGAATTTCCAGTGTTAAACGCCGGAACTGGCACCAAAGTGGGAGTTAAACGCCCAAACTGGCACAAAAGCTGGCGTTTAACTCCAAGAAAAGTCTTTACACGAAAATGCTTCAATGCTCAGCCCAAGCACACACCAAGTGGGCCCGGAAGAAGATTTCTGCATTAATTACTGATTTCTGTAACCCTAAGCTACTAGTTCTCTATAAATAGGACCTTTTGCTATTGTATTTGGAGTCGAATCTTTGAGTAGTCCTATGCTATCTTAGATCATGGGGCTGGCCTCATGGCCATGCCTAGACCTTGTTCTTATGTATTTTCAACGGTGGAGTTTCTACACACTATAGATTAAGGTGTGGAGCTCTGCTGTACCTCGAGTATCAATGCAATTACTATTGTTCTTCTATTCAATTCAGCTTGTTCTCGTTCCAAGATATCACTTGTTCTTCAACTTGATGAATGTGATGATCTGTGACACTCATCATCATTCTCACCTATGAACGTGTGCCTGACAACCACCTCCGTTCTACCTTCGATTGAGTGTTTATCTCTTGGATTCCTTAATCAGAATCTTCGTGGTATAAGCTAGAATTGATGGCGGCATTCTTGAGAATCCGGAAGGTCTAAACCTTGTCTGTGGTATTCTGAGTAGGATTCAAGGATTGAATGACTGTGATGAGCTTCAAACTCGTGATTGTGGGGCGTTAGTGACAGACGCAAAAGAATCACTGGATTCTATTCCGACATGATCGAGAACCGACAGATGAATAGCCGTGCTATGACAGAGTGCGTTGAACATTTTCACTGAGAGGACGGGATTGTAGCCATTGACAACGGTGATGCCCAACATACAGCTTGCCATGGAAAGCAGTAAGAAGGATTGGATGAAGACAGTAGGAAAGCAGAGAGACGGAAGGGACAAAGCATCTCCATACGCTTATCTGAAATTCTCACCAATGAATTACATAAGTATCTCTATCTTTATTTTATGTTTTATTTATCTTTTAATCATTCATCATCCATAACCATTTGAATCCACCTGACTGAAATTTACAAGATGACCATAGCTTGCTTTATACCAACAATCTCCGTGGGATCGACCCTTACTCGCGTAAGGTTTATTACTTGGACGACCCAGTGCACTTGCTGGTTAGTTGTGCGAAGTTGTGATAAAGAGTTGAGATTACAATTGTGCGTACCATGTTGATGGCACCATTGATGATCACAATTTCGCCTACCAGTGTGGAATTGAGACTGATTTTGACTTGAGGTTGTGATTTGTGAATAATGATTTAATTGTTTGAAAGTGATTAATTACTCAAATTTCTGGTTATGCTGACTTCTTGATTTAGTTGTGGAATTGAGATTTATTTGGATATTGTTGCAAACTTGTTTGAGAATCATTGGTTACTGGATATGTTAATTTAATTTGACTGGATAATATTGTGTTGAGCGTTGAATTGATTTAGGCTTGTGCTCGGTCTAGAATTATTGTAATGATGGTTTAATTGTGACTATTTTCTGAATATTGAGAATGAGTGCTTGTTGTAAATTTTGAGTATATTATCAATAAATTTGGTCACTAAACTGAATGGGTTTGAGAACCTTGCTGTTCTGATTGTTGTTGAGAAGAAGTTTAGTGAATTGTGGAGATTGAGCCTTGACAAACCCCAACTTGAGGGTTTATCTTGTGCTGATTTCAGGGGTTTTATCAATGATTCCACACACTTTCTATATGAAAATACAAGATTTTGCATTCCTTTCCTAGTTTCGCCTCATGAATGAAAACATGCTTATTTCGCACTAAAATAGATACATTTCCAATCTTCTCTTGATGCCATTCGATGCCGTGACTTGTGTGTTAAGTGGTTTCAGGATATAGAGTAGGAATGGACCGAAAGAGAGAAGGAAGACGGGTACAAAGGAAGGAAGCATGAGGATTAAGCTTTGGAGATTTCCACATGGGCGCGTGCGCGCACCTTGCGCGCCCGCGCGGATAGGGCAACGTGGAGCCAAAGCCAAGAGCCGGCTTGAGAAGCGGCTAAGCCAGGATCTTCATGGGTGCGCACGCGTACATCACGCCTCCGCGCACATTACAAGACGTCTCAACGGCGCGTGCGCGTGCCTTGCGCGTGCGCGCCGATTTGCGAATATGATTTTTAAGAAGTCACGTGACTTAGGCGTGGAGGCAGTTAAGGATTCCACTCTTGGAGAAACACCTTGGCGGGAAAAGCTTAAGAAGACCAAAGGAACAAGGGTTAAGGACACTTTTTAGTTCATTTTTCCTAGATCTAGATATTTTCCTTTTTTTGGGAGAAGAGAGAGTTAGTTACATTTTTTTGGGAGAAGAAGAGGGAGATTCCAAGCTTCACTAGGGTTCATCCTCTTCTAATTTCTGAATTTTCAATGACTTTTTGGTGAGATCCATTACAATTCTCACTCCACTTTGTTCATGTCATAGATTTTCTTCTCCAATTTCAAGTAGTAGATACAATTGATCAATTCTCATAGATCTAGAATTCAACTTTGTAATTTTGGATTTCATCTCTATTTTGGATTTTCATTGCTACTCTTTGAGACTTGTTGTTAGATCTTTGTGTTGCAATACTTTCAATTCAACTTTTCTTCTCATTTTACTATGACTTTCCTTCTTGCTCATCACATGTTCGATAAAATGACAACACTAGTTATGGAGTAGAATTTTCATACTTGGCATAGGGCTTGGTCCTTGGAAGAAGTTGAATAGTTGCATCAATAGTTGATTTGGAATTAGGGATTGCTAATTGGCTTGGAGTGCACTAAAGCTAGATTCCCATAAGGTGAAGCTAGGACTTGTGACTCAAGTTGATTGCTTTCATTTGACTTCCCTCTATACCTAGGGGATAACTAAATGAAGCAAGGCCTAATTGTTGTCAATATTGAATGGACTATAAGGATAGAAATTCTAATGCCAACCCTAAGCCAAGTCTTTTGATAATTGATTGTTTGTTTCTCATTACTTGCTAAAACCTTCAAAGAATTCCAACAAGGCTTACTAAATCAATAAGATGCACACTTTGGCAATTCCAAGGGAGAACGACTCGGGGGACTAGTACTCTCGGATATAGATTGTAGATTTGTTTGATGAAGGATTTTGCATCGGTTTAGACTATACTACGATTGATCATTTGATAATTTCTATACCGGCAAAAATTCATTTGTCAAAATGGCGCCGTTGCCGGGGAGTTTGCTTAGTGTGCCATGTTATTGTTTTGGATTAAGTGTGTATATATGTACATAGTTGCACTTCATTGTAGATTGCTCAATTGACTAACTCCTCATCGTTACAATGAATTCCATTTCCCCTTCATTGCATGACGCGTTCACAACCGAATCCGAGCTTAGCCCCTTTTGATCCGGAAATAGAACGAACTTTGTTTCATATTAGACAAGCTCGGAGGTGGCTAAGATTTGGAAAGGGTGAAGAGGTTTTCACCACCTCAACCACCTTACTACAAGTGAACATTGAACCGTCACTCAAAGAAGGCATTAATCATACTCCCATCAATCTCACTAACAATTCTTCTTTTGTTTTAGGTACTAATACCATGGACGCTCCAAGGAGAGTTACCATCAAGGAAGCGGGTGCACCGGATTATGTCCTTCAACCCCTTCATGTAACTCACCCCAATTTGAATGTGAACTTTGAATTGAAGACCGCTTTGATCAATCTCCTACCCAAGTTTCACGGGCTTCCCGCACAAGACCCTATTCGACATCTCAAGGACTTCCACCGCATATGCTCGACTACTAGACGTGAAGGGTCCGATGAAGTTGCTATATGGTTGTTTGCTTTCCCTTTCTCTCTTGAGGACAAGGCCAAAGAATGGTTCTACACTCTCTCTAGTGAAGTTACCTCCGATTGGGACCTACTTAGAAGGGGGTTCTTGGATAAATTCTTGCCCCCGGAAAAGATGGATAGGCTAAGGAAGGAAATGTCTTGTATTGTGCAAGGTGAGACGGAACCACTCTTTGAGTATTGGGAACGGTTTCGCAAATTACTAGATGCATGCCCTAATCACATGCTCGACACTCAAGTATTGCTTGGATACATATGTCAAGGGATGCGAGAGCAAGATAGAACCCTCTTGGACACTTCTAGCAATGGCTCTTTGTCCAAATATAAAACCGCGGAGGAGGCATGGCAACTTATCATTGACTTAGCCGAATCCAATCAACATATGAGGCGAAGAGTCAACCGTCCAAGGACCGTGAACGAGGTATCAACTAGTAGTGAAGTCACCGCCATAACTCAATCCTTGAATGAGATGACATCCGTCTTGAGGCAACTCCAATTGAACCAACAACAACCACAACAACCTCAATCATATCAACAACACCCTCCACCACCTCAACAGCACAACCAACAACAATTGGTCCCTCAAAGAGTATGTGGCATTTGCTCTTGTTACTCTCACTACACGGATGAGTGCCCAAACCTTCAAGAAGACAACACCTTGGCGGCCACCCATAATTTCTATGACCGCCCTAATCAAGGGTACTACCAAGGAGGTAATCCTAACCAAGGACACCCTTATCAAGGAGGAGGCTACAACCAAGGAAGTGGACACAATAATCAAAATTGGAAAGACAATCATCAACAAGGGAATAGGGACAACAACAAAAATGGAGGAGGTCAAAGATGAAACAACAACTCGCAAAATTTCTCACAAAACCGACCATACAACTTACAAAATCAACCGTACAATCAACAAAACCCACAAAGAAACTACCAAACATATCAACCACCACATCAAAGACCACCACCCAACCAATCACAAGCTCCTCAACTCACATATGCAACCACCCCCTCCAACCAAGACGAAACACTCCGGACCATTATTCAAGGCCAAAAGGAATTACAAAACACACTTGCTTCCGGCCTCACCGGCCTCACCTCTACATTACAAGCTCTTCTTGCATGCATGGACACACCATCGACCCCGACTCCTCAACCCCCAATCCAAAGTGTCATTCCCTCTCAACCTCAACCAAATCCAAAAGGGGGCATCAATGCCATCACCCTTAGATCCGGTACACAATTAAAAGAAAAGGAAGCAAAGGACCCAAGTCCTATCACAACCACCCAAGAGGAAGAGAGAATAGACATAGAAGAGGTAGTGGAAGAGGAGACACCACAAGCCATAGTTGAGGATGAAGCCCAACCAACAAGGGAGACAACCAAGGCCAAAAGAACCTTGGAAGAAGAAATTGCTCAACCACTTCCATTTCCAACATTTGCAAAGAAGGCTAAAAAGCGCATAGAACTCGACCCCAAAATGGTAGAAATGTTCAAGAAAGTTGAGGTAACCATCCCCCTCTTTGATGCCATCCATCAAGTTCCTAGATATGCTAAATTCCTCAAAGATTTATGCATAAACAAGGATAGAATTCTTGAATTGGAAACCATCCCATTGGGGAGTTCTATTTCCGCTTTGATGGGAACATTACCGGAGAAGTGTGATGACCCGGGCCCTTGTATGGTTACTTGCACCGTCAATGGAGTTCAATTTAGAGATTGTATGTGTGACCTCGGAGCATGTGTGAGCATCATGCCGCTCTCCGTTTATCGGGTATTGAAGTTGCCCCCATTAAAAAGGTCGACGGCAAGATTTGTCCTAGCGGATAAAAGCATAATAACCGTAGCGGGTGTTGCGGAAGATGTATTGGTGAATATAAAGGGGTTGGTGTTTCCGATTGACTTCTATGTCCTTGAAATGCCGTCAAGCGAAACCGAGAGAGCATCCTCTATCCTACTTGGAAGGCCCTTCTTGAGAACTTCTAGATTTAAGCTTGATGCTTACTCGGGGAACTACTCATTTGAAATTGATGGAAGAATTGTAAGCTTTAGCCTAGAGGAAGCAATGAAGCATCCACCGGAGAACCACTCTCTATTTCGGTGTGACCCAATCGATAACATAGTAGCCGAAGTGCATCTTGCAAGATTAGATGAGAAGTGCATGATCAAAGAAGCAAATGAAGAGTCGAGCGAACTAAACACCACACACCATACAAACCATCCGGAAACTCAAACTTCAAGGAATGACAAGAAGATGGAATTGAAACCACTACCACCTCACTTAAGGTATTCATACCTTGATGAAGCCCAAAAGCTACCCGTGATAATTGCACAAGAGTTAACTCCTCAACAAGAAGAAAAATTGCTGAATGTATTGAGGAAAAACAAAAGGGCAATTGGGTGGAGTTTGGCGGATCTAGTGGGAATAAGCCCCCAAGTATGCGAGCACCGCATATTTCTTGAAGAGGGAGCAAGACCGGTCCGACAACCTCAAAGAAGACTTAACCCAACCATTCTTGAGGTGGTGAAGAAAGAAGTCACTAAGCTACTTGAAGCGGACATCATCTACCCTATCTCGGATAGCGAATGGGTAAGCCCGGTCCAAGTAGTGCCAAAGAAGTCCGGAGTGACAACAATCAAAAACGAAAGTGGTGAACTTATAGCAACAAGAGTGCAGAATTCTTGGAGAGTATGCATAGACTACCGAAGATTGAATGCGGCCACAAGAAAAGACCATTTTCCACTACCATTTATCGATCAAATGCTTGATCGGTTAGCCGGTAAATCATACTATTGTTTTCTTGATGGCTACTCCGGATACTTCCAAATTCATATTGCTCTAGAAGACCAAGAAAAAACCACATTTACTTGCCCCTTTGGAACGTATGCTTACAAGCGTATGCCCTTTGGCCTATGCAATGCACTGGCAACGTTTCAAAGATGCATGATGAGCCTATTTGCGGACTTTCTAGAGCAATCGATGGAAGTTTTCATGGATGATTTTAGTGTGTATGGTGAGTCATTTGAGCATTGCTTAGGTAACCTTGAAAAAGTCCTAGAAAGGTGCACCAAAACAAACCTTGTCTTAAATTTTGAAAAATGTCATTTCATGGTCAAACAAGGCATTGTTTTGGGACACATAGTATCAAAGGAAGGCATCTCCGTAGATCCGGCAAAGATAAATGTCATATCTAGTTTACCTTACCCCTCCTCCGAGAGGGAAGTCCGTTCTTTTCTTGGACATGCAGGATTCTACCGGAGATTCATCAAGGACTTTAGCAAGGTGGCCTTACCTCTCTCTCGATTACTACAAAAAGACACCAAATTTGAGATGAGCAAGGAATGTATGGAAGCATATGACAAACTCAAGGTAGCATTGACACAAGCCCCTATTGTACGAGGACCCAATTGGACTCAACCCTTTGAAATCATGTGTGATGCTTCGAATTATGCGATAGGAGCCGCGTTAGCACAACGCGAAGGTAAGATTCCCTATGTCATAGCTTATGCTTCCAAAACATTAGACGGAGCCCAATCCAACTACACCACTACCGAAAAGGAACTTCTAGCTATTGTTTTTGCTTTGGACAAGTTCCGAGCCTATCTTCTTGGTTCCAAGGTAGTAGTGTACTCGGATCAGGCGGCACTAAAGTACTTGTTGGCAAAAAAGGAATCCAAACCGAGATTAATTCGTTGGGTGCTCTTATTACAAGAATTCGACTTGGAAATCAAAGATAGGAGCGGTGCCCAAAACCTAGTGGCGGACCATTTAAGTCGCCTCGAACACACAAAAGGCGACACCACTCCTATCAATGATTCCTTTCTTTTAGATGCTTTGCATGCAATCTCGGAAGTGGTTCCTTGGTATGCCCCAATAGCAAACTATTTGGTTTCACGCACTTTCCCTCCCAATCTCAACAAACACCAAAAGGATAAGCTGAAAAGCGAATCCAAATACTATATTTGGGATGATCCCTATTTGTGGAAGTGTGGAGCGGACCAAATAGTGCGACGGTGCATACCTCAAACCGAATTCCAAGCAATCTTGGACGCTTGCCATGCTTCCGAAGGAGGTGGTCACTACGGACCCCAAAGAACGGCAAGAAAAATCCTTGATTGCGGATTTTGGTGGCCAACTCTTCTCAAAGATGCTTCTCTCTATTGCAAATCTTGTCCCCAATGTATTAGGTTTGGAGATATTTCCAAGAAGGACGAAATTCCCCAACAAAATATGCTTCTTTGCGAAATCTTTGACGTATGGGGAATCGACTTCATGGGACCATTTCCAAATTCTAATGGCTTTCTCTACATCTTGTTAGCCGTCGATTATGTGTCGAAATGGGTTGAGGCAATCCCTCCCGAACGGATGACGCTAATGTTGTGTATTCTTTTGTGAGGAACAACATCATTTGTCGCTTTGGCGCCCCAAGAGCAATCATAAGTGACCAAGGATCCCACTTTTGCAACAAAAGAATAGACGGCCTCATGAGAAAATATGGCATCATCCACAAAGTTGCCACGGCTTACCATCCTCAAACAAACGGCCAAGCCGAAGTCTCCAACCAGGAAATCAAGCATATGTTAGAAAGGATTGTAAAGCCGAATAGGAAAGATTGGAGCATTAAACTCTCCGATGCATTGTGGGCCTATCGAACGGCTTACAAGACACCCATTGGCATGAGCCCCTTCCGGCTTGTATATGGCAAAGCATGTCACCTACCGGTAGAAATTGAACATAAAGCTTATTGGGCCGTAAAGGAGTGTAATATGAGCTTGGGTGGGGCCGGAGTAGAGAGAAAGCTTCAATTGGCTGAATTAGAATGTATGAGATTGGAAGCTTACGACAACTCCAGACTTTATAAGGAAAAGTTGAAAGCCATCCATGACAAGGACATTAGGAGAAGAGAATTCCGACCCGGTGACCTAGTCCTTCTCTACAATTCAAGGTTGAGATTACTACCCGGAAAGCTTAGATCAAGGTGGGATGGGCCCTACCACGTGGAGAAAGTAGAACCTTATGGAGTCTACCACTTGCGCCACCCATCAAGCCCGGACATCTTCAAGGTAAACGGGCACCGTCTCAAATTGTATCATGGTAAGCAAAGAAAGAACGCCAAGGAATTTGAAGTGTTCCTCTTGAGGGATGCAACTCTTGAATAAACACTATAAGCTGCTGAAAGTCCAACTTAAGGACGTTAAACAAAAGTGCTAGGTGGGAGACACCCCACCATGGTAAGATCTTCCTTTGAGACTTGTACATAGACACTTGACTTCATGTTTGTTAGCTAGATTTTAATGACAACTCCCCTTCAGTTGTTGACTTCATTTGCTATAGTTCTTAAGTGGCTGTATGGGGGAGGGGAGGGTTGTTGAAATGTCAAAAGTGGTGTAAACACCTGCAAATTTAGAAAACACACCCTTCTGCGCATGCGCGCACATGGCGCGTACGCGCACATGGGCGAAATCTGCCAATCGGCGCGTAAGCGCACTGTGCGCGTCCGCGCCGATTGCCTTGCTGCCCCCTAGTACATTCTACAGAGAGTTAAGCCTCTCTCAAGCCTACACTAAGCCACCAGCCCAGCACCCTTGCCGCGTGCGCGCACCTGGCGCGCACGCGTCCATACAAAGCAAGCACGGAATGCGCGCGCGCGCCATAGCCGCGCACGCGCCCTTTCCTTCTGCACTCCTCTCTGGGCCATTTCACAGAGAGTTGAGCCCCCTCCAGGCCCCCCTCATGCCTGGGGCACAACCACATAGACGCGTACGCGCACTGTGCGCGCGCGCACCAACACACGCTAAAGCAATCTCTGGTACTTCGTCCAGAGAGTTATGCCACCCCTGTGCCCCTCCTGTGCCCCCAGCCCAAGCGCATGGACGCGCACGCAACATGTGCGCGCGCGCGCGCCCCTAGTCACCTTACTCCCTGCGCGAGCGCGCACCGCGCGCGCACGCGCCGGTGATCGACGCCACCTTTAAGAAGGGCACACTTACCCCTTCATTCTCATTCCACTTCTCTTCTTCTTCCACATCCTTCTCCATTTCACAAGGTATTATACTAGGCCCCCTCTTAGTCCATTAATCTCTTGTAGTCCTTATTCATTTAGTTGCACCATCTTTTAAGTAGCTTCTTTCTTCTCTTTTTTTTCTTCTTCTCTCTTTCTCCCTTCTTTCTCTAGTTACCCCCTTGGGATGTCTTTGCTCTCCCCTCTCTTTCAATCCCATTCTTCATGGGCATCTAGGCCCCAAACTCACTTACATGAGTAGATGAATGGTGTTGCTTACTTTTCTTGCACTCAATATGCATTATAATCATTAATAATGGATTGTGGAAAGTTACATTGCTCTCATTTTCACATAATCACATACGACTTGAGGGATGCACACCAAGTGTTCGATGAAAGGCACACTTGAATTTTGGATTTATTGTGACTACCTTGCCTCTCAACCAATCACTTTTGAGTGCATCCCCACTTTCCACAAACCATTCATCCCCATTTATGGTCCCTAAGGGTGTGTGCTTCTCATGCTTCTTCCTTGCATGCTTAAACTACCCTTGCACCACATGAAAATTATTTGCCTTGCTCTTCACACATTATCCTAGTTACATGTTGCAGCTGTCATGTAACTAAGATACCCATATTCTATGGCATAACTCTTCATTACATAGAGCTCATGTATCCCTACCTCTTTGGGTTTGATACTTTTCCTTTCTTGCTTTCACAGGATGGTCATCAAAAAGGACAACAGGAAAGGCCCCAAGAAGCCAGCTTCCAATAAAGCGCGCCAAGAACTAACGGCCAGGCCCCTCCTGAAGAAGACCAAGGGCCCCGTTGACGTTCTAGAGAAGGACAACCCTCCTAAGGATTCAAACAAGTTTCCCAACCGTTACTGCGAACTTGTTTACTCCAGAATGATTGAAAGGAATTACCACCCGGAACCCCTCCTAGTCTTTCCGGCTCACCTCAGTCCGATTGTGATGCCACACATTGACCGGAGGCATTGGGGGTTCCTCCTGAGGCAACCAACGGAGGCCAATCTCTCATGGGTGGTGGAATTCTACTCCAACTTCCACTCACCTCATCTCACATCAATATTTGTGCGCCGAAAACAAGTGTCGGTCACAGTGGAAACCATCCGAGAAGTCCTTGGAATTGCACCGTCAACGGATGCATATGACGCCTACCAAGAAGTCTTGGCTACATGCGTTGACCGCGCATTCGATTGGAGCGCGATCCTCCGCGTCATTGCTTTACCCGACGCATATTGGATTCGGGGGACCATAAAGCGAAGACCCAAGGGTTTAGATGTCCGCCACCTCACTCAAGAAGCTACGGCATGGGCCCAAATTCTAGCTCACTACGTGCTCCCGAGCACACATGGGTCATCCATCACCGCCGAGCTTGCCTTATTGATATGGTGCATCTTGACCGAGAAACCGGTCAACGTTCCGCATGCCATCCGCCAATCCATGGGGCGCATTCATGCCAAGGGAAATCTACCATTCCCGGCTTTAGTGACGGCATTAGTTGCGAAAGCCGGCGTCAACCGGGAGACTAAAGATAGGCGAACCTCAATACCGGTCGAGGGTGATATCATTCCGACCAAGAGATGCCTCAAGCCTCCAGAAGTCACCATGGACATTGCACTGCCCACACCAACTGGCCACGCCACCACTTCATCTACATCACAAAAATCGGCCGCCCAACGCCTTGAGGACCTTCACAACAAATTAGACCGTTATGAGAGGCGTAACCAACGCCGCTATGCTCATGTGAAGAGGCTTCTCAGCGTAATCACCCCACCTATGGAGGAACCCGATATCTCCACCTCCACCGCAACTTCAAGCGGAGATAGCAATGGCATTGGGGATGTGGCACACTCGGCCGAGTGCGCCTAACCTCTAGCACGGAGGACCGTGCTAAGTTTTAAGTGTGGGGAGGTCGGCCGACCGATCTCCATAGGTAACATCTGAATAAATCTGAATAAATTAGAATAG
Source organism: Arachis hypogaea (assembly GCF_003086295.3). Lineage (NCBI taxonomy): Eukaryota > Viridiplantae > Streptophyta > Magnoliopsida > Fabales > Fabaceae > Arachis > Arachis hypogaea. Next base: position 92,132,243 of record NC_092046.1, on the reverse strand, counting down.
GTTGCATGATTAGGTTTTAGTTGGCATAAGTCTGCTTGGTTGGAACAATGAAATTCTCTCTTAGGAAACCAACACTTTGGGATGACCATGGCATTGCAAATTTTAAATGCTTTGATGCCAAAGTTGCATGAAGAATTATATTTTGGAACATGGTTTTGAGCTAAGAACACAAGCTTGTGAGATTTGAGCCTAATGGTGTGGTTACATCTTATAACCACTTATTTCTCATTCTTGTGTGCATTATTCTCCTTCCATGATTGTGATCTTTGATTTGTTTGATTCTTTATGTCCATTATTTGGTGTATTCATGCATTTATGTGATTGAGGCCATCATTTCATTAGCCCACTCACCCAAATGGCCTTACCTTCTATCTTCCTTTGTTAGCCAAATTTGAGCCTACGATTAACCCACTTTGTTCTTAATTTAGCACATTACAAGCCTTAAAGCGGAAAACAATAAAAGTCCTTATTTGGATCTTTGATTAGCTCAGGCTAGTGTGTGTGAGTATCATTCAAGTGTGGGAACCTTGGGACATTGGGTGAATAAGAGGGTATTTTGTAGTATTAGTGAAAATATTGGGAATTGGGTACATACTCATGTATTGATCAAATGAAAAACCTTATGCATTGATGCTCTTGTATATAAAAAAAAAAAAATAAGAAAAACAAAAGAACAAAAGAAAAAAAAAGAGGAAACAATATGGAAAAGAAAAAAAAATATAGAAAAAGAAAGAAAAGAAAAAAAAAGAGAGAAAAGGGGACAAAATGCCCCAAAGTGAAGCTCAAGAGGAATCAATGCATAAATATTGTGAAACGAAAAGAAAATGCATAAGTATGTGGAAAAGTGAGTAATGGATAGTTAGGATAGTACTTAACTGTATAGGTCATTATATAGGTTAGGTGGGAAAGTTTAAGTTAATCAAAGATTCAAATCCTAAGTCCACTAGCCATATATGACCCTGCCTTGACCCTAACCCCATTACAACCTAAGGAAAAGACCTCATGATAATTGTGTGCATGCATTGAATAATTGTTGATTGTTAGATGAAAAACAATTCTTGGAAAGCATGATTAGGGGAGAATTGAGAGAATAAACCCCAAACACCGAGTGATTAGAGTGTAAACACTTCCGACGAGGGTTCGATGCTCAATCCTTTGATTCCCGGCTCTCGCGAGCATTCCTCATGCAAGGTTGCACATATTGCATTTGATGCTTAGAAAGTGGCAAGTCCTATGCTTTGACCATCATTGCATCCCATGTGCTCGCATATGTCCTAAGAAGGCTAATTTGCTCCCAACCAAGTGGATAGTGGCACTAGTCATAGTTGCATGCATATAAGTAGGTTGCACTTCATGAGTCTTATACTTTTGCAATCCCTCGGTCTTCTGTGTTTCTTTGCATTTCTCTAAGCATGAGGACATGCTAGGATCTAAGTGTAGGGAGGTTGACAAACCCCAACTTGAGGGTTTATCTTGTGCTGATTTCAGGGGTTTTATCAATGATTCCACACACTTTCTATATGAAAATACAAGATTTTGCATTCCTTTCCTAGTTTCGCCTCATGAATGAAAACATGCTTATTTCGCACTAAAATAGATACATTTCCAATCTTCTCTTGATGCCATTCGATGCCGTGACTTGTGTGTTAAGTGGTTTCAGGATATAGAGTAGGAATGGACCGAAAGAGAGAAGGAAGACGGGTACAAAGGAAGGAAGCATGAGGATTAAGCTTTGGAGATTTCCACATGGGCGCGTGCGCGCACCTTGCGCGCCTGCGCGGATAGGGCAACGTGGAGCCAAAGCCAAGAGCCGGCTTGAGAAGCGGCTAAGCCAGGATCTTCATGGGCGCGCACGCGTACATCACGCCTCCGCGCACATTACAAGACGTCTCAACGGCGCGTGCGCGCCGATTTGCGAATATGATTTTTAAGAAGTCACGTGACTTAGGCGTGGAGGCAGTTAAGGATTCCACTCTTGGAGAAACACCTTGGCGGGAAAAGCTTAAGAAGACCAAAGGAACAAGGGTTAAGGACACTTTTTAGTTCATTTTTCCTAGATCTAGATATTTTCCTTTTTTTGGGAGAAGAGAGAGTTAGTTACATTTTTTTGGGAGAAGAAGAGGGAGATTCCAAGCTTCACTAGGGTTCATCCTCTTCTAATTTCTGAATTTTCAATGACTTTTTGGTGAGATCCATTACAATTCTCACTCCACTTTGCTCATGTCATAGATTTTCTTCTCCAATTTCAAGTAGTAGATACAATTGATCAATTCTCATAGATCTAGAATTCAACTTTGTAATTTTGGATTTCATCTCTATTTTGGATTTTCATTGCTACTCTTTGAGACTTGTTGTTAGATCTTTGTGTTGCAATACTTTCAATTCAACTTTTCTTCTCATTTTACTATGACTTTCCTTCTTGCTCATCACATGTTCGATAAAATGACAACACTAGTTATGGAGTAGAATTTTCATACTTGGCATAGGGCTTGGTCCTTGGAAGAAGTTGAATAGTTGCATCAATAGTTGATTTGGAATTAGGGATTGCTAATTGGCTTGGAGTGCACTAAAGCTAGATTCCCATAAGGTGAAGCTAGGACTTGTGACTCAAGTTGATTGCTTTCATTTGACTTCCTTCTATACCTAGGGGATAACTAAATGAAGCAAGGCCTAATTGTTGTCAATATTGAATGGACTATAAGGATAGAAATTCTAATGCCAACCCTAAGCCAAGTCTTTTGATAATTGATTGTTTGTTTCTCATTACTTGCTAAAACCTTCAAAGAATTCCAACAAGGCTTACTAAATCAATAAGATGCACACTTTGGCAATTCCAAGGGAGAACGACTCGGGGGACTAGTACTCTCGGATATAGATTGTAGATTTGTTTGATGAAGGATTTTGCGTCGGTTTAGACTATACTACGATTGATCATTTGATAATTTCTATACCGGCAAAAATTCATTTGTCAAGCCTGGATTTCTAAATTGATTTCTTAACTGAAACAATAATTTTGAGGATTTATAAATAATTTAAAATTACTAAAATTATATGGATATAAAATATGTTGATTATTAATAATTCTGTTAATTTGGTAATTGTTGAGAAAAGGTTGAAGAGCTGTTGAGAAAGAGGGAACCCGTAAGGGTGGCCAAGCCCGAGTTTTAGGGGAAGTGCTGTCGAAATTTTATAAAATCTGAGGTTTTATTTGAAAAGTTATTTTAAAAGATTTGGTTTTGGAAAATTAAATTATTTGAGATTTGTTTAGTTGAGAAAAGGTGTATTTCTATTTTTTAAACTCGATTTATTAAGAAAAACATAATGTTTTAAATCCAATTTTGTAAGGAGAGATTTTGTTTTAAGTGTTATTTTGAGATTGGTTTTTTAAGAAAAGGAATCTCTGCCATAGGAGAGTAGAGAACAAAGATTTAAAGAATATATTAACTTAAAGAGATTGTCTGCCACAGGAGAGCAGATGTGACATTGTTTGGGCCTTAGTGCCAAATGTAAAGTGCGGACGCCCACACACTGAGAACTATTTTCCAGATGTACGCTTATTAATTTGGAAAGTCACACTATATGCAGCCTAGTCGTATGATTATAAGCACACTGTATGCATCTAGAAAGCCATATCTGTGACTTGTGCTCGGGTAATGTCGGGAGCGGGTAGGCAACTGACACATGAGCTCATGGCCTGCGTTAGGGATAGACATGCATCATGTTGTTTGCACATTTGCATTTGACTGTGCTTGCTTGTCTTATTTATTTGTGGTTGTGCTGTTTGTCTTGTTTTGACATGCTTGTACATTGAATTGAATTTCTTGCTTGTACTATTTGTTTGTGAATGTATTAAAGTGATTACGAATCGACATTTGACTGAGGATTAACTATGTGGCTGAGAGACGGGTAATGTGACTAGTTTTATATTTAAAATTTGTTTTGAGTTTAGAGATTTTAAAAAGAGGTAATTAGTTAGCTAAAGTAGAACCAAGAGTATTTTCAAAGGGTTTGATAAAAGTATAGTTTTATTGAGTAACTTTAATTATTTGCACTTTATTTCATTACTTTTACGGCATTTATATTCCCTACTGAGAACGAGTGGTTGGTTCTCACCCCAAAATCTTCTACCCTTTCAGTGACACAGGTTCGAAGACTCAGTCTGAAGCTGCAGGCGATTATTGACTTTATTTATGAGTTAAGTTACTTTCATAGAGTTCCCTCGCTTGTCGCTTAAGATTTTTATTTTATACAGAGGGATATGTGTTGTATCTGAGTTTTACTTTGATTTACTTGTATAAGATTTATTATTATTAGTAATTATGTGATTATTATTACTTGGTGATGTTTGATATATGATTTTTAATGAGTATAAAACAATTTTCCAGCTTTTTATAAAGAATGAAACGCGATATCGAACTAAAGGCTCAATATTAAATAGATAATAAAAGAAAGCAGGTTAGTAACGCCTTACTTTTTGTACGATCATGACGTGCTAAAAGTCAGGGTATTACAATATTTTAGTGGAAATAAATAACAAATGAGAGAATTATTGAAGAATTTTTAGAAATTACAACTTACAAATGGATGCGAAGCAAGTTTTCTTTTGTCAAGAAATTGGCGGTGGTGGGAATATTGCTCAATATCAAACTGGTATGCCTTGTTTGTCGTTTTATCAATGTACTCCACGCCATGTCTTCCCAACATAAAATTCTGCAAATCGAAGATCAGTTAAATCAAATTTCCACCAAACCGAACACAATTCATGCGCTGAATATGACGTGAAAAATATTAATTCATGAAGAAAAAAAGTTTTCTTCGTGCAAAAGAACTCAACAGAACACATAAGAATCAGGTGAACCAATATTAACATTCTGACTGAATCGAACAGGAATCAGCAGTGAATAAGAAATTTAGCTTACCACAATATCCAGCGGCATAATGTATATTTGTTCCTGATACCGCTGAACTTTGATTTGGTTGAGAATCATGCTATGTATACTGACAACCTACACAAAGAAAAGTTATGAGATATACTGTATAAGAGTGTTTAGAAAAATTATTATTGCTAAAGCAATTGGGAAAGAATTTACCGAGGCATGCACTTGTTCTCCGGGCATTAGAGACATGAAATATTCTCTTAACCCCTCATAAAGAGCCTCATGTTTCAAGACGAATATTGCATCATATTCATTGCTACTATCTTTTGTCTTTTTTACATGTGTCATCCAATGATAACACTTTTCGATCAACTCCTTTGAGATTTTTATTTTTTTTCTGGAGTTTTTAAAATTGCAGCAGCTGGCAAGGGTGGCTCGAAAGTTGTTGCTTCAGCAAACTTTAATACTGCCGTCACTCCAGCATCTACCACCGCCTCTGTCAGGACCTCAAGCTATGAAACAGGCGGCTCATAGGGATCAGTTGGTTGAGATGCAGGTGGACTTATCCCAAGGTTAAAGGAAGGCATATCATCTTCCCTTTGGCTAGGTTGCTGTTCTTCTTTGACAGGGCTGTTGCATTAAACAGATAACAGTTCAAAAACAACTCATTTAAATTAATAAAAAGAGCTTTTATGTGTAACTTACTCATCATTAGAAATTTCATGGAAATTGTCATCTTTCAATAATTCTTCAATAACAGAGCTTGTAAGAGACAACGCAGGTTTTGGGTCTGTTTTCCTCGGTGAAGATATCTTGACAGCTTGCTTTTTAGGTTTCGGAGGGCAGCTGTAAGAAACAGAAAAGATAAAACTTACAATTAAAACATGTAGTGAAGTAAAATTATTGGGATTTGTATGAGCAGTGAAACTTACACATTAACATCTACTTCTTCTTCCGATTGCTGCACTGTTGCTTCTTTGCTGGGCCGGTGTTGTGGTTCTAGAGGTCTGCTGCATTAATAGATGTTGAAGTGATTTAAAATAACCCTAAATTCTGAACACACTATCTATCAAGTGATTTAAAATAACCAAATCCACTGAACCTAAATTAAGCAATGTGGTGAATAATGGTAAAATTTACAATTCTTGTTATTCTTATTGTTGTTGTTGTTGTTGTTGTTTGTTGTTTTGTACTTTTATAGGGCTGCTGCATTAAACAGCAAATATTTTAGTAATGATTTAAAATTACCAAGCCCACAGAACCGAAGAAGATTCATGTCGTGAACAAATATTTTTAAACTTACTCTTTATTAGAGGTTTGTTGTGTTTGACTCTCTGGAGGGACATAAATAAAGTCATCATTGATCAACTCTTCCTGAAGAGAACTTAGAAGAGACAATGCAAGAGGATTTCTAAGGAATGTAAACAAGGAAGAAGTTAATATTGAATAATTAGAATTTGTTCTAAGAAACGGGAATCTGGACATTAAAAAGCTCATATTTTCAAAGGTTTAGAATGAGTTTCTTATTAAACCTGAATGATTTGTAGATCAGAATTAGGTGTAGCGCTATTGATATTTAAACACGTTTTCTGTGAGATTAATTAAACAAAATTTAATTACCTAAATTTGATAGAGTAACATAAATATTTTTAACTTACACTGGTGGACTTTTTAAAGTCTTTTTTGGATGAATTTTCTTTTTTCTAAAATATTTTATCGTGGATTCTGGGGTATTTTTCCTAAAAAAAGATACAAATTAAAGTTAGAAACCAAGATTAAAAGCAGAGGTCTAGAAACACATCAAATTTATTTTTGGAAAGCACTGAATCGAAAGTAAAGAGTGCAACGAACCTGGTATTGTCTTGGGAATTTACAGACGGTGTGCAGCTTCCCTGAGTCTGCAAGAGTGGTTCACTTCCAAATTTACAGTTGGCAGTCTAACCAAGATAAATAAATATTATTAATTGAATCTAGAGGAATTACAAAAGGTTCTAGCAAAAGTAAGCAAGGAAAGGAAAAGAACTTGGTATAAGAAATTGAATCTTACGTTTCAGAGGATTCATTTTGCCCTCTATTGAGGCAAACTGATCTGGAGAAATGTGTATTGACTGAGCTCCATCATTTCTTTTTTTATCTCTTTTCTCTTATTGTCTCCAACACTTTCCTTCTTCTTTCTGCAGTGTTATCTTTTGCTTGTTCAGTTCTGAAAGTTCATAAAATAAGTATCAATAAACCTAAAATGAAAGTATCAATAAAAGAAAATCTGATTCGAGAAACTTACTCCATGTCAGATTAGGTTTGTTTTTTTGCCACCCTTTGAGGTTATTTTTTTTTATTATGGGTGTTTTCTCGATTTCTTTTTCTCTACAAGACAGACAAACACATCGAATTTATAACCGAGAAAAATATAAGCAAGAACAAGAAAATAACAAGCAATTCAACCAAACTGACAGACACCACCGAACCAAAAATAATTAAAAGGTAGAGCCGAAAATTAGAAGAACACCGAACCGAAAGGAATTCATTTGCTGAACAATACTTACTGGCCTTCAGATTTGCTTGTGTTCTCTGAATCTATTGGCATAGGCTACCTTTTTTTGGTTTGTTTCTTAACCACCTTCGGTGGTTGTTTTCTTTTCTTTATTCCGGTTTTTTCGATTTCTTCTTCTTTGTAATACATAAGAACAAGTGTATAAGAACAAATTTAAGCTACAAGTTAAATGAAATCAATATGAACATTAAACTTAATGGTTTTTGGATTCACTTTTGCTTTTAGAATCCGTGGGAATGGTTTCAGTTTCACTTGTTGATTGTGAATCCTTCTTAATAAGCACCTTCTTTTGTCTTGCTCTCTTTGTCGGTGGTCTTTTGTCGGTTTCAGATTGAGATTCAGATTCGGAAAATCTTTCTTCTTCCGAAGAAGAATCCAGATCGACAATTTTCCTTTTTATTTTCTTTCCTTTTTCTTTTTTATCCAACTTCCTTGTTTCTGTTTTTTCATTCTTTTTCTCTTTTTTTGTACAGAAGTCCCTAAAACAGAAACAAGGACTCAATTATTTAATGAGAAATACAATAACAACTATTTAATCAACATGAGCAACCCAGTTTACCGAATGATACTAATGTGCTAAATAAAAATCCATAAAACATGATAATTATTTAATGATCAAAGAAACATTTTTGCATGCACAAGGACTCAATTGAATACATTAACAATCAGCTGAAGCAAAATGCGAGCCCACTGAACCGAAAAAGGTTCAAATGGTGAACAAGTACCAGTATGACAAATAAATTAATTATAACCTAAAATAGAAGTTTATTTAGTTAGTAGAGTATTTTAAAAGCATTTGAAACCAAATTTTAGGGGGAATTTTAGTAGAGTGTTTACCAATGGTTCTGTTGCTTCTTTAGAAATCCGTTCAAGCATCATTTTCTTTGTCCAATGAGCCACCAAAGGTGCTGGGGGAGCATCAGGTGCGAACGGCCGAGGGAACTTAGTTTCGTGAAAGTATATGAACATCAACACAAAAACACAGCCATCAACAGACAATTTCTTCCCCCTTTCTCTTGTTTTCAACTCCTTTCATCAAGAAGTTGAGTACATACTTTGCCCAATCCATTCCCAAATGTTGTTGACATGAAAGATCGGTGGCTTATGATTGGGGAGGCCACACTTACCATTGTGGGCAGCAAGAAGCAGTTTTGAATGAAGACAACAAAAGTCCTCTTGAATTTTTTCCGGTTCTCCTCCCCTTCTACGTTCATATCCAGCACATTCCCTGTCAAAGTCACCAAGGAAATATTTTTGACACTGTAAAATATTTTCTTGTCTTCTGGATTCAGGTTGTTGTAATCAACCTTATCATTAAAACGATTCCCTTCAATATTTTAGTAGCACAAATCAGTCTAAAAGGCTCAGTTTAATTTTCTGTAAACCAATGAACTGAAAATAAGGAGTAAGTCGAAAGTGTATTACCTCCATTGGTTATGCTCAAGGCAGCTGCTACTTTCTGAGGAGTTATGTATATTCTACCCTGGAGAGTTTTCAACCATCTTTTCTCTTCATCAAAGTGATCAATCAATTCTCTCAACAGGGCATGAGAGTCATTCATTTCTGGGACATGTGCCAGGGTACCAAATCACATTTCTTCCACTATATCTTTTTTTTTTAGTCATATCCCTGTACACTGTTGCCATTGCCTTTGTTTGGCATCTTCAATAATGAGTTTTCTGCAAGTTTTGAAACAGAATGGGAGTATATATTTATAATAGAAAATAGATATTATTCGAATGAAAATGGATAAATATATTTAATGTGCTTACGTTATAGTATAGCTTCTCCTTCATTGTTGCCATTGCCTTGTTCTATTTTGTTGTAAGAAAAAAGTTTGGTCAAAATCATTCATGCACAGAACCAAAATCACAAAGGCCACTGAACCGAAACTCATTCATGCACAGAACCAATAAGAATGATCAACTTTCAATCAACAAGAATAGTATTCCTCCATGCAAAAGAAGTACTAAAGATAGTAACAATCAATTTCAAAGCTCTAGTTAAACTATCCACACCAGTAAGAACAAGCACGTATATCTTAAAGCCTTAGTTACACTATTCACTGAATTGAATGAAAATAACAACAAAATTCATTCCAAGCCCTGATTATATGGTAAAAATGCAAGCACAATAGTTCCATCTACTAAACAAAGCAAATCAATCCAGTAAAACTAAAATGCAACTAGGAGAAACGCGACATTGCATGATTTCAAATGAACAGTAGTTTTTTCATACCTTTCGTAGTCTTTGTTGCTATTTTCGTTCGTTTCTGGTTGTTCTTTGCGAAATCATCTTCCGTTTCCTTTCCAGTAGTGGTTTCTGCAGAGAATATAATTGAAGTTTGAGTGATGTTGAGAGAGATTCGAAGAGACGAAGCGGTTTCATGTGTTTTGAAGAAGAAGGAATGTTTTTTCATAATGAAGCACGAATGAAGTAGTCGTTTCGTTTGTATGGGGCGTGATAAACCACTCTTTTATGGTTTATCTTGTACTCAATTGAGTGGTTTTTATTAACTCTTTACCCACTTATTCATACTATTTGCATGGTTTTATATTTCCTTCCTAATTATGTGTTTTGATTGAAAACATGCTTCTTTGATCTTATATTTGCTTATTATTAATCCTCTCTTATTACCATTAGATGCCTTGATATGTGTGTTAAGTGTTTTCAGATATTATAAGGCAGGAATGGCTTGGAGGATGGAAAGGAAGCATGCAAAAGTGGAAGGAATACAAGAAGTTGGAGAAATTGCTAAGCTGTCCAGCCTGACCTCTTCGCACTCAAACGGCTATAACTTTAGCTACAGAGGTCCAAACGATGCGGTTCAAGTTGCATTGGAAAGCTAACGTCCGGGGCTATGATTTGATATATAATATGCCATAATTGCTCTGACGCTAGGCGATGCGACCGCGTGACCCATGCGGCCGCGTCGTAGTGATGGAAATCAGCGTGTTTGAATTCTTTTCCAGCGATTTCTGGGCTGTTTCTGACCTAGTTTGCGGCCCGGAAAACACAGATTAGAGGCTTTAAAGTAGGGGAATGCATCCATTCATAGAGAGGCTCTCATAATTCACTTTTTATATTTTAGATGTAGTTTTTAGAGAGAGAGGTTCTCTCCTCTCTCTTAGGATTAGGATTTAGGATTTCTCTTAGTTTTAGGAGTAACTCTCGATCCAGGTTTAGTATTCCTTTTACTTTTTATTTCTCTTTTACTTTCAAATACTCTCATGCTTTTATTTGTATTTGATTTATGTTGCCCAATTGGCTTATGAACTTTTCCATGTTAGATTTTACTACTTTGAATGTATTTTATTCGAGGTATTCCCAGATTTAATTTTGCTTTGCTTTATTTATATTGATGCTTTTTAATTTAGATATTTTCTTCCTTTTGGCAAACTCATTGTTGATTGAAAATTGGATTTCTTCATTTCATTCATTCAAATTCAAATAACTCTAGTCTTTCCCAAAGAAAGACTAGGACCTGAGGAATAAAAATTAATTCATCCACTTAATTTACCTTCATAGTTAGAGGTTAACAAAATGGGAGAAAAATCCAATTCTCATTACAATTGATAAGGATAGGACCTCCAGTTCTTATACCTTGCCAAGAGATTTTATTATTATTATTTTATTTTACTTGTCATATAACATATTCCCACCTTACTTCCAAACCCCAATTTACAAACTCATAACCAATAATAAGAACATACCTCCCTGCAATTCCTTGAGAAGACGACCCGAGGTTTGAATACTCGATTATCAATTTCAAAGGGGTTTGTTACTTGTGACAACCAAAACGTTTGTACGAAGGGATTTTTGTCAGTTTAGAGACTATATCTACAACGCGACTGTTTTTATGACATTCCTTACTGGCAAAAATCCTAACGTCAAAATGGCGCCGTTGCCGGAGAATTGCAAACGTGTGTCTTATTATTGGTTATTGTAAATATTTTTTTTTATTTTTGGTTGTTTCTTTGTTTTTATTTTTGTTTTTATTTTTACTTTTCCATAAATTAAGAGGTTATTTGTTTTTATTTAGTTATTAAAAAAAAATTTTCAAAAAATTTGTTCTTAGTGGTCATCTTGATCTTCAAGTTGTTCTTCACGTTCATGTTGACCTTCAAGCTGTTCTTAGTTGTTTTCTTCGTTTTGATCTAAAAATTTAAAATTTGGTGTCATTTTATTGTTTTTCTCTTTCCTCATTAGATTCAAAAATATTTTTAATTAATTTTTTTCGAAAAAAAAATTTCAGAATTTTATTTTTAAAATTTTTATCTTATCTTATCTTATTTCAAAAATCAAATTTCAAAATTCAAATTTAAAAATTTTCAAAATTTAAATTTAAAAATTTTCAAATTTTAAATTTCAAATTTCAAAATTTAATTTTCAAATTCAAAATTTAAATAACCTTTTAATTTAAATTTATTTTTATTTTTAATTTTTATTAACTAACTATGAACTCTCACCCCTTTGGCTATGAGTCTGGTTACAATAATGTTGCAGGAAGAAGAAATTACAATGAGAACAGGCATCAAGGTTGGAACAATCAAAGATGGGAGGAGCCACAAGGATTTAATCAACCCTCATGGCAACAACCACCTCCAATGGACTATCAACAACCACCATCATATGCCTATGAACCTCCTCAACATAACTTGGGACCACCATACTCACAAGCCATTTTCTACCATTCACCTCCATATGACCCTAACCTTCATCCACCATACCAACCACCTTATGAACCAAATGAACCCTCCCATCTACCCCAAACCTCCATGGAGAAAGCACTTGCCGATCTAAACTCTACTATACAAGCTCTCTTCACCCAAATCAGACCACCAAATACCTTCAACAATCAACCCTCAAGCTCTAGTGCACTTCCTTGTCAACCACAGAATAATCTCTTCATCCCATCACCACCATCCATGAAAGAGCACCCACATCCATCAATCCAAGAGCAAGATGATCCCAATTATGCTATTGATATGGAACAGGAAAGAAGGAATCATCTTCACGAATTCATACTTCATAAAGAGCTAGAGGAGGCCCTACGGGTAAGGGTAGGAGAGACCCTTGAAGATGAGAGAATAGTTGAAAGGAGTTGTCGTAGAAAGAAAAACATCGAGGATGAGTACGATTTTATGCTTAAACAACTGGACAAAGCAGCAATTATTAAAAAGGAAGAAGTGGTTGCGGACTTAAGAGATGATGTACCTCCATTGGAAAGTCCAGTCACAGAGCCTCCTTCCACGGTGTTTGATGTTGATGTTGAGAAGAGCGTACAACCTCCAAGGCAGATCATGGTTGAAGATTTTGTAGAGGTTGATCAAGAGGTAGAAGATGTCAAAGAAGAGCACAAGGGAGTGGAGCTTGAAATTACCTTGCCAAAGTTGTTGGAAACCCCTCCCCCTAAGTTGCCATCATCCTTCACAACATTCAAGTGGGTAAAATTCATATCCCATAGCTTTCTAATCCCACTTGAATATGGGCTACTGGAGACGGATGGTCAACTTAGAGCTCTTTGTGGCATTAAGAGTAAGAGGAAGATGGCCAGTGATAAGAATTGTCAAGCAAGGTTCAACATGGTTGTGTGCTCAAAGTTTAAATGCAAAGGTTGGTGTAAAGCTCAACTGAATGGGTCTAGGAAGTTGTTTGGCCGCTTACGTGAGAATTCAGACTGCTTGCCACCCGAAGGGAACAATATTGCTCAACCAAAAGACGGGTGCAAAGGCAAGGTCTGGGACCCCGGAATCCATTCTATCAATCACCACTCTTGGGGCCTGGTCACTTGCTTTAACTTACTTGAAGGCTTTCTGTGCCTAGTTTGGGACCCCGGAGGTTACTGGAATCACAAACATTGGTGGAGATTCCTGGATGAGTTCAAACACAAGCCACCATAACAGGGAGCTCACCAAAGTCCAACTTAAGGACTTTAACTAAAAGTGCTAGGTGGGAGACAACCCACCATGGTATGATCGTTCATTTTTCATTTTTATTTATTTGTTTTCGAGTTTTATTTTATTTTATTATATTGAACCTGGAGTTTTGTATTAACACTGCATTCTGCATTTTTTTCAGATTATCAAAAAAAAAAAGCGAGCACGCGACGCGATCACATCAGCGACGCGTCCGCGTCGCAAGGAGATGGGAGACAATATTAATATGAACAGAGAGTTTCGCAGGAGCAGCGCTGGAGGCATGCCAATGGCACAAATCACCCCATGGACCGCGTCGCTGATGCAACCGCGTCATATGGGAATAATGGCCTCCCACGCGACTGCGTCACCCACACGGCCGCGTGACCTGAAATCGGCGTAAAAAGGGTGTATGGCCGAAAGCTGAGCTGGAATTGGACTGGACCCGTGCTAGTAGCAGAAGCCCTACCATGCGAATGCGTCACCCGTGCGTCCGCGTCATATTGGAAATAAGGCCACCCGCGCGATCGCGTCGACCACGCGACCGCGTCACCCTGGATTTTGGCAATACTGAGTTTTGAACAGAGAGTTGTGCGACCGCGAGGCTGCACTCGTGCCACTAGCACAAATCAAGTCATGCGATCGCGTGCCCCACGCGTCCGCGTCACCCAACCTTATCGCACACCACGCAACCGCGTCACTCACCCAACCGCGTCGCCAGCGTCGCACAACCTATCCAGATTAGTGCCAATTTTCTTATCTTTTCTTCTCTGAATCCTTATTCTTCTTATCTTTTCTTATTTCTTTCTTCTTCCTTTCTTATTTTCTCTTACTTCCATTCTATTTTATTTAATTTATTTGCCTACTTTCATTCATTGCATATTTTTATTTTTCTAAAAATTATTATTGGTGTTCAAATGTTCTTATTCAACTGTTATTTCTTTTCTGGTATTATCTTGGTGCTTATGACTTGTTTTATTCTGGTTAGGTAATATTATTTAAATCAATGCCAATCTTTTATACCTGTATTACTTTTGTATTGATTTTTAATTTATATTATCTTTCCTTCCTCACTCTCTTCCCTATTGTTGCATATTCTGCACCATTGGTATGCCATGGCTTCTATTGTTTTCTTACATGTTGTAGCTACCATGTAAATGAGACCCTTTTCATTTGGCATTAACCCAACCATACTTCATTTATTTTCTTATCTCTATTATTGGGTTACCTTTCTTCCCTTTTTTCTTTCAGGATAGCCACTAGGAAGAGAACCGAAAGACGTTTACATGGGGAGACAAACAAGTCCATCTGCACAATTGATGCGCATAAACTAGTTATGCTACGATTTAGGAAATTGAACGATCGGCAAAATTCCTTCCGGCAAGTGCACCGGTTATCGTCAAGTAAAAACTCACAATAGAGTGAGGTCGAATCCCACAAGGATTGGTTGAGTGAGCAATTCGGATTAGAAGTGTGTTCTAGTTGAGCGAAATCAAGATTGAGATGAGAATTGCGGAATGTAAAATTGGCGGGAAAAGTAAATGACAAGAAATTGAAATGGCGGAATCTTAAATTGCAAGGAATTAAAGAGCAGAAACTAAATTGCTGAAATTAAAAGGGAATGGGGGTGTTGCATGAATTGAGTTGCAGAATGTAAAGAGAAAGTGGAAATCAGAAATGGGGAATTCATTGGGTTATAGGAGATATTGAGATCTCCGAATCAAAACATGTTTATCTCTTCCTCAACCAATGCGTTCATTGAATTTTGCTTGGCAATCTTATATGATTGGATCCCAATCCCTTGGCTCACCAATTCTCTCTAAAAACAAACAAATTCCCAATCCCTTGGTTTAAATGTTCATAAGAAGAGATGATGCTTGATCACTGATTATACCACACAATTTCATGAACCACAATTTGGTAGGATTACATGTCACAATATCCATCCAAACCCCAATCCAATTCACTGTGAGAAAGCTTCTCTAGCATGAATCCTCCATTCCTTTCCCAAGGCTCCGAAGGATTCCAAGTATGGGTAGTTTCTTTCCCAAGACAACTACTCAATGGAATTAGATCGAGAAGCTTTCTAACAAAATTCAAGAGAAAAGATTGAAGAAGAAGATAAACTATTATTGATTCATTGAATTACAATAGAGCTCCCTAACCCAATGAAAGGGGGTTTAGTGAATCATAGCTCTGAATTCAATTACAAAGAAAAGGAAAACTAGCTAAAAGTGAAGGTAAAAGTCCTCTCTAACTTAACTTCTATCCTATTTATACACTTTCTATATTGAGCTTCAGTTGTGCTTCTTAGGCTTTGAGGCCTCTCCTTGCTTTCCTTTTGCCTTGGGTTTATGATCCATAATCTTGATGAGGTTGTTGATCCAAATCCTGTAACATTTATTGAGCCAACTTAGTGATAATCAAATAATGACACATGACTCAATAAATTGAGATTTCAAACTCATCAATCCTTCAGGCCCAATCCCATAAACCATGATATTCAATTGGGTTTCATACCAAAGTAAGTTTAAGTTAATATTTGTGCTCAAAGACTAACTTAACTCACAATATTTTTGGCCCAGAAACCTTTTCCAAGAGTGGCGTTTAAGTTGTAGTTTAAGCTTAAACTGCAGCTTAAACGCCAGACACTTCCAGTGAGGCTTTTTGTAGAAGCACGTTTAAGCTTCAGTTTAAGGTTAAACTGAAGCTTAAACGTGGAAATGGAAGAAGGTAGCCCTGGAGAGTCATGTAGTCGAACACGTTTAAGCTTCAGTTTAAGGTTAAACTGAAGCTTAAACGTGGAAATAGGAAGGGCAGCCCTGGAGGTCGAACACGTTTAACCTCCAGTTTGAGGTCAAACTGGAGGTTAAACATGGAAAAGGGTGGAGGCATACTGGAGGTCGAACACGTTTAACCTCCAGTTTGAGGTCAAACTGGAGGTTAAACGTGGAAGCTTAGAATGGTAGCCCTGGAGGTGTCGAACACGTTTAACCTCCAGTTTGAGGTCAAACTGGAGGTTAAACGTGGAACTGGAGAGAGCAACCCTGGAGGAGAAAAGCTGTCGAACACGTTTAAGCTCCAGTTTGAGGTCAAACTGGAGCTTAAACGTGGAATGGCTCCCTGGTACTCTTCCTGGTTCTGGCGTTTAACCTCCAGTTTGAGGTCAAACTGGAGGTTAAACGTGGAACTCCTCCCTGAGTGGCATTATCATTCTGGCGTTTAACCTCCAGTTTAAGGTCAAACTGGAGGTTAAACTTCAATTCCAGCATTTCTTATCCTTCATGATTTTGACGTTTAAGCTCCAGTTTAGGCTTAAACTGGAACTTAAACTCCACATTTGATATTCAAGCTTCCTTTATTGATTTTGTTGCTTCCTTGCTTAGCCTCTTCTTCCCTGAAATCATCCAAACAATTGCATCAAAGTCTTGCAAAATTTCATGAGAAATCTTCCATTCATAGCATTCAAGTAATATAACTAAAAACTCATGGAATTTGCATCAAAATCTTCATGTTGAATGATTTAAGACAAGCATGACTATTTGGCCCAAATGATTACTTAAGGCTCAAGAAAATGCATAAAACAACTAAAAATAAAAGAAAAAGGCTAGTGAAACTAGCCTAAGATGCCTTGGCATCACAACACCAAACTTAATCCTTGCTTGTCCCCAAGCAAGTTCTGAATTATTGAGAAGAAAGAATGAAACAGAAAGTAAATTCATTAGCCATATCAGTAAGTAATTGACATTGATTAATGGGGTGTTCATGCAGAAAGTTGTTGCAGCATCACTTTATTGTTTCTTAGGTAAGAATGTCACTTTTTATGTTTCCACTAAAACACTGCTATGGCCTCTTGTTATTCACATATCCTTGGCAAGTTACTTTTCTTTGTTTTTCTTTTTCTTTGAGCTTATTTGCTCCTTGTTGCTCAGTGTCATGTGTTGCACAAGCCTTTGGCATTTTCTTTTTCTTATCAGTGCACTACACATATCCACTACAGGCATTTTAGTTCACATTTCTTCTTGAGACATTGGTACCCAGCACCTCTTTGTGTGACTAAATGTTTTGTATTTAGGTTGCTCTTGATAATGGACTTTTGGTTGATAATCCCGGGTTAGTTAACCCAAGTTACCAAGTGTTGAAACACTCCTCAGAACCTATTCATCCAAGCATATCCTTAATACATAAACACCACAGGCATTTGTCTCAGAAGTTCAAACCATTGGTGCCTAGCTTATTTTCTCAATTTTTTTTGCTTTTTGGTTGCCCTTTTTCAGTGGCTTTTTCTTCTTCTTCTTCTTTCTTTTTCATGGCCAAAGACATTTATTCATCAAGATCCATAGACAGCATCCTAATTTCCACTAAAAGTGACAATTCTAACTTTATTTCTTAGTGAGCTGACTATTCAATCAAACATGCATACCACCACTTAATCTTATTTGATTTCTTACTAAATGGAATTGAGTTACTTTTGTTCAAACTTTTCTTTTATTTTTTTTTGGAAACAGAACAAGCATGGCAAGCATACATTTAAGCAAGTGAAGTTTATCCAGACACTTAGACTATCACTTATTTGGAAATTAAACAAACAGACAAACAAAAACTGCAATGACTCAAACTTAAAGCAGGGGTGCATGCAAACTTCCAATATCAGCAATTCAAAGTACAAGCAATTAAGTAACAATACAACCTTTTATCATCTTCTTTGTTGTTCATCATCCTTCCTAGCCTTGGTGTTCTCTTTGATGATGATGTATATTCCTTCCATGAGATTGATTGTCTTCCTGCAAAGCTATTAGAAGTTGCTTGTTCCCCAAGCACTTTGAGAATTGGTTAGCATGCATGGATGTTTGTAGGCCTCTGAACTTAGATTGGTGTGTGAACACCAAACTTAGTTCCTTGCCATATGCAGCAATTTGGATCATATGCAGAAAACCTCATGTGCTTTTATTAAGAAAATAACTATGAACTAGAAAAAGAAACTATGAACTAGAAATTAAACTATTGTTTAAGTAGTTTCCCTGATTGGTTGGAGCTAGTGACTAGTCATGCTGAGGTAGAAATGTGCTTTTAATGAAGTTTTTGGTGGAACACCAAACTTAGAATCTCACATTCACCCTTGAATTGTTTTGGTGTGCAACACCAAACTTAGCTCCTTGCAATACAGATAAATCTACTTAACTCTTTTATTGAAATAACTAGAAAAGAAAAACTACCTTTGGTTGGGTTGCCTCCCAACAAGCGCTTCTTTAACGTCATTAGCTTGACATGCTGTTCCTGACTTTCTTCCTCTTCCTCCAGTTTGTTAAGAGGAATGACTTCAAGTGGATAAAGGAGCTAGTTAGTGCCCCTTGTTGTGAATGCTTCTTTCCAGCAAGCTTTCCCTTGTGATTGGCTTGAGTGAACTTGCTTGTTGGCTCAGGAGTTGGATTGTTCTTCGACCTTCTCTTCTTCATGGATATGGTCCTTTGTTTCTCGGTCACAATCCTCATTTTGGTGCTTGTTTCTACTGCCTTCACATCCTTGATCTCAGAACTTGGTTGTTGTTGGACAGTTGGAGTATCCTGTTCATCAAAAGCTTCCTGAATTTGTGGTTCAATGAACCCTTCCTCTTTGCAACTCTCTGTGTCATTGGAGTGTGATCTCCCTTGATTGACTTTCTCCCTTTCTTGTTCTTCTGATTCCTCCCTTGGGTTTGCCATGGTATCACTAGAAGAATTGTGGGTAGGGATTTGCTTTGATAGATATCCAATTTGTGCTTCTAGCTTTTGAATGGCAGCACCTTGATTTTGTAAGTTGGATATCACTTCTTCCTTAAAGCCTTTCAAATCGGCCACATCTCTGCCCATAGTTGCAAGCATTCCTTCTATCCTGTTTAATTGATCTTGAAATTGTTGGTTCGGATTGGGTTGATGAGGTTGATTATCTTGGCTGTGATATGGTGGTTGGGAGTATGTGTTTTGTGTGGGCTGATAGAGTCTTTGGTTGGAGTGTTGGTAGTGGTATGACTCTTGTGTGTAGTGGAATGAGTCTTGTGGATAATGAAATGAATTGTATGAATTTGAGAAGGAATTTTGTGCTGAGAAATGCTCAAGTGATGAAGAATTTGGATATGTAAAACTAGGAGGTGAGGTTGGATAATTCAGAGGTGATGGCTCTTGATGAATGGGGTGTGAATAAGTGAAATCTCTTTGGTTTTGATCTTCCCAGCCACAACTTGAGTAGTGATCAAATTCACCAAAACATGGACCATTTTGTGGCTCTGGGAAGTACCCCGTTTCCTGTTCTTGATACTCCCACCCACCATGAGCATAATAACATGAATCATTCTGTGGTGGTGGAGAGTTTCTCATGAATTTTGATTGACCAAAAGATGATGGATACTCCTTTCTTTTTTGCAATGTGCTCAGTCTCAAACAATACTCATCCAAAGATAGTGGAAATCCCATAGTGAGGCAATATCACAAACAGCTAGTGGTTAGTATGCTAACAAGTGAATAAGCAAAGAAAACAAATTAAAATTTGCAGAAATTAGCAGTAATAAACTGAAACAAAAACTATTAACAAAAGAAAAGAAAAAATTGCTCAATCTAGTTAACTTCCAATTGGAGAATTGTCAATCGAAAACCAATCCCCGGCAACGGCGCCATAAACTTGATGCGCATAAACTAGTTATGCTACGATTTAGGAAATTGCACGATCGGCAAAATTCCTTCCGGCAAGTGCACCGGTTATCGTCAAGTAAAAACTCACAATAGAGTGAGGTCGAATCCCACAAGGATTGGTTGAGTGAGCAATTCGGATTAGAAGTGTGTTCTAGTTGAGCGAAATCAAGATTGAGATGAGAATTGCGGAATGTAAAATTGGCGGGAAAAGTAAATGACAAGAAATTGAAATGGCGGAATCTTAAATTGCAAGGAATTAAAGAGTAGAAACTAAATTGCTGAAATTAAAAGGGAATGGGCGTGTTGCATGAATTGAGTTGCAGAATGTAAAGAGAAAGTGGAAATCAGAAATGGGGAATTCATTGGGTTATAGGAGATATTGAGATCTCCGAATCAAAACATGTTTATCTCTTCCTCAACCAATGCGTTCATTGAATTTTGCTTGGCAATCTTATATGATTGGATCCCAATCCCTTGGCTCACCAATTCTCTCTAAAAACAAACAAATTCCCAATCCCTTGGTTTAAATGTTCATAAGAAGAGATGATGCTTGATCACTGATTATACCACACAATTTCATGAACCACAATTTGGTAGGATTACATGTCACAATATCCATCCAAACCCCAATCCAATTCACTGTGAGAAAGCTTCTCTAGCATGAATCCTCCATTCCTTTCCCAAGGCTCCGAAGGATTCCAAGTATGGGTAGTTTCTTTCCCAAGACAACTACTCAATGGAATTAGATCGAGAAGCTTTCTAACAAATTCAAGAGAAAAGATTGAAGAAGAAGATAAACTATTATTGATTCATTGAATTACAATAGAGCTCCCTAACCCAATGAAAGGGGGTTTAGTGAATCATAGCTCTGAATTCAATTACAAAGAAAAGGAAAACTAGCTAAAAGTGAAGGTAAAAGTCCTCTCTAACTTAACTTCTATCCTATTTATACACTTTCTATATTGAGCTTCAGTTGTGCTTCTTGGGCTTTGAGGCCTCTCCTTGCTTTCCTTTTGCCTTGGGTTTATGATCCATAATCTTGATGAGGTTGTTGATCCAAATCCTGTAACATTTATTGAGCCAACTTAGTGATAATCAAATAATGACACATGACTCAATAAATTGAGATTTCAAACTCATCAATCCTTCAGGCCCAATCCCATAAACCATGATATTCAATTGGGTTTCATACCAAAGTAAGTTTAAGTTAATATTTGTGCTCAAAGACTAACTTAACTCACAATATTTTTGGCCCAGAAACCTTTTCCAAGAGTGGCGTTTAAGTTGTAGTTTAAGCTTAAACTGCAGCTTAAACGCCAGACACTTCCAGTGAGGCTTTTTGTAGAAGCACGTTTAAGCTTCAGTTTAAGGTTAAACTGAAGCTTAAACGTGGAAATGGAAGAAGGTAGCCCTGGAGAGTCATGTAGTCGAACACGTTTAAGCTTCAGTTTAAGGTTAAACTGAAGCTTAAACGTGGAAATAGGAAGGGCAGCCCTGGAGGTCGAACACGTTTAACCTCCAGTTTGAGGTCAAACTGGAGGTTAAACGTGGAAAAGGGTGGAGGCATACTGGAGGTCGAACACGTTTAACCTCCAGTTTGAGGTCAAACTGGAGGTTAAACGTGGAAGCTTAGAATGGTAGCCCTGGAGGTGTCGAACACGTTTAACCTCCAGTTTGAGGTCAAACTGGAGGTTAAACGTGGAACTGGAGAGAGCAACCCTGGAGGAGAAAAGCTGTCGAACACGTTTAAGCTCCAGTTTGAGGTCAAACTGGAGCTTAAACGTGGAATGGCTCCCTGGTACTCTTCCTGGTTCTGGCGTTTAACCTCCAGTTTGAGGTCAAACTGGAGGTTAAACGTGGAACTCCTCCCTGAGTGGCATTATCATTCTGGCGTTTAACCTCCAGTTTAAGGTCAAACTGGAGGTTAAACTTCAATTCCAGCATTTCTTATCCTTCATGATTTTGACGTTTAAGCTCCAGTTTAGGCTTAAACTGGAACTTAAACTCCACATTTGATATTCAAGCTTCCTTTATTGATTTTGTTGCTTCCTTGCTTAGCCTCTTCTTCCCTGAAATCATCCAAACAATTGCATCAAAGTCTTGCAAAATTTCATGAGAAATCTTCCATTCATAGCATTCAAGTAATATAACTAAAAACTCATGGAATTTGCATCAAAATCTTCATGTTGAATGATTTAAGACAAGCATGACTATTTGGCCCAAATGATTACTTAAGGCTCAAGAAAATGCATAAAACAACTAAAAATAAAGAAAAAGGCTAGTGAAACTAGCCTAAGATGCCTTGGCATCACAACACCAAACTTAATCCTTACTTGTCCCCAAGCAAGTTCTGAATTATTGAGAAGAAAGAATGAAACAGAAAGTAAATTCATTAGCCATATCAGTAAGTAATTGACATTGATTAATGGGGTGTTCATGCAGAAAGTTGTTGCAGCATCACTTTATTGTTTCTTAGGTAAGAATGTCACTTTTTATGTTTCCACTAAAACACTGCTATGGCCTCTTGTTATTCACATATCCTTGGCAAGTTACTTTTCTTTGTTTTTCTTTTTCTTTGAGCTTATTTGCTCCTTGTTGCTCAGTGTCATGTGTTGCACAAGCCTTTGGCATTTTCTTTTTCTTATCAGTGCACTACACATATCCACTACAGGCATTTTAGTTCACATTTCTTCTTGAGACATTGGTACCCAGCACCTCTTTGTGTGACTAAATGTTTTGTATTTAGGTTGCTCTTGATAATGGACTTTTGGTTGATAATCCCGGGTTAGTTAACCCAAGTTACCAAGTGTTGAAACACTCCTCAGAACCTATTCATCCAAGCATATCCTTAATACATAAACACCACAGGCATTTGTCTCAGAAGTTCAAACCATTGGTGCCTAGCTTATTTTCTCAATTTTTTTTGCTTTTTGGTTGCCCTTTTTCAGTGGCTTTTTCTTCTTCTTCTTCTTTCTTTTTCATGGCCAAAGACATTTATTCATCAAGATCCATAGACAGCATCCTAATTTCCACTAAAAGTGACAATTCTAACTTTATTTCTTAGTGAGCTGACTATTCAATCAAACATGCATACCACCACTTAATCTTATTTGATTTCTTACTAAATGGAATTGAGTTACTTTTGTTCAAACTTTTCTTTTATTTTTTTTTGGAAACAGAACAAGCATGGCAAGCATACATTTAAGCAAGTGAAGTTTATCCAGACACTTAGACTATCACTTATTTGGAAATTAAACAAACAGACAAACAAAAACTGCAATGACTCAAACTTAAAGTAGGGGTGCATGCAAACTTCCAATATCAGCAATTCAAAGTACAAGCAATTAAGTAACAATACAACCTTTTATCATCTTCTTTGTTGTTCATCATCCTTCCTAGCCTTGGTGTTCTCTTTGATGATGATGTATATTCCTTCCATGAGATTGATTGTCTTCCTGCAAAGCTATTAGAAGTTGCTTGTTCCCCAAGCACTTTGAGAATTGGTTAGCATGCATGGATGTTTGTAGGCCTCTGAACTTAGATTGGTGTGTGAACACCAAACTTAGTTCCTTGCCATATGCAGCAATTTGGATCATATGCAGAAAACCTCATGTGCTTTTATTAAGAAAATAACTATGAACTAGAAAAAGAAACTATGAACTAGAAATTAAACTATTGTTTAAGTAGTTTCCCTGATTGGTTGGAGCTAGTGACTAGTCATGCTGAGGTAGAAATGTGCTTTTAATGAAGTTTTTGGTGGAACACCAAACTTAGAATCTCACATTCACCCTTGAATTGTTTTGGTGTGCAACACCAAACTTAGCTCCTTGCAATACAGATAAATCTACTTAACTCTTTTATTGAAATAACTAGAAAAGAAAAACTACCTTTGGTTGGGTTGCCTCCCAACAAGCGCTTCTTTAACGTCATTAGCTTGACATGCTGTTCCTGACTTTCTTCCTCTTCCTCCAGTTTGTTAAGAGGAATGACTTCAAGTGGATAAAGGAGCTAGTTAGTGCCCTTGTTGTGAATGCTTCTTTCCAGCAAGCTTTCCCTTGTGATTGGCTTGAGTGAACTTGCTTGTTGGCTCAGGAGTTGGATTGTTCTTCGACCTTCTCTTCTTCATGGATATGGTCCTTTGTTTCTCGGTCACAATCCTCATTTTGGTGCTTGTTTCTACTGCCTTCACATCCTTGATCTCAGAACTTGGTTGTTGTTGGACAGTTGGAGTATCCTGTTCATCAAAAGCTTCCTGAATTTGTGGTTCAATGAACCTTCCTCTTTGCAACTCTCTGTGTCATTGGAGTGTGATCTCCCTTGATTGACTTTCTCCCTTTCTTGTTCTTCTGATTCCTCCCTTGGGTTTGCCATGGTATCACTAGAAGAATTGTGGGTAGGGATTTGCTTTGATAGATATCCAATTTGTGCTTCTAGCTTTTGAATGGCAGCACCTTGATTTTGTAAGTTGGATATCACTTCTTCCTTAAGCCTTTCAAATCGGCCACATCTCTGCCCATAGTTGCAAGCATTCCTTCTATCCTGTTTAATTGATCTTGAAATTGTTGGTTCGGATTGGGTTGATGAGGTTGATTATCTTGGCTGTGATATGGTGGTTGGGAGTATGTGTTTTGTGTGGGCTGATAGAGTCTTTGGTTGGAGTGTTGGTAGTGGTATGACTCTTGTGTGTAGTGGAATGAGTCTTGTGGATAATGAAATGAATTGTATGAATTTGAGAAGGAATTTTGTGCTGAGAAATGCTCAAGTGATGAAGAATTTGGATATGTAAAACTAGGAGGTGAGGTTGGATAATTCAGAGGTGATGGCTCTTGATGAATGGGGTGTGAATAAGTGAAATCTCTTTGGTTTTGATCTTCCCAGCCACAACTTGAGTAGTGATCAAATTCACCAAAACATGGACCATTTTGTGGCTCTGGGAAGTACCCCGTTTCCTGTTCTTGATACTCCCACCCACCATGAGCATAATAAATGAATCATTCTGTGGTGGTGGAGAGTTTCTCATGAATTTTGATTGACCAAAAGATGATGGATACTCCTTTCTTTTTTGCAATGTGCTCAGTCTCAAACAATACTCATCCAAAGATAGTGGAAATCCCATAGTGAGGCAATATCACAACAGCTAGTGGTTAGTATGCTAACAAGTGAATAAACAAAGAAAACAAATTAAAATTTGCAGAAATTAGCAGTAATAAACTGAAACAAAAACTATTAACAAAGAAAAGAAAAATTGCTCAATCTAGTTAACTTCCAATTGGAGAATTGTCAATCGAAAACCATCCCGGCAACGGCGCCATAAACTTGATGCGCATAAACTAGTTATGCTACGATTTAGGAAATTGCACGATCGGCAAAATTCCTTCCGGCAAGTGCACCGGTTATCGTCAAGTAAAAACTCACAATAGAGTGAGGTCGAATCCCACAAGGATTGGTTGAGTGAGCAATTCGGATTAGAAGTGTGTTCTAGTTGAGCGAAATCAAGATTGAGATGAGAATTGCGGAATGTAAAATTGGCGGGAAAGTAAATGACAAGAAATTGAAATGGCGGAATCTTAATTGCAAGGAATTAAAGAGCAGAAACTAAATTGCTGAAATTAAAAGGGAATGGGGGTGTTGCATGAATTGAGTTGCAGAATGTAAAGAGAAAGTGGAAATCAGAAATGGGGAATTCATTGGGTTATAGGAGATATTGAGATCTCCGAATCAAAACATGTTTATCTCTTCCTCAACCAATGCGTTCATTGAATTTTGCTTGGCAATCTTATATGATTGGATCCCAATCCCTTGGCTCACCAATTCTCTCTAAAACAAACAAATTCCCAATCCTTGGTTTAAATGTTCATAAGAAGAGATGATGCTTGATCACTGATTATACCACACAATTTCATGAACCACAATTTGGTAGGATTACATGTCACAATATCCATCCAAACCCAATCCAATTCACTGTGAGAAAGCTTCTCTAGCATGAATCCTCCATTCCTTTCCAAGGCTCCGAAGGATTCCAAGTATGGGTAGTTTCTTTCCCAAGACAACTACTCAATGGAATTAGATCGAGAAGCTTTCTAACAAAATTCAAGAGAAAGATTGAAGAAGAAGATAAACTATTATTGATTCATTGAATTACAATAGAGCTCCCTAACCCAATGAAAGGGGGTTTAGTGAATCATAGCTCTGAATTCAATTACAAAGAAAAGGAAAACTAGCTAAAAGTGAAGGTAAAAGTCCTCTCTAACTTAACTTCTATCCTATTTATACACTTTCTATATTGAGCTTCAGTTGTGCTTCTTGGGCTTTGAGGCCTCTCCTTGCTTTCCTTTTGCCTTGGGTTTATGATCCATAATCTTGATGAGGTTGTTGATCCAATCCTGTAACATTTATTGAGCCAACTTAGTGATAATCAAATAATGACACATGACTCAATAAATTGAGATTTCAAACTCATCAATCCTTCAGGCCCAATCCCATAAACCATGATATTCAATTGGGTTTCATACAAAGTAAGTTTAAGTTAATATTTGTGCTCAAAGACTAACTTAACTCACAATATTTTTGGCCCAAAAACCTTTTCCAAGAGTGGCGTTTAAGTTGTAGTTTAAGCTTAAACTGCAGCTTAAACGCCAGACACTTCCAGTGAGGCTTTTTGTAGAAGCACGTTTAAGCTTCAGTTTAAGGTTAAACTGAAGCTTAAACGTGGAAATGGAAGAAGGTAGCCCTGGAGAGTCATGTAGTCGAACACGTTTAAGCTTCAGTTTAAGGTTAAACTGAAGCTTAAACGTGGAAATAGGAAGGGCAACCCTGGAGGTCGAACACGTTTAACCTCCAGTTTGAGGTCAAACTGGAGGTTAAACGTGGAAAAGGGTGGAGGCATACTGGAGGTCGAACACGTTTAACCTCCAGTTTGAGGTCAAACTGGAGGTTAAACGTGGAAGCTTAGAATGGTAGCCCTGGAGGTGTCGAACACGTTTAACCTCCAGTTTGAGGTCAAACTGGAGGTTAAACGTGGAACTGGAGAGAGCAACCCTGGAGGAGAAAAGCTGTCGAACACGTTTAAGCTCCAGTTTGAGGTCAAACTGGAGCTTAAACGTGGAATGGCTCCCTGGTACTCTTCCTGGTTCTGGCGTTTAACCTCCAGTTTGAGGTCAACTGGAGGTTAAACGTGGAACTCCTCCTGAGTGGCATTATCATTCTGGCGTTTAACCTCCAGTTTAAGGTCAAACTGGAGGTTAAACTTCATTCCAGCATTTCTTATCCTTCATGATTTTGACGTTTAAGCTCCAGTTTAGGCTTAAACTGGAACTTAAACTCACATTTGATATTCAAGCTTCCTTTATTGATTTTGTTGCTTCCTTGCTTAGCCTTTCTTCCTGAATCATCCAAACAATTGCATCAAAGTCTTGCAAAATTTCATGAGAAATCTTCCATTCATAGCATTCAAGTAATATAATAAAACTCATGGAATTTGCATCAAAATCTTCATGTTGAATGATTTAAGACAAGCATGACTATTTGGCCAAATGATTACTTAAGGCTCAAGAAAATGCATAAAACAACTAAAATAAAAGAAAAAGGCTAGTGAAACTAGCCTAAGATGCCTTGGCATCACAATCCTTAGAGTAAAGCAACAGTTGAAACAACCGTTCACCTGCACATCTCAGCATGCACCGAGGATGGTGCAATCTTTAAGTGTGGGGAGGTTGATATCGATCTCCGTGGGTTAGTACATCCTGTCTCAACACCAATGTTTTAATTTTCTTTGTTAATTAGTTGTTGCATTTGCATATTTATTTGATTTTATGCATTTAGTTACTGCTTGGTTAAATTAATAAGTTTCTTTTTAAGACCTATCTTTGAAAAATTTCACTAATTTAAATTGAAAAAAATTTTTTTATGTTAAACTTGTTTGAAGTTGTATTTGGAACATGGTTTTTTAGCCAAAGAACACAACTGTGAGATTTGAGCTTATTTATATGGTTACATTATTTAACCATAAATATTTTATTCCTGTGTGTTTCCTTCTCTATGATTGTAATCTATTTTTTTGTTCCATTCTACATGTCCAATATTTAGTGTATTTACATGCTTGCATATAATTGAGGCCATTGTTTGATTTTAGCTCACTTATCCAAAATTAGCCTACCTTTTACATCACCCTTGTTAGCCCCCTTGAGCTTTTAAATCCCTTCTGTTTTATAAAATTAACGCA